>NC_090812.1:95485665-96110665 GCF_000390325.3 Nicotiana tomentosiformis | reverse complement strand
ATATGTAAATGGAATTCTACTTTGGTGGTTAAATTTATTATAAGCTTATTTATGTAGATAGTTAAATTCTCTGTTTTAACAGGCAGAATTGGGACTCGCCCTGGGGAAGAGCACTCGTAAAACGGCCCGGGCTTATGTGTGGGGCTTAGTTCCGTGAGAGTTACGCCTCGACCGTCGGGGCTTACGTCTCGGACACGCCCAACGCCAAGCGTACTTGTAACGACCCGGCCGGTCGTTTTGAGAATTTAAGTCCCGTACGGCAGCATAAGGACCTGAGCAGCTTCGTATTATGTGTATTGACTGTGTGCGTAGTTGAATTCAGTTACCGGATGATTCAAAGTGATTTGGGACACTTAGTCCCTAAAACGGAAGCTTAAGTCTTAGGATTTTGACCGTAGTCGGAACTATGTGAAGACGACTCTGGAATGGAGTTCTATCAATTACATTAGCTCCGTTGGGTGATTTTGAACTTAGGAGTGTGTTCGGACTGTGAATCTGAGGTCTGTAGCTGATTTAGGCTTGAAATGACGAAAGTCGAATTTTTGGAGATTTGGACCGGAAGTAGACTTTTTAATATCGGGGTCGAAATACGATTCCGAAAGTTGGAACAACTCTGTTATGTTTATTTGGGACTTGCATGCAAAATTTGACGTCATTCTGGATTGATTTGATAGGTTTCGACATCGGTTGTAGGAATTTGAAGTTTCAAATTTTTTAAGTTTGAATTGGAGGGTGATTCGTGATTTTAGCGTTAGTTGATGTGATTTGTGGGCTCGACTAAGTTCGTATGGTATTTTAGGATTGGTTGGTATGTTTGGTTGAGGTCCCGGGGGCCTCGGGTGAGTCTCGAGTGCTTAACGGATCAAAAGTTGGATTTGAGTTGCTGCTCAAGTCTTCAGGCATCTGTCATTTTCGCACCTGCGGTGGAGAGACCTGTGATGACCCAAAATGTCATCTTTAAATTTAATAAGTAATTCTGTGTTCTCCAAAAAGCACCATTTATCATTCCTCTACTTGCGTGCGCAGGCCGTACAATTTTCCGAAAAGTTTTTATGTGAAAAATGGATTAAAATGTGAAATAGAGCTTTAAAACTCAACTAAGTTGACTTTGGTCAATATTTTAAACAAACAGACTCTGATCAGTGCTTTGACAATTCCGGTAGGTCCGTATCGTGAATTGAGACTTGGGCATCAGAATCAAATTCCGAGGTCCCTAGTCCGAGATATGGAATTTTGATAAAAAATTAAAAGCTTGAAAGCTTAATGATTTTTAAGAAATTACTGATATTGGATTTATTGACCTCGGGTCTGTATTTTGGTTTCGGAGCCCGGTATAGGTCCAATATAATATTTATGACTTGTCTGCTGAATTTGGTGAGAATCGGAGTTGATTTGACGTGATTCGGACGTCCGGTTGTAAAAATATAAGTTTTAAAGTTTTCTTGAAAACGTCATTTGATTTGGTGTCCGATTCATAGTTCTAGGTGTTATTTTGGCGATTTGATCGCGTGAGCAAGTTCGTATGATGTTTTAGGACTTGTGTGAATGTTTGGTTTGGAGCCCCGAGGGCTCGGGTGAGTTTCAGATAGGCTACGGGATGATTTCGGACTTAGGAAATCTGGTTTACTGCACACTTTGGGATTCTGGTATTTCCTTCATCGCGTTCGCGAATGTACTCTCGCGAACGCGAAGAGCAAATTGAGCTGGCCGAATTTTTCTTCTTCGTGAATGCGAAGATTGGACCGCGAACGCGAAGCTATGGGGACTTTACCATTCGCGAACGCGACCAGTTCAACGCGAACGCGAAGAAGGCCTAACCCCTGTGACTTAAAACAGAACCAAAACGGGATTTTTTTCCATTTTTCACAAACCCTCAATTATAACTCGGCTTAGGGGCGATTTCAAAGGAGTTTTTCATGATTTCAAACTCGGTAAGTGTTCTTTATCATATAGTGATTGTATTTCATAAATCTAAGCCTATATTCATCATTTATTTCGGATTTAGATGGAAGAAATTGGAATTTTTGTAAAACTTTCCAAAAATAAAAAAATTAAGATTTGAAGGTCCATTTGATATCGGAATTGGATAAATTTTGTATGGTTGAACTCATATCAGAACGGGTATTCGGATTTCACGAGCTTTTCCGGGATTTGAGACTTCGGTCCCATTGCCGAATATTTTAATGAATTTTGGATTTTTATCTGGAAAATTTGTAAATTCATATGGAATTAATTCCTATGATTCGTATTGAATATATCGAATTGTTTGTGAATAGATTTGAAACTTTCGGAGGTAAATTTATAAGGAAAAGTTATGGTTGAATAATTGATTTGAATTTGCAAAGCGAGGTAAATGTCGGGGTTAACCTTGACTTGAGGGAATAGAACCCTTAAATTATTTGTTATGTGAATTGCATGTGAATGACGTATAGGCGAGGTGGCGAGTGTCTATACGTCGTCAAATTAATTGTTTGCCTGCTTACTTGAAAAATCATAAATTATTTTTAATCATAAATTAATTATAATAATTATTATTTCTCTCTTATTCTTTGTCACATATTAATTATTGAATTCCCGCATTAATTGTTACATGCTATTTGAATTATGTATTTTAATTATTATTTGACATTTAGCATATTAAATATTAAACTGCCTATTTTCTCCCTGATTTCTATAATAATTTATTATTTGTCATTGTTTGTTTCATAATTAAATCATAATTATTGTATGCTTGTTGTCTTATAGTTTTATATTAATTGTTGCATTTATCAGAAAAATTTCTTCTATAAGAATTGGTAAATGAATATGTTGGAGGAGCGGGTTGCACGCCGCAACAGAATTAATGGAAATGAATATATTGGAGGATCGGGTTGCACACCGCAACAGACTTATTAAAAGTCCATATTGGAGGATCGGGTTGCACGCCGCAACAAACTTATTAAAAGTCCATATTGGAGAATCGGGTTGCACGCCGCAACAAACTTATTTAAAAGTTGACATACATATATATTGGAGGATCGGGTTGCACGCCGCAACAGGCTTGATTAAAAATGAATATATTGGAGGAGTGGGTTGCACGCCGCAACAAAACCGAATATGTATATATTGTGACTTGTGAGAGCGGGTTGCACGCTGCAACAGAATTAAATATGAATATATTGTGAGAGCGGGTTGCACGCTGCAACAGAATTAATGGAAATGATAATTGGTTATGACTGCTGAGTTGGCTTCAATTATTATAAATGAATTATCTGATTTATTTCTATTATTGTTGTTGTTACTAATTTTGCGTACAGGTTAATGTAACTGACCCGCCTTAGCCTCGTCACTACTTCGTCGAGTTTAGGCTCAGCACTTACCAATACATGGGGTCGATTGTACTGATACTACACTCTACACTTCTTGTGCAGATTTCGGAGTTGGTCCAAGCAGCGCACCATCGACTTGCTAGGATTTCATCTACTCAGAGGAGACTTGTGGTATAACTGCATGGCGTCCGCAGTTCTGAAGTCCCCGTCTATTTTACTTTAGCTGTGTGTTTATTTCCAGACAACTTTATTTTATTCAGACCTTTAATTGTATTTATTCTAGAAGCTCGTGCACTTGTGACACCAATTTTGGGATGATATTTAGACACCGTTATTTTTATGGGTTACTTCACTATATATCAAACTTTGCTTCCGCATTTGTTTCTTTGATTATTAATAATTTAAAGATTGTTTAAAAATTGGTTAATATTATTCTAACGTTGGCTCGCCTAGCAAGTGAAATGTTAGGCGCCATCACAGTCCGAAGGTGGGAATTTTGGGTCGTGACAGTTCGTATCAAAGCACTAGGTTACATAGGTCTCGCGAGTCACAAGCAAGCTTAGTAGAGTCTGAAGGATCGGTACAGAGACGTCTGTACTTATCTCTCAGAGGCTATGAAGTTTAGCAACAATATCACTTCTTTCTTTTTCTGTCGTGCAATTTTATTCTATCATCAATGATGAATCATTCTACTCTTATTCTCTCGTATATGGTGAGAACACGTAATACCTCTACCGATGGACAGGGACCAGAACCACCGGTAGCAACTATGTCCAGGGGTAGAGGTCGAGGTCGAGGTCGTGCTAGAGGCCGAGGCAGAGGCAGAGGCCGAGGTAGAGCTCAGTCCAGAGCTCGAGTAGTTGCACCTGTTGTAGAACCTCATGTGGACCTTCAGGAGGAGCTTCCAGTTCAGAATGTACCAGTTGGACCAGTTCAGGTCCCGGAAGGATTTATAGCTACTCCAGTACTTCAGGACGCTCTAGTCCGTTTGGTAAGTCTTATGGAGGGCGTGGCCCAGAATGGTACATTTCCAGTGGCACCAGCCATCTCACAGGCTGGGGGAGGAGCACAAACTCCCACTTCAGAGCAGATGGCTCCCCAGAATCAGGCTCCAGCAGCCCCGCCAGTTGGGGTAGTTCAGCCAGTTGTTGCTGCAAAGATCGGTGATAGGCCCGCCATGTCTTTTGAGGCCTTATTGAGACCGGATAAGTTTACCAAGCTCTTTCCAGTTCACTTCAGTGGTACACCTTCTGAGGACCCACAGGATTATCTTGAACGCTGCCACGAGGTTCTGCGGAACATATAGTTGAGACCAATGGGGTTGATTTTGTTGTATTTAAGATGATGGGTTCCGCCAAGAGGTGGTGGACAGATTATACATTGACCCGACCAGTCGGTTCGCCTGCACTTACCCGGGATCAGTTCTCTCAGCTATTTCTGGAGAAGTTCCTTCCTATCATACTGAGAGAGGAATTCCGCAAGCAATTTGAGCGTCTACAGCAGGGCAGTATGACTGTTACTCAGTATGAGTCCCGTTTTATGGATTTGGCCCGATATGCTATCCTTTTAATACCTACGGAGGGAGAGAGAGTGAGGAGGTTTATTGAGGGACTCACTCACCGTATCAGACTTCAGATGGCCAAGGAGATCGGAAGTGAGATTTATTTTCAGGCGGCTGCTAATGTCGCAAGGAGGATCGAGATGGTTCTTGCACAAGAGAGAGGGCAGAGGTCTGATAAAAGGCCTCGTCAGTTCAGTGGTTACAGTAGTGCCTCGTCTGGAGGCAGATGTAATTTTGGTAGGGGTCATCCTCCCAGACCATTTCATTTACCACTTCATGCATCTCCCGGTGCTTTAGGGAGTCACGGTCCTATTATTCCTTACTCTGGACAGCCAGTATTTAGTGCACATTCAGCTCCTATCAGTGCACCACCACTCCAGAGTTATTACAGTAGTTTTCCGGTCCATTTGGGTCAGCTTCAGCTTCAGCATCCACGACATCAGGATGGGTGTTATGAGTGTGGGAACATTGGTCACATCAGGAGGTATTGCCCTAGATTGGCGAGTAACAAATCTCGACAGGATTCTCATGCCATCATACTGGCATCGGTTGCTTCACCGCCTGCTTAGCCAGCTAAAGGTAGGGGTCAGGCAGCTAGAGGTGGAGGTCAGGCCATTAGAGGTGTAGGTCAGGCAGTTAGAGGTGGAGGCCAGCTAGTTAGAGGCCATCCCAGAGATGCATTTCAGAGTGGTGGGGCCCAGCCCCAATTTTATGCTTTTCCAGCTAGGCCTGAGGCCGAGTTGTCTGATGCTATGATCACAGGTATTATTCGAGTTTGCCATAGAGATGCTTCAGTTCTACTTGATCCAAGATCTACTGATTCCTATGTGTCCTCCTATTTTGCTTCTTATTTGGTTGTGCCTTGTGATTCTCTAAGTGCTTCTGTATGTGTATCTACACCGGTGGGTGACCCTGTTGTAGTAGATCATGTCTATCGTTCGTGTGTGGTTACTATTGGTAATCTTGATACTAGTGTGGATCTTCTACTTCTTGATATGGTAGATTTTGATGTCATCTTGGGTATGGATTGGCTGTCTCCTTATCATGCTATATTGGACTGTCATGCCAAGACAGTGACCTAGATATGCCGGGGTTACCTCGGTTAGAGTGGAAAGGAACTTCTGGTTATTCTGCCAGCAGGGTTATTTCTTATATGAAAGCTCGGCGTATGGTAGAGAAAGAGTGTCTAGCCTATTTGGCTTATATTCACAATCCCAGTGCGGATGTTCCTTCTATGGACTCAGTACCAGTTGTTCATGAATTTCCAGAAGTATCTCCTGCAGATCTGCTGGGGATGCCACCCGACAGAGATATTGATTTCTGTATTGATTTGGCTCCAGGCACTCAACCCATTCTATTCCACCATACCGTATGGCCCCGCCAGAGTTGAAAGAATTGAAAGAGCAGTTACAAGACTTGCTTGATCAGGGATTCATTAGACCCAGTGTCTCACCCTGAGGTGCACCAGTATTATTTGTAAAGAAGAAAGATGGCTCTATGCGGATATGTATAGACTATCGGTAATTGAACAAGGCCACTATCAAAAACAAATATCTGCTGCCAAGAATTGATGACTTATTTGATCAGCTTCAGGGTGCTAAGGTATTTTCGAAGATCGATTTATGGTCTGGTTACCATCAGCGGAAGATTAGGTCATCTGATGTCCCTAAAACGGCTTTTCGAACGCGGTATGGGCATTACGAATTCCTTGTGATGTCATTTGGGTTGACAAATGCCCTAGCAGCATTTATGGATTTGATGAATCTGGTGTTCAAGCCTTATTTTGACTCTTTTGTGGTTGTATTCATTGATAATATCTTAACTTACTCCAGCAGTCGAGAGGAGCATAAGCATCATCTTCGAAGTGTGCTTCACACTTTGAAGAATAATCAGTTATATGCCAAGTTTTCAAAATGTGAGTTTTGGTTAGACTCAGTTGCCTTTTTGGGACATGTTGTATTGGCAGAAGGCATAAAGGTGGATCCTAAGAAGATTGAGGCTGTTTAGAATTGGCAACTAGACCTACTTCGGTTACAGACATCCAGAGTTTCCAGGGTTTGGCAAGTTATTATTGTCGGTTCATGGAAGGGTTTTCATCTATAGCAAGCACATTGACCAGACTAACCCAGAAGGGTGTCCCATTTAGATGGTCAGACGAATGTGAGTTGAGCTTTCAGAAGCTCAAGACCGCTTTGACTACGATGCCAGTATTGGTATTACCCACATGTTTAGGATCGTATACGGTATATTATGACGCATCTCACATTGGGCGTGGTGCAGTATTAATGCAAGATGGCAAGGTAATTGCATATGCGTCGCGGCAGTTGAAAGTTCACGAGAAGAATTATCTTGTTCATGACTTAGAATTAGCAGCCATTGTTCATGCGCTGAAGATTTGGAGGCATTACCTCTGCGGTGTCTCGTATGAGGTATTTACTGATCGTCGTAGCCTCCAGTATCTGTTCAAACAAAAGGATCTTAATTTGAGGCAAAGAAGATGGATGGAGTTGTTGGAAGACTATGATATCACCATTTTGTATCACCCCGGAAAGGCCAATGTGGTGGTCGATGCCTTGAGTAGAAAGGCTGTGAGTATGGGTAGTCTTGCATATATTCCGGTTGGTGAGAGGCCATTAGCTGCAGATATTCAGACTTTGGCTAATCAGTTCGTGAGGTTAGATGTTTCATAACCCAGTCGGGTTCTAGCTTGCACAGTCGCTCGGTCTTCTTTATATAAGCGCATCATAGCGAGGCAGTTTGATGATCCTCACTTACTTGTCCTTAAGGACACGGTGTGGCATGGTGATGCCAAACAGGTTGTTGTGGGGGAAGATGGGGTTCTGCGAATGCAGGGTCGTATTTGTGTGCCTAATATGGATGGGCTTCATGAATTAATTCTTGAAGAAGCACACAGTTCCAGGTATTCTATTCATCCAGGTACCGCCAAAATGTATCAAGATTTGCGGCAATATTATTGGTGGAGGAGAATGAAAAAGGATATAGTTTCACCTGTAGCTCGGTGTCTGAATTGTCAGCAAGTTAAGTACGAGCATTAGAGACCTAGTGGTTTATTTCAGAAGTTAGAAATTCCTGAGTGGAAGTGGGAGCGTATCACTATGGATTTTGTTGTTGGGCTCCCACGGACTCAGAGAAAATTTGATGTAGTTTGGGTCATTGTGGACAGGTTGACCAAGTCAGCACATTTCATTTCAGTGGCAGTTACCTATTCTTCAGAGAGGTTAGCTGAAATTTACATTCGTGAGATTGTCCGCCTTTACGGTGTGCCCGTGTCTATTATTTCAGATCGAGGTACGCAGTTTACCTCACATTTCTAGAGGGTTGTACAGCGTGAGTAAGGCACGCGGGTGGAGTTGAGTACAATATTTCATCCACAGACAGACGGACAGTCAGAGCGCACTATTCAGATATTGGAAGATATGCTCTGCGCTTGTGTTATTGACTTTAGAGGTTCTTGGGATTATTTCTTGCCACTTGCGGAGTTTGCTTATAATAATAGCTACTAGTCGAGCATTCAGATGGCTCCATATGAGGCATTATACGGAAGGCGATACCGATCGCCAGTTGGTCGGTTTGAACCGGGAGAGGCTCGGTTATTGGGTACCGATTTGGTACAGGATGCCTTGGATAAGGTCAAGATTATTCAGGATCGACTTCACACAGCTCAGTCTACACAAAAGAGTTATTTCGACCGTAAAGTTCGTGATATTGCATTCATGGTTGGAGAAAGAATATTGCTCCGGGTTTCACCTATGAATGGTGTAATGAGGTTCGGAATGAAGGGCAAATTGAGCCCTAGATATATCAGACCCTTTGAAATTCTTGAAAGGGTGGGTGAAGTAGCCTACAGGCTTGCATTACCACCTAGTTTATCAGCGGTTCATCTGGGGTTCCATGTGTCTATGCTCCGGAAATTTCATGGTGATCCGCCCCATGTGGTAAATTTCAGCTCAGTCCAATTGGACAGAGATTTGACTTATGAGGAGGAGCCGGTGGCTATTCTAGCCCGGCAGGTCCGACAGTTGAGGTCTAAGAATTATCCTTCAGTTCGGGTGCAATGAAGAGGTCAGCCGGCAGAGGCATCTACTTGGGAGTCCGAGTCGGACATGCGGAGTATATATCCACACCTTTTCTCCAGCTCAGGTACTTTTTCTAACTCCGTTCGAGGACGAACGTTTGTTTTAGAGGTGGAGAATGTGATGACCCAAAATGTCATCTTTAAATTTAATAAGTAATTATGTGTTCTAAGACCTCGAAAAGCACCATTTATCATTTCTCGACTTGCGTGCATAGTCCTTACAATTTTCTGGAAAGTTTTTATGTGAAAAATGGATTAAAATGTGAAATAGAGCTTTAAAACTCAACTAAGTTGACTTTGGTCAACATTTTAAGCAAACGGACTCGGATCAGTGCTTTGACAATTCCGGTAAGTCCGAATTGTGATTTGGGACTTGGGCGTATGCCCGGAATCAAATTCCGAGGTCCCTAGCCTAAGATATGGAATTTTGATGAAAAATTAAAAGCTTGAAAGCTTAATGATTTCTAAGTAATTTTTGATGTTGGATTTATTGACCTCGGGTCCATATTTTGGTTCTGGAGCCCGGTATAGGTCCACTATAATATTTATGACTTGTCTGCCAAATTTGGTGAGAATCGGAGTTGATTTGACGTGATTCGGACGCCCGGTTGTAAGAATATAAGTTTTAAAGTTTTCTTGAAAACTTCCTTTGATTTGGTGTCCGATTCGTAGTTCTAGGTGTTATTTTGGCGATTTGATCGTGCGAACAAGTTCGTATGATGTTTTAGGGCTTGTGTGCATATTTGGTTTGGAGCCCCGAGGGCCCGAGTGAGTTTCGGATAGGCTACGAGATGATTTCAGACTTAGGAAATCTGGTTTTCTGCAGACTTTGGGCTTCTGGTATTTCCTTCATCGCGTTCGCGAATGTACTCTCGCGAACGTGAAGAGCAAATTGAGCTGGCCAAATTTTTCTTCTTCGCGAACACGAAGATTGGACCGTGAACGCGAAGCTATGGGGACTTTACCCTTCGCGAACGCGACCAGCTCAACGCGAACGCGAAGCTTTAGAGGCCTGGGGGAGGGGTCAGTTGTCCTTATACGCGAACGCGAGCACTGGCACGCGAACGCGAAGGCCAAGGGGGAAAAAGCTTTCGCAAACGCAAAGGAGGACTCGCGAACGCGAAAGCCACGGGCTGCTACTCATCGCGAACGCGACAGGCCCTTCGCTAACGCGAAGAAGGCCTGACCCCTGTGACTTAAAACTGAACCAAAACGGGATTTTTTCCATTTTTCACAAACCCTCAATTATAACTCGGCTTAGGGGCAATTTCAAAGGAGTTTTTCACGATTTCGAACTCGGTAAGTGTTCTTTATCATATAGTGATTGTATTTCATAAATCGAAGCCTATATTCATCATTTATTTCAGATTTAGATGGAAGAAATTGGAATTTTTGTAAAACTTTCCAAAAACGAAAAATTAAGATTTGAAGGTCCATTTAATATCGGAATTGGACAAATTTTATATGGTTGAACTCGTATCGGAACGGGTATTCATATTTCGTGAGTTTTTTTGGGATTTGAGACGTGGGTCCCACTGCCGAATATTTTAATGAATTTTGGATTTTTATCCGGAAAATTTGTAAATTCATATGGAATTAATTCCTATGATTCGTATTGAATATATCGAATTGTTTGTGAATAGATTTGAAGCTTTCGGAGGAAAATTTAAAAGGAAAAGCTGTGGTTGAATAATTGATTGGAATTTGCAAAGCAAGGTAAGTGTCGAGGTTAACCTTAACTTGAGGGAATAGAACCCTTAAATTATTTGTTATGTGAAATGCATGTGAACGACGTATAGGCGAGGTGACGAGTGTCTATACGTCGTCAAATTAATTGTTTGCCTGCTTACTTGAAAAATCATAAATTATTTTTAATCATAAATTAATTATTATAATAATTATTTCTCTCTTATTCTTTGTCACATATTAATTCTTGAATTCCCGCATTAATTGTTACATGCTATTTGAATTATGTGTTTTAATTGTTATTTGACATTTAACATATTAAATATTAAACTGCTTATTTTCTTCCTGATTTATATAATAATTTGATATTTGTCATTGTTTGTTTCATAATTAAATCATAATTATTGTATGCTTGTTGTCTTATAGTTTTATATTAATTGTTGCATTTATCGGGAAAATTTCTTCTATAGGAATTGGTAAATGAATATGTTGGAGGAGCGGGTTGCACGCCGCAACAGAATTAATGGAAATAAATATATTGGAGGATCGGGTTGCACGCCGCAACAGACTTGATTAAAAATGAATATATTGGAGGATCGGGTTGCACGCCGCAACAGACTTGATTAAAAATGAATATATTGGAGGAGCGGGTTGCACGCCGCAACATAACCGAATGTGAATATATTGTCAGAGCGGGTTGCACGCTGCAACAGAATTGAATGTGAATATATTGTCAGAGCGGGTTGCATGCTGCAACAGAATTAATGGAAATGATAATTGGTTATGACTGCTGAATTGGCTTCAATTATTATAAATGAATTACCTGATTTATTTCTATTATTATTGTTGTTACAAATTTTGCGTACATGTTAATGTAAGTGACCCGCCTTAGCCTCGTCACTACTTCGTCGAGGTTAGGCTCAGCACTTACCAGTACATGGGGTCGGTTGTACTGATACTACATTCTGCACTTCTTGTACAGATTTCGGAGTTGGTCCCAGCAGCGCACCATAGACTTGCTCGGATTTCCGCTACTCAGAGGAGACTTGAAGTATAACTGCATGGCGTCCGCAGTTCTGAAGTCTATGTCTATTTTACTTTAGCTGTGTGTTTATTTCCAGAAAACTTTATTTTATTCATACCTTTAATTGTATTTATTCTAGAAGCTCATGCACTTGTGACACCAATTCTCGGATGGTATTTATACACCGTTGTTTTTATGGGTTATTTCACTATATATCAAACTTTGCTTCCGTATTTGTTTCTTTGATTATTAATAATTTAAAGATTGTTTAAAAATTGGTTAATATTATTCTAATGTTGGCTTGCCTAGCAAGTGAAATGTTAGGTGCCATCACGGTCCGAAGGTGGGAGTTTCGGGTCGTGACAAGACCGCAGGTGCGTGATCGCACGTGCAGAGAGGCAAGCGTAGAAGCGGAAAAATGGAGGAGTGCCAGGGGTCGCAGGTGCGAGGTGAATTCCGCATCTTCGATGCCCGCAGATGCGTTAGGGTCATTGCAGGTGCGCAAGGTCTGCAGAAGCGGAAGTGATTTCTGCAGGCGCGCACGCGCAGGTGCGGCCCTTTCATCGCAGGTGCGAAGGCACAGGGGGTATGTGATTTGCGCAGATGCGTACTTTTTGCTGCACAAGCGCACCAGCAGGTGTGAGCCCAGGCCCCGCAGGTGCGGAAATACCCGGGCAGTGGTTATAACCAAAGGGCTTCGCGATTTTTGTCTATTTTGGACTTTGCAACTCGGTTAAGGCGATTTTTGAGAGCATTTTCGAGAGATTTCTTGAGGTAAGTCCCTTGTGCTAATTTTTGATCAATAATCATGCTTCCCCATGTATTTTCCCACCTAGTTAGTGTGTATTTAAGGTGGAAATTGGAAGTTGGAGGCTAGGGATTTGGGAGTTTGAATTGTGGATTTGGAGGACTATTTGTTGTCGGATTTTAGTAAATTTGATATGGTTAGACTCGTGAGTAAATAGGCTTTCGGATTTTTGTGACTTTTACCCGACTTTTTAGGGCGAATTTCAGAATTTTTGTTTAAGTGTTGATTTAATTAATTAGATGAGTCTATTATGATTGTAATTATGATATGTAATTGTTTTTGGCTAGATTTGGGCCATTCCGAGCCGGATATTCATGGAAAGGGCATTCTTACGGATTGATTGAGCTTGACTCGAGGTAAGTATCTTGCCTAACCTTGTGTGGGGGGATTTTCCCCTTAGGATTTGAGTCATCTATGTTGATTATAGTCTGTGTACGCGAGGTTACGAGTGCGTGCTCAGACTTATTTGTGGAAAGTTGGCCTTTTAGGGTTCTTATGTCCTTATATTCACCGTGTATGATGTTGTTCTTGATACGCTTGAATTCCTATTTGCTAGTTTCACCTCTACATGCTTTGATTGGAGATAATTTCTTTAGGATTCACTCTTACTGTCTATTTGACCCTTATTCGACTTAACCAAAGATTTTACCTCTTCTATCGTCGTGCTATATTTTTTACAACTGCTTATCTTTAATTGAAATCATTATTTTCTCATCCTATAATTGTTTAGTCTTAATTGGAGTTATGATTATCTTCCGCTGCTTATCCTTACTTGAATTGTTGAATATTCCTCGTAATTGCTCAACCTCAAAAGGAGTTTAGATAACCTATATCTTAGTTGACTTGCCTTTATTTGGAACTATTTGACTCGTGTTGGCTTCTTATTGTTGACTTGAATATTTTGGAATCATTGCTACATTTTTATTTTGTTTTCCCTTGTTAAGTTGTTCTCATTGTGCCTAGCATTCTTTACTGTGGTTATTCCTTGTGAATGAGTTCTACCATTCTTGTGATTTAAATTCTTGAGTTGATTTGCTCGCCGTACTTTGTATTTCTGTCATTGTTGGTACTCGTTGTGGTGATGTATGGGGTTTCTATCGTGTTATAGTTGTTATCTCTATTGTTTGCGCTGCATATTTAAATTGGGACTACAGACGTATTCCGGAAAATCCCCCAGCACTGTATTTTTACTTTGGAACTACGGACGTATTCCGGGAGATCCTCCAGCACTGCATATTTATTTTGGTACTACGGATATATTTCGGGATTCCCCCTCCCCCTCTCCCCCCCCCCCGTACTGTATAATTAATTCGGGACTACGGAATGGTATCCCGGTAGATTTTCCCTGTGGTCATATCTGTGTTCGGAGCTGCTAATCTTTCTTCCATGCAATGTCACAGGGTGACTTATACTCGAAGGATATTACTTGAAAAGTTTATATTTGAAAAGTATTTATCTTGAAGGAACTATGTTTGAAGGATATTTATTTGAAAGGGTTATACTTGAAAAGTATTCATCTTGAAATAACTATGTTTGAAGGCTAATTATTTGAAAAGTTTATATTTGAAAGGTTTTTATCTTGAAAGAACTATGTTTGAAAGATATTTATTTGAAGGAATTATATTTCAAAAATAATTTCTTATTAGAAAGGATTATATTCTAAAGACCTCAATTTAAAAACTTACGGGTAAAAGTTTACACTTGAAGGATTTGACTAATTTATTGGGGTTTGTTGGCTGAGACTTGATGTGAAAACTATTGCAGCTGTTGAGTTACTACTTGTCTTTACTGTATTGTGATTTTCGGATTTGGGTTGTGTTTCCGTTCATTCTTCTGTGTCTTATTCTGGTGTTCCGCTGCTACTTGTTGTTTTTCTTTCCTTTTTGCAGTTGCTATGTCGTTAGCCATATCGCGGGGTCCTTAGATAGATGTCATATTCTGTCATCCCTATACTTATGCTTGTTCATTTCATTAGACCAGTGGGTGTCTTGACTAGTCCTCATCACTACTTCACCGAGGTTACTCTTGATACTTACTGGGAACCGATGTGGTGTGCTCATGCAACTCTTCTGCACATTTATTTTGTGCAGATCCAGGTATTTGTTCGTTAGCTAGCTGTGTGGACTGTTGCTGCGGAGACTCAAGGTAAATCTACCGCTGCGTTCAAAGGCTTCAGAGTTACCTTCAAGTTTTTGTTTTGCACTGTTTATTCTTATTTCTGGATAGTTGTATTTAGAAGTTTTCTAGCAAACACTCTGTAGAGTTTATGACTTGTACTGCCGGTTTTGAGAATTGTAAGAGATTTCTATTTATTTTGTTAGATGTTAATTAAATAATATTGTTTCGATTAATGTTAGGCATACCTAGTCCCTAAGACTAGGTGTCATCACGATACCAAACAGAGAGAAAATGAGGTCGTGACAGTACTGGGCTCGCCTAGTATAACTTTATGCAATTGTGTGTAACTAATCTTGTAAATCCTAAAGTTTTCTTAATAAATAGTTGACTATTCAAAATTACTTTTTTTCTTAATCATAAATCATTAAGTTGAGAGTATTTTATGTCATAATTAAAATAAAAATTATTGCACGTTATCCACTAAGACTACTATGATAGTAAATTTTAAATAAAATCTTTCATTTAAAAAGTATTATTTATTAATTTTTGTTATGTATTTATTATATAATAGTCCATAATTTTTTTATAATTATTTTCCTAAATATTAATTTTTTCACGTTTACGATATACAATACTTATTAATTGAATAGCTCAATATTAGCTAGTAACTATTTATAAATAATTAGTTATCATGGTATAGTATGGTGAATTATTGTGATGACCCAAAATGTCATCTTTAAATTTAATAAGTAATTCTGTGTTCTAAGACCTCAAAAATAACTATTTATTATTTCTCGACTTGCGTGCGCAGTCCGTAAAATTTTTCGAAAAGTTTTTATGTAAAAAATGGATTAAAATGTGAAATAGAGCCTTAAAACTCAACTGAGTTGACTTTGGTCAAGATTTTGAGCAAATGGAACCGGATCAGTATTTTGACAGTTACGGTAGCTATGTATCGTGATTCGGGACTTGGGCGTATGCCCACAATTTAATTTGGAGGTCCCTAGCTCAAGTTATGACCATTTAACGGAAACTAGTAATTTAAAAGCTAAAGATTTTCAAGTTTGACCACGGGATTGACTTTTTGATATCGGAGCCAGAATCTGATTCTGAAAATTTGAATAGCTCTGTTATATCATTTATGACTTGTGTGCCAAATTTGAATTCATTCCGGATTCATTTAATATGTTTTGTCACAAGATTTGAAATTGTTAAAACTCAAAGTCCGAATCGAGGTGTGAATTGCAATTTCGATATTATTTGATGTGATTTGAGACCCCGAGTAAGTCTGTATTATGTTACGGTACTTGTTGGGATATTTGGATAAGGTCCCGAGGGGCTCGGGTGAGTTTCGGTCGAAATTCAGATTGTTTAGAGCATGTTGAAAGCAGTAGGTTCTTGGCAGAACCTGGTGTAATCGCACCTGCGAAATGGTGATCGCAGGTGCGCAGGCGCATCTGTGAGAATCTGATCGCTTCTGCGACCTAGGCACTGGCCAGTTGCGTCGGTTCTACGAAGAAATAGGGGGCAAATGCGCGACCGCTTCTCCGAAGGCTGAAGCGCTTCTGCGGAAGAGACCGCTATTGCGATCGCTTGGTCGCTTCTGGGATTTTGGCGATTCCAAAGCGATTTTTCACGACTTTGAATTGGGTAAGTATTCCATAACCAATAGTGATTATATTTCATAAATCCATGTCTATATTCATCATTTATTTCGGAATTAGATGGAAGAAATTGGATTTTATATAAAATCTTTCAAAAACGAAAATTTTAGATTTGAAGGTCCATTTGACATCAGAATTGGATAATTTTTATATGGTTGGACTCGTCTCGGAATGGGTGTTCGTATTTCCTAAGTTTTTCTGAGATTTGAGATGCGGGTCCCGCTGCCGAATATTTTAATGAATTTTGTATTTTTATCAGAAAAATTAGTAAATTCATATGGAATTAATTCCTATGATTCATATTGAGTATATTGAATTGTTTATGAATAGATTCGAAGCTTTTGGAGATAAATTTAAAAGGAAAAGTTGTGCTCGAGTAATTGATTAGAATTTGCAAAGCGAGGTAAGTATCGTGGTTAACCTTGACTTGAGGGAATAGAACCCTTAAATTATTTGTTATGTGAATTGCATATGAACGACGTATAGGCGAGGTGACGAGTGTCTATACGTTGTCAAATTAATTGTTTGCATAATTATTTGAAAATCATAAATTATTTTAAATCATAATTCCTTGTCAAATATTAATTCTTGAATTCCTGTAATAATGGCTATATGCTTATTTGAATTATGTGCATTAATTGCTACTTGATTTCCATAATAACTTTCTATTTGTTATTATTTGTTTCATAATTAAATCATAATTATTGTATGTTTGTTGTCTTATAATTTTATATTAATTATTACATTTATTGGGAAAATTTCTTCTATAAGAATTGGTAAATGAATA
The DNA here is from genome assembly GCF_000390325.3 of Nicotiana tomentosiformis. Lineage (NCBI taxonomy): Eukaryota > Viridiplantae > Streptophyta > Magnoliopsida > Solanales > Solanaceae > Nicotiana > Nicotiana tomentosiformis. The sequence continues at coordinate 96,093,613 of NC_090812.1, read as the reverse complement.
TATTGGAGGAGCGAGTTGCACGCCGCAACAGAATTGATTGAAATGGATATATTGGAGGATCGGGATGCACACCGCAAAAGATTTATTAAAAGTTCATATTGGAGGATCGAGTTGCACGCCGCAACAGATTTATTAAAAGTCCATATTGGAGGATCGGGTTGCACACCGCAACAGACTTATTTAAAAGTCTATATATATATATATATATATATATATATATATATATATATATATATATAAGGGGATCGGGTTGCACGCCGCAAAAGATTTGATTAAAATAAATATATTGGAGGAGCAGGTTGCATGCCGCAACAGAATGGAATATGAATATATTGTGAGAGCGGGTTTCACACTGCAACAGAATTGATGGAAATGATAATTGGTTATGACTGCTGAATTGGCTTCAATTATTATTAATGAGTTACCTGATTTATTTCTATTATTATTGTTGTTACTAATATTGCGTACACGTAATGTAAGTGACCCACATTAGCCTCGTCACTACTTCGTCGAGGTTAGGCTCAGCACTTACCAGTACATGGGGTCGGTTGTACTGATACTACACTCTGCACTTCTTGTGTAGATTTTGGAGTTGGTCCCAGCGGCGTACCATAGACTTGCTCAGATTTCAGCTACTCAGAGGAGACTTGAGGTATAACTGCACGGCGTCCGCAGTTCTGAAGTCCCCGTCTACTTTACTTTAGTTGTGTGTTTATTTCGAGACAGCTTTATTTTATTCAGGCCCTTATTTATATTATTCTAGAAGCTCGTGCACTTGTGGCACCAATTCTGGGATAGTATTTAGACACCGTTGTTCTTATGGATTATTCACTATATTTCATACCTTACTTCCGCATTTGTTCCTTTGTTATTAATAAATTTAAAAATTATTTCAAAATGGATAATATTATTCTAACGTTGGCTTGCCTAGCAAGTGAAATGTTAGGCTCCATCACGGTCCGAAGGTGGAAATTTTGGGTCGTGACAGTTGGTATCAGAGCACTAGTTTATATAGGTCTCACTAGTCACGAGCAAGCTTAGTAGAGTCTGAAGGATCGGTACGGAGACGTCTGTACTTATCTCTCAGAGGCTATGAAGTTTAGGAACAATATCACATCTTTTTTATTCTGTCGTGCGATATTATTCTATCATCGATGATTGAACCATTCTACTCTTATTCTCTCGCGGATGGTGAGAACACGTAATACTTCTACCGATGGACAGGGAACAGAACCCCCGATGGCAACTATGGCCAGGGGTAGAGGCAGAGGCAGAGGCAGAGGCCGAGGTAGAGCTCAGTCCAGAGCTCGAGCAGTTGCACCTGTTGTAGAACCTTAGGTGGACCTTCAGGAGGAGGTTCCAGTTCAGAATGTACCAGTTGGACCAGTTCAGGTCCTAGAAGGATTCATAGCCAGTCCAGTACTTCAGGACGCTCTAGTACGTTTGGTGAGTCTTATGGAGGGCGTGGCCCAAAATGGTACATATCCAGTGGCACCAGCCGTCTCACAGGCTGGGGGAGGAGCACAAACTCCCATTACTCATGCTCCGGAGCAGATGGCTCCCTAGAATCAGGCTCTAGCAGCTGCGCCAGTTGGAGTAGTTCAGCCAGTTGTTGCGACTCAGACCGGTGATAGTCCCGCCATGTCTTTTGAGGCCTTATTGAGACTAGATAAGTTTACTAAACTCTTTCCAGTTCACTTCAGTGGTACACCTTCTGAGGACCCACAAGATTATCTTGAACGCTTCCACAAGGTGCTGCGGAACATGGGTATAGTTGAGACCAATGGGGTTGATTTTACTATATTTCAGATGAGTTGTTCTTCCAAGAAGAGGTGGAGAGATTTTACATTGACCAACCCAGTTGGATCGCTTGCACTTACCTGGGAGCAGTTCTCTCAGCTATTCCTGGAGAAGTTCCTTCCTATCACACTGAGAGAGGAATTCCACAAGCAATTTGAGCATTTACAGCATGGCAGCATGACTTTTACTCAGTATGAGTCCCGTTTTGTAGATTTGGCCCGTCATGCTCTTCTTTTACTACCTACGGAGGGAGAGTGAGTGAGGAGGTTTATTGAGGGACCCACTCACCCTATCAGGCTTCAGATGGCCAAGGAGACCGGAAGTGAGATTTCTTTTCACGTGGCTGCTAATGTCACAAGGAGGATCGAGATGGTTCTTGCACAGGAGAGTAGGCAGAGGTCTGATAAGAGGCCTCGTCAGTTCGGTGGTTTCAATGGTGCCTCGTCTGGAGGCAGTGGTAATTTTGGTATGGGTCATCCTCCTAGACCGTTTCATTCAGCACTTCATGCATCTCACAGTGCTTCAGGGAGTCACGGTCCTATTATGCATTACTCTGGGCAGCCACCATTTACTACACATTCATCTCCTATCAGTGCACCACCACTCCATAGTTACTACAGTGGTTATCCGACCTATCTAGGTCAGCTTCAGCTTAAGCAGCCACGACATCAGGATGGGTGTTATGAGTGTGAGAACATTGGTCACATCAGGAGGTATTGCCCTAGATTGGCGAGTAACAGATCTCGGAAAGATTCACGTGTCATCATACTGGCACCGGTTGCTTCACCGCTTGCTCAGCCAGCTAGAGGTAGGGGTCAAGCAGCTAGAGGTGGAGGTCAGGCCATTAGAGGTGGAGGTCGGGCCATTAGAGGTGGAGGCCAGCCAGTTAGAGGTCGTCCTAGAGACACAGTTCAGAGTGGTGGGGTATCACGACCCAAAATTTCCCACTGATGGGACCGTGATGGCGCCTAACATTTTACTTGCTAGGCAAGCCAACGTTAGAGAATCATTAACCAATTCCTTATTTCCATTTAGTAATTAACAATAATTAACTAAGATGAAATATAATAAGTGCGAAATATCATAAAAACTGTATTAACTGCTACCACCCGGATATTGAGTCACAATTCACGAGCATTCTAGAATTTACTACAAGTAATAGTCTGAAAGAAATACAATTGTCTGAATGAAAGAAAACAGTAGGACATAAAAGATAGACGGGGACTTCAAGGTCTGTGAACGCCGACAGATCTACCTTGAGTCTCCGGACAGCGGACCAGTAGTAAATCTCTATCAACCTCAGCCGGTATCAAAATCTGCATAGGAAGTGCAGAGTGCAGCATCAGTACAACCGACTCCATGTACTGGTAAGTGTCGAGCCTAACCTCGATGAAGTAGTGACGAGGCTAGGACTAGACACCCACATATAACCTGAATAGTATAATCATGCTAGTGGCAACGACAGTAAATAAATCAATAACGCAGAAATAATGGGAAGGGAACATACCGTGGGGGAATACAACATAAAGAGTGAGAATAATGAAAAGACAGAATTAAACAGAAAATCCTTAAACGAATTGAGCAAAGTAAACAGCAAGGAAAACTGTACGGCATCACCCTTCGTGCTTTACACTATTCCTCACAATATAATTAAATTATGCACGGCATCACCCTTCGTGCTTTACACTCTTTCTCACAATGTAATTAAATTATGCACAGCATCACCCTTCGTGCTTTACACTCTTCCTCACAATATAATTAAATTATGCATGGCATCACCCTTCGTGCTTTACACTCTTCCTCACCATTCACAAAATCAATAACAACGGATAGAGAGAAGTTTCACAAGAAATCAATATTTCATCAATGATTACTTTCATAATTTAACATCTCGACCTCGAATCAATATTCACAATTTTATCGACCTTGGTGGAACCGGATACAAGTCTCCCAACATTTCAACAACAACAATAAGCATGGATAACAAGATTTAAGACTACAAATTTGCGAGAAATGGAATTTCACTCGCATGCTATGACTCGAGCACAACGTATAGATGCTCGTCACCTCAACTATACATCGTATTCAACAACAAAACACGTAGCAAATACTCACACAATACCTATTCCCTCAAGCCAAAGTTAGACACAAAACTTACATTGCTCCGAAGGCCACTTAATTCTCAATCACAACTTTTCCTTTGGAATTCACCTTCAAACCACTCGTATCTATTCAAATTTAACTCAATAATATCAAATATTGCTAAAGGAATTAATTATATTTCATAAATTATATTTTCCAGATTTTCCTCCAAAACGTCAAAAAATCGACACCGGGCCCGCTTGATCAAAACCCGAGGTTCAGACCAAAATCCTTTTACCCATTCATCCCCGAGCCCGAATATATAATTGGTTTTGGAATTCGACCCCAAATTGAGCTCTAAATCTCCAAATTCCCGAAATCCCTAGTTTCTACCCTAACCCCTAATTCTACCATGAAAACTCTAGATTTTTGGTTGACAATTCAAGAAATGTAATGGGTAATTGAAAGAAAATGGTTTAGAATCACTTACCAACAATTTGGGGAAGAAATGACTCTTGAAAAATCGCCTCCCACCATTTGATTTTTGAGAAAACTGAGTTTTTGGCTAAAATTCCGTTTTTGGATTCTGTTAAGTGGTGGGCGACAGTGTTCATCGCGTTCGCGAGAGCACTATCGCGGTCGCAAAGGGTACTGGCTGCCAAGCTTTTACGTCCGCGAGACCCAGCTCGCGTTCGCGATGATCACTCCCCCTAGCCTTCGCGTTCACGAGACATGGTTCGCGTTCGCGATGAAGCAAGGACCAACCACCCCCAGGTCCCCACATGCTTTGCGTTCGCGTTTAGCCAGTCGCGTTCGCGAAGGGTAAGTCCCCCATCACTTTGTGTTCACGACTAGGCCAGTTTACTCTTCGCGAAGAAGAAAACTTCAGATGCCCAGTTTACTCTTCGCGTTCGCGAGATTACATTCGCGAACGTAAAGAAGGACATGCCAGAACGCAGACTCTATAGAAAAACCAGATTTCCAAAGTCCAAAACATCATGTGGCCTATCCGAAACTCACCCGAGCCCTCGTGGCTCCAAACCAAACATGCACACAGGTCTAAAAACATCATACGAACTTGTTCGCGCAATTAAATCGCCAAAATAACACCTAGAACTACGAATTTAGCACCAAATCGAATAAAATCCTCAAGAACACTTAAAAGATTACTATTTTCTCAACCGAAGGTCCAAATCACGTCAAATCAACTCCGTTTCTCACCAAATTTCTCAGACAAGTGTTAAATATCATAATGAACTTGTACGGGCTTCGGAACCAATATACGGACCCGGTACTAACAATGCCCAACATCAATCAATTCTTAAAAACAATTAATTTTCAGACTTTTAATTTTTATAAAAAATTCATAATTTGAGCTAGGGAGCTCCGAATTCGATTCCGGACATACGCCCATGTCCCATAATTCGATACGGACCCACTGGGACCGTCAAAATACGGATTCAGGCCTATTTACTAAAATTGTTGACCGAAGTCAACAAAATCAACTTTTAATGCAAAAATTCCTATTTTCATTAGTTTTCAACATAAAAGCTTTCCGGAAACCTGCCCGGGCTGCGCATGCAATTCGAGGAGGGTAAAAATGAGATTTTTAAGGCTTAAGAGCACATATTCGAGTTTTAAAACATAAGATGACCTTTTGGGTCATCACATTCTCCACCTCTAAAATAACCGTTCGTCCTCGAACGGACATAGAAAAATACCTGGGCTGGTGAAAAGGTGGGGATATTTACTTTGCATATCGGACGCGGACTCCCAAGTAGCTACCTCAATAGGCTGACCTCTCCACTGCACTCGAACTGAAGGGTAGCTCTTTGATCTCAACTGGCGAACTTACCGGGCTAGAATTGCCACCGGCTCCTCCTCGTAAGTCAAATCCTTGTCCAACTGGACAGAGCTGACATCTAACACATGGGATGTATCGATGTGATACTTTCGAATCATGGACACATGGAATATCGGATGAACAGCTGATAAACTAGGTGGCAACGTAAGCCTGTAAGCCACCTCTCCCACTCTCTCCAGAATCTCAAGAGGTCCGATATACCTAGGGCTCAACTTGCCCTTCTTTTCGAACCTCATTACACCCTTCATGGGTGATACCTGAAGTAACACTCTCTCTCCGACCATGAATGCAACATCACGAACTCAACGGTCGGCATAACTCTTCTGCCTAGACTGAGTTGTGCGAAGTCGATCCTGAATAATCTTGACCTTATCCAAGGCATCATGTACTTAGTCTGTGCCCAACAACCGAGCCTCTCCCGGCTCGAACCACCCAACTAGAGACCGACACCGCCTACCATATAATGCCTCATAGGGAGCCATCTGAATGCTCGACTGGTAGTTGTTGTTGTAGGCGAACTCAGCAAGGGGCAAGAACTGATCCCACGATCCTCCGAAGTCTATAACACAAGCACAGAGCATATCCTCCAAGATCTGAATAGTACTCTCGGACTGTACGTCCGTCTGAGGATGAAATGTTGTGCTCAACTCAACCCGCGTACCCAACTCACGCTGAACTGCCCTCAAAAAGTACGAGGTAAACTGCGCACCTCGATCAGAAATGATAGACACGGGCATACCGTGAAGACGGACGATCTCACTAATGTAAATCTCTGCTAACCGCTCCGAGGAATAGGTAACTGCCACAGGAATGAAATGCGCTGACTTAGTCAGCCTGTCCACAATGACCCAAACTGCATCGAACTTCCTCTGAGTCCATGGGAGTCCAACAATAAAATCCATAGTGATACGCTCCCACTTACACTAAGGAAGTTCTAACCTGTGAAGTAAACCACCAGGGCTCTGATGCTCACACATCACCTGCTGGCAATTTAGGCACCTAGCTACATAGGCAACTATGTCCTTCTCCATTCGCCTCTACCAATACTGCTACCTCAAGTCTTGATACATTTTGGCGGTACCTGGATGAATAGAATACCTGGAACTGTGTGCTTCTTCAAGAATTAATTCACGAAGTCCATCCACATTAGGCACACAGATACGACCATGCATCCTCAAAACTCCATCATCTCCAACAGTAACTTGCTTGGCACCACCGTGATGCACTATGTCTCTAAGGGCAAGTAAATGAGGATCGTCATCCTGCCGATCTCTGATGTGCTCAAACAAAGAAGACCGAGCAACTGTACAAGCTAAAACACGACTAGGCTCAGAAACATCCAACCTCACGAACTGGTTGGCCAAGGCCTGAACATCCAATGCAAGCGGTCTGTCACCCACTGAAATATATACAAGGCTACCCATACTAGCTGATTTTCTACTCAAAGCATCGGCCACCACATTGGCCTTCCCGGGATGATACAATATGGTGATATCATAGTCTTTCAATAGCTCCAACCACCTTCCCTGCCTCAAATTGAGTTCCTTCTGCTTGAACAAATACTTCAAGCTTCGATGATCAGTGAATACCTCACATGGCACGCCATAAAGATAGTGCCTCCAAATCTTCAGTGCGTAAATAATGGCTTCCAGTTCTAGATATGAACATGGTAATTCTTCTCGTAAACCTTCAGCTGACGTGAAGCATATGCAATAACTTTGCCACCCTGCATCACTACTGCTCCCAGAACAATACGAGATGCATCACAATATACTATATAAGATCCTGAACTTGTGGGTAACACCAATACCGGTGTCGTAGTCAAAGCTATCTTGAGCTTCTGAAAGCTCACTTCACACTCATCTGACCACCTGAACGGGGTACCCTTCTAGGCCAATCTGGTCAACAAGGCTGCTATGGATGAAAACACCTCCACAAATCGACGGTAATAGCCCGCCAAACCCAGGAAACTACAGATCTCTGTAGCTGATGTGGGTCTAGGCCAATTCTAGACTGCCTCAATCTTCTTAGGATCCACCTGAATACCCTCTGTTGATATAACGTGACCCAAGAAAGCAACTAAACTCAACCAAAACTCGCATTTTGAGAACTTAGCATATAACTGGCTGTCTTTCAGAGTCCGAAGAACAATCCGAAAGTGCTGCTCATGCTCTTCTCGACTGTGGGAGTAGATCAAGATATCATCAATAAACACAACCACAAAGGAATCCAAGTAGGGTTTGAACACCCGGTTAATCAAATCCATGAATGCTGCTGGGGCATTTGTCCGGAAAGCTGTCTTAGGAACATCGGATGCCCTAATCCTCAACTGATGGTAGCCAGATCTTAAATCAATCTTTGAAAACACCTTGGCACCCTGAAGCTGATCAAATAAAACATCAATCCTCGGCAATGGATACTTGTTCTTGATGGTAACTTTGTTCAACTGCCGATAATCTATACACATCCTCATTGATCCATCTTTCTTCTTCACAAACAACACAGGTGCACCCCAGGGCAAGACACTAGGTCTAATGAAACCCTTATCAAACAAATCTTGCAACTGCTCCTTCAATTCTTTCAACTCTGGCGGGGCCATGCGATATGGCGGAATGGAAATAGGCTGAGTGCCCGGAGCCAAATCAATGCAGAAATCAATATCCCTGTCGGGTGGCATCCCCGGTAGGTCTGCAGGAAACACCTCTGGAAACTCACTAACAACCGGCACCAAATCTATGGAAGGAACCTTCGTACTAGAATCGCGGACATAAGCCAAATAAGCTAAACACCCCTTCTCGGCCATATGCCGAGCCTTCACATAAGAGATAACCCTGCTGGTAGAATGGCTAAGATTTCCTCTCCATTCTAATCGAGGTAACCCCTGCATGGCTAAGGTCACTGTCTTGGAGTAACAATCTAATATAGCATGATAAGGTGACAACCAATCCATACCCAGTATGACATCAAAATCAACCATGTCGAGAAGTAGGAGATCTACACGAGTCTCAAGACTCCCAATGGTGACCACACATGAACGATAAACACAATCTACAACAATAACATCTCCCACTAGTATGGACACATACACAGGAGCACTCAAAGAATCACGGAGGACAACCAAATAGGAAGCAAAATAGGATGACACATAGGAGTAAGTAGATCCCGGATCAAATAGAACTGAAGCATCTTTACTGCAAACTGAAACAGTACCTGTGATAACGGCGTTAGATGACTCAGCCTCAGGCCTTGCTGGAAAAGCATAACACCGGGGTTGGGCCCCACCACCCTAAACTACGTCCCTGGGATGACCTCTAGCTGGCTGGTCTCCACCTCTAACGGCATGACCTCCACCTCTAACAGTCTGGCCTCTACCTCTGGCTGCCTGACCCCTGCCTCTAGCTGGCTGAGCAGGTGGTGCAACAACTGCTGCCGGAACCATGGCACGAGAACTCTGATGTTGTGAGCTGCCCGTTACCCGAGGGTAAAATCTAGTAATATGCCTCGGATCACCACAAGTATAACATAACTTCGGCTGCTATGACTGATGACCCTGAAACTGACCCTGTCGACCTGAATAACCACCCTGATGACTCTGGAGTGGAGGTGCACTAATAGAAGATGGTGGTGCACTATAGGCTAGATGGTTGGAATAATGCATCTGAGGGTCACGACCACCCGAGGCACTGTGAGATGTCTGAGTCGCTGAATGAAACGACCTGGGGGGATGGACTTTACCAAAAGTACTCCTGCCTATAGGTGAGGCACCGCTGAACTCACCGGAATGACGAGGTCTCTTGTCAGACCCCTGACCTCTCTATGTAAGAACCAGTTTAACTCGTCTGGCGACATTAGTAGTCGCCTGAAAAGAAATCTCACTCCCCATCTCCTTAGCCATCTGCAATCTGATAGGTTGAGCAAGTCCATCAATAAACCTCCTCGCCCTCTCTCTCTCTCTCTCTCTCTCTCTCTCTCTCTCTCTCTCTCTCTCTCTCTCTCTCTCTCTCTCTCTCTCTCGGTGGGAAGCAGAAGAATAGCATGACGGGCCAAATTCACAAAACAGGTCGCATACTGAATAACAGTCATACTACCCTGCTAGAGACGCTCAAACTAATGGCGACGCTCCTCTCTCAATGTGATAGGCAGAAACTTCTCTATGAAGAGCTGAGAAAATTGGTCCAAAGTAAGAGCAGGTGACCCAGCTGGTCTGGTCAACAAGTAATCTCTCCACCATTTCTTGGTGGAACCCGTCATCTGAAATTCAGCAAAATTGACCCCATTGGTCTCCAATATACCCATGTTCCGTAAAACCTCGTGAGAGCTGTCAAGATACTCCTGGGGATCCTCTAAAGGAGCATCACTGAAGTGAACATGAAAGAGCTTGATAAACCTGTCTAATCTCCATAAGCCTTAGAAGCCATAGCTGGCCCATCTCCGACCTGTGCCGCAATAATCGGCTGAACTAATCCGACTAGCGGAGCTGCTGGAGCCTGATACTAGGGAGCTATCTGCTCTGGAGTGGGAGTGGTAGGGGTCTGGGCTCCTCTTCCAGCTTGAGAGACTGCTGGTGCCATGGGAAATGCGCTAGTCTGGGCCACACTCTCCATAAGTCCCACCAAACGGACCAAAGCGTCCTGAAGTACTGGGGTGGCAATGAACCCCTCCGGAACCTGAGCTGGTTCGACAGGAACAGTCTGGACTGGAACCTACTCCTCAAGCTCTATCTGAGGCTCCACTGTTAGGGCTCTAGGTTGAGCCCTGCCCCTGCATCGGCCTCTGGCACGGCCTCAGCCTCGATCTCTGCCTCGCGTAGGAGCTGCCACTGGAGGCTCTGGCTGCTACTCAGCTGAGGAAGCGGTACGTGTTCTCGCAATCTGTGAGAGAATAAGAGTTGAAGAGTTCAATCAGCATTGAGAAAGCAAAAACCGCACGACAGAGAAGAAAAGAAGTGAAACCTGTTCCTAAACTTCATAGCCTTTGGAAGATAAGCACAGACGTCTCCGTGCCGATCCCCAAGACTCTACTAAGATTGCTCGAGAATAATGAAAAGACACAATTAAACAAAAAATCCTTAAACGAATTGAGCAAATTAAACAGCAAGGAAAACTGGACGACATCACCCTTCGTACTTTACACTCTTCCTCACAATATAATTAAATTATGCACGGCATCACCCTTCGTGCTTTACACTCTTCCTCACAATGTAATTAAATTATGCACGGCATCACCCTTCGTGCTTTACACTCTTTCTCACAATATAATTTAATTATGCACGACATCACCCTTCATGTTTTACACTCTTCCTCACAATATAATTAAATTATGCACGGCATCACCCTTCGTGCTTTACACTCTTCCTCACAATTCACAGAATCAATAACAACGGATAGAGAGAAGTTTCACAGGAAATCAATATTTCATCAATGATTAATTTTACAATTTTATCGACCTTGGTGGAACCGGATACAAGTCTCCCAACATTTCAACAACAACAATAAGCATGGATAACAAGATTTAAGACTACAAATTTGCAAGAAATGAAATTTCACTCGCATGCTATGACTCGACCACAACGTATAGATGCTCGTCACCTAAACTATACATCGTATTCAATAACAAAAACACGTAGCAAATACTCACACAATACCTATTCCCTCAAGCCAAAGTTAGACACAATACTTACCTTGCTCCGAAGGCCACTTAATTCTCAATCACAGCTTTTCCCTTGGAATTCACCTTCAAACCACTTGTATCTATTCAAAAATGACTCAATAATATCAAATATTGCTAAAGGAATTAATTATATTTCTTAAATTAAATTTTCCAAATTTTCCTCCAAAACGTCGAAAAATTGACAACGGGCCCGCTTGGTCAAAATCCGAGGTTCGGACCAAAATCCTTTTACCCATTCATCCCCGAGCCCGAATATATAATTGGTTTTGGAATTCGATCCCAAAATGAGGTCTAAATCCCCAAATTTCCGAAATCTCTAGTTTCTACCCTTACCCCTAATTCTACCATGAAAACTCTAGATTTTTGGTTTAAAATTGATGAAATGTAATGGGTAATTGAAACAAAATGGTTTAGAATCACTTACCAACAATTTAGCGAAGAAATGACTCTTGAAAAATCGCCTCTCACCGTTTTGTTTTTGATAAAAATGAATTTTTGGCTAAAATCCCGTTTTTGGATTCTGTTAAATGCTGGGCGACAGTGTTCATCGCATTCGCGAGAGCACTGTTGCGTTTGCAAAGGGTACTCGCTACCAAGCCTTCGCATTCGTGAGACCCAGCTCGCGTTCACGATGATCACTCCCCCCGGCCTTCGCGTTCACGAGACATGGCTCGCGTTCGCGATGAAGCAACGACTAACCACCCCCAGGTCCCCACATACTTCTCCTTCGCGTTGAGCCAGTCGTGTTTGCGAAGGGTAAGTCCCCCATCACTTCGCGTTCGAGACCAGGCCTTCATGTTCGCGAAGAAGAAAACTTCAGCTGCCCAGTTTACTCTTTGCGTTCGCGAGAGTACCTTCGCGAACGCGAAGAAGGAATGCCAGAACACAGACTCAGCAGAAAAACCAGATTTCCAAAGTCCAAAACATCCTGTGGCCTATCCGTAACTCACCCGAACCCTCGGGGCTCCAAACCAAACATGTACACTTGTCTAAAAACATAATACAAACTTGCTCGCGCGATCAAATCGCCAAAATAACACCTAGAACTACGAATTTAGCACCAAATCGAATGAAATCCTCAAGAACACTTAAAGATTACTATTTTCTGAGCCGAAGGTCCGAATCACGTCAAATCAACTTTGTTTCTCACCAAATTTCTCAGACAGGTCTTAAATATCATAATGAACCTGTACCGGGCTCCAGAACCAAAATACGGACCCGGTACTAACAATGTCCAACATCAATTAATTCTTAAAAATAATTAATTTTCAGACTTTTAATGTTCATCAAAAATTCATAATTTGAGCTAGGGACCTCCGAATTCGATTCCGGGCATATGCTCAGGTTTCATAATTCGATACGGACCCACCGGGACTATCAAAACATGAATCCGGGCCCGTTTACCTAAAATGTTGATTGAAGTCAACTAAAATTAACTTTTAAGGCAAAAATTCTTATTTTCATTAGTTTTCAACATAAAAGCTTTTCGGAAACCTATTCGGACTGCGCACACAAATCGAGGAGGGTAAAAATAATATTTTTAAGGCTTAAGAGCACAGATTCGAGTTCTAAAATATAAGATGACCTTTTGGGTCATCACATGGGGCTCAACCCCGATTTTATGCTTTTCTATCTAGGCCTGAGGCCGAGTCATCTGATGTTGTGATCACAGGTATTATTCCAGTTTGCCATAGAGATGCTTCAGTTCTATTTGATCGAAGATCTACTTATTCCTATGTGTCCTCCTATTTTGCTTCATACTTGGTTGTGCCTTGTGATTCTCTGAGTGCTTATGTGTGTGTATCTACACCGGTGGGAGACTCTGTTATAGTAGATCATGTCTATCATTTGTGTGTGGTTACTATTAGTAGTCTTGATACTAGAGTGGATCTTCTACTTCTTGATATGGTAGATTTTGATGTCATCTTGGATATGGATTAGCTGTCACCTTATCATGCTATATTAGATTGGCATGCCAAGATAGTGACCCTAGCTATGTCGGGGTTACCTCGGTTAGAGTGGAAAGGAACTCCTGGTCATTCTGCCAGCAGGGTTATTTCTTATATGAAAGCTCGGCGTATGGTAGAGAAAGGGTGTCTAGCCTATTTGGCTTATATTCACGATCACAGTGCGGATGTTCCTTCTATGGACTCAATACCAGTTGTTCGTGAATTTCCAGAAGTATTTCTCCCAGATCTGTCGGGGATGCCACCCGACAGAGATATTGGCTTCTGTATTGATTTGGCTACGGGCACTCAGCCCATTTCTATTCCACCATACCGTATGGCCCCACCGGAGTTGAAAGAATTGAAAGAGCAGTTACAAGACTTGCTTGATCAAGGATTTATTAGACCCAATATCTCGCCCTGGGGTGCACCAGTATTATTTGTAAATAAGAAAGATGGCTCTATGCGGATGTGTATAGATTATCGTAGGTTAATAAGGCCACTATCAAGAACAAATATCCGTTGCCAAGAATTGATGACTTATTTGATCAGCTTCAGGGTACCAAGGTATTTTCGAAGATTGATTTGAGGTCTGGCTAGCATCAGTTGAAGATTAGGGCATATGATATTCCTAAGATAGCTTTTCGGACTCGGTATGGGCATTACGAATACCTAGTGATGTCATTTGGGTTGACAAATGCCCTAGAAAAATTTATGGATTTGATGAATCGGGTGTTCAAGCCCTATTTAGATTCTTTTGTGGTTGTATTCATTGATGATATCATGATTTACTCCAGCAGTCGAGAGGAGCATGAGCAGCATCTTCGGAGTGTGTTTCATACTTTGAAGAATAATCAGTTATATGCCAAATTTTCAAAATGTGAGTTTTGGTTAGACTCAATTGCCTTTTTGGGGCATGTTGTATCCGCAGAAGGCATAAAGGTGGATCCTAAGAAGATTGAGGTTGTTTAGAATTGGCAACTAGACCTACTTCGATTACAGAGATCCGGAGTTTCCTAGGTTTGGCAAGTTATTATCGTCGGTTCATGGAAGGGTTTTCATTTATAGCAAGCACATTGACCAGACTAACCCAGAAGGGTGTCCCATTCAGATGGTCAGGCGAATGTGAGTTGAGCTTTCAGAAGCTCAAAACCGCTTTGACTACGACGCAAGTGTTGGTATTACCCACAGGTTCAGGATCGTATACGGTATATTATGGCGCATCTCACATTGGGCTTGGTGCAGTATTAATGCAAGATGGCAAGGTAATTGCATATGCGTCGCGGCAGTTAAAAGTTCATGAGAAGAATTATCCTGTTCATAACTTAGAATTGGCAGCCATTGTTCATACACTGAAGATTTGGAGGCATTACCTCTACGGTGTCTCGTGTGAGGTATTTACTGATCATCGTAGCCTTCAGTATCTATTCAAATAAAGGGATCTTAATTTGAGGCAGAGAAGATGGTTGGAGTTGTTGAAAGACTATGATATCACCATTTTGTATCACCCCGGAAAGGCCAATGTGCTGGCCGATGCTTTGAGTAGAAAGGCTATGAGTATGGGCAGTCTTGCGTATATTCCAGTTGGTGAGAGGCCATTAGCTGCAGATGTTCATACATTGGCTAATTAGTTCGTGAGGTTAGATATTTCAGAACCTAGTCAAGTTCTGGCTTGCACAGTCGCTCGGTCTTCTTTATATGAGCATATCATAGAGAGGCAGTATGATGATCCTCATTTACTTGTCCTTAAGGAAACGGTGCGGCGCGGTGATGCTAAACAGGTTGATGTAGGTGAAGATGGAGTTCTGCGAATACAGGGTCATATTTGTGTGCCTAATGTGGATGGGCTTTGTGAATTAATTCTTGAAGAGGCACACAGTTCCAGGTATTCTATTCATCCAGGTACCGCCAAAATGTATCAAGATTTGCGGCAACATTATTGGTGGAGGAGAATGAAAAAGGATATAGTTGCATATGTAGCTCGGTGCCTGAATTGTCAGCAAGTTAAGTACGAGCATCAGAGACCTGGTGGTTTGCTTCAGAAGTTAGAAATTCCTGAGTAGAAGTGGGAGCGTATCACTATGGATTTTGTTGTTGGGCTCCCACGAACTCGGAGAAATTTTGACACAGTTTGGGTCATTATGGGCAGGTTGACCAAGTCAGCACATTTCATTCCATTGGCAGTTATCTATTCTTTAGAGAGGTTAGCTAAAATTTACATTCGTGAGATTGTTCGCCTTCACGGTGTGCCCTTGTCTATTATTTCAGATCGAGGTACGCATTTTACCTCATATTTCTAGAAGGTTGTACAACGTGAGTTAGGCACGCGGGTAGAGTTGAGTACAGCATTTCATCCATAGACAGATGGACAGTCAGAGCGCACTATTCAGATATTGGAAGATATGCTTCACGCTTGTGTTATAGACTTTGGAGGTTCTTGGGATCATTTCTTGTCACTTGCGAAATTTGCTTATAATAATAGCCAACAGTCGAGCATTCAGATGGCTCCATAGGAGGCATTATACGGAAGGCGATGTCGTTCGCTAGTTGGCTGGTTTGAACCGGGAGAAGCTCGGTTATTGGGTACCGATTTGGTACAGGATGCCTTGGATAAGGTCAAGATTATTCAGGATCAACTTCGCACAGCTCAGTCTAGACAAAAGAGTTATGCCAACCATAAAGTTAGTGATATTGCATTCATGGTTGGAGAACCAATATTACTCCGGGTTTCACCTATGAAAGGTGTAATGAGGTTCGGAAGGAAGGGCAAGTTGAGTCCTAGGTATATCGGACCCTTTGAAATTCTTGAAAGGGTGGGTGAAGTAGCCTACAGGCTTGCATTACCACCTAGTTTATCAGCGGTTTATCCGGTGTTCCATGTGTCTATGCTTTGGAAATATCATGGTGGTCTTTCCCATGTGTTAGATTTCAGCTCAGTCCAATTGGACAAAGATTTGACTTACGAGGAGTAGCCGGTGACTATTCTAGCCCGGCAGGTCCGGTAGTTGAGATCTAAGAGTTATGCTTCAGTTCAAGTGCAATGGAGAGGTGAGTCGGTAGAGGCATCTACTGGGAGTCCGAGTCGGACATGCTGAGTAAATATCCACATCTTTTCTCTAGCTCAAGTACTTTTTCTAACTTCGTTCGAGGACGAACGTTTGTTTTAGAAGTGGAGAATGTGATGACCCAAAATGTCATCTTTAAATTTAATAAGTAATTCTGTGTTCTAAGACCTCGAAAATCACTATTTATCATTCCTCGACTTTATGTGAAGTTTTTATGTGAAAAATGGATTAAAATGTGAAATAGAGCCTTAAAACTCAACTGAGTTGACTTTGGTCAGCATTGTGAGCAAACGGAACAAGATCAGTGTTTTGACAGTTTCAGTAGCTCCGTATTGTGATTCGGGACTTGGGCGTATGCCCGGAATTTAATTTGGAGGTCTCTAGCTCAAGTTATGACCATTTAACGGAAACTAGTAATTTAAAGGCTAAAGATTTCCAAGTTTGACCACGGGGTTGACTTTTTGATATCGGAGCCGGAATCCGATTCTGGAAATTTGAATAGCTCCGTTATGTCATTTATGACTTGTGTGCCAAATTTGAAGTCATTATAGATTCATTTAATATATTTTGGCACAAGATTTGAAAATTAAAAAGTTTAAAACTCAAAGTCTAAATCGAGGTGTGAATTACAATTTCGATATTATTTTATGTGATTTGAGACCTCGAGTAAGTCCGTATTATGTTACGGGACTTGTTGGGATATTTTAATATGGTCCCAAGGGGCTCGGGTGAGTTTCAGACGAAATTCGAATTGTTTAGAGCATGTTGAAAGCATCAGGTTCTTGGCAGAACCTGGTGTAATCACACTTGCGAAATGGTGATCGCAGGTGCGCATTCGCATCTGCGAGAAGCTGGTCGCTTCTGCGACCTGGGCACTGGCCAGTTGCGTCGCTTCTGCGAAGAAATGGGGCGCAAATGTGCGACCGCTTCTGTGAAGGCTGAAGCGCTTCTGCGGTCGTTTGGTCGCATCTGCGACGTCGCAAGTGCGACATTGATGTCCGCAAATGCGGAATTTCATCTGGAAGCCTCACTTCGAAAATGCGAGATTTTTCTCGCAAATATGAGCTCGCAGATGCAAAAATATGTCCGCAAATGCGAAAATGCTGGACAGAATGCTTAAAAATCGGGAGTTACCATTTTTACTCATTTTTGAGTTTTGAGTCTTGGATTTTGGCGATTCCAAAGCGATTTTTTACGACTTTGAATTGGGTAAGTGTTCTAAAACCAAAAGTGATTATATTTCATAAATCCATGTCTATATTCATCATTTATTTCGGATTTAGATGGAAGAAATTGTAATTTTTTTAAAATCTTTCAAAAATAAAAAATTTAGATTTGAAGGTCCATTTGACATCGGAATTGGATAATTTTTGTATGGTTGGACTTGTCTCGGAATGGATGTTCGTATTTCGTAAATTTTTCCGAGATTTGAGATGTGGGTCCCACTGTCAAATATTTTAATAAATTTCAGATTTTTATCTGGAAAAATAGTAAATTCATTTGAAATTAATTCCTATGATTCGTATTGAGTATATTGAATTATTTATGAATAGATTCGAAACTTTTGGAGATAAATTTAAAAGAAAAAGTTGTGGTCGAGTAATTGATTGAAATTCGCAAAGCGAGGTAAGTATCGTGGTTAACCTTGACTTGAGGGAATAGAACCCTTAAATTATTTGTTATGTGAATTGCATGTGAATGACGTATAGGCGAGGTGACGAGTGTCTATACGTTGTCGAATTAATTGTTTGCATCATTATTTGAAAATCATAAATCATTTTAAATCATGAATGAATTATTATATTAATTGTTTCACTCATAATTCCTTGTCAAATATTAATTCTTGAATTCCTGTAATAATGGCTACATGCTTATTTGAATTATGTGCATTAATTGCTACTTGACATTTAGTATATTAAACATTAAACTGCCTATTTTCTCTCTGATTTTTATAATAACTTTCTATTCGTCATTGTTTGTTTCATAATTAAATCATAATTATTGTATGCTTGTTGTCTTATAATTTTATATTAATTGTTGCATTTATTAGGAAAACTTTTTCTATAAGAATTGGTAAATTAATATATTGGAGGAGCGGGTTGCACGCCGCAACAGAATTGATTGAAATGGATATATTGGAGGATCGGGTTGCACGCCGCAACAGACTTATTAAAAGTCGATATATAGATATATATATATATATATATATATATATATATATATATATATATATATATATATATATATATATATATATATATATATTGGGGGATCCGGTTGCACTCCGCAACAGAATTGAATATGAATATATTGTGAGAGCAGGTTGCACGCTGCAACAGAATTGATA
This sequence comes from Nicotiana tomentosiformis, assembly GCF_000390325.3. Lineage (NCBI taxonomy): Eukaryota > Viridiplantae > Streptophyta > Magnoliopsida > Solanales > Solanaceae > Nicotiana > Nicotiana tomentosiformis. The sequence continues at coordinate 96,074,839 of NC_090812.1, read as the reverse complement.
GAAATGATAATTGATTATAACTGCTGAATTGTGTTCAATTATTATAAATGAGTTACCTGATTTATTTTTATTATTGTTGTTTTTACTAATATTGCGTACAAGTAATGTAAGTGACCCGCCTTAGCCTCGTCACTATTTTATCGAGGCTAGGCTAAGCACTTACTAGTACATGTGGTCGGTTGTACTGATACTATACTCTGCACTTCTTGTGCAGATTTTGGAGTTGGTCCCAGCGGCATACCATAGACTTGCTCGGATTTTCGCTACTCAGAGGAGACTTGAGATATAACTGCACGATGTCCGCAGTTCTGAAGTCCCCGTCTACTTTACTTTAGCTGTGTGTTTATTTTCAGACAGCTTTATTTTATTCAGGCCCTAATTTGTATTATTCTAGAAACTCGTGCACTTGTGATACCAATTCTGGGATGGTATTTAGACACCATTGTTCTTATGGATTATTCACATATTTCAGACCTTACTTCCATATTTGTTCCTTTGTTATTAATAAATTTAAAAATTATTTTTAAATGGATAATATTATTCTAACGTTGGCTTGCCTAGCAAGTGAAATGTTAGGCGTCATCACGGTTTGAAGGTGGGAATTTCGGGTCGTGACAATTATGTAAAACTTTATTAACTTGTTGAAACTTAAAAATAAATGATGTTATAAAATACATTACTTTTGATATTTGTGTTGTAACATCATTGTAGCTAATTTGCATATTATGATATATGTCATACTTTTCGTATTTGTCACGATCAAATTTCACCTATAGGTCATGATGGCGCCCAACACTACAGCTAGGCAAGCCAACTAGTAATTTAAACATACATCAATTATTTTCAGAATAATTTTTCTAAGTAATTTTTATTATTTTACGAGCAATATTAAAAAAAATATAAAAGATACCGATTAATTTAAATTCAAGATAAATAATCGAATCCCAATTCTACCAATGTGTGTATCAAGACCTGGTATCACAAGTGTATGAGCATCTAGTAGATTATACAAAACTCCAAATATTGTCTGAAATAAAAATAGACAGAATAAAAATGCAAGAAGAGGCACAGGTAGCTGCAGAACGGCTCAGAAAGGCATCTCACCACTACGCCTCTGGATAACGTGGATGTGCGATGATAGGTCCTCCACTAGTACCTGCCTCAGATCCTGCACAAAAAGTGCAGCAAGTGTAGCATGATTACGTAAACAACGTGTACCCAATAAGTATCAAGCCTAATCTCAAAGTGGTAGAGACGAGATGACCGACTTTGACACTCACTATGGGTCAATAATAATAATTAAAATAAAACTAGAATATCTAAATCAACATGATTCACAGAGTTAATAATAATTTATTTAACCAGCAAAAATAATTAAATTCCTTCCAATGCATCAATTTCTCATCTATTAATTAGCCTCATTATAGGGATAACAATAATTCCTTAACAAGTAGAGATAATTAATTCTTTAAATTCTAAAGATTTTCACTTTATCAATTAGCTTCAAAAGCTGCAATAAACTATCCAAATATCGTGTAATTATTATTATTAAGCACGATTTCTGCCGAGGTCGTACGACCCGATCTAGAGTATCGTGTACACTGCCGAGGGACGTGCGGCACGATCCATAGATGCATCTATCCTGCCGAGGCGTTCGGCTCGCTCTATAACAAAGGAGGACATTTTCTTATGTACCTCCAAAAGGAGAATATATTTATTATAAGATAAATTCGAGAGGAAGAACAATTTCTCTTAACAATTAATTAGTATAAACAGAAAAATCAAGTATATGAGATTTTCATCCTTTAATATTTTTATCTAAAAATTCACAATATAAATATATATATCAAATAATATTAATTAAACAAAAAATACAATTTACACAAGTAATTCATGATTTGAGTCCTAAACTACCCGGACTTTAGCATTAATAGCAGCTACGCACGGACTCTCGTCACCTTGTGCGTACGTAACCCCCACAATTAGCAATAATTATTTAATTTTAATCACCTATGAGGTAATTTCCCCCTCACAATCACTAAAAATTATAGGAATCAATTCCATAAGAAAATACTATATTTTTCAATAAAAATCCGAAATTAACTCAAAAATAGCCCGTGGGGCCCACGTCTCGAAATCTGGCGAAAGTTATGAAATATGAACGTCCACTCAACCACGAGTCTACTCATACCAAAATCACTAAATTCAGATAATAATTCGGCCCTCAAATCCTCAAATCTATCCAAGAGGGTTTTAAACTTTTCCAACTCAATTCACCAATTAAATGATAAAAATAGTAATGGATTCAGATAATTTAACCAATATTGAGTTAAAAAATACTTACCCCATTATTTTCTCTGAAAATCTCCCAAAAATCGTCCAAATTCGAGCTCCAAATCGCTAAAAATGAAAAATGGGCCGAAGTCCCATTTTCAGAACTTAAACTCTCTGCCCAATGATTTCTTCTACGCGATCGCGAACTTCCTCCCGTGATCGCGAAGAACAATTCCAACACTACCCAAAATTTACTCTACGCGATCGCAGAAAGACTCACGCGATCGCGAAGCACTGACTCCGTAAACCTACGCGATCGCGAACCTCCTCGCGCAATCGCGAAGCATTAAGCGCGTGGTCAAGTTCCTCCCCAGGTTCCCCTACGCGATCGCAGACAACGCCACGCGATCACGATGCAAAGACTGGCCCAACCTACGTGATCACGGACGTACCCACGCGATAGCATATAACAAATTTACCTTTGCCCAAACTAAGCCTGCGCGATCGCAGACAGACTTACGCAATCATGTATAAGGAAATCAGAAGAAAATTCCAGCAACTATGAGAAATCTCCCAAAAGCCAAAAATGATCTGTTAGCCGTCCGAAACTCACCCGAGCCTCTTGGGACCTCAACCAATTATACCAACAAGTCCCAAAATATCATACGAACTTAGTCAAACCCTCAAATCACACCAAACAATTCTTAAACCACGAATCATCCTCCAATTCAAGCTTAATGAAACTTAAGATTTTTAACTTCTACATTCGTTACCGAAACCTATCAAATCAAGTCCGATTGATCTCAAACTTTTCACACAAGTCATAAATGACACGACGGAGCTATGAAAATTTTCGAAAATGGATTCCGACTACGATATTTAAAAAGTCAACTCCCCGGTCAAACTTCCAAGCTTAAATTCATGTTTTAGCCATTTCAAGCCTATTTTAACTACGGACTTTCAAATAAAATTTCGAACACGCCGCTAAGTCCAAAATCACCATACGGAGCTAATGGAACCGTCAAATCCCGATTTCAGGGTTGTTTTCTCAAAATATTGACCGAAGTCAAACGTAGCATTTTAAGGCCAACTTAAAGAACCAAGTGTTCCGATTTCAAACCGAACACTCCCAAATCCCGAACCAACCATCCCCGCAAGTCATAAATCAATGAAAGTACATACAATGAGTTTTATTTAGGGGAACGGGGTCCTAAAAGTCAAAATGACTGGTTGGGTCATAAAAGTATTATTCATAGATGAATTATAATTTATAAATATTTTAAATATATTATTTGTTATAATTTTGGGGTTTTAATGTAATTTTTATAATTATTTTTTATTTTACATTATCTTAAAATTCTTGAAATTAGTAAAATTTAAAGATCCATGTGACTTACGCCCCATGTCTCAGGGCTTACGCCTCGCCTCGTCAGAGGTAAAACGTCTCGTCTCACGCCCCCGCCTTTTAAAACATTCACTACTTAAATCTAATTAGGTTACTTTGATAGCTTGCTAGCTAGGTATTTCATAATGTAAGTTAGGTGTACACATTTGTTTTCTCACATAGGCGCGATCGGTCTATGTAGCCATATAGTACTTCGTGGTCCCTAAAATAACATTAATATTTATAATATATTCTAACTTCGGACAAATATTTTTAAAGATGTATGCAATAAATATTTAATTTGATTTTTGTTCGAATGTATGCTTGGACATTCTTGGTTCATTAATTTACATGATAGGTTTGTATGGTTGTTGACATTTTTGGTGATTTTTGTAACTAAATTATATCTAAGTTCAATAACTTTGATGCTCGTATATTATGCGAGAAAAGAAAATATAGAGAAACATAACTTCCTCTAAACATGAATTTGAAGATCTGCGAACATATGGTTGCTAGTGGATTCATACTAATCATTATTTCATATGTTGTACTATAAAACAATAATTCATGGTTAAATAGTGAGGCATACTTACAATTTAATGTTGCATTCACGCTCCCATTTCAAAATCCTATATTAATTGTGAAAGGAATTAGAATTATGTTATATAGTTTAAATAAAAAAAGAATTTATATAATGTAATGTTTTATTTAATTTTTAATGTCTTAAATTTTATGATTTGTGAAATAATTTAAGTAAAGAAAGATTTATATTTGTCACGACACAATTTCACCTATAGGTCGTGATGGTGCCCAACACCACAGCCAGACAAGCCAACTTAATAAATTAAGCATATATTGACAAAATTTAAAACCAAAAAAAATAATAAAATCCAAATCCTACCATTGTGTGTGCCAAGACCTGGTGTCACAAGTGTATGAGTATCTAGTAGATTATACAAAACCTCAAATACTGTCTGAAATAAAAATAGACAGAATGAAAATACAAGGAGATACACTAATAGCTGCAGAACGGCTCAGAAAGTGCAGCTCACCACTATGCCCCTAGATAACGTGGGTGTAAGACGATAGGTCCCCCACTAGTACTTGCCTCAGGTCCTGCACAAAAAGTGCAGCAAGTGTAGTATGAGTACGTAAACAACATGTACCGAGTAAGTATCAAGCCTAATTTCGAAGTGGTAGAGACGAGATGACCGACTTTGACACTCACGATGGGTCAATAATAATAACTGAAATACAATTAGAATATTTAATTCAGCATGATTTATAAAATTTACAATAATTTATTCAAGCAGCGGAAATAATTAAATTCTTTCACATGCAACAATTCTCAATATATTAATTAAATTTCTTAAATTCAAATAATTTCTAATTTATCAATTAATCTCATTTACAGGAATAACAATTTATTTCCTTAACAAGCAGGAATAATAATTCATTAAATTTCAAGGATTTTCCTATTTATCAATTAGCTTCGCAAGCTGAAATAACTATTAAAGTATCGTGTAATTATTATTATTAAGCACGATTTCTGCCGAGAACATTCGGCCCGATCCATAGTATCGTGTACACTGTCGAAAGACGTGCGGCATGATCCATAGATGCATCTATCCGGCCGAGGCGTTCGGCTCGATCCACAAGAAAGGAGGACATTTCCTTATGTACCTCCGAAATTAGAGTATATTTGTTATAAGATAAATTCAGGAGGAAGAACAATTTTTCTTAACAATTAATTAATTTAAACAAAAAAATCTAGTATATGATATTTTCATCCTTTAATATTTTTATCTAACAATTCACAACATAAATATATATATCAAATATTATTAATTAAATAAAGAATACAATTTACACAAGTAATTCATGCTTTTAATCCTAAACTACCCGGACTTTAGCATTAATAGTAGCTACGCACGGACACTCGTCACCTCGTGCATACGTAGCCCCCACAATTAGCAACAATTATTTAATTTTACTCACCTATGAGGTAATTTCCCCCTCACAAGATTAGACAAGAGACTTACCTCGTCTTGCTCCAATTTAATCCACTAGAAGGCCTTTTCCACGATTATCCAACTCTGTCTGGCTCGAATCTAGCCAAAAATAATTCCATACAATCACTAAAAATTATAGGAATCAATTCTATAAGAAAATACTACATTTTTAATAAAAATTCCGAAATTAATTAAAAATCCGTCCATGGGACCCACGTATCGGAATCCGGCGAAAGTTACGAAATATGAACAACCACTCAACCACGAGTCTACCTATACCAAAATCACTAAATTACGATAACAATTCGGCCCTCAAATCCTCAAATCCATCCAAGAAGGTTTTCAAACTTTTCCAACTCAATTCACCAATAAAATGATAAAAATAGCGATGGATTCGGGTAATTTAACCAATATTGAGTTAAGAACACTTACCCCATTGTTTTCTCTGAAAATCTCCCAAAAATCACCTAAATCCGAGCTTCAAATCGTTAAAAATGGAAAATGGGACGAGGTCCCATTTTCAGAACTTAAACTCTCTGCCAAGTGATTTCTTCTACGCGATCGCGAACTTCCTCACGCGATCGCGTAGCACAAATTTTACTGCCCAAACATTAACCCTACGTGATCGCGGAATATCCCACATGATCGCAAAGCACAGTCTCCGCAAGCCTACGCGATCGCAAGCCTCCTCACTTGATCGCGAACCTCCTCACGCGATCGCGAAACATTAAGCGTGTGGTCAGCTTCTTCTTCGTTTCCTCTTTGCGAATGCATCCTTAGCCACGCGTTCGCATAGCACAACTGAATCCAACCCACGCGATCGCGGACTTGCCCATGCAATCACATAGAACAAATTCTCAGATGCCAAATTAAGCCTACGCGATCGCAACCCAATCACACGATTGGGTATAAGGAAATCAGAAGAAAATTTCCAGCAGCTATTAGCAATGTTCCAACAGCCAAAAATGATCTGTTAGTTGTCCGAAACTCACCCGAGCCCCTCAGGACCACAACCAATTATACCAACTAGTCTTAAAATATCATACGAACTTAGTCAAAACCTCAAATCATATCAAACAACACTAAAACCACGAATCATCCTCCAATTCAAGCTTAATGAAACTTAAAATTTTCAACTTCTTCATTCGGTACCGAAACCTATCAAATCAAGTCTGATTGACCTCAAATTTTGCACACAAGTCATAAATGACATATCAGAGCTAAGAAAATTTTCAGAACTGGTTTCTGACTCCGATATCAAAAAGTCAACTCCCCAGTCAAAATTTCAAACTTAAATTTCTATTTTAGCCATTTCAAGCCTAATTTAACTACCGACTTCCAAATAAAATTCCGAACAAGCTCCTAAGTCCAAAATCACCATACGGAGCTGTTGGAATCGTCAAAATTCTATTCCTGGGTCATTTTCTCAAAATATTGACCGAAGTCAAACTTAGCACTTTAAGGCCAACTTAAGGAACCAAGTGTTCCGGTTTCAACCCAAACACTTCTAATTCCTGAACCAACCATCCCCGCAAGTCATAAATCATTAAAGGCACATACAGGAAGTTTTGTTTTAGGGAAGGGGTTCTAAAAGTTAAAATGATCGGTTGGGTCATTATATTCTCCACCTCTTAAACAAACGTTCGTCCTCAAACGAGTTTAGAATTGTACCTGGAGTGCTGAATAAGTGTGGATATATTCTCCGCATGTCTTTCTCGGCCTCCCAAGTCGCTTCCTCGATTGGTTGGCCCCTCCACTGGACCTTTACTGTAGAAATCCTCTTGGACCTCAACTGGCAAACTTGTTTATCAACAATGGCAAATGGCTCTTCTTCATAACCCAAACTCTTATCTAGCTGAACTGTGCTGAAGTCCAACACATGTGATAGGTCGGCATGATACTTCCGGAGTATAGATACATGGAAAATTGGATGAACTCCCAATAGACTGGGAGGCAATGCAAGCTCATAAGCAACCTATCCAACTCGTCTCAACACCTCAAATGGGCCTATAAACCTTGGGCTTAACTTGCCCTTCTTCCCGAATCTCATAATTCCCTTCATCGGTGAAACCTTCAAGAGAACTTTTTCACCTACCATAAATGATAAATCACATGCTTTCTAGTCCGCGTAACTCTTCTGTCTTGACTGTGCTGTACGAAGTCGCTCCTAAATCAACTTTACTTTTTCCAAGGCATCCTTTACCAAATCAGTATCATATAACTTAGCCTCACCATGCTCAAACAATCCGTTAGATGAACGGCATCGACGGCCATATAAAGCCTCAAATGGAGCCATCTCGATGCTGGATTGATAACTGTTATTATAATCAAACTCGGCCAAAGGCAGGAAACGATCCCACTGACCTCCAAAGTCAATCACACATGCCCTAAGCATATCCTTCAAAATCTGAATTGTCCGCTCTGACTGCCCGTTGGTCTGCGGATGAAAGCTATGCTGAGCTCTACACGGGTCCCTAATTCACTCTGTACTGCTCTCCAGAAATATGAAGTAAACTTAGGGCCTCTATATGATATGATAGAAATTGGCATACCGTGCAACCGAACTATCTCCTGAATATAAATCTGGGCCAACCTCTCTGAAGTATACGTAGTCACAACAGGAATAAAGTGTGCCGACTTGGTCAACCTCTCGACAATGACCCAAACTGCATCAAACATTCACAAGGTCTGCGGCAACCCAACTACAAAGTCCATAGTGATGCGTTCCCATTTCCATTATGGTATAGTCATCTGTTGAATTAGGCCGCGTGGCCTCTGGTGCTCATATTTAACTTGTTGGCAATTTAGACACCTAGCTACATACTCAACTATGTCCTTTTTCATTCGTCGCCACCAATAGTGCTGCCTCAAGTCACGATACATCTTCGTAGCACCTGGATGAATAGAATACCGAGAACTATGTGCCTCCTCTACGATCTTTTTTACTCAATTCATCCACATTAGGAACACACAGATGATCCTGGAGTCGCAGAACACCATTCGCACCAATAGTAACTTCCTTGGCACCACCTCGTAGTACCATTTCTCGAAGAACCATTAAATGTAGATCATCATATTGGTGAGCCTTGATATGCTCAAATAGTGAAGACTGAGCTACGACACATGCAAGAACTCGGCTGGGCTCTGAAATATCTAGCCGTACAAGTCTGTTGGCCAAGGACTGGATATCCAAAGCTAATGGCCTCTCTTCTGCTGAAATGAAAGTCAAACTACCCATACTCTCCACCTTTCTACTCAAGGCATATGCAACTACATTTGCTTTACCTGGATGATATAGGATAGTAATATCATAATCTTTTAGTAATTCCAGCCATCTGCGCTGCCTTAAATTTAGGTCCCTTTGCTTGAACAAATGTTGCAAACTGCGATGATCAGTATAAACTTCACAGGATACCCCATAAAGATAATGCCTCCAAATCTTAAGGGCGTGAACAATCGCAGCTAACTCCAAATCATGTACCGTATAATTCTGCTCGTGGGGCTTCAACTGACGTGAAGCATATGCAATAACTCGCCCTTCCTGCATTAATACACAACCCAAACCAACGCATGAAGCATCGCAATACACTATATACATTCCCGAACCGGAAGCTAACACTAAAACTGGTGTTGTAGTCAATGATGTCTTGAGCTTCTGAAAGCTTGACTCATAATCATCGGACCATCGAAACTGAACATCCTTCTGGGTTAATTTGGTCAAAGGTGCTACAATAGATGAAAAACCTTCCACAAACCGACGATAATAACCTGTTAAACCCAGAAAACTCCTAATCTCAGTCGTCGAAGTGGGTCGATGCTAATTCTGAACTGCCTCAATCTTTTTGGGATCAACTTTAATACCTTCGCCCGATACAATATGTCCCAAAAATGCTACAGACTCTAGCCAAAACTCACATTTAAAGAACTTAGCATATAGCTTTTGTTCCCGCAATGTCTGAAGCACTACTCTCATATGCTGCTCATGTTCCTCCTTACTACGTGAGTAGATCAAAATGGCATCAATGAAGACAATGACAAACGAATCAATATATGGCCTGAATACCATGTTCATCAGATCCATAAACACTGTCGGGGCATTAGTTAAACCGAAAGACATTACCAGAAACTCATAATGACCATATCTAGTACGAAAAGCAGTTTTCGGAACATACGAATCTCGAATCTTCAACTTATGATACCCCGACCTCAAGTTGATCTTATAGAACACCCTAGCACCTTGCAACTGGTCAAATAGATCATCAATACGCGACAACAAGTACTTATTCTTAATAGTAACTTTGTTTAATTGGCGATAGTCAATACACATTCGCATTGTGCCATCTTTCTTCTTCACAAATAATACTGGTGCACCCCAAGGCGATACACTCGGTCTGACGAACCCTTTGGCTAGTAACTCTTCAAGTTGTTCTTTCAATTCTTTTGGAGCCATGCGATACGGTGGGATAGATATAGGCTGAGTATCTGGAGCCAAGTCAATACAGAAATCAATATCACGATCAGGTGGCATACCTGGAAGATCTGAAGGAAATACATCGAATAACTCTCGAACTACTGGTACTGAATCAATAGCCAGAGTCTCTGCTGTAGTATCCCGAACATAGGCTAGATAAGCCAAACAACCCTTCTCAACCATGTGTTGAGACTTTATAAAAGAAATAACCCGATTAAATGAACTAACCGAAAAACCCTTCCACTCCAGCCTAGGCAAAGATGGAATAGCCAAGGTAACAGTTTTGGCATGACAATCTAGAATAGCATGATATGGAGATAACCAGTCCATACCCAGAATAATTTCAAAATCGGTCATCTCGAGCAATAAGAGATCTGCTCTAGTTTCATGACCACAGAATGTAATAATATAAGACCGGTAGATCCGGTTCACAATAACAGAATTGCCTACAAGAGTGGACACATAAACAGGAGTACTCAATGACTCACGAGAAACACCCAGGAATGGAGCAAATAGAGATGACATATATGAATACGTGGATCCTGGTTCAAATAATACTGAGGCATCTTTGCCGCAAATAGAAATAATACCTGTAATTACAACATCTGAGGCCTCTATATCTGGTCTAGACGGAAAGCATAGAACCGAGCTCGAGCGCCAACTGGCTGGCCTCCGCATGGCTGACCTCCACCTCTAGGATGACCCCTACCCACCTGTCCTCCACCTCTTGGTGGTCGGACTACTGGTGGAGCAACTGGTCCGGTAAGCATAGGCTACTAACCCTGCTGCACTGGTCTACCCCGAAGCCTGGGCAAAATCTCCGCATGTGACTGGGATCCCCGCACTCGTAACAAATCTTCGGTGCGATGGGCTGCTGACTAAATGTCTGGCCCTGGGGAGCTGAATACCCACTAGGAGGACCCTGAATAGCTGGGGGCGGTAGGAACTCTCCGGTATAGCACTGAGATAAGGTCGCACTAGAGCACCTCGAGGAGATGGTGGTGCTGGATATGGGGGTCTGTTGGACTGCCCCCTCACGAACTGACCTCTGCCCCCAGATGGAGAACCTCTGAACTATCCAGAATACCTGAACCGCTTATCTCTCATAATCTTCTCTCAGCTCCGTTGACGCACACCCTCAATCCTCCTGGCTATCTCCACAACTAGCTCATAAAAAGTACCCATCTCAACCTCTCGAGCCATAGTGTCCTGAATGCCAGTATGTAAACCAGCTACAAACCTCTGCACTCTCTCCGCCTCAGTAGGGAAGATCATAAGTGCATGGCGAGATAATTCAGAAAACCTCGTCTCATAATCGGTCACTGACATCTGGCCCTACTGGAGCTGCTCAAACTGAAACCACAACTCTTCCCTCTGGGAGGGTGGAATATACCTGTCCAAGAAGATACGGGTGAAACTGTCCCAAATCATGAGAGGAGAATCTGATGGTCTGCTGAGAACATAAGACTGCCCCATCTACGGGCCCTGCCCCTAGCTAAAAAGTAGCGAAGTCAACCCCATGAGATTCCAATATCCTCATGTTGTGCAGTCTGTCCCTGCAACGATCAATAAAGTCATGTGGATCTTGATGTCTCTCTCCCCCAAAGACAGGAGGATGTAGTCTAGTCCATCTGTCCAATAGTTTCTGAGGATCAGCGGCTACAGCTGGCCTGGGCTCAGGTGTAGCTGTTGCTACTGGTTGGGCTCCACCCACGGGTAGTGCACCCTGGGTCTGATATACAGCAGCTGCCTGTCCATGAGCCTGCGCGGTAGGGGTCTGTGCTCCCCCGCCCACCTGAGATATGGCTGGGTCTGCCGGAAATAAACCAGCCTGAGTCATATTGTCCATGAACCGTAGCATACGACCCATTACATCCTGAAATCCTGGCGCAGATGTGAAATCCACCGGAGCTGGCTCTGCTATAGGCACCTCATCTTGTTCCTCAATAATGGGGTTCTCTGCTGGACCCACTGGCAGTATAACTGGAACAGTCTTGGGACATCCTCACTCTCTACCACAGGCCGGAGACCTCTCTCGGCCTCGGCCTCTGCCTCGGCCTCTAGCAACTGGGGGAGTAGCTCTTCCCTGGTCTGGAATCTCATTCTAGCGCGTTCTCACCATACATGAGAGAATAAGAGAAGGATATTTAGTACTACATCAATTGCACGATGGAATATGAAGAAAGGTAATTTCCTAACACCCTATAACCTCTCGAAGATAAGTACAGACGTCTTCGTACCGATCCGCAAGACTCTATTAGGTCTGATCATAACTTGTGAGACCTACGTGAACCTAGTACTCTGATACCATGTTGTCATGACACAATTTCACCTATAGGTCGTGATGGCACCCAACACTACAGCTAGGCCAGCCAACTTAATAAATTAAATATATATTGACAAAATTTAAAATCAAGAAAAATAATAAAACCTAAATCCTACCATTGTGTGTGCCAAGACCTGGTGTCACAAGTGTATGAGCATCTAGTAAATTATACAAAACCTCAAATACTGTCTGAAATAAAAATAGACAGAATGAAAATACAAGGAGAGACACTAGTAGCTGCAGAACGGCTCAGAAAGTGCAGCTCACCACTATGCCCCTAGATAATGTGGGTGTAAGACGATAGGTCCCCCACTAGTACTTGCCTCAGGTCCTGCACAAAAAGTGCAGCAAGTGTAGTATGAGTACGTAAACAACGTGCACCGAGTAAGTATCAAGCCTAATCTCGAAGTGGTAGAGACGAGATGGCCGACTTTGACACTCACTATAGGTCAATAATAATAACTGAAATACAATTAGAATATTTAATTCAGCATGATTTACAAAATTTACAATAATTTATTCAAGTAGCGGAAATAATTAAATTCTTTCAAATGCAACAATTCTCAATATATTAATTAAATTTCTTAAATTCAAATAATTTCTAATTAATCAATTAATCTCATTTACGGGAATAACAATTTATTTCCTTAACAAGCAGAAATAATAACTCATTAAATTTCAAGGATTTTCCAATTTATCAATTAGCTTCGCAAGCTGAAATAACTATTAAAGTATCGTGTAATTATTATTATCAAGCACGATTTCTGCCGAGAACATTCGGCCCGATCCATAGTGTCGTGTACACTGTCGAAAGACGTGCGGCACGATCCATAGATGCATCTATCTGGCCGAGGCGTTCGGCCCGCTCCACAAGAAAGGAGGACATTTTCTTATGTACCTCCGGAATGAGAGTATATTTGTTATAAGATATATTCAGGAGGAAGAACAATTTCTCTTAACAATTAATTAATTTAAACAGAAAAATCAAGTATATGAGATTTTCATCCTTTAATATTTTTATCTAATAATTCACAATATATATATATATATATATATATATATATATATATATATATCAAATAATATTAATTAAACAAAGAATACAATTTACACAAGTAATTCATGCTTTGAGTCCTAAACTACCCGGACTTTAGCATTAATAATAGCTACGCACGGACTCTCGTCATCTCGTGCATACGTAGCCCCCACAATTAGCAACAATTATTTAATTTTAATCACATATGAGGTAATTTCCCCCTCACAAGATTAGACAAGAGACTTACCTCGTCTTGCTCCAATTTAATCTAGTAGAAGGCCTTTTTCACGATTATCCAACTCTGTCTGGCTCGGATCTAGCCAAAAATAATTCGATACAATCACTAAAAATTATAGGAATCAATTCCATAAGAAAATACTACATTTTCAATAACAATTCCGAAATTAATGAAAACTTCGTCTGTGGGACCCACGTCTCGGAATCCGACGAAAGTTACAAAATATGAACACCTACTCAACCACGAGTCTACCTATACCAAAATTACTAAATTCCGATAACAATTCGGTCCTCAAATCCTCAAATATATCCAAGAAGGTTTTCAAACTTTTCCAACTCAATTCACCGATTAACTGATAAAAATAGTGATGGATTCGGGTAATTTAACCAATATTGAGTTAAAAATACTTACCCCATTATTTTCTTTGAAAATCTCCCAAAAATCGCCTAAATCCTAGCTCCAAATCGTTAAAAATGAAGAACTTAAACTCTCTGCCCAATGATTTCTTCTACGCGATCGCGTAGCACAAATTTTACTGCCCATACATTAACCCTACGCGATCGCGGAATGTCTCACGTGATCGCGAAGCACAGTCTCCGCAAGCCTACACGATCGCGAGCCTCCTCACGCGATCGCGAAGCATTAAGCGTGTGGTCAGCTTCTGCTTCGTTTCCTCTTCGCGAACGCAACCTTAGCCACGCGTTCACATAACACAACTGAATCCAACCCACGCGATCGCGGATTTGCTCACGCGATCGCATAGAACAAATTCTCAGCTACCAAATTAAGCCTACGCGATCGCAACCCAATCCACGTGATCGCGTATATGAAAATCGAAAGAAAACTTCCAGTAGCAATCAGTAATGTTCCAAAAGCCAAAAATGATCTGTTAGTCATCCCAAACTCACCCGAGTCCCTCGGGACCTCAACCAATTATACCAACAAGTCCTAAAACATCATACGATCTTAGTCGAAACCTCAAATTACATCAAACAATGTTAAAATCATGAATTAGCCTCCAATTCAAGCTTAATGAAACTTAAAATTTTCAACTTCTTCATTCGGTACCGAAACCTATCAAATCAAGTCCGATTGACCTTAAATTTTGCACACAAGTCATAAATGACATATCGGAGCTATAAAAATTTTCAGAACTGATTTTCGACTCCGATATCAAAAAGTCAACTCCCCGGTCAAACTTCCAAACTTAAATTCTTATTTTAGTCATTTCAAACCTAATTTAACAACGGACTTTCAAATAAAATTTCGAACACGCTTCTAAGTCCAAAATCACCATACGGAGCTGTTGGAATTGTCAAAATTTTATTATGGGGTCATTTTCTCAAAATGTTGACCGACGTCAAACTTAGCACTTTAAGGCCAACTTAAGGAACCAAGTGTTCCGGTTTCAACCCAAACACTTCCAAATCCTGAACCAACCATCCCCGCAAGTCATAAATCATTAAAAATACATACAAAACGTTTTGTTTTAGGGAAGGGGTTCTAAAAGTTAAAATGACCGGTTGAGTCATTACAATATTAGCTTTAATTGCAAGATTTATATGTATTAGGAGGGAAAGTGGGTTCTTATTAGTTTTACATGATTAGGGTTCATATATTTATTTAAAACTTCTTTCTATGTAAAATGTGTTTAAGAAAGATTATATAAATTTAGGAAGACAGAAGCTTGAAATAGAGCTCTCATTACGATTTATAAGTTTTAAAACTTGGAAACGTGTAAGGATCAAATTAAAGGAAAATAGCTTTAAATAGGAAAAAGATCTATATAAGATAAACTTTTAATCAAAAGTCCCAAATAAGATTTTCTATATAGTTTTAATAGGGAAAGATTTATAAAACAAATTTTTAGTTGATTTCTAAATACTAAATATTAGAAAAATAATTAAATAACTATTTAGTCCACTGTTAGATCAGTTTTTAAAGGGTAAAAAAGACGAACGGCATTTCACTAAAGGGTTTCGTGCTTTTAATATAGTATAAATATAAATAGATAGATAAGTATAGATGAAAGTATACATGGTACCGATTTTTAATATAACAAATTAAATATCAAACTATAAATAACCTCTCCATTACAATTCATAAACTATGATTCCTCTGTTATAATTTTAAAATTACTAATCTCTTTATAACTTGTTTTTAAACCAAACTATCTCTTAACAAGGCATATTACGATAATACGAAAACTCAATCAAATACAAAAGTGGCAATAAGTATTTGGAATTTGAATTGTGCACTCTTGACTTCTACTTTATCTCTCTTGAGGATTGATCATGTTAAAAGACATTGCTACAAGATTTTTGGTTCATTATCCGGAGCAAGACAGAAATAAAGGTTAGAGATGTTGAACTATTTTCGAGGTCCTCCTTATTTTTACGTGGGTTTTGAGTTGATCTATGAGTGATTTGCATAAATAGGCCATTCACTGAGTTTCTTAATTAGTAATCAATGAGTTAGGCTAAAATATCAAAAAATAGGTGTTGTTGTTTGAATCTTGATCCCACTAAAATAAGTCTTGAGAAAATAGCTCCCCAAAATTTTGGGAAGCGCTCCTATCAATACCTATAATTTTTCATATTTTAATCGCCAAGATTTAACACAAAATATGATAAACATTAGAATTTTTCATATGGTAATCACCAAAATTTGCCACAAAAGTTAGACGGATCGCTAGAATTTTTCAGCATTGTGGCTGAAACACTTGACAATCACCATAACTATCTATCAAGGAGGCCGTTTTTTCAAGATTTTTCTTAACAGAATCAAATTCAAATGGTGATTATAAAAAAATTCATCCAACGTAATTTCACCTCGATCAATTAATGGCCGAAGTAAGAAATAAATATATTTAAAAAAACAGACTTGTGGGCTTTTAGAACAACGTTTTGGATTACGAAGTAGTTGGCTTTGCGAGCTGAGACCTCTTCAGAGCATAGCTAATGTTACGCGGCGCCTTCCTGAAGTTCCTTGGAAGGGCGACGTAAGGCTAGGCAACCGATGTCAGTACGGTTGCTGTCCGCCAACTGAGGTCCCCTCCGTACGCTAGACTAGATTGTCAGTGCCGTACGGGAAAACCAATGTCATGAGCAATTGAAAGAGAGCAGAAAAGAGAATTGAGAATGAAAGAAAGCTTGATTGCATTGAATGAAAGCTATTACAGAAAACAAGACGGTGTCGGGGGGGAGAGACACCAGTACAGAGAATTGTTTGCTTGCTTGAAAGTTTTGATTGCTTGGTCCCCCTTAATAATGCTTAAAAAAATAAACCAAAGTTACATGACTAGACCTATGAAAGCTGAAAAATCACACTTAAAGAAAATGCAGCAAAACTACTCTATATTTACAATGAAAAGGACTTAGTCTTCTACAAAGCAGCAGCAAGTCCGTTGGCAGCAACTTTGTCTTTAGCATCAGGGTCTGCGCGCGCGGCATTGTCTGCGCGCGCGGCGCTGTTGGCTTTTGCCTGTGGCTGGGCGCTGGCGATGGCTATCGGTGGGGCGACAGAGGCACATGCGCGCTTGTCACTTGGAGCTGCCGAGACCACGGGGCCGACCGTGGCGACGGGCGTTGGGAGGCTGGCCAGGACGCCACGGGGCGCGTCCAAGGGATCATGGGGCATGGCTGGAAAGCCGCCCATGACATTCTCCCCCACCTGAGTTGGCGACGTCCTCGGCGCCTTCCTTGCAAGGTAATCATCAATCAGGCTCTTGTAGGCTTTGAGGTTTGTTCCCCTCTCCCAAGTATTCTCCTCTGCATCACATCCCTGCCATTTCACCAAGAACTCCTGGTGATCTTTTCTTGAGGCGTGAATAACTCGATCATCAAGAATAGCTTCAGCACGCCTTTTTCCGGTTGAATTGGGGCCTCGAATACTTGGTATTGTGAGTTGGCTTCGTGAAGGATCCTCCACATCTTCCCGAAAAGGTTTCAGGAGACTGACATGGAAAACAGGATGGATTTTCCACCAAGCTGGGGTATCCACCCGGTATGCAACTTTCCCAATGCGCCTTTCAATGGACAAGGGTCCAATATATTTTTGCAATAGGCGAGGGTCATGGACCCCTGCAAACAAGTACCGCTTTGGGATTTTGACCATCACTTTGTCTCCCACCTGGTATTCCACAAAGCGGCGATTCTGATCAGCATGCCTCTTCATCCGCTTTTGGGCTTTGACAAGATAGCTCCGCACTATCTCCAAATTTTGCTTCCATTCTTTTGAGAAGCTGGCAGCCCGAGGAGATTTTGACATGTTTGGTGCGTTCACTGTGTGTGGGAGTAGCGGTTGCTGTCCGGTAACAATTTCAAAAGCGCTTTTGTTGGTACTTGAGCTCTTTTGTGAATTGAAACACAGTTGAGCAGCATCCAGAAGCTTCACCCAATTCTTCTGCGATCCGGTCACAAAGTGCCGGAGATATTCCTCTAGCATGCCATTGAATCGCTCCGTCTGGCCATCAGATTGCGGATGAAAACTTGAGCTATGACTCAATTTTGACCCGAGGCACTTAAAGAGTTGGGTCCAAAAATTGCTAGTGAAGCGTGAGTCGCGATCACTAACAATGTCTTTAGGTAAGCCCCAATACTTGACGACATGAGAGAAGAATAGTCGAGCTGTATCTTCTGCTGATATATATTGTGGGGCTGCTATAAAGGTAGCATACTTGGAAAACCGATCCACCACAACCAAGATAGTTGTGAGATCTCCGACCTTGGGCAATCCGGTGATGAAGTCCAGGGAAACGCTTTCCCAAGGTCTTTTTGGTACAGCTAGTGGTTCCAAGAGCCCTGCCTGCGTCAAGCGGTCTGACTTATCTTTCTGGCATACTAGACAAGTCTTCACATACTGAGCGACGTCATCGACCATTTGAGGCCAATAATATGCACGGCGAAGCAATGCCATGGTGCGTTCCTCGCCGGGATGACCGGCCCACAAAGTATCGTGGCATTCTGCAAGAAGAGTCCGTCGCAGATCTCCTCCTTTAGGAACATAAAGTCGGTTCCCTTTCACCTTCAGGAACCCATCTTCGGTGTAGAACTGGCGAGTCTTGCCCTGTCCTACCAAATCAACCAAATACTGTGCAGCAGGATCCTTGATGAGTAGATCCTGTATCTGGTCTTTTATGGTGGTGGTTACTTCGCTTCCCTTTAGGGCGGCGAGAACACACATCGATGCTAGATCAGCTCTCCGACTGAGTGCATCAGCAACATGATTGGTCTTTCCACTTCGGTACTCCAGGTTGAAGTGAAATTCCGCTAGGAGTTCCTGCCACCTAGCCTGTCGTCCATTCAGCTTTGGCTGGGTCATGAAATGGCTAACGGCTGTATTGTCTGTCTTGACCACGAATGGGGCTCCCAGTAGATAATGCCTCCAAAGGCGTAAGCAATGAACGACAGCCAATAATTCTTTCTCATGGGCGGCATAGCGTCGCTCTGCATCCTTCAGTTTCCGGCTCTCGTACGCTACGGGATGCCCTTCTTGTAGCAATACTCCACCAAGTGCATAGTCGGAGGCATCCGTTTGCACTTCGAATGGCTTGGCCAAGTCAGGGAGGGCCAAGACTGGGCTACTGGACATAGCCATCTTCAATGCGTCGAAGGCCTTTGCCCGCTTGGGGCCCCAATCCCACGGGGTGGCCTTCTTGAGAAGTTCTGTCAGCGGCACTGCAATGAGGGAGTAACTTTTCACAAACCGCCGATAGAAGTTGCATAGGCCAAGGAACGACCTCAAGGCATGTATATCCTTAGGAGGCGGCCATTTTGTAATGGCCTGAATCTTCTGCTGGTCCATCTTGATCCTCCCTTCCTCGATGACATGTCCGAGGAAGTCAATTTGTTTCTGAGCAAAGGAGCACTTGGATAGCTTCGCATATAGTTCGTGCTCCCGCAATCGGGCTAGGACCTTCCGCAAATGCTCCAGGTGTTCTTCTAGTGTCTGGCTATATACCACAATGTCATCCAAATAAACCACGACGAATTCATCAATGTATTCTCGGAAGACTTGGTTCATCAAGGTGCAAAATGTGGCTGGCGCGTTAGTCAAGCCAAAGGGCATAACCAGGAAGTCGTACGACCCATATCTTGTCACACAGGTCGTCTTGTGCTCATCACCATCGGCAATCCGAACTTGCCAATAACCTGTCCTCAGGTCTATTTTGGTGAATACCGTCGCACCACCCAGTCTATCAAACAAGTCTGCCATTAGCGGAATAGGGTACTTGTTTTTCACGGTGATTTTGTTTAGAGCCCGGTAATCCACGCAGAGTCGCAAACTACCATCATGTTTCTTTTGGAATAGCACAGGGGACCCGTATGGGGACTTAGAGGGCACAATGATCCCTGTGTCTAGCATTTCCGTCAATTGTCTCCGAAGCTCGGCGAGTTCGGGTTGTGACATTCTGTATGGCGCCCGGGCAGGTGGCTTCGCACCCGGCACCAACTCAATCTCATGGTCCACAGTTCGCCTAGGCGGAAGACGCTTTGGCATGTCTTGTGGCATGATGTCTTCAAATTCCAGAAGTAACTCCTTCACGGGTGCAGGAATGGGACCCGAGGAGCGTTCTATATCTTCCATGCAGAGGGTAGCCAGGAACGTGGGTTCATGTCTTTTTACCCCCTTCTTCAACTGCAAGGCCGAGATGTTCTCGGCTGCCATCTTCATGGGAATGCACGGAATAATGCAGGGCTTGGCCCCATTTGCCCCCATCATCAGCAGCATGTCTGCATACGGTGCGGGCATGGTATTGGTCTGTCTCAGGAATTCCAACCCCACGATTAACTCAAAGTCATCTATGATCACTACGCGCAGGTTGAACTTTCCTTCATAAGGGCCAAGCTTCACTGGTACTTCTTTGGCTATTCCACCCACTGGTTGAGGTGGTGAGTTGATAGCCTTCACACGACCTTTGCCCTTTCCTACGACTAGTCCAAGACGCTCCACCTGAGTCGAGGCTAAGTAGTTGTGGGTGGCACCTGTGTCTATCATTGCCCGAATGGGCTTGCCATTTACCTTCATGTCAACGAACATTAGGGTCCTCTCTTGATGAGGAGGAGTCCTCAAATTCGCCTTCTTATTTCCTTTCCTGGCAATTGGACAGGGGTCCTTCTTCTTGCGGATACCGGCACTGGTACCCGCTAAGGGCTCAGAAATGGAGCCAACAATTGCATTGAATGCACCTACTGGCTCGGTCTGGTCCGCATCATCGGCGTCGTCATCCGTCCCATCCTCAAAAGCTTGATGGGCATTCATCTGTGCATGTGGACATTCATTATTCCAATGTGGTCCGCCGCAATGGCGACATCCTGAGGGGGGCTTCCTCCCCCGATCATTGTTGTTAGATGCAGCACTAGTACTGCCGGAAGAGGGAGTCTTGGATTTGGGTGCACTCCGGTCTCCTCCACTTCTGCTAGGGCCACTAGTGTTTGGTTGGCCCCCTTTGTATCCTCCTCGGACAGGCTGTTGAGGCCTATCCTTCCGGGCTTCCACTTGGTAATCCCCAAGGCACTCTGCTGCTTGGATTGCCTTAGGCAACGTGTCTACCCTTTGTCTCTGCAACTCCATCCGGGCATAAGGTTTCAACCCTTCCAGGAAGGTGAAGAGTTTGTCTTTGTCCCCCATGTCACGGATGTTCAGCATGAGCGCGGAGAATTCCCGCACGTAATCTCGCACTGATTTGGTCTGGCGGAGCTCCCGCAACTTTCTCCTGGCATTGTACTCAACATTTTCGGGGAAGAACTGTAGGCGTATGGCTGCCTTCAGTTCCGCCCATGTGTCGAGGGCATCTTCACCTGCCTTGATGGCTTCGTACTTCACCCGCCACCAGAGTTTGGCATCACCCTGAAGATACATGGCAGCAGTTGCTACCTTCTTAGCTTCTTCCAGGCTTCCCACGGCATCGAAGTATTGCTCGATGTCGAAAATGAAATTTTCCACTTCTTTGGCATTCCGAGCTCCACTGTATGGCTTTGGCTCAGGAATTTTCAGCTTTTGTGCCATGGGGGCGAGGTTCACACCACCCCCAAATTGGTTTCCGCCTCCTCGAAGTAGGCCTTGTAAAGCAGCATTGACAACATTGAGCTGGCCTGTCAAGTTGTCAATGGTTTGTTGCATGGCAGTCACCCTGTCTGCCTCTTGTTCCCTGTTGGCTAAATCCTCGGCACGCTCCTGCTGGAGGACCTCAAATTTACCAAAAATTTCAGCTGCCTCTGTGGCTGCTGTTTGCCGGTCTCCTTCAGAGTCGCGGCTGATGTTTTCTATGTCAACTTCGGCCTGGATGAGTCTGCGGTCCAGGTCGTCCAACCTTTGCACTAGGCTGGTTTTTAGATCGGGCACCATTTCCACGATGGGCCGTAATGCGTCAACCGTTCCCTCAAGGGTCGCGATGCGATCCCCATAATTCACCATGGTCAGAAATGGTGGTAATTGCAATGTGATCCCTCGTCCGATGTCGAGCCTAGGCTCTGATACCAACTGTTACGCGGCGCCTTCCTGAAGTTCCTTGGAAGGGCGACGTAAGGCTAGGCAACCGATGTCAGTACGGTTGCTGTCCGCCAACTGAGGTCCCCTCCGTACGCTAGACTAGATTGTCAGTGCCGTACGGGAAAACCAATGTCATGAGCAATTGAAAGAGAGCAGAAAAGAGAATTGAGAATGAAAGAAAGCTTGATTGCATTGAATGAAAGCTATTACAGAAAACAAGACGGTGTCGGGGGGAGAGACACCAGTACAGAAAATTGTTTGCTTGCTTGAAAGTTTTGATTGCTTGGTCCCCCTTAATAATGCTTAAAAAAAATAAACCAAAGTTACATGACTAGACCTATGAAAGCTGGAAAATCACACTTAAAGAAAATGCAGCAAAACTACTCTATATTTACAATGAAAAGGACTTAGTCTTCTACAAAGCAGCAGCAAGTCCGTTGGCAGCAACTTTGTCTTTAGCATCAGGGTCTGCGCGCGCGGCATTGTCTGCGCGCGCGGCGCTGTTGGCTTTTGCCTGTGGCTGGGCGCTGGCGATGGCTATCGGTGGGGCGACAGAGGCACATGCGCGCTTGTCACTTGGAGCTGCCGAGACCACGGGGCCGACCGTGGCGACGGGCGTTGGGAGGCTGGCCAGGACGCCACGGGGCGCGTCCAAGGGATCATGGGGCATGGCTGGAAAGCCGCCCATGACACTAATCATGCTCCAATAAGGAAGGCTGAGAAGTAAGAAGTAATCCTCAAATTCGCTTCCATCCCTTTGCACAATAATGCCTTTACTAGCAACTGCGTGGACTATAGTAACTAAGATTAATAACCTGAAAATCAAGGTATAAGTGCTACAACTGATTAAAATAAATTGATAATGTAAAAAATATAATTACATTTCAATATATACAACTATATTAAAAGCGTGAAGGCTCTTAGCGAAATGTCATTCGTTTTTTTTTTACCCTTTAAAAATATATTTAATACTGAACGAAATAGTCATTTGATTTTTTTTTCTAATATTTAAGACTTCAAAATTCTGCTTATTAAATCTTTCCTTATTTGGATCATGTAAAAAATCCTAATATTTATGATTTTAAAATTAATTAATTTTTTATATTAATTTTTTTCCTTATTTGACCAACTTTTATATCCTTATTTATGGACTTATTATAGGAGTATTTTCTTTTGGAGTTTAATACGTGGCACTTAAAGTTTTCCTTGTTCTTAGACTCTTTCCCCAAATATTACCATAACAGAATACCTAAATATCATTGGAAATCAGCAATGCATGTTACTTTTCGTTTTGACTTTTTAAGAGTTAATTTTAATTTTAAGTATAAATTTTTAGAAGTTTAAACTAACACGATAATATTAATTTAAAAAATAAATCAAACTACAACCATACTATGTAAAATTATTATTTTAATCTTTTGATAAACTAATATATTTGGAACTTTAAAATAACTACAAAGATTTCATTTTTTCACGAGAAGAGGTCCACTTAACTTTAATGAACTTTGAATGAAAAGAAAGCCTATGTAATTAGGTTACAAAGAACAAATTCCATCACCATGCTAAAAAAAAAAGACATATAAATATCAAAGAAAAAGGTTTTAATATTGGACCCAAACCTTAAAAAGGAAAAAAAGAAACAAAGAAAAGTTTCAGAACACATTTTTAAACTTTTAGTCTCTTTTGTTATAAAAGTAGCTTAACTTCATTTTGTAACATATAATATTGATTTTAGAATATTGATAAATCAAAATTAAATTTTATCATTTTATTCTTCAGAAAAATAAAAACGGATTGATTCGTGTAATAATGCGCATAAAGTTTTTATACTCCATTTTATATCAACCGAAAGAGTGTGCACTCTTTTTTATTTAATAAATAATTATTATTTTTGTATACTAATATTTTGAATATAGAGTTTTAAAGAGATGTCAGATGAGATACAATAACATAATATATTTATATTTTATATAACACAAAATATTATACAGCTAATTCAACCAAATTTATCATCTTTACATATTCAGAAGATATTAAATTCAATTATTGTGTCAATGTAATAATTCTTATTTTCATGATTTAAATAAATATTTGATTTATCAATTGTTATTTTTCAATAATTTTTTCTTCTTGTATACATTTATACTGATTAACGTGATGCACACGTGCAACGCACATACACTAAAACTAGCTAGTATATCTAAGAAGTAAAACCCCATAATAACTTAAGAGATATACATGAATACCACCCTCAACTTGTTATGAGGTTCCAAACATACGTTTAAACTTTGAGCGAGATCTATTATCCAAATGTACTTTGGTAAAAGTGTATCTCCTATCACCTTGAGTCTTGAGATGCCACATGGCATAGAGAGCATATTTACTCTCCTAAAATGCGTGAAAGAAGAAAAGTTTTATTTTTTGCAGTATCTTTTATTTAAGTTGAACAACAAAGCAGCATAAACTCAAACGGGTAATTAGAACTAATTTTTAAAAAGGTTAACTTATTATAAACTTAAATTTTGGGAGATGGCAAATGCAGATTTAAAGCTTAAGTATTTTGAAATGTGTTTACCCTCAAAATTGGATAACAATTAAATTTATACGCGATTTTAAGAATACGTGATCTAATTTGACACAAAATGAAAAATCAGATTAATATGAAAATAAACGATAAAAAAATAAATGCAAACCACACAAGTTGAACAATCCTAACCTTTAGGGGATTGGTCACCCTCAAGCGAGAAATAATTTTATCGGTGCCGGAGCAGAATGACAAGATGGTAAAATTGGAAATAACAGTATATTCCTTTGTGAAGCGTGTTACAATATATCTTTCATGCATTATTAAGTCCCCTTTTATGTATTAGGGCCTTTGTGAAGCGTGTTACAATATATCTTTCATGTATTATTAAGTCCCCTTTATGTATTAGGGGAGACCTACCCTTTAAGGTATTACTTTATTACTCTATAAAAGGCACAAGTCCTTGATTTGCTGACCGTTGGTTTCCTTTTTTGATTTGTTCCGTGATTTCTGCCATAATGATTGGTTAATGGCGAGAATTACGGACCTCTGCCGGATGAGTTAGCGAAACTTTCTTCGAGACCGTTAGAAACAGGACCAGTTATGCCACCGGTAGAGTTGAGGACAGATCTTATGGTTTCGATGGCTAATTTTGACGATGCTTTGGGTTCGATCTTAATTACCATGTTTCGATCTTTGGCCGATCGTGTGGGGCATTAGATCGATCTTCGAGCTCGACTTTTACCCGATCACAGATATTTCGACACTGGCCTAATCAGGGAGTTTGGAAGCTCGATTAAATATCGAGTTTGATTTTACCCGTATACAGATAGTCTCCTCATTTTTTGGAGAGTAGGCGACAAGAAACGATATGAGCTCTCGATTCTCACTTCGATAAATCATGACGTAAGCGACAAAAGGTAATTGAAACGTCCCATCGGTCCAGTCTTCAAGGCATTAAATGTGTGCCTGTTAATGGTCGACCACTTCGGTGTCACGACCCAAAATCCATTAAAGGTCGTGATGGCACCGGACACCGCTGTCAGGCAAGCCAACAATAAATACTCAATTTGGTTCTCATCTTTAATATTTTGAAATCACATTTTTCCTTCAATTAAATAATAAGAGATAGAATTTATAAGATAACTAATAATGCTTTCAACAAATTTCAATATGGGACAACCCGTAATCACCCCAAAACTCGGTATCACAAGTGCATGAGCATCAACTAGGAATATAAAATAAAATACAGCATATGTCCGGAATACAAATTTGGACAGGAGAAATATAAATACTCTGAAGGAGACTTTGCCGGCTGCGGGTTGTAATGTGGAATGCAGCTCAAGTAAGTCCCCGTATGTATACACACCTCTGCTCTCACAAGGCCACTAGTCACGTATGTACCTACACAAAAATGTGCAGCAAGTGTAGCATGAGTATGTAATCAACGTGTACCCAGTAAGTATCTAGCCTAACCCCGACGGAGTATTGACGAGGGGTCGACATAGACACTCACTAGTGGTCCAATAATATCAAGTACAGTGAAGAGGTGAGTAAATATGAGGCAGAGTAAATAAATGAGGTAAACAAGTAATAAATCATGTGGTACAAATTCCCCCTCTTTACGAGGAACTCAAGCTCTCCATTAGAAATTTCCTCCCTAACCGGAGCATATATATATATATATATCGGATCTCATCAGATAGATCGTCATAACGCAAATCGGGAAAACTCACTGATATACTGGCTTTTTGCCAAATATTACGCACGAATCCATGAGGATATGATATAGGAAATGTCGAGGCTTACGGCCTGATCCAACATAATAATAAAAATGTCTATAGCCGACGGTCAAACGGTCCGAACTATATGATAAATCAATTAACCTGCCGAAGTGAACGGCCCGCTCCTATAAGAGTGTGGTACATAAATCCTGCCGAGGCGAACGGCCCGATCCCATAAGAAGTGAAATACAATTTCATGTCGAGACGAGCGGCCCGATCCCATAAGAGTAAGAAGCTTGACGGGTCCTTGACCCCACTCACGAATAAACGTGTGAGTTGTAATTTCTTTAACAAAACCCTTTCAATGAAGTATATATATCGCGGAAACATGCCGAAAGAGGAGTAGAATTATTCGGTGACTAACCATGAACTCGTGAAGTCTCTACAATAACAAGTCTAGTCTCAAGTAATAATGTAAAACAAAGGAATCAATAAGTGAGAGACTACTCAAATAGTACAGCTATAGCATGATGTGAACCTAAGTCTATCCGGACAATAACATGAGTGTATCTACGTACGGGCTCTCGTCACCTCGCGCGTACGTAGTCCCCACAACAAGTAGCACTCATCAAACATATCAACTAGGGGTAATTTCCCCCTCATAGAGTTAGACAGGAGACTTAACTCGCTCAGAAGTTCCATAACCAGCTCCAACGCTGCTCTAACACCTCAAACCGATGCCCGTTGCTCCAAAACTAGTCAAATAAGATGCAACCCAATCAAAATATGCTCTGATACTCATAATTAACTAATTTACAACAAATTTTCAACTCCGCTCGAAAAGTCGATAAAGGCACCCTCGGGCCCACGCGCCCGGATTCCAAAAATATTTGAAGATAATTATTACTCGTAGTCTCACGAACTCAAATATATAATTTATTCTCAATTTCATGCCCAAATTCGTGATCAAAATCTAAGAATACCAATTTCTAGGTTTTTCTTCAAAATCCCAAATTTTCATATTTAAATCCATATATAAACCAAGTATTTAACTTGCAATAGGTGGGAACCACTTGCCTTGACATAGATGATGAAAATCTTCCCTTGAAACTCTCCAAAAATCGCCCATCCCAGTGAAAAATGAGAGAGAATGAGCCAAATCCCGTATTAAATCCAATCTGCCCAGACTTGTTCTTCTTCGCGTTCGCGTGACTAGTGTCGCGTTCGCGAAGGACTGACCAAGCACAGCATCGCATTCGCATTCAAGCTCTCGCATTCGCGGTAGCCAACTGCTCTCCTTCATCGCGTTCACAGTCTAAGCTTCGCGTTTGCGAAGGCTTAATGGCTCAGGGTCCTAGCTCCCCTTCCTTCTTCGCGTTCGCGACCACTGCGTCGTGTTCGCGCAAGCTTGACCAGACCTTGCCTCGCGTTTGCATTCGCGTCTACTGCTTCGCGTTCGCGAAGGCCAAATCCAGCACCCCCAAAATATCTTCTTCGCGAACGAGGGACTTCCTTCGCATTCGCGAAGAAGGAAACCAGACACCAGAATCAGCAGTTCCAAAACAGCTCTAAATGATCTGAAACACACCCGAGGCCCCCTCAGACATCAACCAATCATACCAACCAGTCCCATAACACATTACAAACTTGCTCGAGGCCTCAAATTGCATCGAACAGCATCGGAATCACGAATCGTACCCCAATTCAAGCTTAAAGAACTTTAGAACTTCAAACTTCTACATTCGATGCCGGGACCTACCAAATCACGTCCGATTGACCTCAAATTTTGCACACAAGTCACATTTGACATTACGGACCTACTCCAACTTCCGAAATTGAAATCTGACCCCGATATCAAAAAGTCCACTCCCGGTCAAACTTCTCAAGAACCTTCAAATTTCTAACTTTCGCCAAATGATCCCAAAATGACCTACGGACCTTCAAATCCACATTCGGACGCGCTCCCAACACCAGAATCACCATATGGAGCTATTCCTAGGCTTGAAATCCCAAACGGACATTGATAACATTGAAATGCACTTCAACTCAAATTTAAGAAATCCTTCTAAAAATGCTAACTTCCATAATAGGTGCCGAAACGTTCCCGGGTCATCCAAAATTCGATCCGGACATACGCTCAAGTCCAAAATCATCATACAAATCTGTTGGAACCGTCAAATCCTGATTCCGAGGTCGTTTACTCAAAAATCCAACCTTAGTTAATTCTTCCAACTTAAGGCTTCTGAAATGAGAATTTTCTTTCCAAATCAACTTTGAACTTCTGAAATTTCAATTCCGACCACGCGTACAAGTCATAATACCTGAAGTGAAGCTACTCATGGCCTCAAACTGTTGAACGACGTGTTAGGGCTCAAAATGACCGGTCGAGTCGTTACATTCTCTCCTACTTAAACATACGTTCGTCCTCGGACATGCTAAGAACTGTTCTGGAGTTGTCTGAAATCACTGTTTAACACCTCGTGCACCTGCCTGTGCTACCACAACCCAGTTGAGCACATTAGCTCGAGCAAATCTAAAGATCCTCCCCTATATTTAGGCAAATGAGCCTTAGGGCCAAATTCCAACGTCCAAAATTCTCTACTAGGTCTGCTTCCAACATACAAACACTGTTTCAATCACCACACGATGTACCAGTACATGATTGTATACTCTCACCGAATTCTTACCATGCACCACATAACTCACTTGCCCAAGGCAATCTTTCCGAGCACATCAGCTAAAATTTCCACTGATCGAAGTCCGTAGTGTACCTCATGACCAATTAAGCCTTGCTTAAACTCTCGCAATACTGCCACAACAGAGAAGATGTGTAGAACTCATAGCCATCTGCCGAATTACAATTTATGAAGTCTCTCCTGCCAACTTCAACTTTTGAGAAGATGGTATACAAGATTGGAATGCGTAGACTCAAATATTTGAAACAAGATTTTCATTAGGATAGTAAAATACGCGATCCTTACTAAGATTTTTTCCCACAGGGTTTTCCTTATGAAGGTTTTTAATAAGGCAGCTAGAAATGTGTATTACTAAATATGTGTACTCTTTTTCCTTCACTAAGATTTTTCTCACTAGGTTTTTCCTAGTAAGGTTTTAACGAGGCACAATACCTTTTAATGAACATCTAAGAGGGAGTGTTATGAAAATAATTATATTGTGGATGTTCATTTATTACTCCGCTATAGATAATCTTCCTGAAAAAGATTATCCATTTAGTACCCTGTTGAAGTTTATCTACAAGCAGCTGATGCAGGCAAGTTGCAAGCAGCTCAATGAAATGATTTGCAGCAGCTTATTATTAAACAGGCGGGTTGCAAGCAGCTCATGCAGACAGCTTACAAGCAGCTAAAGAAAAGCCTTGCAGCTGCTTCCTTTCTTCTATAAATAGAGGAGTTTTCAGTTCATTATGTACATAAGTTTGAAGTTTGAACAATATATCAGTTTTTCTCTATACTTATCTTTACTTTACAGTTTTTATTTTATAACAAATTTGAGTAAAGTTTGGTTTGAAAATGAAAATCTATTTGAATATAATTTTTCAAAACATATTTCACTTTAAAAAAAAACAAACATGAAATGTGATTTATATTATCAAAAATACCTAACAATACCAAACAAACAAGGCAAAATACATAAGTTACCTCCTAAATTATAGACCAAATCCCTATTACACACGTTTTGCGGTCGAAAATTATATTACACACTCAACATTTTTAAAGTGTATCTAGTACACACTACTTTTTCTTTGACTAGTTTTTCAAAACATGTGTAATGTCACGCACCAATCAAACAGTGACATGTGTCATTTAAAAAATAAAATAACTAAAATTACAATTATACCTCTCATCTTCCCCATCTAAACTACCATGGTTGTCTTCCTCCTCTCTTCACCGTCAAACACCATAGCCTCTTCATCTACTTTTTACTTAATAACAAAGCCACCATTAACTAACAAAAATCACCAGAAAACACACCCAAAACTCCATCTTTTTCGCTGAAATTGAATCAAAAATTTTGAGCCCAGATCCAACTCATTTTCCATTTCACTTCTGTAAATATTCGACCGCCATTAACTGTCATCACCACAATTCAGCTATTTAAAAAATAATCCATTAATAAAATTAAATAATGTGCAAGAGCTTGAGCTAAGCTTTAATGGTTGGAAAAAATTTCGGAAAATTC
Organism: Nicotiana tomentosiformis; assembly: GCF_000390325.3. NCBI lineage: Eukaryota > Viridiplantae > Streptophyta > Magnoliopsida > Solanales > Solanaceae > Nicotiana > Nicotiana tomentosiformis. Next base: position 96,044,157 of record NC_090812.1, on the reverse strand, counting down.
TTGCTTCCGGAAAATTCGACTTCGCCATGGGTAAAGCTCAAGTTAAGCTTCTCTGCAAAAAAAAAAAAAAAAAATCTTCTATGCAAAAGGTTGAGGCAAGCTTTTGGCGGGGCTACAAAAAACTTTAACTGTTGAATCTAATCTAAATTTCTCACCAAAAGATATGGAAACAAAAAACTAAAAACTAATCAATGAGAAGAGATATGAGAAATTGTGGTATGTCTATTTGAGAAGAAGGAGATCGGGTGGTGGAGATCAGGAAGTAGCCATGGCAGAATTTTTAAAAAGGAAGAAGATGACTCAATTTAAAATTTTAAAAAACTAAAAAAAATTGACATCTGACACAAAATTCTTCTCTTCACGCGACTCATTCATTGGGAAAAACACGCACTATCCACATGGGCAAAGTAGTGTGTATTAGATACACTTTGAAAATATTGAATGTGTAATGCGATTTTTGTCCGCATAAAGTGTATAATAAGGATTTGGTCTATAGTTTAGGGGGTAACTTATGTATTTTGCCAACAAACAAACTTGTTAATCATGTATATATAGAACCTTCATCGACGCCATTCATTATCATTATCACAAATCATAGTCCGAACATATATAAATTTGACATAAAATTATCATTTTTATAATGAACTACATAATGCACTATCCTAAAATCATAACATGATATTTTAATATCAACTGCTAATAACATAATTACTAGTCAGTAGCCACTATAATTCGTCAAATTGTAATAATATTACAAGATTCAGCAGTACAAAAGAAAATGATAGTAATTAGCTGGTGGTTAGTTGGGTCATAATAGATTGTGTTTTTTTTTTAATAAAATACAAAAGTTTGAGGTAATTTTTAAAATTGTTAAAAGATCAAACGGTGATATTTTGGGCCAAAGACAGGTCTAGAACTAGTTTTGTGATTGAAAATTTTATTTACAAAATCTGCTAAAAACATGGATAAAATCTAGGCGTGATACATACGGAGACACCTAAAGTTGGCACTATTTTTCATTTAGACACTTAAACTAGGCCTCTTTCCATCTGAGCACATTTCGTAGGCATATACTATACCAATTAGACACGTTTTATGCAGGTTTATGAATTCACCAAGCGAGTGTCTGCAATCTCCGTCTACGTAGAATAAATAACCATTAAACTCGTGCCACATCATTTAATTGCCCACTTCATCTATATAGTCTGATTTCCAATCAAATACACAAATAAACAAAAGACCTAAACAAAATTATCTCTGTTCCTTTTCCATCGATGGAATCAAAGAAACCACATTTACTTAACAAACTTCTTCTACTTTCCGTCAATGGTGTTGGTATCTACTGTCCTCTACTGATCTCTTATGGTATTTTCAATGCTTAAAGGTCCAATCTCTCCTTTATTTATTTTCTATTGCTGCAGTTAGGGCTTCTTTTTTGAAGTTTTTGATAAATCTAGGGTATTTTTGGGGGTTTTATTTGTGATGGTCCTTTGGCATTTTATCTAAGGGAATATTATGTATGACTATATTTTAACTCGTTTTCACCATGGGGTACATTTATTGAATAACCAGTCCCAATATACAAAGGGGAATTAGATGCCTTTTTTGTTGCTATCGATAAAGACCATTTCAGTCTTGTTGAGTTGTCCACTTATGCTGAAGACCTTGGGTATACAGTTGTCGAAGGGTTTTTTCATCAAAAGAAAAAAATGGTGCATTTATCCAAGTCGTATATGATTTTTAATTATTTAAATTTGTGAAAGATTTACAACATGGTGATATTTTGGATGTTTATTTGCGTCATGTGGTGAGTCAGTTTGAAGTACTCGAAAACTTAGTTGGTCTTTTATGTGGGACAGAAGTAGGCGTGGGTGGTAATGAACAATTTAAAGTTAGGGCAACACCTAAGAGTAATATAAATACTGAAGAACCTATTGAGCCACCCAAGGAAGAGTTAGAAAACATCTTAGATCTCAATGATGCTCAATCAAATTTGAATGGTGCTGAACCAACTCATAATGGTGATGAACCAGATCATAATATTGATGAAAATGGAGTGCAATCAGATGTTGACAGTAGTGACTCACAAGCAGATGTTCTTCCTAAAGAAGATGATTCAGAGGTTGTTGATGAATTGAGATTTTTAAGGGCTGAAAGAAGGAGCAAGAGGCAAGGTAGATAGAGGAAAAAACCATTCGCAACAGAGGAAATACCACTAGGAGAAGCAGGTATTGATAGAGGAATTGAAGATATTGGAAGAAACAAGGCTTCCAGATATGTAGGTAATTTAGGTGGGGATGAGCATGTTTATTGTTAGTTCAGAGGCTGATAGTGAAGATAGCACAAAAGAGTTAGATCCTGAAGCTATTCCTGGTGTTGATATACCAGCAAGAAGGAGGAGTACAAACGTCAGGTATGATCCTAATTGTGAACTTGCTATATTTGAACTTGGGATAATTTTTGAGAATGCTATAGAGTTTCGGAAAGCATTAGCAAATTATGCAATTGAGTACAAGGTGCAGATTAAATTGAGATCAAATGAACCACATATGGTGAGGGCTAAGTGTAAATCAAAGAGATGCAAGTAGGTATGCTATGCTTGTATTGATAGAGATTCTAGTAATTTTAAAGTAAAGAACTACTACCCAGTACACAAATGTGATACTTCAAACAAGAATAAGTTGTGTACTTATCAGTATGTTGCAAAGAAATTCAAAGATAAAATAACTAAGCAGCCTCGCATAAGGATATGTGAAATACAGGAGTTGTGCAGGGACAAACTAGGATTGTATGTTGGCAAGACAATTTGTTATAGGGCTAAACTGCGTATTCTCCTAGAGTCCATGGGTGATTGGAATATGGAGTTTGCAAGGTTATGTGATAATGTTGATATGATAAAACAAACCAATCCTGGTAGCTCATGTTGGGTAAGGATGGACAGTGAAACTAAGCCAGGAGAAAATCTCTTTGTTTACTTTTATGTGTGCTTTGATGCATTGAAAAAAGGTTGGTTAGAAGGATGTAGGAGAATCATATGTTTTGATGGTTGTTTCTTAAAGGGTGCTTGTAAAGGTGAGTTTCTAGTTGTTGTTGGCAAGAATGGAAATCAACAAATATTTCATATAGCATTGGTAGTTGTGGACCAAGAGATAAAGCATAGCTGGAGTTTTTCATCAACTACTTGAAAGATGATTTGCACTTATGAACTGGAAAAAGATTGACTGTGATGGCAGATATGTAAAAGGCAATATTTCTCTGTCTTGTTTAGTATTTATTTTTTAAATTGCACTAGTTAATTAAATTAATTATTGTGTAGGGTTTTGCTGCAGCTTTAAAAGAAATTTTACCCAATGCTAAATTTAGAATGTGTGCCCGACATATATGGTCTAATTGGCATAAAATATGGAAAGGAGAGGAAAGGAGAAAATAGTTTTGGAGGTGCTCTAAAGCTAGTTATGAAGTTAAGTTTAAGGAGGAGCTTCACAAAATGGACAAACTTGGTTAGGATATTTGTAGGATTGGAGAATTTTTTGAAGTGAATTCCAAGTGTGATGTTGTTGAAAATAATATGTGTGAGACCTTTAATTCATGGATTTTAGCTTCTAGGCATAAATCAATTATAACTATGTTGGAGGATATTATGAGAAAAATAATGACTAGACAGGTGGATATGTTAAAATTTGCTGATACTTGAATATCTGATATATCACCTATGGCTAGACTTCTGTTAGAGGATAGCAAAGAGCTTGCTAGAAAATGTACTGTCCTTTGAAATGCTGATGTTGGCTTTGAGATTGGAGAAGGAATACATAAACATGTAGTTAATCTGACTGATAAGGTATGCACTTGTAGAGCTTGGCAGTTGAGAGGTATTCCATGCCAACATGTTGTTCTTGCATACTATCATATACATGAAGAACCTGAACATGCAGTGGAGCATTGGTATAAGAGGGGTACTTTCTTAAAAGTATACAAGTATTTCATCCAACCTATGACAAATATGAAGATGTAGCATGAAACCAACAATCCAAAGAATGATCCTCCCAAACCTAAACCCGTGCCTGGTAGACCTCAGAGAAATAGAAGAAAAGGCAAAGATGAACCAAAAAGGAAATATGAAAAGTTGTCCAAGTGTAGAGTGAAAATGACATGTTCTAAGTGTCATCAACAAGGACGTAACAAAAGATATTGTAAGGTAAAATATTTTATATCATTTTAACTATTTATGAATGTAAATTGGTGCCGCATTTTTGTTAACAATTGCTACAGATTGGTGCCACCTTTTTGTTGTTTCAAACTAGAAATTATTTCTGTAATTTGCCACCTTTTTCCAATTACGTATATGTCATTTGCACCTTTGTCATTGTCAAAGTAAATGAATGACAAAAGATTGGACTTAAGATATTGTAAGGAAAGATGAATTTAACTCTGTTGCTCTTTATAACTGGTTCTCGTACAAAGTATTCCGGTAATTGTTATTATCCTCCATGCTCTTCATCCTTGAAGTTTTCTATGCTACTGTAAAACATATTTTGTTCAAGAATCAATATCATAGTGTAAACTCGTTGCTCATGATGATATACAGGCTGAAAATTGGATGCCTTCACAGCAAGGTAGCCAAATATCACAAGGAGGAAGCCAACCTGTTGTAGTAAGAAGCTCAAGCCAACCTGCAACCTCAAACTCTATTTGTGATGATACTGCAAGAGTTAGAAGGGTTCATGAAGCTAGAAGCTCAATTCAACCACCACCAATTTCTACAGATTCGTGCAAGCATGCTAGAAGAAGATTAGCTAGTCAACTTCCTCCAAAGGGTAAAGGAACTACTGTCCAAAAGAGAGGAAGGGGTGCATGTAAAGGAGTTGCTGAAAAAGGAGGAGAAAAAAGGTCCAAAAATGTTAGATTTGGCATCTACACAACTGCAAGTGGAACTCAAATACTAAATGTATATATTCATACATATTTCATCTATAATATGACTTGGAATAACTTACTAATTGTACTTCATTATTTGACAAATTGCAGCCCGGAACATCAAGCCAAATAATTCTATCAGGTGGTTCAACTTATAAGAGTGCAGCTCCAACAGGAATAGAGCTTGGTTTTAAGGCTAGAGGCTTGAGGTGGAAGGGTCATGATGTTGTCACAACTTCCCAATTGAAGCAGATGAAGGCAAATATGAGCAAGAAGTAGTATTTTAGGAACTTATTTTTTGACTATATGATTATGTAGCAACAATCAATTATCTATAGTCAAGGTCTATTCTTGACTCTAAGGTAGCAGCAAACTATTATATTTTGGGATCTAGTTTTTGAAGAACTAAACTATTATGGTTCCATTATGTTGTGTAATCTTTATGTTCTTATTAAAAGAATGATCATTTCTTTGTGGAAATATTAGCAAGTATTTCTATCTAACTCCATAACAACTAAAATAACTTTAGTGCATCAACAACAACTAAAATAACTCTTTATTACTTTCAAAATACAACATTACATAGCAATACTAAGATTACAAAAGTGCAGCAGCAACAATACCTAAAACAACCAAACTAATCTGCAAACCACATCAAAATACAAGAATGCACCAACATCTAAAGACATCAACAACAACACCTAAAGATCACGGTCGGACATCAGCCCTACAGTTTCCATAAAACGAACAACAATACAACAACAACAGTCAAAGGGATCAGTCTTTTTTTTGCTCGAACCTTCTCCTCTTCAAAAGCTTTGATTCTCTTTAATAAACCCCAAATTATTTTCTTTGCTTGAGTAGGCATCTCATCATCATACCAACAGAAATAATCACATCCACCCTTTTTCTACAAAAACAACAAATACATTTGATCAATTATCATCAAAGAAAATAATTAATAAAACAGGGTACAATTAAGAACAAAAAATTTACCTTTTCGATTTTGCAAGTAAAAAACCTACGACATGGGTTTAGTTGGGTCCATGAAGTATTCAATTTTGGAGAAATACCACACTTACAAATTCGAGCAGCAGCGCAAGGTCACATTGACAAGTTCGTTGATTCCGATAAATTCGACATTAATGGATATTAACTAAGTTTCAACCTTCACTTAAATGAACCCGGCTACAACAGAAATGAGAGAAAGAAGAGAAGAAAAGAAGAGAATGAGAAGTGTTGGAGCAAAAAAATTAAATTTTTTACAATAGGGAAAGGAATTAGGGTTTAAATAGAGAGATATAAAGAATTATCGTTACTTCACAAATGTTACCATTACTAAACATATATCATCTGAAAAGTTTCTTCTTACGCGTTTAAATAGGATGTAATTCACGCTATATACCACCTGCTGTGCTGTCAAACCCAGTAACTTAAAACAATTTAAATTTCAAGCTCACAAAACTTAAAATCTTGGCTCCTTTTTTCGATGCTCCTTAATAAAGGATATCTCCGACGTTCTAACTAATCTATTGTACAATATAGAGGGTGCTTATTGATGTTGCAAACATTGATCCGCTCTTTTAAAAAAAGCTAAATGCAAGAATACAAAGATTCGGGACTGTTAGTATTATTTATATAGAGGGGAATATTGGAAAATCATTGCACTATAATAATTATCATGCGTCACATTCAATGATTCAATATTATTCTCTTTAGTATCCTGAATTTTCAAACATGGAGCACAACTTTAGGACTGCGGAATACTTTTTTCTGTTCTACAAATGAAGGTCATAATTAAGGCAAACACACAAACAAAACATTAAAAAAAACATAGAAGTACAACCTTAGGACGGAATAATTGTTCTCTATTGAATAAAAGATACTAACATGGCCTACAAATCTTGAAAGTTAAAAAGGGAATATCAAGATTTCATCTTTGCGTGAAAGCAAAGATATCTACAGGAAAGAAAGAGAAGCCAAATGCAAATGATATTTAGAATTTCCAAGGAAAACATGTATGGAAATCTCTGTTTGTCAACATCTAAAGTCACTCAAAAATCTAACTGGAGAAAATACTTCTGTAATTTGAGCATTTAAAATATTCAAGGAGAAAAAGTGAATGTTTTCTGAGTAGCACTAAAATGCAATCTCACGAATCTGAGTAGAAAAATCGGTTGAATTAGTTATACATACATCTTAACTAAAAACTCACGAATTAGTGATATTGTGGTTCAACGTGTGTCCCAGGCCTTTTCTCTTTTCTTTCAATCTCTCATGCTATTTGATTAATTTTTTTCTTAATTCTATTTAATTGATTTTCTAACCAAATAAAGGAAACACAATTGTCAATAGGGAAAATTACGCGACACATCAAATATTTATACTGTATTTACCATTTATAGCTATTTCAGTAAATTTACCATTCGTTGCACGTTTGAATACAATTGACACATGTTGTATTCGTTGCGCATTTGAATACAAGTGATACAAGTTAGTAACAATTGAACAATAACTACAAATGGTAATTAGATAAATTATAGTTATTAAACTTTAAGTCGTAGTGGTTTATGAAAATTCCTTATTGTCAAATGTAACTTGCCCAACAAAATTTCAATGCGGCAAATTAGAACGGGCTACATGGGCTAAATGGCCACACTGTCAACTATCTTTTGGGCCATAATATAGAGGGAGAATGAGGCCCGTCATGGAAGAATTGCAGGCCTCATAACGAAGAATTGCGGGCCTCAACTATCGTGGTTTATTTTCGTTATTGATGGACTATTTTTTTTCTAAACTATTTTATTTTGCATAAATTCTCTTATTTTTACTTTTATTACTTGTGGTGTACTAATATTACTTGTAATGCTGAAATTGGAGAAATAAAAATATTGAGAAAGAAAATCTATTTTAGCAACATAAAAAACACGTGATAGTTCTATTAGTTAATGGTCCATTTAAATGTTTGGTCAGTTGAATTAAAAGTGCTATTTGAAAAAGTAACTAGAAGTGGTAAATTGATGAAAACTTAAATCAGAAAAATAAATTTTTGAAAAAACATATGCTCACAAGATAATAGAATATGAGAAAAATAAACCTACCCTAAAACTTGAGGAATCATTTGATATTAAAAAAAATCAAGATAATTGGAAAGACTTTGGGAAGTGAGCTCACGCCTTGAACTACCACTTAAGTAGTTAAGTGTGGTATTTGCAGCTGTGCCGCTTCACTTTGTTTTTAGGGTTTTTCAGAGTCTCTCTTTCTTTTTACCTTTCTCATCGCCTCAGCCGAGACACAGAATTCAAATATGAGGTAATTTATCTCTTCATTTTCCATTACGATTCCTACTGTATTCTACCATTTTTCTTTACTTTTTTAAGATCTCAGCTTATTACCTTATTTGTTTACGAGATTATTGATTCATATCTGTACTTTAATGTCTTCGGTTCTAGAATTTGGGGTTTTCTTCTTCTTTTTGCTGCTTTAACAATTATAATATCTTTTTTACTTTAATTTGTTGTTTTGGACTGGGAACTCTTATATCTCGTGAATGTAATACTAGTAATCAGAGGCGGCTCCAGGAATTAAATTTTATGTGTTCAACTTTTAAAGTTTTCAGCATTGAACGAATTATATGTTTAAAGTTATTGGTTCATATCTACTATTTATATAATTTTAATAATTTTTTACACATAAATTTTTACTCCGCGTTTATAGTTATGGTTTCAATTGAATCCGTCAATTGGACACTACATCCGCCCCTGCTAGTAATGGCAGCTGCAGATATGGAAGTCTTCGTTTCTTGTGGTTTATGCTTAATTTTTTTCCTACATAAGCAGTATTATTTAATTTTAAAAAATGTTACTTATGATGAAAAAAAAGAAAAAGAAGTTAATCCTTCTTTCACCTGTATCCCAGAAGAAAAAGGAAGAAATAAATATTTTACTCTTAAAGAGCGCTGCGAAGTGGTATCAGTAATAAAATAATACCCTGCTGGTTTAGAATTAGTCTGATTCACTCGGACGTGCTTGTGGCTTAGAAGAAGATTCACATTCTCACTTACAGTGTTTGAGCTAAAGCTACTATAGTTTGGATGAAACCATAACTCTAACACTACATCCGCCCCTAGTCATGACTCATGAGAAACTTATACACTACACTTACTGAGATAGACTATGTTAAATAGTTTTCAGTGATCAAGTTTCCTTTGCTTAGTAGCTAGTTAGAGTAATATATTTTCTTCTCTATCCAAACATTAAAATGATAGAACAGATTCCTATTTTAGTATGTAAGTGAGTTTGGTGATGCCAAAAAGTTTTGGCTGCTTAGATAATTTCTTTTGTTATCCCCTATATGTGAATATATTATGACTCTTCTAATATGCACAAAACCCTTCATTCATATTTTTTTTTGGTTGGCAGCCTCCATCCCCAAGTCAAGTGGGCCCAGAGACCTGATGTGGTGTATCTCACAGTGCTATTACCAGATGCTAAAGATCCGAAAGTAAACCTGGATCCAGAAGGAATTTTTACCTTCAGTGCTACTGCTGGGGCAGGAGATCGTCACTATGAGCTGAAGCTTGAGCTCCAGGATAAAGTTAATGTTGAGGTAGGAGGCATTTGTTTGATTTGGTTACGTCATTAGATTGATTTGGATTTTCTAGTTACTCATATATGTGTCCAATAGGGACAGGTTAGATAGAGCTAGCGTGACAGAAATGCTGTAAATCATGCTTATAAAAGGCAAATCACTAGAGTAATTGAATCAATCAGAAAGGCTAATTTTATAATTTAGTTATGATAAGATATAACAAGGGGATGTCAGTTTATGTGATTTAGCAATCATAAAATAGTGACAAGATGGTGGCAGTTTGTGTGGTTTAGCTATCATAATATAGTATCTAGTGGTGAAGAGGAACTGAGTTACTGAAGACACAAATTTTAACCTGCCTTTGATTTAATTGCTATACTTGTCTATCCCCGGTACTTAGAATTGCATTCTAATTTGCAATTTCATTCTGAAGGAGAGCAAAATTAGTATTGGCGTGAGAAGTATAGTCTGCGTTTTGCAAAAGGCAGAGCCAAAATGGTGGAACAAATTATTGCGTGGAGATGCGAAAGCACCACACTATGTGAAAGTAGATTGGGATAAGTGGGTGGATGAAGATGATGAAGCTGATGCTGGTATCATCTCTATCATGTTCTGACAATCTCTTACCATAGTTGTTATAACACATGCAGAAACTAACTTTGTTACTGCTTCATATGTTTTTTAGGTCCTGGCGATATGGATATGAACTCAATGGATTTCTCGGTAAAAATTTAATGTGTTACTCTATATATATGCTGCATGTTTAGTTTGGAGTATCTTCTGATCTTTCTCTTCACTGGTGTAATTTGCAGAAATTCGGTGATATGGGTGGAATGGGAGGTGATATGGCTGGAATGATGGGTGGAATGGGTGGCATGATGGGCGGGATGGGTGGCATGATGGGCGGAATGGGCGGGATGGGTGGCATGATGGGTGGAATGGGAGGTGATATGGCTGGAATGATGGGTGGAATGGGAGGTGATATGGGGGATGACCTTGATGACAGTGATGATGAAGGTAATTTGATAGCTCTGAAGCATGTATAGATTGCCTGATTTTTCGTTATGTTGATGTTTCGTTGGATTTGTATCCTCATTGAATCAGTGATAACATATTTTGCACAACTTTGTTTGGCCTTCTTTGTCTTTTCCTATCCTCTGGAATGCACAGGTGGAGAAGAATTGGAGCAAACCTATTCAAGCATGTTGCTTTTAAAGACATAACTACTAAAATTTTACAAATGATTGAGGAATTTATGCATTCTGTGTTATAACGTCATGCCTAGTATCGTACGTGATTCTTCAAAATTGATATGGTGGAAATGGCGGAACTTAGCAAAATCTTGTACTAACCGTTTCTGGTTTTTCTACAGCATTTGTCATAAATGAGATACTACAAGTTGTTAAATTTCTTTTAGAAGAATCTTGTAATGGCCATTCAGCAACCTTTTAATGTCAATGAATTCCAGTGGTCTCGAAGTGTTCTAATTTCTTAAAGTCATGTTCACTTGAGCTGCACATAAAGTGGTATACAAATAGTAACAATTGTATTGCTTTAGTTGACAATATTAAGGTACTTGATGAGATGTTAAAGGTTTCGTTGATCGGATGACACTTGAAAGACTTGTATGATGAGAAATCAAGAATTAGAAAGATTCTAAAACTTGAGAAGTAGATACTAGTGGATGTCTCCTTTGGTGTGTTTCAGGATAAAGCTTGACCCCCAGTGTTACCTCTTTCCTAAAGTTGATGGTTGCGGATAAATTTGGAATATATGTTGTAAATATGCTAATCAGGATATTTCCTAAAGAAATTATTTGCATACATTACCTTAGGCTATTTGTTATTTAAAGGAGTGTATATTGTTTAGATGCTTATGTTCTGAGATTTCCCTTCCTTCTACCTTGAGGTTTATTGTGGCCTTTTCTACTTGTCATAGGGTACTGTATATAAAAGCTCGATTTAATTCTCTTTTGCAGAGCAAGAAGTGACAAAGCCTTCAGCTAAAGCTGATGAGAAGGTAGATGAGGAGCCTAAGGGAGAAGGCAGCAAGGTAGCTGATGAGGCTAAATAGGGAAAAAGTGGGTGCTCCGCCAGGCTCTTGAGTGCATAAATAGAGGTTGTTGCAGAGATTGTTGGCTTTGCTTTCAGCAATGCACTAGAGTGGCATGGTTATTAGTAGTCCCTTTCAGTTCATGAAAGTAGAGAAGCTTGTTGAACTTGGGAGTTAGCTATGAGGGACATTATCATTTTCATCCACCTGAGCTGGAAAACATACCTCTATGCTCTATAATTTGGGTTTTTGTAATATTGTTTAAGTTCGACTGAAAATGGTGTTTTTGAATGACTTGGATCAAATCTCTGTATCTTTCTGAAGTGCCATCTCTCTTTTTCGTGCTACTGCTTTAATGTGTGGTAGTTAAGAATATAGTTTCGATTTGCTTGATACCAGGTTGAGGGGTTTTCATCCCTGTTGTTACTAGTAGTTTGGAAATGATTTTAACAAGAAAGAGGGTACGTGTACCTTTTGATGGATTTTTCCTGCTTAAATAATTAAATAATGTTTACAACCATTAATTAATTTATGCAAAAGAATAGTCTCAAGTTCACGTAGAGGAGGAGGAAGGTCACAAATGTAATTATGAGAAAAAGTTTTATCAACTGATTTGAATTTAAGGTACAATTGAATGAAATAATCAGCCGAGCGAGGAAGCCATCTACTTGGTCCTCTCTTCTCTGTTAGCAATTAACAACAAATTCGTTAGGCTTATCGTTCAGTGCTATTATTGGTTCTCTCTTTTTCTTTGGTACAACTATCCGAAACTTATGCGTGCACTATCCTGTGATCTCCATTTCCGTTGTTTTGATTGTGATAATTTTCTTTATCTATATGATATCTCACCACACTACTCGTGATTACATTATACTCTACAAGTTGGTCAATTTTGTTTTTTGTATAACCGTCAAACACTTGCTAATATTGGAGCTTATTCAGTCCAACCCCAAAATCTAAATCTAACTTAAGAAGAAAAAAAAAGTCCAACCCTAAACCCTTGTGTCCGAGCCGGAGCTTTGGTTCTTCGCTGTTACACAGAGAAAGAGAAGTAGAGTAGGAGCAACAAAGAAAATGGATGGCGCAGAAGAGATGGACATAGAACAACAATCGCTCTCTCTCCCTATTCCCAACACTTCTTCTAAGCGTTTTGGTATCAAAAACTCTATTCAGACTAACTTCGGCGACGATTACGTTTTCCAAATCGTTCCCAAGTATTATTTTCCTTGCACCTTCTCCCTTCTTATTATGTAGTAGTAGTATTAATTTTTGTTTCCCATCATAAAATAAAATTCTCACTGAACAGGAATGACTGGACATCAATGGCGGTATCACTCTCAACTAATGCAATTAAATTGTACTCAGCCGTAACAGGACAGTACATTGGGGAATGTAATGGTCATTCCTCGACCATTAATCAAATTGCCTTTTCAGGTCCTTCATCGCCACATGTACTACACTCTTGCTCTTCCGATGGTACTCTCAGAGCTTGGGATACTAGGTCTTTTCAGCAGGTTCCACTTTTTTTTTAAAACTATTTATATGCATTTGTAATGTGTACTTTCACACTTTTTTGTTATTTTATTTTTGATATCAAATAGATGGAATGCAGGTGTTTTCAGTAAGTGGTGGCTCTTCTCAAGAGATATTTAGTTTCTCCTTCGGTGGAGCCGATCACAATCTGCTTGCTGCTGGCTGTAATTCTCAGGTACTACGCCTTCTATCCGAAATTAGCAGTGGTTTATTTTAGTAGAATTTTAAGTTAGTGGGTGCAAAGAACCACTGCAAAATATTAGTGTTTGTGTATCTATGTAATTAAGAAAAAAACTATTTTAACTATATATGTGATTCAAATTATTTAGTTTGGTCCGTCATAAGCTATTGACTGCTTGCTTCAGCCTCCAAACGAGGAATTCAAATTGTTTGAAGCTACAAAAATAATTCTTCTTTGCCAGAAATAATTCCAAAGATCTTTTTATTATATGAGAGATGTGATTTGGCTTATTCTTTTGACTGAGGCACATGGATACTCAGCTCTATTTATTAGTATGAGATCTGTGGCAATTGACATTGGATTGTGGTTATTTTTGTACAGCTACACTTCTGGGAATGGAGAACCAAGCGCCAGGTTGCTTGCTTGGAGGATTCTCATACGGAAGATGTTACGCAGGTGTGTTACTATACTAGTTTATTGACTCATTTCCCGCTGCACATTTGGTCAGTAGGCAGTGGAGTATATTTTGATCTTCTTACAATTAATGTTCTATAAGTTAATGATAGTTTCTCATCAGAGCTAGAACAATTCACACCCATGTTAGTACAGCATTGCAAATTGTATTTCTTAGAGCTGAATAATCTGAAATTTCCTTTGTATTCTAATTGCATCACAAGAAAGATAAGATATAGCTATACTAGGTATTTGTCTTACTGTAAGTCATTAGCATGTTTTTGAAGTTAGTATGTTTGATAATATCATTGAAATGTTGACTGATTTGGAAGTTGCACTGCTCCACAATAGGCAGATATGATTGTGACATTCGTTGCATGTTCCCCTAACTATCTAAGACAGAGAGCAGAGAAAATTAATGACCGACCTAGCTGGGATGCAGAGTTATTTATGCTTCTGATTATACTAAATGCATGATCTTTTGGAGTCTTTTATCTTTTCTTTTTTTTGTATCTTGAAGTCTATTTTGTTGCTTGTGGTCACTTTTAGGTGCACTTCATTCCAGGCTATGATGATAGACTCATTTCGGCATCTGTTGATGGATTGATGTGTCTATTTGATACTGGTGGAGATATCAACGATGATGATCACTTGGTATCGGTATGTTAAAAATTAACTTTTTGCAGTCCTTTATATTTTCTCCTTGTTTATTTAATTTAATAATTATAAGTACCTCATCCAAAATTTAATAATTGTAACTACAACTACTTTGAGATGGTGCAGTCCCTGAAAACTTTAGGTGGAAAAGTCTACACTAGCTGTAAATCAATAGTATGTCTTATGTCTTGCCATATTATGAAGTTTTTTCTGAAATCCATGCTTTTGTCTCTATAGAGATATGCCAGATTGCTATTGAAAACTTTCATGAGCTTGGTTAACTAGTACTCAAAAGGAAAATAAGTAGTTACTGTATATTCTAGGTATAAAATTTTCAGGCATCTCTTGTTATGAGAACTCGACCTCCATCCACGCTCAGGATATGACACATTGTCTTCTTCTCATGATGCTATTGATTTTATTTATTCTTCACTTTTGAAATTGCTAGTTTAATGTCAGTACAGTGTAGACATTTAGCTAACTTTGAAGCAAAACCTGGGATATTGTAGTTTTGTTGATTCATAAGCTCTGCCAGTGTTTTCATGTTTCTATCTTCTTTTAAGTAGATTTCAGTTCCTTTTTTATCACTGTCTGCTACTTATACACAAGATGCAATTACAGGTACTCAATGTGGGAACCTCTATTGGAAAAGTGGGATTTCTTGGGGAGAAGAATCAGAAGCTTTGGTGTTTAACACATATTGAAACTTTAAGGTATTATAATTTCCATATTATCCTAATATGCTTCATTTGGCTCCTTGCCTGTTGTCTTTTATGCTAAACTTTTGGTCCCTTGACATAGTTGGTGTCTTTTGCATGTTATTGTGCATCTCTCCTGGTTGTAGATATCTCTGACGATGATCTAGCCGTTTTTACTCTTTGGAGGAAAAATCTGACATTCTCACCCTCATTGTTTTGTTTTTATTTCTTTTTCTGTGCAGTTTCTGGGACTGGAAAGATGAAAGAATTGAAGCCAGTTTTGAGGATGCTAGAGCTTTAGCCTCTAAGAGCTGGATCACAGACCATGTATGTGACTTGTACACTTATTCATTTCTCTATTCTTGTTAAAAATCTGATACATGTATGTTGTTCAAAAAGAAGACAAACTTATCCTAGTTTGCTGTTGGCAGTGATCTATCCTCGATACTTGGCAACTGCAATGTTCTGCACATGTTAGTTTTAGAAAAAAGAAATAAAAGGATATAAGATATCGGAGAAGTTGGAAAAATATATAAAGTGCTCTGGTATTGAAGGCAATAATTCCGAGTTTAAATGGAGCATAAATTGATTATTCTGGCTTAAATTCTGATGGCAGGTTGATTATTTTGTTGATTGCCACTATTCAGTGGAGGAAAACCGTTTCTGGGTGATTGGCGGGACGAATGGTGGTTCCTTGGGCTATTTCCCTGTAAGTTATAAAGAAACGCGAGCCATTGGTCCTCCAGAAGCAGTTTTGAGTGGTGGACATGAAGGCATTATTAGGAGCGTCTTGTCTGGCGTGCCAGGTGAGACCATGGATAACCACGGTATCTTTGGATGGACAGGTGGTGAAGATGGCCGCCTATGTTGCTGGTTGTCTGATGGTTCCGATAATAGCCAATCATGGATCTCTACTCTTGCTCTGAAATCAGAGAAGACCCGCAGAAAGAGCAGACATTCTCCGTATTAGCAATTTTTCCTTTGGATGGAAGATTATGTTGTATATTAGTTTTTCTATATTATGTCTCATAATTATATCAATGTAGGCTTGCTTCATTTTGCAAAATGCGGTCTTTCTTGGTTTGTTCCTTTTTTCTTTTTTTAATTATTTTGGGAAGGTGCTTGAGCTCGAAAAGATTGTGAGGGCGCACCAGAGCAAGTGTAATACATCTTTGGATTATCCTGATGGAAACCAGTAATTGTCCCATTTCTGAATTTTTGATTGTTAACTCTGCCTATGAACCCATGTCAAGTATATTTGATCCTATTCTGAATCCGGTCATTTATAGGTTGACAGTAAATGTGAAGATAATCGATCTATTATGAATCTTCTGAGTATGTATTAATAAAGTGAAAATTTTGCATAGCTGATTTTAATTAATTTAAGATCGAGGCTTTGGTTCATTGACTCTTCATCTGACTGTTGACACAATACACTCTTTCAGTATTTCAGCTTTCCATACTTGCGCATTTCAAGGACGCTCCACTCAAATCAGTGTGGAAATGGAGAAAATCGAACAAATAAAGAAAGAACAAGATAAAGTGTTTGCAAGAAAGGTAAGTAATGTAATAAAGATTCTTTAAACAAAAACGAAAAAGGAAGTAGTAGATGTTAAGCAAAAGACCTCTTTCTGCGTTCTCAATTAACATATGATAGTTGTAGGCAAAATGCAGTCTTAATAACTTACAGAAAGAAGTACCCACTTGAGGAGTTTATAAAGTGGTCTCATACTCATCCGCTTCTATTCTTCTATGTACAGTCCTCAGATCAACCAAGTGACGCATTGTTGGTCTACCATGTGGACAATTCCACGGAGACCTGAGTCGTGATAGATTGTCAAGTATCTGAAACAATGAATTTTATATCTCGGGTCATGAAGCAAACCAGAGGGAAGAAGAAGATTTTTTCGCCAAAAACTCAAGCAGCTTTTCAGAAATATGATATGTTGAGAAAAAATATACTCCTAGCTTTTTTGGGCATAAACTATCAAACAAACACTTCGAAACTAGAAAAAGTGTTTGGCCAAAATTCTTTTTACCCTTTTCCCCTTCTAAAAGATATTTGATAGAGGTTAAGCAATATAAGGGTGAAGGATGGAAGGAAATATTTTTGTGACATAGCTGATGACCATGTATTCTCAAAATTCACAAATTAACAGGCAAATAAATGGGAATACTTTTACTTGTTTCTGCAAAGCAGAGAGGATGATACCAAAGATACTATGAAATGATCATAAATTTCAAGAACACGGTAAAATGGACAAAAATACCTTTTGCATCTCATTTCTCCCAAGTGGATCTCCAATAACAATAGATGATTTGCAGGCACGTGATGCCAACATTGCACGAACTCTAGGAGGACATAGTGAATCGGCGGTATCATCCTTATAAGTACCCATCATGGAACATTCTTCCTGACTATCGGCAAGAATGGAAATGAGTTCTTTCACATCTGCAAGGACAATAAAGTATTTTTCAAAAAGATGAGCCAAAGTTTCTTAATGCAATAAAGCAGATGCAGGAGCTAACACGACTTGTCCCCCCTTACATTCTGTAGATTACATCAGGCCCAACTGTCAATAGAATGACCAAAAGGGAAATATGTCCAGTAATGCAAAGCGCATTCCAGATTATGAAGTTCTCTCTTTAGTTATCCTCTGCTTAAAGGATTGCCAACTTGTGTGGTCGTTTGTGAAGTTGCAACACAAAGATGAGACATTGACCAATGTCCTGCAGACCTTCAAGTTCATGGAAGGTATGGAATGCATCTGAGTGATTACCTGCGACTCCAAAAGTTATATTTTTGCTGAAGGGAACTGCTTTTAGCTTAAATCGATGCCCTGGAGGAGCATGCAGATCCTCTTCCAATAGAAAACCATTTTTCCTGCGAGCCCAAAGATAGAAATGATATTGTCATCACTCTAAGAGAGGACATATCGCACCAAATAGTTTTTAAGCTAATATGATTAGTAGTTTATCAAACAGAGAAGTGCCAGATGTCAAGATGATTCTGTGGACTGCATTTTGGCTGCTATATTACAAGATCTTTTTACTTCGTTGATCACTATTTGATTAAGTAGAAAAAGAACCTTCCAACTGTTAATTTTTGGCACTTCTATCTGACTAAACCTAAAAGACTTTCTTACTCTTATTCTCATTTGAAATGTTTTCATTTTCTTTCCTTTTTAGTTTCTTCACCAAATTAGATATATCTGAAAATAGGTAAAAAGGAAACAGTAATACTCTCTCTTTGTCGGCACGAATAGTCAGCTTCACGATGGAAACAAGGTAAACTTCGTAATAGAAAAATTAGGTGAAAGAGTGAAGACAATCGACATTTTTTTCCTTTTTTGATAAGGTAAAGTTTTATTGATAAAAGTACCAAGATGGTACAGAAAATTACATAACAGGACCAGACAACATCTACACAAACCTCCAATTACATCTTCCCTAGCCAATCCAAAAATTCCATATACTGATTCATGTTTTCTAATAGACACCTCTTACACCAAAAAAAACGTTATGCAGACGAGTTTTTGATTCTAGAAATCTGATTTTTTTTTTTCTTCAAAACAAACATAGTTCCTCTCACTCCAGATGGTCCAAAATTGCATAATGGATAGTTCTCCAATCTGCCTCATTTCCTTTCTTATCTTCTGTACTTGCCAGCTAGCCAATAGATTTCTAATGCTTGAAGGCATAACCCAAGTAACTCCACAAAGGTTCAAGAATAGCTCCCAGCATTGCTTTGCAATTTTACAATGAATAAACAGATGGTTGACTGATTCCAAACCTTCTTCACACAGATAGCACCTATTGCTTAAATTGAAACCTCTTTTCTGCAAATTGTCTTAGTTAAGCAGGCCTCTCTGATAACTAACCACCCAAAGCAGGCTACTTTAACATGTGCCTTTGTACTCCATAACATTTTCCATGGCCAATTAGATACGTAATGGTCTGCTTGTTTCTGGAGAAGTTTATAGCCACTATTGACAATACTTCATATTTGCGCTTGTTGTCCGAACCATGGTGTCCTTATTTTCCTCTATCACAACTGTGTCCATTAATTGAAAAAATTGACAAACTTCTTCCATCTCCCCATCATTAAAATCTCTTCTAGAATCAGCCATTGGAAGAATAATACACAGCCACACTTCCTTCTTTAGTGAGGGAGTAGTTGTATAAGGACACAAATCTGTCTTTCAAGCTCACATCCCCCACCCACACTTCAGACCAGAATCTGATTTTTGCCCCATTCCCCAACTTCAATTTAGTATGTTGCTGAAATTCATTCCACAGTTTACTTATGCTGCTCCGGAGGAAATAATGACAACTGGAGGGCTCCATACTTCCTTCTTCTCATACTTGGTATTTATAAGATTCTTCCAGATGCTCTCTTTTCCATCATTATTTCTCCATAACCATTTACTCCCCCGTTTCAAGCTCACATCCCCCACCCACACTTCAGACCAGAATCTGATTTTTGCCCCATTCCCCAACTTCAATTTAGTATGTTGCTGAAATTCATTCCACAGTTTACTTATGCTGCTCCGGAGGAAATAATGACAACTGGAGGGCTCCATACTTCCTTCTTCTCATACTTGGCATTTATAAGATTCTTCCCGATGCTCTCTTTTCCATCATTATTTCTCCATAACCATTTACTCCCCCGTTTCAAGCTCACATCCCCCACCCACACTTCAGACCAGAATCTGATTTTTGCCCCATTCCCCAACTTCAATTTAGTATGTTGCTGAAATTCATTCCAGTTTACTTATGCTGCTCCGGAGGAAATAATGACAACTGGAGGGCTCCATACTTCCATCTTCTCATACTTGGCATTTATAAGATTCTTCCAGATGCTCTCTTTTCCATTATTATTTCTCCATAACCATTTACTCCCCCCGTTTCAAAAAAATTATTTTAGTTTGACTTGGCACAAACTTTAATAAAGAAGGGAAGACTTTTGAAATATGTGGTCTTAAATAAGCCACAGCATTTGTGCGGTTGTAAAACTTTTAAAACTTGTGGTCTTAAACCTGGCATAGTATTTGTGTGGCTATTAATGCTTCCTATTAAGGAAATATTGAAAGGTGCCAATCTTTTTGAAACAGGCTAATAAGAAAATAGTGCCAATCTTTTTGGAACAATGGGAGTATAGACAAAGCTTTTATTATGGAATCTCAAGTTTCTAACTCCCAGTCCACCTCCTTTCTTAACGGTCATCACCTTTTGCCATTTGACCAGATGTAACTTCCTTTTTTTCTGCATACCTTCCCAAATAAAATTGCTTCTCATAGTATTCACTTTCTTCTCCACATTCACAGGTATCTGACATAAAGACATCAAATAAGTTGGAATCCCATCCAATACACTACTAACCAAGGTAGACATCAAATAAGTTGGAATCCCATCCAATACACTACTAACCAAGGTGAGTCTGCCTCCAAGGAATAAGTATTGCTTTTTCCATGGAGTCAATTTTTTGCAACATCTATCAACTACTCCACGGCCAGATCCTCAGTTCATTTTTCCCAGCACCCAATGGAAGCCCTAAATAAGTTGTTGGTAACTGCTCCACTTCACAGCCCATTAACTCTGCAAGATCATCTATACAATGTTCTGCATTAATGCTAAACATACTACTCTTTGCCAAATTCACCTTTAAACCTGTTACTGCTTCAAAGACTAGTAGGACCCCTCTGAGATAAGAGACTTGTTCTTCCTTAGCTTTACAAATCAGTAAGGTATCACCTGCATATAAAATATGTGAGATGACACAACTTGCCTCACCCCTTCTTTCAATATTCAAGCATTTAATCTACCCCAATTGTTCAACTTTCTTTAAGCATCTTACTGAAAATCTCCATAACCAGAACAAATAAGTATGGGGACAAAGGGTCCCTCCGCCTTAGCCCTCTAGAAGAATTGAAGAAACCTTGAGGGCTTCCATTAATAAGTACTGAAAATATTACGGTAGAGATGCAATATTCAACACATTTTAATCATTTCTCATCAAAATTCATCTGCCTCATGATATTCAATAGACATGCCCAATTAATATGATCATATGTCTTTTCTAGGTCTAATTTACAGAGAACTCCTTGCTTTTTATTTCTGATCAAATGCTTCACACTCATTGGCAACCATAGAAGCATCAACTATTTGTCTCCCATTTATAAAAGCATTCTAATTGTCACAGATCAAATTTTTTATCACCACCTTGATCCTTTCTGCCAGCAATTTAGCAATAATCCTTTGGCCTTTTGTCTTTTATGTCCACATCATCTTCCTTTTTTGGTATTAAGGCAATAAATGTAGCATTAAAGCTCTTAGTGAAATTACATTCTTGAGAAAAAAATTATATTGTTCCATACATCATTTTTTACTGTAGTCCAACATTTCTGAAAGGAATGGGATCAAAACCATCTGGACCTGGAGCTTTGTCTCCCTTAAAATAAGCCGTTCCCACTTCTTCCATTGTAAGAGGTTTTTGTACCCAGTCTTTCTCCTCCTTTGTCAGCTTGCTTAGATCGCCTCCTAACCATTTTTGCCTTCATGCTTCAGGTTCTCTAAACAAAAACTTTTCTAAAATCCCAAAATATGTTCCTTTAATCTTTATAAATTTATCATCTTCAGTCATTCTATAACAATCTTGTCAATGCAGTTGTATCTTTTACGCGCATTTGTAACTGGAATTTCTATCTCCATGCTCAATTCATAAACATCTGGACTTTTGTCTCCAAGATATTTAATCTGCTTTGGTAGTATTTTCTGGCTCACTTAGGATAACACACCTTTCAGCCTCAACTTGATCAAAACTTTGAGTCAAAATTGCTCTTTGATCCAAGACTTCTATTTTCTTTTCTGTCGGATTGCCAAAGGCCTCGCTATTCCACTTTTTCAAGTCTTCTTTCAACAATTTCAGCTTTTTAGCCAGGACTTCATCAGCCCTGCCAAGTACATTGTATGAGTTCCACCAATTATCAACTAAATCACTGAAATCTTTATGTTCAATCCACATGTCCTCGAATTTAAAATAATCCTTTCCCTGAATTTAAAATAATCCTTTCCCTTACTCCGATCCCCACATTTTAGCAAAATGGGACAATGGTCTGAAGTAACCCTGGGCAAACTCTTTGTTTTAAGATTTTAAATTGCTCATCCCAGCTTTCAGTAAACAGGAACCTGTCTATTATATAGGCACATGTACTATTCCCCCCTCCCCAGACCAAGTGTATAAGCCACCATGAGGTTGGGGATACAATAAAGATAAATCATCAATGAATCTGAAAAATTCCCTCACAGCTCGAGTATTTCTTGCATTCTCTTTCTTTTCTGCTTCAAAACTGACCACATTAAAATCTCCACCAATAAATCATGGATGTGAAATCAAGCCACAGATTGTAGCCATATCTTTCCACAAACTCCTCCTTATCTTCCGATCACAAGGTGCATATACCCCTATGAATGTGCCTTGAAAGCCAGTATTTTCCTCTTCCATAAACGTAGTAACAGAATGTTGTCCCACATATTTCTCCTTGCATTTCCATTTCCTTTTGTCCAATACACGACAATTCCCCCACTATTTCCTTGAGCCTCCAATTCAACCCACTCACTCCACCTAGACCACCCAACTTGTTTAATATCTTCCTGAGTTAGACCACTTATCTTTGCTTCATAAAGACAAACAATGTCAACATTCCAATTCCTTAAAAGCAAATCTACCAAGCTTCTTTTCTTTTTATCATTCATGCCCCTAACATTCCCACATATAATTGTTAACTTCATTAAGAAACAACCAAAGCCCTCCTACCCTTGCCTCTACCAACATTTTCCGCACCTGAACTAGATTTTCCTTCTTTTTTTCTCTCATATTTTTTGCCAGGAGAAATATGCGTTAGGGTGCAAAGAATGGGAGAAAAATATAACATGCGTTAGGGTGCAAAGAATGGGAGCAAAAGATAATCAAAACATTAGACGAACCAAATGAAGAAAAGAGTTTGATGTGGCAAACTGTAGATTTTGAAAAGAAGAAAAAGCTTCTTGTATTTTTGTGTATCTCTTACATCCCTAAGCAAATGTATTTATACACTACGTCCAATCAGCATCTGAGTACCCAAGAATCTGCTCATGGCCTCGATCCTCAAATAATAACCCTTTGCCTGGAGCTGACTTTACATACTGAAGAATGCGGACGATTGCATCCCAATGACTATCACATGGAGAATCCATAAACTGATTTACAACACTCACAGGAAAGGAAATGTCAAAAGAAAACTGTAACTTGATGAAACGGGCGGAGGAACACTGTCAGAAAAGAAATCTGAATTGAGAGACATTATAGGATTGAAGTGAGTTCTAGCAAATTATCACCAAAATAACAGAATGAATTAATTGTAACTTACTGAAATGGGCGAAGGAACAATGTAGCTGCAAGAAAAATCGGTGTGGTCGCCGGAAAAAACTCAAAGTGATCGGAATAAAACGAAAATAGTATGGGTGGGGTCGGAATTAGCAGATGAAGCAATTGTTCCGAAGGAACTTTTACAAAAAATGGCCGGAAGGAGTCGTACACACCGGCGCGTGAACTCACGCGCTCGCCAGAACCCTAGCTTATGTCGGTGCGTGAGGGCACGTGAGACTGCTGCCGGAGATGTTGATTGGGGTTTAGTCGCCGGATGATGACGGATCTTGTGGTAGTGTTGAATTTTGCACAACACTGACGGAGAGAGAGTTGACGCAAGACAGCCGGGAAAAGTTGCCGGAAAATCAAGGCACAGTGACTTTTTGTTGTATTCTTGTTCCCGGATGTGTCTCACCACCACTGCTCTGATACATGTAAGAAATAATACACAAGAAAATAATTCTTTTGATATATTAACAATGATACAATGACCCCTATATATAATACATGTTCTACTCCTACTACATATAAGATTATTTACACATAACTATTTAACATTAGGTAAAAGAGATAACAACAAGTGACATTTATTTATTTATTCTGATTTAAGTTAAAAAAGCAAAGGACTGCTTATCCCTGACAACGGACTGATTGGCTTAAGCATCAGTGCAGTCATGCTTTTGACTTTTCAAACAGGTTGATAAAGTTGAGGATAGCATGCAAAGGTTGAAATCATGTCATCTTAACCTCAGAAGTTGAACATAACCATACTGCAGATCGTTCGGGCAGAAACACAACCAAATGATAAAAAGAAATGCCAATAAGAATTCACAATAAACAAGAGCAATAAGGATCTCAATCACCTGAAAGTATCATTGTGGATGGAAATAACTATTTCTTCTTCAGGAGATAACTCCATCTTCAAGGGCCTAGATTCCAGAAAGAAAGAATCACATTTGAAGCCAGGAATGAAAAGTTCTCGAGGAGTGCAGAAAAGAAATAACAGAAAAGAAATATTACAACTTATAGCAGCTCCAATCCACAACAATTCTACTATGGAATATAGCATCACACCTTCATAGATAACTGATATTAATTACAACCCATAACTCATCCCTGCTGCCAGGACAAAACAGATGATATATGGGAGAACAATAAAGGTTCAGCAATCAGAGCAACTAGTCATCATGCATAAATAACTTATAAACATGTAATTTCACCTGCAATATTCCAAACAGATTGCATGACTCTCAATAGATCAACATGTCAATGGAGTAGCATGTCACATCAAGAACTTGCAGCAGTACAGTACTGTTACGTCCCACATTGGTTGAGGGAATGGGTTATGGTCTCCTTATATGGTCTTGGGCAATCCTTCTCTCATGAGTTAGCCCAAGGGCCATATTATCACATGGTATCAGAGCTAGACCCATCGGTCCATGTTGTTGTGTTTCTCAATGTTGGGCCCCGTAATTCACACTGTAGTGGAGTCCTGAGCGTGTGGGGGAGTGTTAAGTCTCACAATGGTTGAAGGAATGGGTTGTGGTCTCCTTATATAGTCTTCGGCAATCCTCTCCTCACGAGTTAGCTTTTGGGTTGAGTTAGTTCCAAGGGTCATACCTTCATAATATATACAGAGTCTTGGGACTCCCTTCTTTGGGGGAGGGGGGCATATTTGCGAGAAATATCCAAAATTTTCAGGCCGGAGAATGTAAATGTAATTGAGGGATATGTACTCAATTTTTGAGAGGCCAACATAAATGCTAATTTATCATTTTTAGCATGAAATATGGAAAAAGTTGAAATACAAGGAGTATAATTTGACCTAGCATCTGCATGAGCAAACTTACGACATACATCAACCAAACGGGCCTACTGATCTTACTTTGCAGATTGTCTAGCAGTTTGACACCAAGAAGAGAATATTTTGATAAATCTATTAGTTGTTCCGAGTTTTAACATCTGATGACTTCCCACATTACGGGTGAAAGATAAAAGCAGAGATAATCACAAAACCATTCACCAAATGCTGCAACAACTCAAACCAGATAACAAGTTACTACTTTAAGATTGAAGCATCAAGATATGATTTGACATGTAAACTTATTTAGTCGCTTCGAGTAAAAATAGCTCAAATCCATTCGAACCCATTAAAGAAACCAAACACAAGGCACAAAAATAAAGTCTTCTCCCAATCCCTGCTTTTAAAATTTATGCTGCTCTTTTTACTGTGCAAAATGACTTATTGAGAAGGAAAAAGAGAAGGTAATCCCTTTATTCTTTTGGTCGAGTAAAGTAACATCAGTATATATTTAGCTTAATAAAACACATTACTTTCCAGCTACTATTGTGTTGGAGGGATTGCATCTATCTTGATCCATTATGAACTTAAAAACAATCTTACACAAAACACATAGCTAGAGAATGAAGAATCTCACCGAAGCAAAGGTTGTTGATTCAAGATAGTTGACTGTGACAGACGCTCAAAATTATACTTCTCGTCTGCGGCATGCTGACCAATCAAAGAAAAATGAGAAGAGAGAGAGAGAGATCATCCAATTCAAATCACATAAGCAACCTTCAAAAACCAAAATCAAATGATAGACGAATTTACCTACAGAGAGGTCAGTATACAAAAGCAATGGAATAATACCTGATCAACAATAAAAAGGTCCTCATCCAACCTGCCTATAATGAATCCAAGATTGAATTGCCCAATCACCTGCATAACCAAAATTTGAAGTTGAGAATTTTCAAGTGCTGATACTAAAACTCTGCATTTCTGCTGAAACTACTAATGACAAAAGTAAACACGGAGATGGAATGATTGCCAATTGCATGTAAATAAACTAGTGATTGACCAAATTTAGCGTTGGAAGTATGACAACCAAATAGCATGCAATAAAACTCACATTTTACAGATATATACCACAAAAGCAGCTCCGCAAATACTCAGAAGTTCAAAAGAGTAGGTTTATATCAGCATAGACAGGACGACAAAAATCACTTATTATGGACTAACAAATCTGTTACAATAATTTAAGCCAGAACGCTGAAGGTTTCATAGTGTAAAGAGAGGAAAAAGAGATCAGACAAATTCTGCAGTTAAAAACAAAATGCAAATAGTGACTCCTGTCATGCCTTGGATTGGATTGATTTTCCAAAGAATAGCTGAATATGAGTATTATATAGCGTTAAGTGAGGGAACATGTTCAGACTGCACTTCAGAGTTGCATTACGGAGTGAAGAAGTGGGTTTATAAGGTACAATTAAACTGTACCTTATCCGAACAATGACAAAAAGAAAAAAATTTGAACTGACACCTTTAAAGAAGTAGGTGATATTATTTACGACACAGAAGAAAGAGGTGGACATATTCAATTTGGGACCAAGGAATGCTAAGAATTTCAATGGGCGTTTATAAGTGCTATTGACTGGAAAAAGATAATGCAGCGTGAGAACACCCCAGTACCACAATATCCTCAATCAAACCAACTACGGAATATTTAACTGAAACATTCAGATGAAACAAAAATCAGAAAACTGCAATTTTTTTTATTAGAGGTGGGGTCTAATAAGGTAGGGGTGTGGATGAAAGAAAAGAATGCTCACGGAGATCCTAAAACAATATTACCTTCCAGCCAGAACAGGAAACAAACTCATTGGCAGATTAAAATGATAATACATGTTTGCTTTTGAATACTAATAAATGGATGAGTCTTGGACCTTCATTTTAGTAAAATCTTCTTTCTTGAAAAGTCTCTCCAGCTCACTGGTAGCAGCGATCAAAGCCTTTTCCTTGGCCTCTTCATTTTCTGATTCAGTGAGCTCCAGGGTTGCTGCAGCATAATCCCTACTGAAGCCATTAAAGAACTTCTTTTAACTAATTGAAAGACCAAGAGCTCTTTTCCCAAGCCAAAGGAAATTACTATATAGTACCTTTTTGTTTTCATTCTTTGAGATGTACGATTAAGGAGTTGCATTCTTGACAGTCTCTGCTTCCTTCTTGATATGAGGTCGTTCACACTAAATTGCAATGTCGAACCAATCTTTAAATCAGATGAAGCCTTAGGAGCATCCAAAGTCAGACTAGCAGGCTGTTCAAAAGAAACAGCATCTACCATATTTTCTGACACATCGTGAATGTTGTTGCAAGTAGAATCAACAAGCACTGATTCAGTCACACATAATTCGTTCATTTGAACCTCATGCTCCTGAAAATGAAATGGTTCAAAACTAAAAGGACTAACAAAAATAGCATAGAGAATGAATTGAAATTGTCTCCTGTTGCATCTATCATTCTAATCCAACAAAGCAAGGATACTTAAAACCATTCAGAAAGGAAATATCTACTAGTTTTCTCTTACCTCCTCAAATTTTCCATTTTGTATACTATTTCCAGGTCGAGAAAAATTATTTGTTTGATCAAGGACTGTGTCCGTTCTTGACTGCTTCATTTGATGAAGAAATCTATCTATCTTTGTGAACTTGGAAGATCCAGACTTATCACAGGTTACTTCATCACAGTTATCAGCCTTAACTGGATTATCTGGAGATTTTAAGGATGTCGTATCCTTCAAAGAATTGTCTTCTCCTGAAGGACATACAGTCAATCTATTTCTCAGGAGAGGTACCTCAGATAACGCAGTACTCATACTCTCGTGCTTTCTCTTATTTACTGTAACAAATTTGGTGAGTGATGACTGGACAATGGTTGCACGATCCACATAATGTGCATTATCGATACAGCTTTTATCTTTTGATCCTGAGCTGAGTGCTTGTCTATCAGCAGTAATCAGACCTCCGACTTCCTTCCAGGGACTTCTGGAACTGCGATTATCTTTCTTCTTTCCATGGAATCGAAGACTGAAGTCTTTCTCTGTTGACCTGTTTCCATCATTTAACATCGCCGTGACAGAAGTATCTTTTAATTCCTTTAGAGGTTTTTTGAGATAGTGACCATCTTTACGTAGCTCCCCAATGCAGTCACCTTCCTGAGTATCATCGCTATCTGACAATAATTGCTTGGATTGAAACTGAAAGGCCTCAAGTTGGGAATGAGTGGATGTATGTTTTTCTTCAAAAACCTCTTGGAAACTATTAACAGCATAACTAGCATGATTAGATGAGTATATCTTCTCTAAAGCTTCTCTCAAAGAATGCAATATGGAGCCTTCATCGGATAGAAATATTTTTCTTTTATCAGGAGTTACGTTGACATCAAA
The DNA here is from genome assembly GCF_000390325.3 of Nicotiana tomentosiformis. Classification (NCBI taxonomy): domain Eukaryota; kingdom Viridiplantae; phylum Streptophyta; class Magnoliopsida; order Solanales; family Solanaceae; genus Nicotiana; species Nicotiana tomentosiformis. The sequence continues at coordinate 96,015,447 of NC_090812.1, read as the reverse complement.
TGCTCTGGGTGGGATCGTGAAGTCCATGATTGCAATGGGATATTGTCGAGAGTTTGCACCTCTGTACAACTCATTAACAAGCTTGCCAATTTTTGGCATATCTACTGGCCGTCCATTCACAAAAAAGTATTGTCGATCTCCTATATTGCGTCCACTACCATAACCAGGCTTAGAAATGAATCCTTCAACTGTGCAACCATCAGAAGTACATACTTTGAGAGGCTCCAGACAAGTAAAGGTACTCATACCAAATACTGTTATGATGTTATCTTTCAGGGATCCACTTCCCTGAGTCTTCAGAACTACAGACTTTGTATTTCTTACAGCTGTGTTGGTGCAAACTATTCTGACTCCCTTAGAAATAAGAGCATAGGCCTAGGAGTGCAATAAAGACAAAAAAATTAGTAAATAACTTAAACAACTAAAGCATAAAATTACTTCTTCAACAGGATACCATGCCTATAATCTCTTATTAAGATTAAAACTATTGACAAGAAAAAATTATATAAGGCTAAAATGGATGATTTGGTCACCAAAGTTATAGCACAATGCGACTTAGAATTGCCAGAAGCAAAGGTTTTTTTGATGAAGCAAATCAATTTCATTAAAGTGGGAAAATCTCCCTTATACAAGACGTATACCAAAAAAGTAGAGAACTTACACAAAATATGGTTCTCTACAAATTGCACCCAATCTTCTATATAGACAGGAACCTCATTTTCCAAGGAAGATCTCTATTTTGCACAGTTGCATCCCTCTTAGAAATTGAGTTTATAAAGGGACTCAAATTCAGTCAGGTATTTCCAACTTACTATAAGCTTTTCCGATCGAAAAAAAGAAGAGGAATATAAAAAGAATTAGCAGACATATAAAGAATATCCAAAAAACACTACAACACAAACACAGCACAACTGCTAATATACAAACTCATCTACAATACAGTGTCAGTTAGATAATTATTCATTATCGAGATACCACAAATAAAATGATTAATAATATATTTTCGATATAGTGAAGAAATTCTCTTCTTTTAACTCTTTTTTTTTTTTCCTTTTTTGGTTGAAATAAGTATGTCCAACATATTACTAAGTTTAAAAATCAATGTCCTCCAAAAAGTCAAAGACAGGATTGCTACTGTAACACATAAAAGTTTCGAGCTTTAAGTCTGAACCAACTTGAACTGAATCGTTATACCACCACGAACTGTCCTACAGTTTTGAAGGCACCAGTTGAAATTTTGATCTTCAATTATTTAGTTGAATTACAATTAAATTCTTCCTAAGAAATTAGTAGCCAAAGGCAAGTAGATATTAGATAATGCAGATTAAAGGCATCATACATTCAGCAATGTAATAAGCTTTCCATATTCCTTTCGGATGTTGCGGTGAAACTCTTTACTTCGCACTGGTAAAGTGGAGAACAACTTCTTAACAGTGACAGTGGTACCAACTTGGCGAGCTGTGTTCCTTTCAGCAATCAGAAGGCCCGTACGATCAAAAGTCAAGTGTGTCGCCACTTGCTCATTCTTTGTTCTTGTTTCAACCGTCAAATCCCCTAAAGCACAAAGTGAACTCAATGCCTCCCCTCTAAATCCAAAAGTCGCTAATGACTGAAGATCAGGAAAATCTGATAGTTTTGAGGTATGATGTTTTAGCGCCAGTACCTTCAAAACCAAACACAAACCACTTTGTACCATTAGACCAATTCTCAATGAACACAACAAACAGTACACTTAATCAGCACAAACTAAGAAATATTAACAAACAGTGAAAACCAGCAGCAAGGGAGCTACAGCGGACAAGAGACAACCATGATTGAAAATAGAGATTAGCATAGAGAAAGTTTACAGGTGATACATAAAGAAACACCACACATATATATATACACACTTTGGCATACACATATACACGGGCGGATCTATAGCCCAGTGTATGGGACACGTCAAGCATTCAGGCACCAAAGACCTCTGACTACGCTCCTCAGCCTAGGAAAGATATCGAGCCTCCATTTATGGAGTGGTAGAGTAATCTCGCCATGCGTCAAGAATTGGATGGCAGACACAATTCTTACTAGTTCTCCGCACAACTTTTGTGCAGTTGAAGACTATTATGCCTGTTTAATGAAAAACACTTATAGCTTTGGAAATTTAGTTAGTCCTGCAACTCTCCTAGCTGCACATGAATGCACAGAGAAGGCCCTCGCTCAGGTTCTTTGACATCGACTCGGTTGCTAGGAAGAATGCGGGCTTAGAGACCCATGGTCTTTCCGTCAAACTAGGTATTTTATGTACATATTTTTTAGAATTGATCAGATATTACTTGCTGGCACCCATGCTCCAAAAAGGCTAAATGGTGCACTTGGTTGAATGCTAAGTTATTTACCTAGAGTAATAGGTATCAATTCCCACTTAATACTTTTATTTTTCCCTTTTTTTAGTGGTGCACCTATGTTATAAAAATCTTAGACCCGCCTCTGCATGTACATAGTGACACATAAAACACATACATGACACATACATAAAGACACACACACATTGACACAACCTTGATTGAAAATAGAGAGTAGTATGAAGAAAGCCTACACACAAACACGCATACACATATACAGGCATAAGTGTGTGTGTCTCTGTATACATAATACACACACTCTCTCTCTCTCACACACACACAGAGACACCGAAAACACAATTTTACTGGCTTATTCACAAATAACAAGCAAATGGAAGAGAGAGTGTGACAAAAACTTAGGACAAGAGCAGAAAATAGAACAGCAAAAAGAGACCTTGAAATTGTTAGGCGAGATGCCACAACCGTTGTCGATAACCTGGAAGGATTCAGCGCCATAGTCTTTGAGCGAAACCTCGATGCTGGTGGCACCGGCGTCCAAGCTGTTCTCAACCAACTCCTTGACGGCGGAGGAAAGGTCCAGAATAACTTGACCAGCACAAATTCTATGCACGACGCCCTTGTTTATGGGCTTTATAGTCAACGGTGAAGTTGCTGGTCCTCCGTCCATTTCAATGGCGCTCAATTACAGGGCAATGCCGGTACCTGTAAGGTATCAAATCTACTTCATGCTGAGAACTTACGGATGCATATCTGCAATTTTCTAAGCTTTAAACTGATTATTGAGTAGTGATCAGTGGAGCTTCAATCCAGAAATCAAACCAAACAACAAAACCCTACGGTTTCAATTTGATTACTGTTCAGAAAATCACTTATTTGCCGCCAAAAGAGAATCTTTGCGAGATATAAAATCATCGAAGTGAGATGACGCAGCGGTGTCGTGGTGTAGTTGGTTATCACGTCAGTCTAACACACTGAAGGTCTCCGGTTCGAGTCCGGGCGACGCCATAATATATTAGTTGAATTTTTAACTTGGAACTGAAAGTTGGAAAAAATAATCCTTTTTCTTTTTCATTGTTCATTCCTCTACTGAATCGGGATATCAACTGTTATTATCATCTTGGAAAAAATAATCCTTTTTCTTTTTCATTGTTCATTCCTCTACTGAATCGGGATATCAACTGTTATTATCATCTTTATATGAGAAGATTGTTGCACAAATAGTTGATTACTATTCATTACTCTATATTATTTCGACTTTGGAGTTTCCAAAAGAAATTGTACTGGTCTCAATCGGAAAAAAGTTTATTCACGAACATAGACGTGTTTTTTTGTATATTAAATACAGTAGTTAATTTTCTTGCGTTTCGCACGATCATAAAAGAATAAAAATCGTCAATATTTTAAAGTTTTGCTTCTCTAATTCAATATGCCAAGTTTATTTGTATTCATATATTTTGAGGCATGTGAAATTTCTGCCAAAGACACACACAAAGGTCAAAAATAAAAGATGAAAAACATGAAAAATAATATACATATTAAATACTATTAATAATACTAATATGTTATTAGTGAATGTATTTTGAATTTAATGTTATTTTTAATTAGAGGTTTTTAGTTATATCAAGTCCATCAAGAAAAGAATTACTTAAAACATGAAAAACTTCTACAGTCTAAAACAACTAATTCAAATTTATTTCCAGAAGAAAAACTACATAGCAATTCAGCTTATATATATATATATATATATATATATATATATATATATATATATATATATATATATATATATATGTTGGTGCATATAAACGCATAACACCTTAAAGAGAGACGCGAGCTGACACTCTGCCAATGCAATAATCCCTCGACCTTTCGCGGAATCAGATTCGAACATGATTCTTCACCATTACATTTTTAAAACGTACTATCTTCTAGTCGGGGCGAAAATTACACTGTATATATAAGATAAATATTTTTTCATCTATATATATATTAAATGTTAAATCCCTTCAACTTCTTTGCGCGTTTTTTAATTTTATTTTTTATATTTCCTTGGTGAAAATTCTGCTTCCGCTGCCTTCTAGTCATTCTAAATTTTTAGTAGCACATATTTAGTAGCTCCTCTTAAGCATACTGATTTGTGGGTGGCGGATAAGTAAACACCATTAGGAACAAATTTCAAAAGATCCCCTTCTACGACCAATTGGTGAGGCAAGTTTGTCGTAGCCATTCTGCAATTGAACGAGAGAACCCTTTCTCTCATTTATATTGCAATCTTCCGTATTTACCAACTGTAGACATGTTAGTCAGTTAGTGTATCACGCGAAATTAAAAGTATACTTCTCCATGTTTCATTATAATGGTAAAAGATTCGTGTATACAAATATTGAAGAACCGCTGGACCAAATGCGTTTAATGAATCAAAGCACATAAACAGAAGTTGATAATCAATGTTAACCCGCTATACTCATAAGACAAGAGGTCGATGCAACATATTAGTACCGGGTTCAACTAAACCCAGTACTTTCGACACGAAACATAAATTTATATGTAAAAACCTAATAAAATTGCAATAAACAGTAGCTCTGAACTCATAACTTTAAAATACAATGAATTCAATGATAAAAACCTTAAAGGTTGGACCTATAAAGTTTAAATTCTGGATTCACCACTCCATAAGACCCGTGTTGTTTTTCCCCCAAGACTACTGCAAGCAGGCACTTGACGCCAAAGAAATCTGTTGTGTGCCCCCAAAAAAACAAAAAAAGAACCCCAACAATTCTCAAACTCTGTGAAACTTTTATATCTGGAAAGAATTGAACAGAAAATGGAGGTCAACACCAACTATTCGTCCAGCAAAATTTAGCTCTTCCATTTGTATCATCTGCAAGCTGCATCCTTCATTCTTTTTTGATAGAAATCGTCCATAGGAGGTCAGATTCAGATTGCACTGTTACTATGTTCTCTTTCACGATATTAGATGTACTGACTAAACCACCAAATCTCATTTCTGTCTTGTCTGAATAGAAGTCAAGTGAATGTAAATCAGTCTAGTAGGAAAAGTAGATAACCACCAGTACGATGGCATCAACTAAAATGTTAGCATAGGCTATCTGGACAGAAATTTATCCTTCTTGTGTTGAACCAACAGCAAATAGAAATATGCAGCACATAAATCATCAGCCCATAACAAATTGAGGCAGGTTGAGTCTATTAAAAGTTAAAAAGGAAAAAGTAGATGGAGCTACTCACCCAAATTCCATTTGAGACCTGTGGTTGTGGTTCTTCCAGCAGCCGTTCCAATGGGTATGAGTCCGCAATGTGGGCCCTCAACAGAGGACTGGATATGAATCTTGTGATGATGTGTACTTGGAAGAAGTTGGATGAGGCAATCATCAGAGAGAAGAATAATCGGCATGGACGGGAAACGGCATATGACATTAATATTTCCCATCTCATGGTCAAACCTTCCACCAAGTGCTCCGGTGGCTAGAATACACAACTGTAATTACACAGAGATACAAGTCAATCCCACTGAAACTACATTAGGGCATTCTTTCCAGTAATGGGGTCCTATATTCTTCTAATTGCTCTGAGAGTATGCTAAATTCTATTTTGGTTCTCCCTGTGTGTGCTTGTAATTTTCATCTTACTATGTTAGAGTTGTAATATTGCATCAGATTTGTGATCTTTATAGTAGTGGCTTTTCTCTAATGTCAGTAGATCCACTCAAAATAATAATAATGGTAATAATAAAAAGACAATAACAAATATATTGTTCCTTCTAATACCACTTTATACTATATTTTTTAAGCAAAAGTAATAGAACTTGGACCGATCATGCTTACAAGTAGAAAACTTCCACTATATATGATAAGGCATATAACATTTTTTCCATAATAACCTTACAACATACCCTACTAGTGAGAACAGGGAAGAGGTTAAAAGGGTTATTGTATTTATTGATGATTACATCACCTTGCCACTTTATATCCTCACTTTCTTGAAGATAGTGCATGTAATGGTGTCCCCGGTAACTAGTTTCAATTTTATTTCTAAGGAATGAGTAAAAGAAGCAACAAATGACGCTTATATCACCTTAAATTGAATAATGACGAATAAGCAATACATCTGATCCACCATGTGAAAGATTTTCTAATGAATTGTTTATTTCAAATATCTATTCTAAACTAATAATATCCTACTATTAGCAATAATCATAACTAAGAAACAATTAGAGCACAAATATCCCACAACGAAAAGATGCAGATACAGTTTGAGCAACTATTTAGTGTACAGATGTTTTTAATGGATAGAAACTAGAACATAGCATATTGATAAACATGGGAAAAGGGTAAAAATATCCAGAGCTATGTTAAAAAGCTTAACTTACATTTGGATGTTCCGGGTTTAGTAATTCACGAATATATGCAACACATTTATGAAGATCTGTAGTATCTTGATCATGAGATTCATCAATTATCTTGGTCCCCTGCAAAGTCACCAAGTTATACATCCTCAAATATGGTTCTAAACATGCTTTGTAATGAACTGCAGAAACATATTGCACAAGAACAAGACGGCAAAAAATGATCTTGAGCCACATTGCTAATTATATCCAAAAGTGTAATAACTATCTAGTAACTGAAATGACATACACATGTAGTCAGGTAGCTAAGAATCCTCACTAACATGCTTAAAAATGAAAAAATGCACAAGTATAATTACATACTACATTAGAAAGAATTTAAACAAGACCAGATATTATTCTCTTGATCTTTACACAAAAACTAGTAAAATAGAAGTGTGGTAACTGCTCGTACACAGGGCAAAAACTTGAACTCAACAACAAGGTTTTAACAAAGTGGGCCTCTCTGTCAGACTTAAGAATATATTTGCACAGCTCAACTGTACTGTAAACAAATTTCTCACTCTCGGATAAGGTGAAAGACAGGGAAGCTCTTAACACATCATACACTAGTAAACTGTCACATGGAGCTCCACTCCATTGCATATCAAATAAGATCCACCACAAAGGTTCTGTAAGGCCAAGGGTTCAAACACCAGATTCTTTCGGTAAGGTCAAACACCAAATCCTTTTGAAGGTTGACGTCCCTGGAGGTCGGCATTTAACACGAAGTGATGATTCAATTCAAAGTAGGATAAATCATACTAATAAGGGAGACTTGTAAATATATATCAATCAGGACTGCCTCAATCCAAATTAATTGAGATCGCCTACATCAATACAATGTATCTATTCTGCCGCACCATTCAGGTTCCATTTCATTTCAACACTAAATATTCTGTCTTTTAAGGCAAATTAGTTATTCTCCAAAACTAGATGTTCTCTTACACTTATCCCTACACAAATATAAAAATGTGGATGCTTTTAAAATTTATTGGAAAACAGATTTGCTAAGAAACTAAAGAACCATCACAAGCAAACTCTAGCTTACCAGGCCTCTATAAAAGTCAAGAACATCGGTTCTGATTGAATCCATATCTCCTTTTATAGCATGTGGCTTGTACCTGCAAAAAAATCATGGTTCACTCAAATTCAATCTAAGAGGACAAAATAAAAATTTCCAAATATTAAGAAATCGTGTTTTAGCCCAAAAAAGAAAAAGAGAAATCCCGATGCTTTTACATATTGTCTGCATGTGTTTTTACTCACTTAAAGCTCAAACTCGAATCTCACTATTTGTCCTATGTTTGTACTACTAATATGGCATGAAAATTTTCAAAAAGTAACTTATAACTCATTCTTTCCTCAAGCAAAAATCCAAGTTTTAGTTTCCTTTTGCACATTCTGGTCCAAGAAAAAAAACACCAAGGCCCACGTGAGGGGCGTGTACAGTGTAGCAAACCTAAACAAGTTCACAGAGTTCAAAGTTACTAATATATACTATTTTTTTAAATAGTAGATTTTTCTTTTCTCGAAATGGTGGATAAAAGTAAATAATTCGACCTATAAAAATCCTTGTTTTATTCGGGGCGGAGATCCAGTGTCGGAAAAGGGTTAGGCCAAACCCATAGCTTTGGTTCGAACCCTGTATTTTTCATAAAAAATTTATTTAATATGTATAAATTATTAATTTAGAACCCAATAACTTAAAACTATTAGAATCGAGATTGAAATCCTGCCTCCTGTGGTTTTATTCCTTATTATTTTGCCAATTTGCAAACAAGTTTAGAGATTGAAGAATGAACCAGCAACAAGCTGCTACGTATAATCAGTAACAAGAGCAATTGGTAAATGAATTCAGAATCACCTCTTACGAATATCAGAAGGGTCGTCATGAGGAAAAAAGCGAGGCAATTCATCAAACACCCTATTCGCTCCACCGTCAGCGCAAACATGAACCTGTGCTGCTCTAAACAACAAACATATGCCACCATTTTCAGGGAAATTACAAGGCCATAGAGAGAACTTCAAAAAAGGTTGAAAAATGGAAGGCGCAGGGGCCATTACCGTGCTCCCAGAGCAAAGGAGTGAATCGAGGGAGGCGTTGGTTAAGGATAACAAGGGCGTACGTTAGATCAGGTCCGTTGTCGGTAGGAAGATTTGGGAGGAGGAAAGTAGATGAATGAGAAATCATCCCCATCTTTGCTAACTTGCGCCCCTCCAAATCACCCCCGCAGTTTCAGTTTTTTCAATGAAGAAAGAGAAAACATACGAACACCATTATGAGCCCGGATTGGCTTATTTTAAGTGCTTTTAAGCCAAAATAATTTTTAATGTTTAGATAAAGTAAAAAAAGTACTTTTAAGCACTTGTTTTTAAGCTAAAATGACAAAAATAAGCCAAAAGCCAAAAGCTAGAAATACTAACTTATGGCTTAAAAACTATTTTGGCTTAAAAGTTACTTAAAATAAGCCCATTCAAACGGGATCTATATACCAATCAATCATTTAATTAACTACGTCTTAATCCTAAAATTATTTAGTATTCCTAATAAAACTGTAGAACTTTGTGGAAATATTTCGATTGGTCAACCCCTTTATTACAGGCAGATTTTGTGGTTGTGTTTAACCAAATTTTCAAAAAGGTATTATTAAGAGTCACATTAGGAAGGAGATGTACCCATTTGCTTAATATTATCTTAGAAAATAATTTTTAGTTATTTATTGTTAGAGATTTTGATTAAGTTTTCCGATTTTATTTAATTAATATATTTCATCTTTTATTTTAGATTTGATATGACTAGCACAAAGAAAGAGTTGAAGAGATGATGAAAAAACTGCATACAATGAAAGAGGAAGAGACAAAGTTTTAATGGTTGATTTTCTTATTGAAATGAACAAGAGGTACTTTTGTAAATGAAAGTTATTGATAACAATATTTTTTATTTTAAAGAATAAATTTTTTACTTATGCTTCTAACGTTTTTTCAACGATAAAATAATTACGGTTCAAAAATACTTTTTTGTTGGCAAAAGAACCAAAAATTTAATTTTTCCAAAAAAGTATGTTCTTGTTTGTAATTCATCTGATGTCCAGTATTTGTATTGGCATCCAACTAAATGCAATTACGCACCGAAAAGTTTCATATTCCGATAAAGCGCAATCTAACAAAGACAATTTAATACCTAGGGCGAACCCGAAATTCTAGTAATGGATAAAAGATACTTATCATTCCACCGCAATTATTATTGATCACAAACAAGTATTTTTAGCTTGCCAAAAACTTGGTCAAACAACTCTAAAATTATGACCTACGGGAAGGAAGTAGACACAAACTCTGGTAATTTCTTTTTATCCCAAAAAGATTAACCGTCATGCCATTACTTCACAATAGAAATATAAAAAATTAACTGAAATAGTAGTCTACCTAATTTCTTAAACTAAAAATAACCGACAGATGTATAATATATATAAAATTTATATATAATTATGTATAATCAATATACAATCTATGTATAATGACTATAAAAAGTAAATAGTAAATATGCACGGTTATTTGTGCAATCCCAAGAGGTATTCTACTTCATAAGAAATATCAACCTAAAAGCCCTTGGGAGTTGGGAAAAGTCAGGTGGCTAAAATACAACAATTACAACTATACAAGTATCACAAGTTGCAAGCTAGAGGTCCTTTTGCTCACTGCTAAATCACTTGATCTTTTCTCTTCCTCAATTTACCTTTTCAGCTTGGCATAAAGGCCAAATTTCAGACTCGACTTTAGTCTTCTTCATCGACCGCATTGAACCATTTTAGTTTGCGAGGTTTTGTTCTTTTCCTTTACTTTCCTCATTGTTTACTTAGTTTCCGATACAGTTTATAATTTCCGTTTTAACTCCGCCATGATCGTTGAGATCTTTGTTCATCTGTTTTGCGTTGACATATTTGATGCACCCAACAGGATTGCTGCTAGTTTTATTGAATAACATCTTATGTATAATTAGCGAACTTGGCATCAAAGAAACTATACACTTTAGAAAATGGAGAATACTTTCCCTTGAAGTTGATCATACAATTTAACAACTTAAAAATATTTCCTCGAGAAAAACCTTTTCTAGAAACATAATTCCTTCCTACTAAACACAGTATCTCAACGAACCCAAAAAAAAAAAAAAAAAGACAATCGTGACTTTATACACAGTATTAGATACAAACTGATGATCTTGGAAATTTTAAGTAGAATTGCAATTGTCAACAGTGAAATTAAAGAAAGGAAGAGAGAAAGCTACACAAATATAACAAAAAAGTATAATAAAAACAGCATTAAAAAAGCGTAGCTTAAGGTCTAAGTGGTCAAAGCAGAGAGATAGCTGATACTGATACAGAAATATGAATCCACACAAATCCAGCTAGACAATGTCAGTTTGACTGTGACAGTCGGTATCAGTTATGAAATTTATGGTCATGGCAACCACCCTGAGGAGAAATAATGACCAACTGGGAATGAATGGGGAACCATAGCAAAATCCCACGTAACATTTAATAGGAGAGGGTTTCACACAGGCTCCTAAATAGTCGTCCCAGTAATACAAACACAAATTAACTTCAGTATCAATCACTTTAGCACTAGCTTTAGTCCATGGATGTCGATGACCTTGTGCCAAGACTTGACCACAATTCACAGATGAAAGCATTTGCAGTTAACCGCGTGAGAGAGGCCAGTTATTGAGGTGGTGGAAGTGCTCAACAAAGCCAAAATATTATCCAAAGTAAATAAAAATATTTAACAGAACAGACATATGGAGGCCAATAAAATAGTCTGTATTTACTCCTCCAGTTAACCCCCAACAAGTTTGCCCGCTTCATCATAAGAATTCAAACTATACAATAGTCAATACAGAAAAAGAATATTAGAATACGGTTATTAAATTAGTCAACTCGTATATACAAGAGGAGACCTACAACGGAGAAAATTGGATGAGACAAGATTTGAGACTCATTAAGACTAGCAATTGCTAAGATAAAATCCTATGAACTAATATGATACACAAGGGCCTGAGGGGAACCTGAAATGGATTATCCATGTAGGTCCCGCTGCCATCTCGGGTTGCAGAACAGGAAAATAAATAAACCAATGGTATATAGTTACATATTTCCTCTACATGAAGTAGCTGAGAGATATTTTCTTCCTTGATCCACCTTCTCCATATAATTCATTCCACTGGAGAAGCTCATTCATGTTTGAAGATTCTGGGGATACACTAGCACATACCTGCATTCATTGACACATAAACAAGTCATGAATCAACTATGCATACACAGGTAACACACTATACCAAACTATTCTCCACAGTGATGATAAAGTTAGAAAACACACAAGGGCCCAAGAAAGTAGTAGTACTTGAACATTTTTTCCCACACTAACAAGAAACAATTTCATTTCCACAAATTGGTGCAAAACCATCAAAGATTCCTGGTTGGTCATCCAGGTAGGTCAAATACAAAAGCTCTCAATAAGACTATGATATCAACATCGCTTATGCGGCAAGGCATTCAAGAAGAACATGATATTTAGATTGAGGTTATTAATTTAGCTGCTATCTGTTCCATCTTAAAAAAAATAGCTGCTATATATGGAGGCGACAATTGTGATGGTCATCCGATCGCATGAACTCAACTTTCCTTCTTCATTACAGATACAGGGTCTTCTGGAGTGTGCAACCTATAACAACAAGGATAAGAGACAGCATATATTTATGTAAGTGGACCCACTAGAATTTACCGAAATGAGGCACCAAACAAGATCAGCTGCCTAAAGACTGGAATTTGAGCTTACAAGACTAAGTACCCATGTTCCTCAGACCCCCCAACAGTGGCTTTACCCAGTGGATATCCTCCTACCTAATCACGCTCTTATCCACATTAGTAGCAGGCATTGCACTGCCGTGGAGATGGAGTATTCTGTATAGGGGCCAAAGGAATTAGCTTATGAACTAAGACGCTCACCACATACAATTAGGCTCCGTAAAATTAAAAAAACCACTGTGTATATCAGTTTAAAAGAGAGGACTAGTGGAATTTGAGACTATTTTTTATCGTCAGATTGAAGTTTGGTGGCTTAAACGCAAAGGCCAGCCAGTGAAGGTACAAGTACCTATACTAATGGCTGACTAGGAGATGCTAGTGTAAATAGAGAATCATTTGACTTGCAATCCATGAAACAGTGAGGAAAGAAGCCGCTCTTTAAGAGAGGATTACATCAGTTTGAGGAGCTATTGATCTTTCAAGCTACATTTATAGACTAGCTGATCGAAACCAAAAGATGTGGTGGTGGTCTCTTGTGCAATCACATGAACAAAATTCCTTTTTGAACTACTTCACAGTAGCATGTAGAATACATGAGAGACCGACAACATTCAACGGTTCAACCAGTCAATGTGATTATGACGACGGCTCTCAAATCCCAAATCTGTATCTCACACCATCGAATATATAAATAATAAAAACTAATCACTTGAGTACATATATATCTGACATTACGAAAGATGTTCAATTCCTTCCTCTACGATCCCCACATTCTCTTTCTTTGTTGTGAAGTAAATGTCGATCTCTCATGTCTTCTGCATGCTGCTGTGAAGTAGTTCAAAAACCAGTCAACACGATTTACCCATTATTTTACGACAACGGATCTCAAATCCCAAATCTGTATCTCGCACCATCGAATATATAAATAAACAAAAACTAATCACTTGAGTACAGATATATCTGACGTTATGAGAGCTGTTCCATTCCTTCCTCTCTATGATCCCCACATTCTCTTACTTTGTTGTGAAGTGGATGTGGATTTGGAGCCCCAGTCTCATTGAATGAACTAGATCAAAGAGCTACCTTCCTGGAACTGCCTCCTTACTTTAGATCGTTAGTTCAACAATTCAAACTCAGATCAGTTGGCAAGTGGATTCTGTGCCTGGGTACGAGCTATAAACTAGAAATTCGATCTAGAAAGAGTACCTAAGGCGGATTAGTTGTTTATTTTCGAAAGAGAATTTTAGTAGAAAATCTGCAACAGTGTGATATCGGAAAGAACCATGAGAAAGTCCCAAAGTTTTCTTGGCAGTAAATAAAGCCTACTAACATTTCTCCTGAACCCCAAATACTCTTGCAGAGAAAGTAGAATGCATGGCACAAAAATCAGATTAACAACCACAATACGTGCAATTGTGTACCTGTTCATGTGCATACTTAAAATCATCCATGTTAAGTGGACGGATGTCTGCACTACTATGCAATGCCGGACTTGGTTTGTTCTCTGCAACTGCCGATGCTTTCTCCTGAAAGCATGCCCCAAAAGTAAAGAATAATAAGTCAATTAATTTAGCAGATTAAAGTGTAACGACACCATAGGAGATGATGATGACCAATTAATTTAAGACATCACCAAAGGAAACACATCATGGAGCTAGAACAAAAAGACTTCTAAGCAAAACTAGTAATAGCGCTTTTGTATGTTGTGATCCAGGTCACCAATTCAACCAAATGTTGGAAGGTCACAGAATTATAAGGAACAACTAGAATGAACTCAAGCAACTAACCTTCTTCTCTTTCTCCAAAATTTCTCTAATCGGGCAATGCGCAGCTGTCACACATAAATTCTGGGATTTGGAAAGTTCAGACAGCAGTAAGTACGATATCCAATATAGATTAAAAAATAATGCAGTTATTTTGAAGGATGGATTGCAAAAACAGATGCATTAGCAAGTGCAAGTAATCTTGATCCAGACCTTTAAATCACTCCCTGAATACCCTTCCGTCATATTAGCAATAGCTTCTACATCCACATTTGGCACTAATTCTTCCTTCGCCAATATCACTCTCAAAATTTTCTTTCTGTTTGGAGCATCTGGCACGTTTACCATCAACCTGCATTGATCAATCATTGGAGCATCAGTACCCGTAAATCATTTAAAATCATCATTGATCAATCAGTTACACAAACGATAAGGAAATAATTTCATTAAATTTTACCGGCGGGGAAGCCTCCTAATAACTGCTTCATCAAGGTCAAAGGGTCTATTTGTTGCAGCAAGCACAAGCACCCGTTCCTTGTCTTTTGTACGCAAACCATCCCAATTTACCATGAATTCATTCTTCATTTTCCGCATAGCTTCATGCTCTCCTGGATTTTCTCGTCTTCCTAACATGCTGTCCACCTAGTAGACAAGAAGAAGTGGAGGCAAACGGACAATATAAACAAAGAACGATATAAAGAAGAAAACTTTATAACTTTGTAGGGTGTGAAAAAAGAAAATCTAGCTTTGTAATCTATATAGGAAAAAAGCTTAGCCCAGCAATGGCTGCAACCTGGAGAAAATGTCACCAACCTCGTCAACGAAAACAACACTAGGCGCTATTTTACTAGCTAAAGTGAAGACTGCTTTGACATACTTCTCCCCTTCACCGAACCACTGACAAGAAAAAGTTGTCAACCATTAAGAAAGGTCAGTCAGACATAAAACAGCAGAAAGCAGATATCAGCGATACCTTTGACGTAATGCTTGACATTGATATGTTTATAAAGTTTGCACCAGCCTCAGTAGCAACAGCTTTTGCAAGCATTGTTTTACCGGTACCTGGAGGTCCAAAGAGCAATATTCCCTTGCAAGGCTGTAGATAGCATCTTGTCAGAAACATGAGTGAACACTTGATGACCAAGTTCTATCTACCTCACCCCCCCACCCCCCACCCCAAAGAAAAGAACCCGAGATAGAGGAAAAAAGATCCCAATAGACTTCAAGTCTTCAACATAAAGCAAATTTCTTTACCTTGGTCAGCTGTCCTTTACAAAACAATTCTGGTCTCTGAAGAGGCAACATCACCAATTCTTTTAGAGTATCCTTGACAGTTTCCAAGGCCCCAATGTCATTAAAAGTAACACCAATATCACTAGGTGGAATTACGTCCCCAAGTAGTCTCTTCTCGAACTCGTTTTCAGTAACCACATCCTGAAAGTCAAGTATCCATCTCAAATTTCAGGTAATTCAGAACAAGAAGCCCCTTTTTTAAGAAGTAAATTTGCACAGTCGAGAAGAAAAATCAGAGAGAGAGACCTTGAGGGATTTCTTTGAACTCTTGGTTTCACTCTGAATGCCTTGCAAGATATTGAGCCCATAAGCAATGCTGCGAATAAAAAGACATTTCAGTGAAATGTGAAGCAACCCAAAACCTTCGCCCCCTAGAGATGTGAAATAAGAGGACATTTTCTCTATATGTTATAACATTATGGACTAGAGAGTGAAAATTAAATTTGACCTTTCACCGGAGATAACTAGCTTGGCGTCCTTCACAGAAGACTCGGATTCGTGCATAAAGTGATGACTCAAAGCCCAGCCGACTATCTTTTCAACACCTTGACAGCCACATCAAGAAATATGAAAAGACTATTATAATCAAGTAAACGATTTCAAATCTAAAAGGCCTAAAACTACGAGAAAATACTTACTTTCATTTGTGAGGGCTTGATCTTTTATGCATAATGTTTCAAGGTCAGGGCAATCAATTCTGATTCGATTCAAAACCTGAAATCACACATATAGTTAGAATAGCTCAATAAATCAGTTCATTGAGGTTACAATCTAAGTTGCTCGGACTCGGGTTCGGGTCTAGAGGTCGGGTCCTTCATAATCTAAATTTTAAGATTCGGGGATACGAATACGGGTGCGGGGATTCAGCTAAAAATAATTCAAATATGTGAAAACATAGTTATAAAAATATGTCTAAATTATGAGCCATTATGTGAAACACTTACAAGGTTTAGAGAAGGAAAAAATATTGATCAAGAAGGAGATAAAAAGGAATGACAGAGAAATTTATATATACAAGGTATTCCATTTTCTTCAATTTCACTCTAGCTTTTGTTTTGATTTCAGAAATCATAGTATATGTCTCAAATTTCTCTGTCGATTTTGGTCAAAGTACCCAAAATTGGTTGACCAAATCCGGTATGGATCCCACACCCACATCGTATCGACACAGGTGCAGCACCGAAAGTGAAGAGTCCGGATATTGGTGCTTATGATTTGTACCTCCATAAGCATAATACTCATTTATCTTTCTTACATAAATCATCATAAACTGTCAATTGTAAATATTATCTTATGCTTTAGCTCCACAAGTGGTGGAACAAAATTAACTTTTCTTCTGGCAAGGGATGCGCTGATGAGAAGGTGGTTTCAGCCTTACAGGTGAATCCAGGACAAGACAGTAAGAAAATGAAAATTGAAGTGCTAAAGAAATATTCATGGTGTAGCTTATGTGTCCTACATAATCCACAACCCGAAAACAATGAAGGAATCTAAGATAAAAGGGTTTTGCCCTTAGCTGGTCAGAATAGAGCACTCACATTGCGAATGCTTGCTATGTTTGCCTGAGATTTCATAGTTTCCATATCCCGATCTAACTGTTGCTTCCAGTCTGATAATAAGGTTTCATCCTGCCACAAGAAGAACCATATTAAATACTTAACTCAAAAATTATTACAGTTAGCAGTCTAACAATAAACTGAAAGTTACCTGAGGAATCTGTATGGTAACTTTATTGGGGAACAGGCGGGTGAGCTGCTTCATTGTCTTGGGGGTTTCTTTGCTTCTATCATGCAACCTACCAAAATTATCCTGGAAAGAGATGCCATTCAATGCATATTAATCAACCATTTTACAGGGGCAAGTACTTCCAGAATGCAATTCGTAATAACTAGAAGTTCACCTAGAAGCTTAAAGGAGATGCCAATAATAATAATAACAAGAAACACAACTTTTTTTTTATAACAATAACAACTTATCAAAAAGAAATTTAATAATAATGATGACGACTCTTTACTACACAACTCTCGAGTAGAGCTAGCAAGTAAAACCCAAGTCCACAGGTCCGTCAATACCAGACCCATATGAACCCTATTAGTTCGTAAAAATCTGGTTTAGCACGCAATGGTTAAAACAGGTTTCAAACCCATTTTTAACGAGTTTGGTGTGGGTTTAAGAAATTTTTTTTTTTTTTTTTTTTGGGGGGGGGGGGGGGGGGAATTGGGGGGTGGGTGGTAGGGCAGAAGTTTCAAGGATTTGAAGGCACATAACTATAGCAACATGGTCTAGTCAACTTGTTTGTACACCACACCTGCCACCCTCTTCCCCAGAACACCCCGCAAAAGGCACCATTTCCTTCATGCCTCTCCCTGTAGCCTTTTCTTTCGATAACTCCCTCCCTCATACATAATTACATATGCATCTACATATATATGCACGGGGTGAAAGAAAACTTTCTAGTGGCCATTGGTGGGTGGTAGTAGTTTTGGTGATTGAAACTTAAGAGATTTGATATCTGGTATAAGATGAATAGGATAGAGATATTTGCGTCGTATAAGAAGAAAGAGTGAGAATATGGGTTAAATGAGTGTCAGTAGGTTGGGTAAGGCCTGTGCAGATTACTTCCAACAAGCATACATTCAGATAAATATATGCCTATTTACTAATGTGTACACATCATATATATATATATGTATCCACATGCGTCTGAAAAATAACTTTCTGATGGCAATTGGTGTGTTTAGTACTTGAAAGATGAGACATGGATGGGTAAAAGTAGTTCGGGTAATTGAAAGATGAGAAAAATGGATAGGAATAGGACCCCAGGTGGTATGAGCTGGTATGAGCACAGAGGCGCATGTTACAGGTTCAAACTTGCAGCAGACAAAAGCCTGGTATTTAAGTGGAGAAGGGCAGAGGGATACACCCATCATCCACCATGTTTCAAGCCACGCACTAGCTGGCCATTGGGGAAATAGTATAAGAACAATGGGTTTTGGTACATTGGGCAAGTTCGGCAGCCATTTTCTTAAAACCCAATTGACACCCATTCCTTTGAAACCCCTACACCACAGTGGCACAGCATAATCATGAGGTAAAAAGTTTGTTTTATATTATATGCTCCCAAACTATACAATTCTTAAATGACCAAATGTGTCAGTCATAGGAACAATAAAACAAATAAAAATCCATATTAAAACATCTCCCCTCAGACGTGCACATTTACATTCCATCGAAATTCTTAGGTACAACACCGAGAACAAGAAATGGAAAAAACAAAAGGGAATGTGAAAGAAAGTTGTACATACTGGGAAGGCAAGGTCAAGCAATGCCGTTTGGTTACTTCCAAATTTTGTAAATAGCAGGCCACCAGGATGCGACTGTAAAGCATAAAATAAGGCAATCAGAATCACAAGCCAATTTCTTTATCCTGAAGGAACGCGAAAATAACTGCCATGCATACTTTCTCCTTTCGGTTGTCCGACTGGGTAAGGGATGCTATGGCAACAACATTCTCTGGCAAATGTTCGAGCTTAATCTTGAAAGCAGCATAAGCCTCAGGATTTCCCACCATAGACTTCTCAATGTCTTTGATGAACAAAACTAGAGGACTACTTTTACTTTCATTTGAAGCAACCTACATATATAAAACAAAGTAAATAAACCAAGGACACTCGACTCTGAAATGGAATAGTATCACGGAGAGGTATATTAGCAAATACCTCAAAGAGTTCATTGATAGCAAGTTTATCAATTTCATCAGTACTTGAGCTGTCAAGGCGGAGCAAGTCAGCTGTGGAAGAAAAAAAGATCAGGCCACCAAAAAGACATGCTCTGTTATTCGGCATAACTGAGCCAGGCAACAAAAGCGGACCATGAAAATTCTGATATAAACCAGGCAGTAGAGTATTACCAGCACAAAAGAACCCATGATCTTCATCGCACAGACCTCCAAGATCATTACCCTCCGGAATTGATTTATCAAATCTGACACCAATTTTAGAGGACCCATTTTCCTCAAATGCAAGAACCACTTTTCCCTTGTAACCATATGTTGGACCCCTGCAATCATGTGCGTTGATGACGTGATTTCAAAAATAAAGGAGTTACTGACAAATCCAATAGAGACATAGACAACAAATAACGAGAAAATTAACTAAGCAAGTCAATCCATTCTGTGCACAATGAATAACAAGAAAAAACCATTTTAATCCCCAAAGTAGCATTACCATATAAAGGCACAAAGGGGGTCATAATTAAGAATCCTTGGTGCAGAAAAAAACCTCATTATAGAAATACAGCATTAAATGCTCATATATACCGACATTATCGAAAACGTTTAAATCTTGTTTTCAATAAGGTACTTTCAAAACTATTTATAAGCCTTTCATGGCTAAAATGTTTATACCCATGTTCCTATTTTATTTTCACATTTAGAGAACGGATAAGGCTAAGGGAAGGAATCAAAAGATTTCAAACGATTCAACTTGTTCACAGCACTTTAAATTACATAAACCAAACAGAAATTATGTTTTTAAGTGTGTTGTAAGACAAATTCAAATTTTTATCTCTAATTGGACCTTTTGACAAAAATTTGGCCCATAATGGTTCCATGAAAGTTTTGAAGTTATTACAGATTATACAGAGTAGTAATTTCAGAAAGTGGACTATGGAAGATCTATCATACGCACATAAGATCACTTAATTCATATCAAATAAATAGAGTACTAGAGCTATTAAGCAACCACTAACTCAAAACTGATCCATAAAAATGATCCAAATCAGGAACTCAAGTAAACAGCCATCGATGAGGTACTAAGATCAACTCCTCCGGTAGCACATTATAGGCTGCCCAAATAAAGTCAGGCACCTGTACAGCCAACCATGCAAATTATGTGTCTAACAGTAATACATGGAATAGTAAATATCAGAGAATACTCAGGTTAATTGTGGAAGTCCATAATTCTATTCATATGAAGACTTTAACAAGACATTACAATTAAACAATAAGTTTACAGATGGAAATGATTGAAAATGCATCCTCAAGCATAGCATAGATAAGAATCAATGAAAGAACTGAACTAACATCTCACAGTAAAAAGATTCTAACAGAACTTATTGCAGTTACCTTAAAGGTGTTTGCAGCGGAGAAAAGCCTGATGAAGATCCAACATACTTCACTCTGTCACCTATCAAAATGACAGGTCTAGCACTAAGCACAAAACTTCTAACCCAACATATATAAAATATGAATGGATGTTTTGTGTCATTGTTAGAGAGAGAGAGAGAGAGAGAGAGAGAGAGAGAAAAACCTAAAAAAGAATTCTCGCTATGAAAGCAACAATTACCTTTTTTGAAAGTGTAGTTTTTTGACGAGGCAGTAGATGCCTCCTGCTTGGGCTGAGCATGAGAACTTATCGTTGAACCACCAGTTATATCTGCCTCAACACTTGAAGCTGGCTTCTTATTAAGATGCAGTGCCGCTGCTTGTGCAGCACGTTTAGCAAATACACTAGCTCTCCCTGGCTTTGAGCTTTCTTTCACAGGGTCGACATCTTTGGCAATTGAACCCTACATAGTATTAAAGAAAAAAGCAAATAAATTACAGGATAAAGAAAGTTCAATTACATTGACCTCGTACATCAATAATAACAAATATGTTCTGAGTGCCCGTCCCTCCCATTTCACGTGACACTGCAAAATAACTCTCAGGTGATTATAGCAAGCAGGAAAGTTGATAGATTACTCTTTAAATATTCTGACCACCCTCCATATGATCGTTGAAAACTTTGCAAAAGTTTAGATTAGATCGCCCTGAGCGGCTGAGCCTGCCATCAAGCACCTCCCTGTTTACTTCTAACTTGGCTTGCGGTGGGCAGTGTGGATGTTCAGCGTTAATCTACACGAGCGAACTAACAAAATCCCTAAGAAACAAGGTAAAGGGTAGAGGGACATCCCAGCTACGATTGAAAATTTGCAGCCAAGTTTCTATCCCATTCTCTATTTCCCCGTCGAAATGATATCTCTGTTGTTCTTGAGGTCGAGGCTCAAACCAAAATGTTTTCCTTTCTTTCCCCCTCACTCCCTCCCCCTTACACAAGCTTTTTTCCCCTGATTTTCAAGCCATTTTGCATATGTTCTGTCAGCAAGTCAAGAGATGAAATGAACTGTCAAACATGTCCTAGTGAATTAAAATTGTTTGAATTGCACGAACGAATAATGACTGTAAATCATGTCTTTTCTACCATGATCTAGACCTCAAAATGAGTTATATCATTATACCTCTTACAAGTATATAGAAATGCAACACTAGTAAGCCTCCATGTATATTTTAGGTAACTGCATTACCTTGTAAGCTAAAACAGCTTAAGACCGGAACGTATAAAACAATGATGGCATGGTTGTGTAAGGATATGCAATTGAGCTTATGAATTGCAAATAAATGAACGGGCTTTGGCAAGAAAAATGAAATGTTCCCTCTAGTATCCGGCAAGGACATTTTTGACCTCGGGGACGTGTTTGAATTTCTTTTTCTTTCTTTTCTTTTAAGACCAGATTTCTTGGTTAAGAAATTGACCTTCCGCCTAACTCAACCCTAAAAGCTAGCTCATGAGGTGCGGATTACCCATAACCATATAAGGAGACAAAAAAACTCATCCTCAACCAATGTGGGATACTTAACACCTCCGCTCGCCCAGGCCTGCCAACTGAAGCGTGGACAACATAACATGTGGGCCCAACAATGACACACCATAACAGGAATAGACTTGGCTGTAATACCATGTTAAGAAATGAACCTTGCACCTAATTCAACCCAAACACTAGCTCATGAGGTGATGGTTGCCCAAAACTACTTAAGGAGACAAGCAACGATCCCTCAACCAATGTAGGACACTTATCATTCTATTCCTTATTCTCTATAGTTCGGCTGATTGAACTGGAACTCTTTTTCTTGCAATTTGCTAAATATTTCTTAATTCCACATTTTGCTTTCTTGGTTCCACCTCCCAAATTCTTAGATCACTTGTCTGGTTGATATTGGATATATATTTCCACCTGAGATCCAGTAGCGATCCACTTCAGAACCAGTTTCACCATAATTCACGTAAAAGCTTGACCATGAGGAAAGAAGTATTTCTAAGTGGGAGAAAATGACGAAGATGGTGTGGACTTAAAGGGCTTAGAATCCAACTTTTTGTCGTATGTCTGTGAGAGAGTGGGTGGGCGTACAGTTATCTTGCACACGAGAAATAGAGTAGGAAATGGGGTTTGCTAACAATGGAGAATAGATAAGAAAGTGAGCAATCTTATGTCCAAGAGATTCAACTACTGTATCTCATTTAAGCACAGTAGCTTCAGCGTACTCTCTCTTAAATGGTTACATTTTTTTAAGAAAAGATGCCTCTCTGCAAAGGGGCTTGCAGTATTTTTAGAGAGAAACCCTTTTTAACCTCAATAAACACGCCTTCCTATTTCCATTTATTACTAAAAAAATGAATTGAAAAACTGGAAATGGACTGTGCTCCAAAAACAATCTTAGCTTGTTGCGCATTTCTCTTACAGCGTTCAACTACATTTCCACTATACATGAAATGAGGCGGGTAGGCATCTGGGGTGTTCAAGTGGGGAAAAATATGAGCCCTCAACTGAGGAGTATACATATATGAGCCAAGTAACAGAAGATACTTACACCAGGCAGCAAGAGAGAATCAACTATCAGTAGCTTAGCACCAAAGTGTTTAGCAAGTGCTTTGGCCAGCGTCTCCTGATAAATTTCTGAACCTGTGAGCAGTCATGAGTCAAAAAAGGTGATATTGAGGGCTGGATAGAACTCAATAAAACTAGAAAGAGATTCCACATATATGGGCAATAACTACCTGCCGGACCTGATAGCAAAATCCTAGGGCACACTGTGGGGAGATCTGAAGTATATTTTGCAAACTTGTTACACTTCAAGTGTATATAAGTGGAAGCAATCAGAATATCCTTGGTGTTCTCACTGTCATAGGAAAAAAAACATTAATAAGTACATAAATCAATCAAACAAATTCCAGAAATACACGAGTACCAACTTTAACTTGAACAAACTAAATGTAGCAACGAGAAGTAATGAAAACAACACTAAAGCAATATCAACCAGCAAATTAAAAATTAAATATAAAAAAAAGAGACCAATATTCACCTTAAATAATATGGAAAATTTTCAAATGAGACCTCAATATTGTTGAAATCAAGTACTCCTTGCTCTAAGGCATTTTTAAATGCTTGGCGCCTAGTTAAAGCCGAAATTGGAGGATCAAAATCCTTGAATAGCTCTCGGAAATCCCTTTGCTCCTCGAGAATTTTGGAAATACCACTTAAACCAAACTCAGAAGCAGAAGATCCAGCAAGTACTCGCAGGAGAGGTCGCACCTTCCCAATCTCTGCATCAACTGAATCTAGTGCAATGTTATCAAGATTCAAGTTACCATTTCCAACATCGGGAGATGTCACGTCATTCTTCTCATCCACCAAAACACGAGGTACATCATTACAATCAGAAGCATCCTTCATATCAATATCTAAATCATCTTTATCTGCCACTCCACTGGCAGCGGGTAGTATTGGCACCTCTGAACTTTGTTTTACATCCTTACCATTTTGAGATGATGGTGGGAGAAGAGACAACTCTTTTGGAAGATTTGACAAAGATGCCAGGGTCGATGCAACTGCTACAGTGGAGGGATCCCTGGACCTTGCCTCAAGATGCAGTCCCTTGATTGATCCGCTATGAGCTCCCAATATGCTAACAGAATGAGCAAAACTTGCAGCAGATAAGTTGTCATCAAAGATCTAAAGTATAAGTCAAGGAAATGCTGGTAACTCCAGTTAATAGTAACCAAACTGGATTCCACACATGTATATGAACTCTCAAACACAATGATTTAAGGATACATAAGAATGTTGACCAGATGACCCAAAAACAACTTCATCACCTCCTTTGAGAGGGACAGTAGAATTTTT
This sequence comes from Nicotiana tomentosiformis, assembly GCF_000390325.3. NCBI lineage: Eukaryota > Viridiplantae > Streptophyta > Magnoliopsida > Solanales > Solanaceae > Nicotiana > Nicotiana tomentosiformis. The sequence goes on along the minus strand of NC_090812.1, from coordinate 95,990,837 downwards.
AGGGTAGACCTTGCCATTGACTTGCACGTCGCCTTTTTTCCCCATAACTTCAAGAAGAGTGATGGATACCCCTTTCTAGTCATAAAGAAACCATAAACAGAATGAATAATGTTGTTTCTCGACTACAAGTGGGAAACAAAGGAAAACATTGTTAAAAGATGAAGAACTACTACTCTGAGCCAGGACAAAGTAGCATCTTAAGAAAATTGAGGTTTACCTCTGTCTCAGTATGCTTGAGATTACATAAAGTTTTACTAACAGATGAATCTCCTATCCACAAGTCACTGCCACGACCTTGACCTACAGTATAAGTTGCACGATGCATGACAACATGAGGATTCTGCAAAGGCAAATAGAAGTTAATTAGTAAATTAAGTGGTTTATTTCACTAGAAAACTCATGAAAAGTAAGCATCTGGGATGTTGTTGATACTTGATATGGTAAATATGTAAAGTGATCCGGCTTACTTATAAAAGTGAAAAGAGCCCGATCTTATTAAGATTTAAAGAATTTAACAACGTATAAAGAAACACTTTTTAATTGTTAACTTCCATATGGCTAATGTTAAGACAGCCAATTGAGTTGACCAGGGCCAAGCCTCGTCTGCTCAACATGCTAAAAGTAGAATTCCACCCCAGATCCCCATATCATAAGAAGAATTATAACCAGACTTAAGTGAGTTAGTTGGAGTTAGTTGAGACCAAAGCAGTCTGGAGGCAAAATAAACTGCACTTTGAGTCTCAGGTCTAACTCAACTTTCAAAAGGTTTCCAACACCAACTTATCATGTATAGATCGTTTCTTTTTTTGTGTGTGTGTATTTCAGCACTCATCTAACCCACCTGAGGCACTCATATTGGTTTCATGGACAACAATGAGACACTACTTCACAATCTTATGCTTTTCTAGAAGTTCTTTTCCAGCACAAAAAACAAACTTTCTCGAAAAATGAAATGGAGCGCTCCGAATAATCTCAAATAACCCCTTCTTTGAACTAGCCTTGACTAATTTCATCAATAAAAACAAATCAAAAACAAAAAGAATACCTTTAATCAGCAACGAATATCCAGACTTTGCAACTACATTTAGAAATTTAATATCCCTAAACCAGACTACGGATCCGCATCTACACTTTTTTATATAATTTAGTGGAAAACAGAAACTAGTATGTGTGCTCTCGCATTCCCTACATGTAAACATTAAACAACAAAGATTTTCAGAAGAAAATTGTATAAAATCAGAATCAAGACATTCAATTAAAGTGGAGGGAGTAACTCAATATCAGAAGTGGAAAGGTAAAAGATGGTTTTTAAGTTGAAGGTACAAGCCCTATGCTAATCATTTCATTGAACATGAACCAAGACGATGCCAAATGTAACAAAGAGTTTAGCATTGAGCTTCAAAAAAACCAATTCGGCTATATACAAAAAAGGAAGTTTCTTTGTGCCAAATTATAAGTAAAATAAAAGAAAGCCCTGGATCTTCCATGTCGGATTTTCGACTCCTCCAAACGGCATTTATTCATCTCTCCATATCTTTTCAACTTCTTTAGACATCCTTTCTTCCACTCTTCCATATCATCCAAAAACGGCACAACTGTACTAGCTTCCACATTTTCCTCCTCTGTCCCTCATTCTCAAGCTCCAAATATTCCACGTCTCTCCTTATTCTCAACTCCAAGACACCAGGATCTCACCGGTTCCCATTGGCAGTGTGCTAGCTAACGGTTACTATTTTCGCGTCAACATTCGATCAAGATCACATATTTACAAATTTCATAAAATTCTTCTGGAATCTTCACTACTTTACCCAATTACAAGAATCAAAGATAAACATATAGAAAGCTTAAGATAAGAAGCAAAACCTACCTGAGAGCACTGTGAAACAAGTTTACCCCATGCAGCAGCAGCAACATTAGATTTCAGCTGCCGCTTCTTTCCCCGATTCAATGCCGACTCTTTTGCCTTAGACTTCTCCACATCTATCACAGAATCACCTAAAACCCATCACACAAAAATTCAAGAAACCAACAAAAAAAAAAAAAAAAATCAAAAGATCAATTTTTTTTTAAAACCCAAAGCACATGCAAGGAAAAACATTGTACCTAAAGTCATGGGTGATACCAAAGGCTCGTTTGCGGCTTCAGTTTCCAGCGATTTTTGTGGCACATCAGCAGCAGCGTCCAGATCAGCTGATCGAACCTCTTGTTCAGCAGATTCAGGTCCTGATTCATTCAACTCACCCTGGATTTTCTCCCCAAGCGTATCATTAGTCGACGATGACAATGCCTCCGCCGCCTACAAAGCGGATCAATTTATATAGAAAAATCAAAGGAAAAAGAAATCTTTTACGCAGAGTACATGCAGGCATGTAAAAAAAATCAAGATTTAGTGGTCTGGTCTATTAAATTATAGGAGTACAATTTTTAAAAATCTGTTCACATGAATTTAACCCTAAATCTGAATCTGTTAGGAGTTATCAGAAAAGAGAAACCCTAACCTTGGAGCGCTTGCCGTTAGAAATAGGAGAGGAGGGGGACGAGAGAGAACGCTTGGAGGACGAAGAGCTGCGTCTGGTCTCAACCATGTTTGATCTTTTCTCCTTCTTCTTCTACAGATCCAAAGAATTAGAGAAATGAAGCAAAAACCGATTTGGATGTTATTAGGAGTAATAAATAGAGAATTCTAGTGTGTGTGTGTGTGGAAAATGGGGAGAGAGAGATAGATAGAGAGACAAGGGGAGAAGGTGAATGATTGCGTAAATATCAGTTATAGAGTTCTGTCTTTTTGCTGAATTTATATGCTGCTAAGTTTTAAAGTGGTAGCTAGTAGTAGGAATTAGGGAACAAGTCTCTCTTTTTTCATTTGATTTTCGTTTCTGGAAATTAAATTAGTACACCGTTGTATTGTTTTGTAAGGACCGTATGTTAAACAAAAATAAGGATGTCAAATTAAGGTGGTATGTGGGCCGGCTACGGTCCTGAGTGGACTTTGTGGGCCGGTCTTAAGTAGACCCGGTCCCAACTTAAACGGTACTAAGTGGGTCTGGGCTTCGCGGGCTTCTTGTTGGAACCGGTTCGGGACCGAAACCACGAACTAATGGTCCAGGGTTAAGCTGGACGGTCCCGGACCTAAATGGGCCCAACATATATTTTTTATTTTTTAAAAAAAAATTATAAAAGTTAGAGAAAAAAAATGGTAATAAAAATATCTAAGGCAATTCCTTGTAAATTATATTATAGAATTGTGACCTAAATTTTTTAATTCAAATTTAAAGACAAAACTATTGTAAAGAGATATTTAAAGCAATGTGTTATAATTTAATTATAACATTAAAAAAATATGGCAATATCTTTTTTAATCTTCCTCTCCCCTATGTAATGAGCACAATAATGTGTTAATACCACCATTGAGAAGAAAAATAAACTAATCAAGATGTGCCAAAATACAAGTTACATATTAATTTTTGTTCATACAAGTTACATGGCATCTCTTACAGATTTCATAAATCCTTCAAGGTCCGAAGAAATTTTCGTTGGTGGTAGCGGAAAAGAAGCTTGGTCACCACCGCTTCCGGGCGAAGCAGCATCCTCCGCAAATTCAGCTAACATTTATTCGTAAGCTTCATCTACCTCTGGTTGTGATTCAGCAAGTCCAAAATTTCTTCTTTCCGAACGGATCCAATCTCTGAAAAGTACTCATTTTTCCAAGCTCTGCCTCATAGACGCTCTATAATCACCGAGTTGAAGTCTTGCTTGACTGAAAGCGCTCTCTGATGCCACTGTTGAAACTTGAATAGTTAAAATGTCTCGGGTCATCCTTGAAAGAATCGGAAAGTGTTTTTCTTTGTCCTTCCACCATTCCAAAATATTAAAGTAGCCGTCGGGATTCACTTCCTCAATTCCCTGTGACATATAAACTCCAAGCTCATTTAGTTGTGAAAAATCACTAGTACTAGAACCTTGAGAACCTCTGAATCCCACCCAAGCACTAATGTCACGATCCCAAATTATCCCTCCGTAAGGTGTCGTGATGGAACCTAGTCTTTATGACTAGGTAAGCCTAATATTGCGAAAAATATAAAGAAACACAATATTTTAAAGATAAACAACATATTATAAATAGCCAAGAGTAGTATCACTCGGCATATACAAAATAATTTTTCAAGACCCGAAATATCGCTAAGTCACAAGCTGTTATAATCTATGTAGCTCTATACAAAAGTCTGAAGATAAAAAAAAAATCTCTAGATGAGGGAGTAGAAGGGGACTCCGAAGATCTGCGGACGCAAGCAGAAATACCTTGAAGTCTCCTAGAATCAGCAGCACGCGCTAATCCCAAGGCTGATAGCTCGTACCTGGATCTGCACACGAAAAACATGTGCAGGAAAGGACATGGGTACACCGCAATGGTACCCAGTAAGTGCCAAGCCTAACCTCGGTCAAGTAGTGACGAGGTCAGGTTTAGGCCCTACCGGAGTAAATATAGTAATTTAAACAGTAAAAGATATAAGTAAAATTTACGATAACACAATTAAAAAGGGAGCCCTCGGCTAAGAACAAGGTAAACACAGTGAAAAATCTCTCGGGATATCGTCCCGTAGTATCAAATGAATATGCAGTACATGGGGAATCTCCCGGAATATGTCTGTAGTCCCAAAACAAATATGCAGTACTGGGGGATCTCCCGGAATACGTCCATAGTCCCAATTTAAATATGCAGTACAGGGGGATCTTCCGGAATACATCCGTAGTCCCAATTTAAATACGCAGTACAGGGGGATCTCCCGAATCTATTCAAAACAGTACAATAACATCAATACGCGCTAATGGAATGTATCCCACAAGAAAACTACAAAACTTAGGCCAAAAACTCGAAATTGGCTCAAACCCGGCCCCTGGGGCCCACGTCTCGAAACCCGACAAAATTTACGAAACTAAAAAACTCATTCACTCACGAGTCTAACCATATCAAATTTACTAAAATCCGACACCAAATGGTCCTCCAATCCACAATTCAAACTCCCAAATCCCTAGTATCCAACTTTAAATTTTTACCTTAAATACACATTAACTAGGTGGGAAAATACATGGCAAGGCAAGATTATTGAACAAAAATAAGTATAAGGAACTTACCTCAAGAAATACCTCGAAAATGCTCTCAAAAATCGCCCTAACACGAGTTTGCAAAGCCAAAAATGATAAAAATCGCGAAGCCCTTCGGTTTTAATCACTGCTCAGGTATTTCCGCACCTGCGGAACCTGGGCTCGCACCTGCGGGTGCGCTTATGCGGAAAAACGTGCGCATCTGCACAACTCACTTACCCCCTCTGCCTTCGCATCTGCGATGAAAGGGCTGCATCTGCGCACTCGCGCCTGCGGAGTCCTTTCCGCTTTTGCGCATCTTGCGCATTTGCGAACGTCCTTGCGCAATTACGGGTATCGCAGATGCGGAAACTTCCTCGCACATGCGACCCCAGGCCAACTCTCGATTTCTTGCATCTGCGATTCCATGTGTGGCTCGCGCACATGCGGTCTCTTTTATGCAGGTGCGAAAACACCAAAACCAGCAAAGTTCAGAAATTCTTCTAAGTCCAAGTTTTCACCCGTTAAGCATCTGAAATACACCCGAGGCCCCCGGGACCTCAACCAAATACACCAACCAATCCTAAAATACCTTAGAACTTAGTCGAGCTCTCAAATCCCATCAAATATCGCAAAAATCACGAATCATCCTCCAATTCAATTTTAAAGAACTTGAAACTTCAAAATTCTACAACCGATGTCGAAACCTATCAAATCATGTCCGATTGACCTCGAATTTTGCGCACAAGTCATAATCACCATTACGAACCTACAACCACTTTCAGAATTCCATTCCGAACTCGATATCAAAATTTCCACTATCGGCCGAAATTCCCGAAAAACTAGCTTCCGCCAATTCAAGCCTAAATCTGCTACATACTCCCAAAACACATCCCGGACGCGCTCCTAACCCCAAAATCACTCAACGGAGCTAACGGAGTTGACAAAATTCCATTCTGGATCCGTCTTTACACAGTTTCGACTACGGTCCAAATCCTAAGGCTTAAGCTCTCATTTGGGGACTAAGTGTCCCAAAACACTCTGAAACTCAAAACCAATCATCCCGACAAGTCACAATAGCAGAAATACATTTGGGGAAAGCAATTAATAGGGGATCCGGTCTATTACTCTCAAAATGACCGGCCGGTTCGTTATATCCTCCCCCTCTTAAAATAATTTTTCGTCCTCGAACGAGTATAAAGACATACCTGAAACTGTGAAAAGATGAGGGTACCGGCTGCGCATATCCTGCTCGGTCTCCCAAGTCGCCTCCTCGACCGGCTGACCCCTCCACTGGACCTTTACTGAAGCAATATTCTTTGACCTGAGCTTTCTAACCTGCCTGTCCAAAATGGCTATTGGCTCCTCAATATAAGATAGATCCTTGTCCAACTGGACAGAGCTGAAATCCAATACACGAGTCGGATCACCGTGATACTTCCGGAGCATAGACACGTGGAATATCGGGTGAACTCCTGCTAGGCTGTGAGGCAAGGCAAGATCATAAGCAACCTCCCCAACTCGCCGCAATATCTCAAAAGGACCAATGAACCTCGGGCTCAGCTTGTCCTTCTTCCCGAACCTCATGACACCCTTCATAGGCGATACCCGAAGCAAGACCCGCTCACTAACCATAAGTGCCAAATCACGAACCTTACGGTCTGCATAACTCTTCTGTCTGGACTGGGCCGTGCGAAGTCTCTCCTGAATCACCTTCACCTTAACTAGGGCATCCTGGACCAAATCTGTACCCAACAATCGGGCCTCGCCCGGCTCAAACCATCCCACTGGGGACCAGCACTGCCTACCATACAAAGCCTCATACGGTGCCATCTGAATGCTGGACTGGTAACTGTTGTTGTAAGCGAACTCTGCAAGTGGCAAATATCGGTCCCATGACCCTCCAAACTCCATCACACAGGCACAAAGCATATCCTCAAGAATCTGAATTGTGCGCTCGGACTCCCCGTCCGTCTGAGGGTGAAAGGTTGTGCCCAACTCCACCCTAGTACCCAACTCCTGCTGTACGACTCTCCAAAACCGTGATGTCAACTGTGTACCTCTATCTGAAATGATGGATACTGGAATACCATGAAGGCGGACAATCTCTCTGATATAAATCTCAGCCAACCTCTCCGAAGAATATGTAGTCAACACTGGAATGAAATGGGCTGACTTGGTCAGCCGGTCCACGATCACCCAAATAGCATTGAACTTTCTCAAAGTCCGTGGAAGTCCAACTACAAAGTCTATGGTGATCCACTCCCACTTCCACTCTAGGATCTCTAACCTCTGAAGTAATCCACCCGGCCTCTGGTGCTCATATTTGACTTGCTGACAGTTGAGACACTTGGCCACAAACCCAACTATATCCTTTTTCATTCTTCTCCACCAATAGTGTTGCCTCAAGTCTTGGTACATATTCGCGGCACCCGGATGAATGGAGTACATCGAGCTATGGGCCTCCTCAAGAATCAACTCCTAAAGCCCATCTACATTGGGCACACAGATCCGGCCCTGCATCCTCATCACACCGTCATCACCAATAGTCACATCTCTGGCATCACCTCGCCGAACCCTGTCCTGAAGAACTAGAAGATGAGGATCATCATATTGGCGTTCCCTGATATGGTCATAAAGAGAAGACCGAGCAACCACAAAAGCTAATACCCGGCTAGGCTCTGAAATATCCAATCTTACGAACTGGTTGGCTAAGGCCTGAACATTCAAGGCTAAGGGCCTCTCAGCTGCCGGAAGATATGCCAAACTCCCCAAACTTTATGCCCGGCGACTCAGGGCATCGGCCACTACATTGGCCTTCCCCGGGTGGTATAATATAGTGATGTCATAGTCTTTAAGTAGCTCCAACCACCTCCGATGACGCAAATTAAGGTCCTTCTGCCTGGATAAGTACTACAAACTCCGGTGATCAATGTAAATCTCACAGGGAACACCGTACAAATAATGACGCCAGATCTTCAGGGCGTGAACAATAGCTGTTAACTCTAGATCATAAACTGGATAGTTCTTCTCATGCACCTTCAACTGTCTAGACGCATAGGCAATCACCCTACCGTCCTGCATCAATACCGCTCCAAGGCCAATCCTCGAGGCATCACAATAGACAGTGTATGCCCTGAACCTGTAGGTAATACTAATACTGGGCTGTAGTCAAAGCTGTCTTGAGCTTCTGAAAGCTCTGCTCACACTCCTCGGTCCACCTGAATGGAGTACCCTTCCGGGTCAGCCTGGTCATAGGTGCTGCAATGGATGAAAATCCCTCCACAAAGCGACGGTAATACCCAACCAAACCAAGGAAACTACGGATCTCCGTAGCTGATGACGGTCTAGGCCAACTCTGCACTGCCTCCACCTTCTTTGGATCTACCTTGATCCCATCACAAGACACTATGTGGCCCAAGAATGCCACTGAATCAAGCCAGAATTCACACTTAAAATTTTTTGCATACAACCTCTTCTCCCTCAAAGTCTGAAGCACGGTCCTTAGGTGCTGCTCATGATCTTCCCGAGACCGGGAATGTACCAGGATGTCGTCAATAAATACAATGACGAAGGAATTAAGATAAGGCTGGAATACACCGTGCATCAAATGCATAAAGGCTGCTGGGGCATTGGTCAGCCCAAATGACATGACAAGAAACTCATAGTGACCATATCTAGTCCTGAAAGCAGTCTTCGGGATATCCGGCTCCCGAATCTTCAACTGATGATAGCCAGAACGCAAGTCAATCTTGGAAAATATCCTGGCACCATGTAACTGATCAAATAAGTCATCAATGCGAGGCAAAGGATACATGTTCTTCACTGTAACCTTGTTCAACTGCCGATAATCAATACACATACGCATAGAACCATCCTTCTTCTTCATAAATAAGACCGAAGCACCCCAAGGTGATACACTGGTCCTGATGAAGCCCTTGTCAAGCAACTCCTGCAACTGCTCCTTCAACTCCTTTAATTCAGGAGGAGTCATATGATATGGAGGAATAGAGATGGGCTGAGTGCCCGGCAACAAATCAATTCCAAAATCAATATCTCTATCGGGCGGCATACCCGGAAGATCAGCTGGAAACACATCTGGAAAGTCCCTCACATAGGCCAAATACGCATCACACCCCTTCTCAACCATTCGTTGAGCCTTAAGAAATAAAATGACCCTGCGGGGAGTATACTCTAAGGTACCTCTCCACTCTAATCTCGGCAAACCTGGCATAGCCAGCGTCACACTCTTAGCGTGACAATCAAGAATAACATAATGGGGCGACAACCAGTCCATGCCCAAGATAACATCAAAATCTACCATATTGAGAAATAACAAATCGGCTCTGGTCTCAAAACCACTAAGAGCAATCAAACACGACCGATATACGCAGTCCACAACGAGAGAATCTCCCACAGGAGTAGATACATAAACAGGGAAACTCAAAGAATCCTGAGATATCCCCAAATGTGGAGCAAAATAAGAAGACACATATGAATACGTAGAGCCTGGGTCAAATAATACTGATGCATCCCTATGACAGACGGGGACGATACCTGTGATAACTGAATCTGAAGCAACGGCCTCTGAACGGGCTGGAAGGGCATAGTACCTGGCCTGACCTCCCCCTCTAGGGCGACCTCGACCTCGAGCTGGCTGAGGAGGTGGGGTAGCAGCTGGTGCTGGAAGAATGGCCGGAGGACCCGGTGGAGCACATGAAGGCTAATAAGTCTTTGGAGATGCATCCCTCCTGGCTCTGGGGCAATCTCTAACCAGGTGACGAGTGTCACCATACTCAAAACAATCTCTCGGAGGACGCGACGGCTGAGACTGAGTCGGACCTCGCCTGCTGGACTGGCCGGTAATAACACCTCGAGTAGGAGGCACACTGGATATTGGCGGTGCATAACAGGGCTCCTGAGGTCTAGGAGGAGCTGGGACACCGCTGGCTACTGGAAGAGCTGAATGAACAGGGCGACTCACAAAACCCCTACCATAGCGTGCTGCTGGTGCACGAGCTCCTGAATAATGACCAGTCTCTCGAGACCTCTTGGCCTCTCTCTCCTCTCGGTCACGGGCGAACACGCCCTCCACTCTCCTGGCAATGCTCACTGCCTACTGATAAGTGATGTCCATCTCCAACTCCCTGGCCATACTGGTCCGAATACTGGGGTGTAGTCCCTCAATGAAGCGACGAACCCTCTCTCTGACTGTAGCAACCAGAGTCGGCGCATGGCGAGCTAATCCACTGAAACAGACTGCATACTTTGACACAATCATAGAACCCTGACGCAACTGCTCGAACTTTGCGCGCCAAGCATCCCTGAGGCTCTGAGGAACATACTCATGCAAGAATATCTCTGAAAAATGAGTCCAAGTGAGTGAGGCTTCCTCGTCTGGACTACTCAGCTCATAGGCACGCCACCACTGATATGCTGCTCCCCTCAGCTGGAAAGCGGTGAAAGAAACCCCACTCATCTCCACAATGCCCATAGTATGGAGAATACGATGACACTCCTCAAGAAAACCCAGAGCATCATTTGAAGCTAGTCCGCTGAAAGTAGGTGGTCGGTACTTCTTGTACCTCTCAAGTCTGAGGTGCTCTGCCTCAGAAGCAGCTACCCTGATCTCATGCTGAACCGGAGACACTGGGGGCATAGGAATATACTCTGGGGCCTGATCAACCTGGACCCTCTGCTCAGGGGTGTGGGTTGCGGGAGTTTGTGCCCCTCCCCCGGCCTGAGATGTAGCGGGAGCTATCGAAAATAGTCCAGCCTGAACCAGATTGCTGAACATGCTCAAGAACTAAGCTAAAGTTTCCTGGAGGGCTGGAGTAGCAATAGGGATCTCCGGCGCTGCCCCTCCAGCTGGAGCTGCTGGGGGCTCCTCTGACACAGCTCTCGCAGGTGCTCGGGCTGCACCGCGAGGTCGTCCTCTACCCCGACCCCGGCCTCTGGTGGCTTTGTCAGAGGGCTCGGGTGCCTGATTGTCGGTCCTCCCGTTGCGGGTCCTCACCATCTGTGAGAAAAAATATGATAGAATCTTAGAAATTTTTTGGTGTCAATAACTCGCACGATAAGGAAATCAAAGAAATATGATTATTCCTAACAGTTACATAGCCTCCCGAAGATAAGTACGGACGTCTCCGCACCGATCCGCGAGACTCTAATAAACCAGTTGGTGACTCGTGACTCCTACGAACCTAGTACTCTGATACCAACTTGTCACGACCCCAAATTATCCCTTTGTAAAGTGTCGTGATGGCACCTAATCTTTACGACTAGGTAAGCCTAATATTGCGAAAAATATAAAGAAACACAACATTTTAAAGATAAACAACATATTATAAATAGCCAAGAGTAGTACCACTCGGTATATACAAAATAATTTCTCAAGACCCGGAATATCGCTAAGTCACAAGCTGGTATAATCTATGTAGCTCTATACAAAAGTCTGAAGATAATAAAAAAAAATCTCTAGACGAGGGAGTAGAAGGGGACTCTGAAGATCTGCGGACGTAAGCAGAAATACCTTGAATTCTCCTAGAATTAGCAGCACACGCTAATCCCAAGGCTGATAGCTCGTACCTGGATCTGCACACAAAAAACATGTGCATGAAAGGGCATGAGTATACTACAATGGTACCCAGTAAGTGCCAAGCCTAACCTCGGTCAAGTAGTGATGAGGTCAGGTTAAGGCCCTATTGGAGTAAATATAGTAATTTAAACAGTAAAAGATATAAGTAAAATTTACGATAACACAGTTAAAAAAGGAGCCCTCGGCTCAGAACAAGGTAAACACAGTGGAAAATCTCTCAGGATATTGTCCTGTAGTATCAAATGAATAAGCAGTACATGAGGGATCTCCCAGAATACATCCGTAGTCCCAAAGTAAATATGCAGTGTTGGGGGATCTCCCGGAATACGTCCGTAGTCCCAATTTAAATATGCAGTACAGGGGGATCTCCTGGAATACGTCCGTAGTCCTAATTTAAATATGCAGTACAAGAGGATCTCCCGGAATACGTCTGTAGTCCCAATTTAAATATGCACTACAGGGGGATCTCCCTGAATACATCCGCAGTCCCAATTTAGATATGCAGTACAGGGAGATCTCCCGAAATACGTCCGTAGTCCCAATTTAAATATGCAATGCAAGATGAAATGGCAGGTATGACACCGAGTTATATAGTTTATACTGGACACAGATAGGGCAAATAAGGACTTAACTAAATATGACGCACAAAACCCGAAATTGGCTCAAACCCGGCCCCCGGGGACCACGTCTCGAAACCTGACAAAATTCATGAAACTAGAAAGCTCATTCACTCACGAGTCTAACCATATCAAATTTACTAAAATCCGACACCAAATGGTTCTCCAATCCACAATTCAAACTCCCAAATCCCTAGTCTCCAACTTCAAATTTTTACCTTAAATACACATTAACTAGGTGGGAAAATACATGGCAAGGCAAGATTATTGACCAAAAATAAGCACAAAGAACTTACCTCAAGAAATGTCTCGAAAATTCTCTCAAAAATCGCCCTAACACGAGTTTGCAAAGCCAAAAATGATAAAAATCGCGAAGCCCTTCGGTTTTAATCGCTGCCCAGGTATTTCTGCACCTGCGGAACTTGGGCTCGCACCTGCGGGTGCGCTTATGCGGAAAAACGTGCGCATCTGCGCAACTCACTTACCCCCTTTGCCTTCGCATCTACGACGAAAGGGCCGCATCTGCGCACTCGCGCCTGCGGAGTCCCTTCCGCTTCTGCGCATCTTGCACATTTGCGAACGTCCTTGCGCAATTGCGGGTATCGCAGATGCGAAAAATTCCTCGCACCTGCGACCCTAGGCCAACTCTCGATTTCTCGCATCTGCGCTTCCATCTCCGCATGTGCGGCTCGCGCACCTGCGGTCTCTTTTATGCAGGTGCGAAAACACGAGAACCAACAAAGTTTAAAAATTCCTCTAAGTCCAAGTTTTTACCCGTTAAGCATTCGAAATACACCCGAGGCCCCCGGGACCTCAACCAAATATACCAACCAATCCTAAAATACCTTACAAACTTAATCGAGCTCTCAAATTTCATCAAACAATGCAAAAATCACTAATCACCCTCCAATTCAATTTTACAGAACTTAAAACTTTAAAATTCTACAACCGATGTCGAAACCTATCAAATCACGTCTGATTGACCTCGAATTTTGCGCACAATTCATAATCAACATTACGAACCTACAATCACTTTCAGAATTCCATTCCGAGCACGATATCAAAATTTTCACTATCGGCCGAAATCGCCGAAAAACTAGCTTCCGCCAATTCAAGCCTAAATCTGCTACATACCCCCAAAATATATTCCGGACGCGCTCCTAACCCCAAAATCACTCAACGGAGCTAACGGAGTTGACGGAATTTTATTCCGGATCCGTATTCATACAGTTCCGACTACAGTCCAAATCCTAAGGCTTAAGCTCTCATTTGGGGACTAAGTGTCCCAAAATACTCCGAAACTCAAAACCAATCATCCCGGCAAGTCACAATAGCAGAAAAATATTTTGAGGAAAGCAGTTAATAGGGGATCGAGGCTATTACTCTCAAAACGACCGGTCGGGTCGTTACAACTAAGTGCTCTTACTCCCGCAATTTTTTTAGATGATTGAGAACTAGAAGAAGAAGGAGTTGGAATATTTGGTCTAGCATGATCTAATGCAGAAGAAGGAGTTGGAATATTTGGTCTAGCATGATCTAATGCAACTTGATAAGCATTATAAATAGTTTGAACATCTATTTTAATTAAGGCTATTGCGTCCGGAAGTTTAGACAACTCCTCATCTTCAAGTGCTAAACTATTATAAACAGTTTCATACCAAAATTGAGGGCCTCATAATTTCATAGTAGGATTTAACAATGCAGCAACACCATAAATAGGGGGAATAGGAAAAAAATATTTTTTAAATTTTTTTCTCATAGAATCAATAGCAAGTTGATAAATTTCCCCACTCTCTGAAAAATGATCAAACAAATTTGCAAGTTCTGCAATATAAACTAAACAGTTAGAAATAGTAGGATAATATTACCCAGAAAATTTATTTGTAGTAATTTAAAATTTTTCTAAAAAAATCTACAAGCATGTTAACATTAGCCCAATCCGCATTTGTAAGGTGCTCATCATCATCACTTACATGAGCATTAAACGTTGAGTTTATGGGGTTTCTATATTCATATGCAATAACTAAACCTTCATACATGTAATTCCATCGAGTTGGACAAGGTTTTGGAACCTTTCTTTCTCTTAGGCCAAATTCATCGCAACTTTTAAAATATTCTCTAAGTCTACTTCTACGGTTTGAGTAAAAAAGCCAATTAAGAGCCATTTTAATCTTTTTAATTTCAACATATAAAATTCGCATACCATCAACCACAATTAAATAGTAAATATGACAAATACATCTAACATGAAAAATATTACTAAATGCAGAACTTAATGTAGTGGTAAGCAAGGCTACAACATTTGCGTTACTAGTAGCATTATTCATTTTAACTGACATTATTTTATCACTAATGTAAAAATACTTACAAATATCCGTAGCAGTGCTAGAAATAAATTGCCATGTATGACGTGAATTAATTATTCTATAAGCAATAAAGCGCTTTTGCATTATCCAATCCTCATCAATCTAATGACTGGTAACAATAAGGTAATCACAGTCATTACTACTCATACCAATATCAGTTGTAATAGCAACACGACAATTTATATGAGTAAATAAATAGCGCAAATATTGTTCATATTCATGTTTATATTTATAAATATCGCTTTTTACGGTTGTGTGAGGAAAACCTTTATAAGTAGGATTATAAATTTTTCTAATATAATGCACAAAGTGATAGCTAGAAGGAAAATTATAAGGTAAGTACATAACAGTAACCATTTTTGCCAATTTTTCCCGATCTTTTTTGGATCATAATATAAAATACCACCGGTAACAGTGTTAATTCCCGGTTGAAATTGATTTGACCTGGTACTAAGGTCAGCCTGACTAGGTGCACTTGTCCCCTCGGCCAAAGCTTTCATACGAAAATATCTAACTTTATCTTGAGGGTGTAGCAATATGTGTCTGGTCAAACTCCTCACCCCCTCCCCCGACCTCCAACATATTTAGAAACTAACTCTTTGCCACAAGTTTTACTATTTTTTTTCTCTTAATTGAGTAAAAAGTGGCCAAACAACAGATGTTTCTGTCCGTTTAGAAGGTTGTCTAGAAAAAATAGGGGCAATAACAGGAGAGTCAGACGGGGCATTATTTGGATTATTATTAGTTGGGTTAACTTCAGGAGCAGGACTAGCGGGTGTATCGTCATCCGGTTGCGTTTTCATCAAAATTTATTTCTTAATCATCATTTTCATCAATAGTTGGACAGAACAAAATGAGTTATAAGAGTCCGTTTGGACATAAAAAATTCAAAAAAATTTCACTTCTTTTCGAAATAAGTATTTGACCATAAAATTTCCAATTTTCACTTGAAGATTAATTTTGTAATTTTTTAAAAATTCAAAAAACTTCAAAAAGTTATTTTTCAAAATTTTCACTCAGATCACTCACAAAACTTAAAAAATAACCCAAAATTATATTCATGTCCAAACATAACTCTAATTTTCAAATACCATTTTCACTTGAAATTTTTTTCACTTTTTTTTTGAAATTTTATAATTCTTATGTCCAAACGCCCACTTAATTTTTTACGAGTTGAAACGATTTGAGTCAACAAACATGTCAAAACCTAATTCATCCAAAGTTTACTTTGATTGGGTCGAAATGGGCTAAAAGAAATCAACCCACTCAATTTGATTTTGAATTTTAACTCCAAATGCACCGCTTGAAAAATCAAATTGTAAAACAAACTCTACACTTTCATCACAAGAATTTATTAGAAAATCCTAAAATAAATCAAGTAGGCTTCCAAGATATTGGATGATAGGAATCATAGATGAAATTAGGTGGGTTTCCGTACACTATCTTTTGTTTTGCTAGTATTTGTTTGTAGTTCCCATAAGTAGATTGATGCAATATTTGTTACAATCTAGTTTTTCGCACATCACTTCTCGCTTCATTTGCTTAGAATGATCTGGTGCCAATGCTACGACAATTCATATTCTAAAACGACATATTAGTCTCGACTTTTATATATTACTACCTTTTATGTTTTTTCTAATGAGTATCAAATATCTATGCAATTTGCATTTTAATCTCTTCCAATATTGCCTTTTTTAAAAATAGATTTAAATAGGATATTAAAGTAAGTTATTGTGATGACCCAAAAGGTCATCTTATGTTTTAGAATTCGAATCTGCGTTCTTAAACCTTAAAATCTTATTTTTACCCTCCTCGATTTGTGTGTGCAGTCCGGACAGGTTTCCAGAAAGCTTTTATGTTGAAAACTAATGAAAATAAGAATTTTGCCTTAAAAGTTGATTTTAGTTGATTTCGGTCAATATTTTTGGTAAACAGGCCCGGATCCATATTTTGACGATCTCGGTTGGTCCGTATAGAATTATGGGACATGGACATATGCCCGGAATCGATTTCGGAGGTCCTTAACTCAAGTTATAAATTTTTAATGAAAATTAAAACTCTGAAAATTAATTATTTTTAAGAATTGATTGATGTTTGGCATTGTTAGTATCGGGTCCATATTTTGGTTTCGGAGCCCGGTACAGGTTCATTATGATATTTAAGACCTGTCTGAGAAATTTAGTGAGAAACGGAGTTGATTTGACGTGATTCGGACCTTCGGTTGAGAAAATAGTAATTTTAAAGTGTTCTTGAGAATTTCATTCGATTTGGTGCTAAATTCGGAATTCTAGGTGTTATTTTGGCGATTTGATCGCGCGAGCAGGTCCGTATGATATTTTTAGACTTGTGTGCATGTTTGGTTTGGAGCCCTGAGGGCTCGGGTGAGTTTCGGATAGGCTACGGGATGATTTGCACTCAGAAAAATCTAGTATTTTGCTGCATCAGTTGTTCTGGCATGTCCTTCTTCGCGTTCGCGAAGGTACTCTCGCGAACGCGAAGAGTAAATTGGGCAGTTGAGGATTTCTTCTTCATGAACGCGAAGGCTTGGTCGCGAACGCGAAGTGATGGGGGCGTTACCCTTCGCGAACGCGACAAGCCCATCGCGAACGCATAGTGTTAGGCACTGGGGAGGGGGAGTCAGTCGTTTCTTCAATGCAAACGCGAGCAATGCCTCGCGAATGTGAAGGCCAGGGGGGAGTAACCATCGCAAACGCGAGCTGGGTCTCACGAACGCGTAGGCTTGGCAGTCAGTACCCTTCACGAACGCGATGAACACTGTCGCCCAGCACTTAACAGAATCCAAAACGGGATTTTAGCCAAAAATTTATTTTTCTCAAAAACCAAACGGTGAGAGGCGATTTTCCAAGAGCCATTTCTTCCCTAAATTGTTGGTAAGTGTCACACCTCCTTTTTTCGAGAGGGGATAGGGGATAGAGGAGTTTTTCCAATTAAAGTGACAATATTCGAAATGAGATTATTTATTTGATCAGAGTCGCCACTTGGAATAATTTATGGTGTCCCAAGTCACCGGTTTATTTTAAATCCCAAATCGAGAAAATTTGACTGTATTTATGGTTTACGAACATAGAAGACCGGGTAAAGAATTCTGTTAACCCGGGAGAAGGTGTGAGGCACTCCTAAATTTCGTGGTTTTAGCACAGTCGCTCAACTATTAATAATTGGCCTAATTATCTGATTAATACAAATTTATAACCTATTGTGTATTACCGCTTTTAATTATTTACGGAGTTTATTTGAATAAGCCGCGATGTCACGCACTCATTTGTTTTTGTATACATTGCGAATCGCGCCACGTGAAATGCACCCGCGATTTACAACGTGTTAATTTTATTATTAACATTTGAAGTTATGGTCGAGTCACGTGAAACGCACACTCGAATTAGGGATTACGTATTGTGACTATGCCACGAGAACCGTACCCATAGTCACGATGATTTATTAATCGTGCCTAAAACAAGCTACGATATTAATTAGTTATGGAGTTATTGTGGAAAAGTATTATCACATAACTATTGTTGCCTACACCTTGATATGTTTTCTTCCAAAATTTAAAGCAATCTCTACGTCCTCCAGAATTGACAGACAAAGGTACAAAACCCAAAACCAATTCCTAGTAACATCACGTTAACAACCAAAATTCTACGATCTGCTCTCAACTAATTTTATAACAGCTCAATTGCCTTGAGATTAATATTTCTATAGTACTAATTAAGGCATGAACAATTGGATCCAAAGTATTGACTAAAAATGTACATTCTTTCCCTAGTTAAGCGTGAAAAAACGTTCAGATACACTAAATCCATTTATAAGTTAATAACACCATTTAAAGTTATACACCATTCTAATCACGTGTCTTTAACCTACTATAATTTACCTGTACAGTTCAATTCTCACACAAGAAAGAAGAGTCCACATTATAAATATTTAGATCAATTAAAGATAAAAAGGTCAAAATACGTAGAATGCTCAACAACTTAAAATTTAAAGGTGTTTGGTGGATTAAAATATACAAGATTATTTACTTTGACTTAGAATTAAACTAAGAATCAAATCCTCAGAATTAAACCAAGTTATTCATCAAACAACAAGAAAAACATATCATATGAAACAGAACTGAAAATTCAGATCTTCAAATTAATATCTTAACGGAAGCATACAAAGTTATAGCTACATACCAAAAAACAGCAAAGAGAGACCAAATATGAAACTCGGCAAGCAACTTCCAGCCGAGAAAGGGCAGAATTTCTGCTAGGCGAAAGAAATAGCTGAATTGAGCCAAATCAAGGCTAGCAAAACAGTGAAGACGAAGCTCAACAAGAAATTCCAGCAAACAGCAGCAGATTTTGAACTTAATAGCTTTTGAAAAAAAAAATCAGAAAAATATTCAAGCTTCACCAATCCACAATAATTGATTCAGCTTCAGTTCTCCTTGAAATTCACTCTTTTCTTTTGTTTTTATTTCAAAATTTTGCATCTCAGATCTCGAATTCAAACCTTTTAATTCATAATTTTATTTTTGTTTTTCTCAATCGGCTTCAGATATGTGGGAATTGTATTACTAGGGGTATGTATGTAGGTGAATGAAAATGGAGGTGTGAATTACATGAGTAAGAATCGTGTGTCTATATGTGTGAAGAAGAGGCAGCTAGGTTTTTTTTTTTAAGGGGATGGGGTTCTGTCCCTGTTCTCTTTTCAGTTGTCTGTCCTCTCTTTTCAAAAATGAGAAAAGAATTGGGTAATTAAGGGAGAATTTAGGGCAAGCTTGTGGAGAAACTGGGCCACCGAATTTGCTTGGCCCAATTCTAAAAGATGTGAACCAACAACTCTTTCTTTCCTTCTCATCTTTCTTTATTAGACGTTTTTGCAAAATTAACCACTCTGGACTCAAATTTTAATTAAAACTAATTTGTGTGGCTAAAATATTTATATATTTTACTCATTAATTGACTAATGACCTAATTAATTAACTAGCCTAAAAATACATGTAGAGTTACTAATGTATTTTTTGGTATTTTAGTGTTTTACAAATGCAATTGATTATGCATTTAAAATCTAAAAAATATAAAAATTAAAATATTTTTGTATTTTCTTTAGGATTTAAAATGCAACTTAAAAATGCATCAAACATGAATACGTACAAAGCAAACTAAGTAAAAATATAGAAAAATAATTTAAAGCTATATTTTTTTTTTTTGGATTTTTTAGGAGTAATTTTATATTAAGGCAAAAATTAGGTGCTCACAATTGCCCCTCTTTGCTCGGAAACATGAAGAGTTTTCGGGCAAAGATAAAGTGAGCAATTACGAGCAACTTTTGCCCGTTTGGATACTCCATGTGAAGCGTTTTTGAAAAGTTTGACCGAACCTTGCTTCGGAGGTTGCCTACATATCCTTGGCTATAAAGGAATCAGGTCAGTGTAGTTCTGGAAGTTTATGTAGCTGGGACTACCGAGAAGCTATGATTTCACTGTTGTTGCTGCTGTTTACTGCTTGCTGAGCTCTTTATTACACCAAAGTCAAAATGAAAAAGACTAACTAAGCCTATCAGCTACGAGTTACAAGATTCCTATATGAGTCTTTTGAAGCATGATCTTGAGTCTTGGCTGGTTCTTCATGCAGACTCTGATATGAATCTCGATGCTTGCTAGCTGCAAGTGCTAGTTCATTCTTCTTCGGCTTTTCAGATTAAGACGAGACATGTAAAGCTTGCGACTTCAGTCATGTCTTAAGCAGCTCATATCTTTCATCGGCTTCTGCATTTTGGATTCACTTCTCTTTTTTTTCTTTTATTCTGGATTGAGACTTCTTCCTTTGGTCATCTCAGACTGTCAACTCGCATTCTTGAGGCGAGCTTCTGCTACTTCTAACTTGAATTGAATTCTAAAATGACTTGAAATTTGAAACGAATTCCCTCATTCTCCAGGTGGGCGCCTGATGACTTAAAACTGAAATGAATTCCCTCGCTCTCCAGGTGGGCGCCTGATGACTTAAAATTTGAAATAAATTCTCTCGTTCTCCAGGTGGGTGCCTGATTTTGACTTAAAACTGAAATGAATTCTCTCATTCTCCAAGTGGGCGCCTGATGACTTAAAACTTGAAATAAATTCCCTCGTTCTCCAGGTGGGCGCCTGATTTTGACTTAAAGCTAAAATGAATTCCCTCGTTCTCCAGGTGGGCGCCTGATGACTTAAAACTGAAATGAATTCCCTCGTTCTTCAGGTAGGCGCCTGATTTTGACTTAAAGCTAAAATGAATTCTCTCGTTCTCCAGGTGGGCGCCTGATGGCTTAAAGCTAAAATGAATTCCCTCGTTCTCCCGGTGGGGGCCTGATGACTTAAAACTTGAAAATAAATTTTCTCGTTCTCCAGGTGGGCGCCTGATTTTGACTTAAAAGCTAAAATGAATTCCCTCGTTCTCCAGGTGGGCGCCTGATGACTTAAATCTTAAAATGAATTCCCTCGTTCTCCAGGTGGGCGCCTGATGACTTAAAACTGAAATGAATTGCCTCGTTCTCCAGGTGGGCGCCTGATTTTGACTTAAAGCTAAAATGAATTCCCTCGTTCTCCAGGTGGGCGCCTGATGACTTAAAGCTTAAAATGAATTCCCTTATTTTCCAGGTGGGCACCTGATAACTTAAAACTGAAATGAATTGCCTCGTTCCCCAGGTGGGCGCCTGATGACTTAAAACTTGAAATAAATTCCCTCATTCTCCAGGTGGGCGCATGATTTTGACTTAAAGCTGAAATGAATTCCCTCGTTCTCCAGGTGGGCACCTGATGACTTAAAACTTGAAATAAATTCCCTCATTCTCCAGGTGGGCGCCTGCTATCACAACAATACAGACAAAACAGAGAAAATTTTCTGCCCCAGTTTGTTCCAGGAACATTCATTGATTGTTAGTTGAATCCCATTATCCATGAGGGTCCTGAAAATTTAAAACTAGATCCCACTATCCAGGAGGGTCCTGAACAGTTAAAACTGAACTTATCTGGAACATGCTTTCCTCATGGAGATTCCTGGCAAAGCAAACAAGATTTCTTTCCCCTACTTAAAATAAAGAAAATTTTGTCAGTTTGAAAATATGATGGTTAGTTTGTGGCATCCTGCCTGAAAGTGTCTGCTTCTGCCACTACCCCGCTTCGTTTTGATTAGTTGCTTCGAGCTACAAAGAATTATTTGACCTTTTGATCGGACCTCGACCACAAAACCTCTGAATGACTTGAATCTCTTATACTCAACTCGTCGTATGGCACTTTCATTCTGACAACTGTTGAACCTTTGCATTTCCTATAAATTCACGAATCACTTGACCACTGAACTTCAGTTACCACCGCACTGCTCATTCTAAATCATGTCACTTGTGATGTGCCTGGCCGAATTTTGCTTGGTGCAAATAAAAAGCTGGTAATGAGCTTTGAAGTCCTTTCTTGCTTGCTTAACAAAGACTGATTTGATAGAGACTTAGAAAAATAGACCCAAAAGAGACGAAGCGAAGTGACTTCGAGAATTAGGAATAAAAAGAAGAAAAAAACTGAGATGACTATTTGAAGAAAAATGGAAAAGAGACTTATCTGAATGAATCAACTGGCTCTAATGATCATGACATGCATTTCGGATTGATCAGCCTAATCCATCCAACTAATCACATTTCAGTTCATGTTATCTCTTCATACTTCAAAAATCGGGCTTCCAATGATCCAACTTTTCTGTAAAGTCACCAACCTCTTTCGACTTGTAGTGCCCTGAAGGGTTTTTACCAACAAGCCTCTCTCATTCGTTCATCTCTTAACTCATTGCCACCTTACGGTGCCCGTGAGGGTTTTCACCAATAAGACTCTCTCATTTTAAATTTTCCCTCAGCTAACCATCGCCTTACGGTGCCCGTGAGGGTTTTTACCAATAAGACTCTCTCATTTTATTTATTTTCCTTGTACCCAATGAACAAAGTGTTACCCATGATGGAAATCATACCTCTATCTCACTTGACCTGGCATCCTCAAAGATTGATCGGAAGGTCTTTCTTTGGACCGTAGTATAGGCTTTTGGAAAGGGTTAGAAAGAAAATGTGGTATAAGGCTCAACATGACTTAAGATGAAAGGGTTCAAAATTACAACTTTTGGAATCAGACCTATTGCAAAACTAAAACTTCTGCCCCAGTTTTTTTGAATCTGGGAAATTTTAAATTTTTATTTTAATGGGATCGAACTGTGTAAGGCTGCCTATGTATACTTAAAAGGAATCAGGTCGATTGTAGTTCAAACATAAGAGTTTTGTTTTTGTTACCTTGCTTTTCTTTTTCTCCTTTCTTTTCTCTTTTCTCTCTTTGCTTTTCTCTTTTCCTTCTCTTTTTTTCTTTTTTTTCTTTTCTTTTACATTTCTAACTCTGCTTCTGATTCCAAAAGAGGGGTATGAAAGAAAATAAATATGGCTCAAAAAGGGGTAACAAATGATAAAAGTGTTTGGGATAGCAGAATAAAATGCCTTCGTCATTCCAACTTTGAACATGCCTAGTACAAAATGCGATTGAAGATAAGCAAAGAAATCATACATAATATCTCTTGACTGCATCAGAATTGATAGCCATATCCACACATTTACCTTCTATGTCTGTTAAATACAAAGCACCATTGGGCAACACCTTTGTCACAATGAACGGCCCCTTCCAGTTTGGGGCGAACTTGCATTTAGCTTCAGCCTGATGTGGAAGGATGCGTTTCAATACCAGTTGACCAACTTCAAATTTTTGGGGACGCACTTTCTTATTGTATGCTCTTGCCATTCTTTTCTGATACAATTGACCATGACATACTGCTGCCAATCTTTTTTCATCAATCAAACTCAATTGCTCTAGCCGGGTTTTGACCCACTCATCATCATCAATTTCAGCTTCAACAACGATCTGCGGGGATGGAATCTCAACTTCCGCAGGTA
This sequence comes from Nicotiana tomentosiformis, assembly GCF_000390325.3. Lineage (NCBI taxonomy): Eukaryota > Viridiplantae > Streptophyta > Magnoliopsida > Solanales > Solanaceae > Nicotiana > Nicotiana tomentosiformis. The sequence goes on along the minus strand of NC_090812.1, from coordinate 95,967,222 downwards.
TAACTGCCTCGGTTCCATATACCAGCAAATAGGGAGTTGCACCTATTGAAGTGCGAACAGTAGTGCGATAACCCAGTAAAGCAAAAGGTAACTTTTCATGCCATTGCTTGGAACCTTGCACCATCTTACGAAGTATCTTCTTTATGTTCTTGTTAGCAGCCTCAACAGCTCCGTTTGCCTTAGGACGATACGGAGTGGAGTTTCGATGCATAATCTTGAATTGTTGGCATACCTCTTTCATCAAATGACTGTTGAGGTTAGCAGCATTATCTGTGATGATTACCTTAGGAATTTCGAACCGGCAAATGATGTTTGAATGAACAAAATCTACCACCGCCTTCTTGGTCACGGACTTGAAAGTTGCAGCTTCGACCCACTTAGTAAAGTAATCAATGGCCACCAGAATAAATCTATGCCCGTTTGACGCTGCCAGCACAATTGGTCCAATGACATCCATTCCCCAAACAACTAAGGGCCAAGGTGCAGACATTGTGTGCAACTCAGATGGCGGGGAATGAATCAAATCACTGTGCACCTGGCATTGATGACATTTGCAAACGAAGCTGATGCAATCTCGTTCCATGGTGAGCCAATAATAACCTGCTCGAAGAATCTTCTTTGCCAGGACATACCCACTGATATGCGGCCCGCAAACTCTGGAATGCACTTCGGCCATGATAGTCGAAGCTTGTTTAGTATCTATACACCTTAGTAATCCTAGATCTGGAGTTCTCTTGTACAATATTCCCCCACTTAAGAAAAATCCACTAGCCAGACGTCGAATGGTTCTCTTTTGATCACATGTGGCATGTACCAGATATACCCCCGATTTGATGTATTCCTTGACATCATGGAACCAAGGCTCACCATCAGGTTCCTCCTCAACCACATTGAAATAGGCATGCTGATCACAGATTTGGATATGCAGAGGGTCGACATAAGTCTTATCCGGATGGTGTAGCATTGACGCCAGAGTAGCCAAGGCATCGACAATCTCATTGTGAATCCTGGGAATATGCCTGAATTCTACCGACCTGAATCATTGACGAAGATCATGCAGACATTATCGATACGGTATGAGCTTCAAATCTCGAGTCTCCCATTCTCCCTGAATCTGGTGAACCAACAAATCTGAATCTCCAAAAACCAATATTTATTGAACTCCCATGTCTATAGCTAGCCTCAAACCCAGAATGCATGCCTCGTATTCAGCCATGTTGTTAGTGCAATAAAATCGAAGCTGAGTTGTTGCGGGGTAGTGATGCCTTGTTTCAGAAATGAGTACAGCCCCTATTCCGACACCTTTCATATTAGCAGCTCCATCAAAGAAGAGTTTCCAACCTGGCTTTTCATCATGATCAGCCTCGTCAACATACATCACTTCTTCATCAGGAAAATAAGTCTTTAGTGGCTCATATTCTTCATCCACCGGATTCTCGGCCGAGTGATCGGCCAGGGCTTGGGCTTTTATCGCGGTCCGAGTCACATAGATGATGTCAAACTCTGTGAGTAAAATTTGCCACTTTGCCAATCTTCCTGTGGGCATAGGCTTCTGAAAGATATACTTTAGAGGATCCATGCGAGAAATGAGGTAAGTAGTGTAGGATGACAGATAATGCTTCAACTTTTGTGCCACCCAAGTCAGGGCGCAACATGTCCTTTCAAGAAGAGTATACTTAACCTCATAAGGAGTGAACTTCTTGCTGAGATAATAAATGGCTCGCTCTTTCTTGCCTGTGATGTCGTGTTGACCCAACACACAACCGAAAGAATTATCCAATACCGTCAAATAGAGAATTAAAGGTCTCCCAGGTTCTGGCGGGACCAGCACAGGTGGGTTTGACAGGTAACTCTTGATCTTATCAAATGCTTCCTGACACTCATCAGTCCACTTAACCGCAACATTCTTCTTCAGCAACTTAAAGATGGGCTCACAAGTTGTCGTGAGTTGAGCAATAAACCTGCTGATGTAGTTTAACCTTCCGAGAAGGCTCATTACCTCGGTTTTGTTCTTTGGCGGTGGAAATTATTGGATGGCTTTGATCTTTGATGGGTCCAACTCAATACCGCGTCGACTGACTATGAATCCTAACAGTTTCCCGGACGAAACACCAAATGCACATTTTGCCGGATTGAGCTTGAGGTTGTACCTGTGGAGCCTTTGGAAGAACTTTCTCAAGTCTCCAACTTGGTCGGACTGCTTCTTTGACTTTATGATCACATCATCTACATAAACCTCAATTTCCTTGTGTATCATGTCATGAAATATGGTAGTCATTGCCCTCATATAAGTTGCCCCAGCATTCTTCAAACCAAATGGCATTACCCGGTAGCAGTATGTCCCCCATGGTGTGATGAACGCTGTCTTTTCTGCATCTTCCTCATCCATCAGGATCTGGTGATATCCCGCGTAGCAATCCACAAAAGACCCAATCTCATGCTTGGCACAATTGTCGATCAGAATATGGATGTTCGGCAATGGAAAGTTATCTTTTGGACTTGCCTTATTTAGATCACGATAATCAACACAGACCCTGGTCGGACTGCTTCTTTGACTTTATGTTCACATCATTTACATAAACCTCAATTTCCTTGTGTATCATGTCATGAAATATGGTAGTCATTGCCCTCATATAAGTTGCCCCAGCATTCTTCAAACCAAATGGCATTACCCGGTAGCAGTATGTCCCCCATGGTGTGATGAACGCTGTCTTTTCTGCATCTTCCTCATCCATCAGGATCTGGTGATATCCCGCGTAGAAATCCACAAAAGACCCAATCTCATGCTTGGCACAATTGTCGATCAGAATATGGATGTTCGGCAATGAAAAGTTATCTTTTGGACTTGCCTTATTGAGATCACGATAATCAACACAGACCCTGGTCTTACCATCCTTCTTTGGTACTGGCACGACATTAGCTAACCAAGTGGGATATCGAGTGACCCGAATGACCTTTGCGTCAAGCTGCTTTGTGATTTCTTCTTTGATCTTCACACTCATATCAGTCTTGAACTTCCTTAACTTTTGCTTGACTGGAGGGAATGCCGGATCAATTGGCAATTTATGAACTACCAAATCAGTGCTCAAACCCGGCATGTCGTCATACGACCATGCAAAAACATCTTTATATTCAAACAGTGCTTTGATTATTTCTTCCTTGATTTGTGGTTCCAGATGCACACTTATCTTGGTTTCCCTGATATTATCTTGATCTCCTAAATTGATTGCTTCAGTTTCATTCAAATTAGACTTGGGTTTTTCTTCAAAGTGATTTAGTTCTCTACTGATTTCCTGAAATGCTGATTCTTCATCATATTCTATTTCATCATCACACTCTACTTCTTGGATTGTTGTTTCAGAATTAGATTGGCTTTTAAGATTTGGCTGAAAATTCCTCATGCACGTCATGTCATTGAAACCAGCATAAAAAGAACTGTACAGAAAAAGAAACAAAACAAAAATGAAACGCTATCAGGAATAATGGAAAACGGGAAATTGTATTTCATTGAAAATAAAGGATAGAAGGGTTTGTACAATCAAAACAAGCAAAAAATAAAAAATCTGGATTACAACCCTGGAATAACCCAGATAACAGAAAGGAAAACAAAGCAAACTACCAAAACTCCTTCCAGGTGGGGAGAGGAGTAGCTTTCCAATTGCTAAGCTTCACATTTGGCCCAACGAGCTGCACATCAGCATTACTGGAACCTTCCCAGATTTCCACCATGTTAACCTCATCAAACAAACTCTAGAACCTCTTGATCAGCTCTTCATCAAAGTCGACCACAGGTTTTGGGACCGCTGATATTGGGCGTTTTGTGACCCCTGGCTTGACAAAAGACTTGGAGATATGTGGAACAGGCTTAGGAAGTGACCATGCCTTTCTTTTCAAATTTTTAGCCTTTTTCATGCCCTTCCCTGTGAGTGTGAATCCTAAACCAAATGTACCAAAACTTTCACGTGGACACACCGGATGTGCAATACCCTGCAGAGACGAACCCAGTCCTTTGCCCGGCACAAAACCATTCTTCAACATTTCATTTGCTACCATGACGGACGCGAAGGATAGCTTTGGACCTAGAATGCATTCTCCTTCAGGAATCTTCTCGACAGAAACTGTTTCAAATGTTTGGTACACCCAAAGCCCTTTATCATCTTCAACTTCAATAAATGGAACAATTGTGTCTTGTAAGCAGATAAGTTCTCATCACCGTGCACAACTATTTCCTGCCTGTCCCATTTGAACTTTACCATTTGATGCAGAGAAGACGGGATTGCCTTTGCAGCATGTATCCATGACCTGCCTAACAACAAGTTGTAGGAGACAGCCACATCTAGCACTTGGAACTCCATAGTGAACTCAACTGGCCCTATTGACAATTCGAGCATTATATCACCGACGGAATCTTTCCCTCCTCCATCAAAGCCTCGAACACATACATTGTTCATGTGGATCCTTTCAGTGCCGATCTTCAACTTTTGCAAAGTGGACAGAGGGCAGATATTTGCACTAGAACTATTATCAACCAATACCCTTGAGACAGCAAAATCCTCGCACTTCACTGTAAGATAAAGAGCTCGGTTGTGCTCCGTACCCTCCATAGGAAGTTCATCATCTGAGAAAGTGATCCTGTTTGCTTCGAAAATCTTGTTAGCAATCTTTTTCAAGTGGTTTACCGTGATCTTATCAGGAACATGGGCCTCATTTAAAATCTTCATCAGGGCTTTGCGATGTTCATCTGAATATATCAGCAAAGACAAAAGAGAGATCTGAGCTGGTGTTTTCCTTAACTGCTCTACAATGGAATAGTCTTGCATTTTCATCTTTTTCAGGAACTCTTCAGCCTCTTCTTCGGTGACCGGCTTCTTTACTAGGATGTGGCCATCCTTGAATGGCTTAGCTTTTCTTAGTTCTTCTGGCGTAAAACATCTCCCAGAACGAGTCGGTCCTCCGGTTTCATTGACTTCTTCCTCTACTTCTTTCCCTTTATATGTTACTATCACCTGTTTGTAATTCCACGGGACGACCTTTGTGTCAACCATTGGTAACTGGGTCACTGGCTTAATAATAATAGGGGTAATACGAGCTCCTTCCACGATTATGACAGGCTTGCCCGGGACCCCTGGTACAATCACTTTTTGCTTTTACTGGTTCGCTTCAACATCAATTGAAGGCCCTTTCTCAACCAATACAGATGGCTTCACGTCGAGCGTGCTTAGCTTCTCGGACACCTCTTCAACTGTCAAGGGCATTGCTTTTGCAAAATCTGGAGCTTTAAATGGATTACTTTCGCTAGCTCAAATTATTATGACAGACTTGGAAGAATTCTTGGGCTCCCTATCCTTATGAACTATCTCAATCATATGTGTCTCTACATGAGCCGGCAAAGGATTTTGGTTGATGTTTGGCGCCTCCGAGCTCTAGACCATAATTTGATTTGTATCAATAAGCTCTTGGATCGCCCTCTTCAAATGCCAACATTTCTCTGTGTCGTGCCACGGGGCATCAGAACAATATGCGCATCTGAGGGAATAATCAAGGTTCCTTGGAGGTATCTTTGGTGTCTTTGGCTCAATCGGCCTCAAAACGTCCAACTGCCTCAACCTTTGAAACAAACTGGTATACGACTCTCCAAGAGGGGTGAAGGTTTATTTCCGCTGCTGCCTCTCTTTTCTATAATCTGGCCTCGATCAAAAGCTTGGACCAATAGGGTTTCGGTATGGTTGTGGGGGTGGATAAGGATTTTGTGGAGTTGGAGCACGCCATTATAGGTAAGGAGGGGGTTGCGCATATGACTGTGCATGGTGAACATAGTATTGGGGTGGTCTGACTGAATATTGAGGGTCTTGTGGTGGGAAATAATGTTGGGATGGATTATATGGAGCTTGGATGTAGGCTTGAGGTTGGGGTCGAGGTTGGGTGTACTGGTGAGGCGAACCCCTTGGGCCACGCCCTGATCCAGAGACAAACCTAGCGACATCATCTTTCTTCTTTTTGCCTAACAGGCTTCTGGTGCCACTTTGAATTGCTTGTGTGGTTGCTTTTATGGAGGATTAGCTCATGATCTTACTTGACTTGAGTCCCTCTTCCACCATTCCTCCCATCTTTACCACATCGTTGAAGGACTTACATATGGCTGAGATCAAATGGCCAAAATAAGTAGATTCTAAGGCTTAAAGAAAGTACTCGACCATCTCATCTTCTTCCATTGGAGGATTGACCCGTGCAACTTGTTCTCTCCATCTAAAACCATATTCCCTAAAGCTCTCACTGGGCTTCTTCTCTACCTTGGTCAAAGATAGGCGATCCGGGATAATGTCTATATTGTACTGAAAGTGCCGAGCAAAGGCCTGAGCCAAGTCATCCCATGTGTACCACCTGCTAGTGTCTTGGCAGGTGTACCATTCCAAAGCTTCCCCACTCAGACTCTGACTAAAATACACCATTAATAATTCGTCTTTCCCACCGGCGCCTCTCATCTTGCTGCAAAAGCCTCTCAAATGGGCCACGGGATCTCCATGTCCATCGTACAGGTCAAACTTAGGCATCTTGAACCCAACGGGCAGTTGGACATCAGGGAATAAGCATAAATCCTTGTAAGCCATACTAACTTGGCTTCCTATCCCTTGCATGTTCTTCAAAGATTGTTCTAGACTCTTCACTTTCCTGAATATCTCATCCTGCTCCACGTTCCGGGATGGTTTCTCAGTTTCAACAGGAGGTTCAAAGTGAGGGGTGTAGGAATAAGGATCTGTGACTTTGAAAGTTGGTTCCAGAGCATAATATTGGGTATCTGGAGCTTGGAATGCGGGTTCACTAAAAGATCGGTGGAGGGTAGCTCGCGGAGGGGCTACAAAAACAGGAGCAGATATCGGAGCTGGGTATGCGATTGTTTTGGCTGGTAGAGCATGGAAAGTTTGGGACGAGGTGCCGGGGTAGTGGTGGAAAAGGGTAAAACCCGGTACATGCTGAGGGGAAAGATCAACGGTAGTGGGATTCTGGGATTGTGCCAGTGGTGGGATGAAAACGAGATTTTCTGTGTAGTTAGCGGGAAATGAAGGTGGAGGATGCCCCTCTGATCCAGGCTTGATACATTTCAGCCATTTGATGCTTCAACCTGTGGACCTCCTCTTTCAATTCAGACTCTGATTCTACAATCTCCCTCGGTGGGTCAACAACACCTGTGTCCGACTCTTTGCTAGTCATGACTGCCTTGCGCTTTGATCTGGTATTATAGGGGTGACTTGCCAGGATGCCAACAAACTAACCACCTACACAGAACCTGTCTAATTATGCACACACAATAACTTGGTCAGTTTTAAAGCATTTAACAGATAGGGAATCGCATATTGGGGATGCAATGCACCTGAGCAGTTAAACATTTCTAAATGCTTTGTGACGGCTTATGTGCTTCATCCCGGCTCTTTTCCCAAATTTTGAATCTTGATTTTTTCCTCTCTCCTTTTGCTGTGTTTCGCTATTTTAATTCTCATTCTTTTTTTCTTTTGTTTGGCCCCTTATTTCTTTCTTCCCTCCTTTTTTATTTCCCTCTTTTTTTTTGTTTTCTTTTCTCTATTTTCTTTTAAGACTATGATCGAATTCTATGGGGATTGCCTACGTATCATAACGCCGCATGAATCAGATCATTACGTAGTTCAGGAAAATAAATGCGAAATGAATTTTTTTTCAATATTTCATTAATAAAAGACATCTTTTTGGATTTTCTATTACAAGGACTTAAAAGTAGTGATGACTACAAAAGAAAAATCTACAGACTTGAAATAAAGCAATAAGCAGCCTTGACAAGGACGAACAAAACTCGAGGAAAGTAAAATACAGACTCAAAAACTAACTAAAAAAATCAAAAATACATAAGAGCCTCCACTGGTACTCCGAGGGCTTGCGGGACATCAGCCGGTCTCCGCACGGGCCTACGGGCAATATCTTCTTGAAGGTGGTCTAGGTCAACCATCACCTGTCGAACGAATGTCATTACAGAAGCAAAAAACATAGACTTGGTCATGTCTTCACATTCATGGAATTTCATTACAACATAATCAGCTATCTCTTTAATCCTCATTCTGATGACACCCTTTTCTTGAAGCAAACGTCCAATCTGCTGGGCCCGAGCCTCTAACACTTGTGTATCTGTGTTGTTTTGGTCTTGTAACTGTTGCAGGCTTTCTTGTAGTTGGTAAATCAATGTATAGCAATGTTCTCTTTCTGTCTTGAAATCCTTTATTTGCTTGACCATTTCATTTTCCAGGGCAACCAGCTTTTTCTGTAAAATTGCTACTTCTTTGTCATATTTCTGCTTCAACTGATGGGCTAATCTAGCATGTTCTTCTGCACTTTTGGCCAACTTTGCTTGAGCATTTAACAAGTCCTTTTCGGCCTTTGTCAAGTCAAAACCATAATCATGCACTTTCCGCCTTAGGTTGGTTATAATTTTCTCATCTCTCTCACTTCTTACCGGTGTCTCGGCGGCTATTTCATTCTCTGGATTTGGGCTCGAAGGGCTTCATTTTCCCTAGCCAACCTCTTTTTTCCCCTTCATCTTCAGCTGCCTGCAAACTACTATCAAATTTGATTTTTTCAATTTGTTCTTCTAGTTTGTTTATAATAGTCCGCTATTCCTTTTCTTTAGCTAACCAAACCCATTGCTCTCGTGCTCCATCGGTGAATTGTTGGACATGGGGCCTTTTGACGGGCTGTTCTGGCTCTTGATCGACCCGATTTCTTTTACCATACCATATGGCGTAGTTGGATCCTACTTCACCTATGGACAAATCTCGTACTTGAGTCTGTGGTTCCAAGAACCTACATTGGTGCCAAATCTGACGAACCCTTTCTTCTGAAAATGTGGCTTTTGGGCATAGTTCAATAACCTGTGGACTCAAATCTTCGTCATAGGGGACTGTTTGGTATCTGCCCAATTGGCGTAGGACCCGATGCGGGGCATATGGCTGAATACTCCGAAGATCCATTAATAAAAGAAAGCACACTCCGGCGGACATGTAAATAACTTCATCGACCGGGAGCCAACTGAAAGTCCACTCAATTCTATTTGCGTTTAAAGAACCCAAATACGCGAACCATGCCTCAGTACCTTCTGGCAACTCATGACCGTTTACTCGGTTTTCATATTCTTTGATGCAATTGAGTCCGGTCAGACCGTAGTTCATGTAACCTGGGCGATGACAAAGATGTTCTACTAACCACATTTGTAAAAGCAAGTTGCAACCCTCTAAAAACTTTGTCCCGGCTCGACAAGCGGTTAAAGATCGGTAAATTTCTGCGAGAATCATCGGTATGATAGTACTATTGGCCTTTTTGACCATAAAGTCGGCCACTCCTGCGAGCCCCAATTCTCTATATCTATTACTCCTTGGGCATATCAGAGTGCCTAAAAATGCCACCACAAAGGCCAAACCCTTACGTGCTTCCCATTTGTCTTTATTTCCCTGATGATTCAAACCAGTGTCCGGAGCCTCAAATCTGTGGGGGTCCCCATACCGGCTGTATAAGAATCGAAATATGCAGAATCCTCCGGCTAAATTTTCATCTTTAACCTGCCGGCTAATACTCAAGAGGTCCAAAAACTTATGAGGGGTTACAGTTCTTGGTGCTACTGGATATTGATGCCTTAGCTTCCCTTCGAAACCATCATAACCTGCTATTTTCTCTAGTGTAGGGGTCAACTCGAAATCAGAGAAGTGGAAAACATTGTGTGTCGGGTCCCAAAACGGTATCAAAGCTTCGATTATATCAACCCTTGGTTTAATTTCCAGAAGACCAGTAAGCCCCCCTAAAGCCTTTATCACAGAACGCTTGCTGACCTCCCAGGTCGTTCCACCACATATGGAGTCCTAGTGGAATCTCGTCTACGACTCGAAAAGGTATATTTTCAACAGTGCTCATCCTGCACATTTTATTTAAGGCGACTGGTTAAAAACAAGTGATTTTTAATTTTTTTAATTATTTTTGACCCCAAAAGAAAGATTATTTGTGCAAAATAAAACTCAAACAACTCAAGGCCACCTTTGCAAATACGGCCCTTCAGCCCTTCAGAAATGAAGATTTTAAAGTTGTGCTTGCTAAGTGGCCAAAATTAGGAAAAGAGCCATAGGTGGCTATTCTGGTAAAACAAACTTCCTGCGTCCCGTCGGGACGTTTCCGGCTATTTGGACAGAAAGTGACATCCCCTAAATTTATTTATGACAAAATGACGCATTTTCATATTTTTTGGTTATTTTTGCAAAAATGGGGCCGGACCCGATGAGGGTTGCCTACATATCTCACATCCGGTGAGAATCAAACCCGCATAGTTCGGTCCATCTTGATGCACAGAAAGATATGATTTGTTTTGAAATAATTTTTTTTTTGAAACTTTGGCAGAATAACGGGATTTTTGAATATCGGGATTATCAAAATCGGGCATTTTTCTATCCTACCTCACTCTTATTTTTTTTTTTAAAATTTTTTTCTTAATTTTTTTTCCTTACTCTAGAAGCCGGTCAACATACAAGCCAAGAAAATTAATGCACAAGTAGCACGAAAAGAATGCATCAGGATGGTCTTTTGATTTTCGGGTGCACCTATCCTAGACGGACTCAACCCCTGTGTTGAGTCCCCTAAGTCAAATGCATGTGATGCAAGCAAACATACCTACTAGGGATCTGGCATGAGGCTGTGTTATTCTATGTTTTAAATTCTGGGTGTATTGTTCTAGACCTGGCTTACCCGAGCAGACAGTTCAAGCCGGGGGGGAGGGGGAGGGGCAGCGTACCGGGAATACAGAAGCTTCACCGGCTTTGCAACTTGTCCGAACCTCGTTCTAAAATTAGGATATGACTCTAACAGAAAAGAAGCCACGCGAAGCGCATGCTCCCCATAAGATTTAGAAGACTCAGAGAGAAGGAGGGTTTCGTAGCAGTTTATATATAGTTCAAACAATATCAAAGCGGTAAAAAGCGGCATTTAGCATATTAGGCTCAAACACGTAAAAATCAGATAATAGACAAAAATCAAGTATAACAGTTATTCTAAGCTCGAATTCTGAACCCTGAACCAGAGATTCTGGGTTCGGTCCCCAGCAGAGTCGCTAGAGCGGTCACACCTCCTTTTCCCCGAGGGGGGATAGGGGATAGGGGATAGGGGAGTTTTTCAATTAAAGTGACAATATTCAAAATAGGATTATTTATTTGATCAGAGTCGCCACTTAGAATAATTTATGGTGTCCCAAGTCACCGGTTTATTTTAAATCCCAAATCGAGGAAACTTGACTCTATTTATGGTCTACGAACACAGAAGACCGGGTAAGAAATTTTGTTAACCCGGGAGAAGGTGTGAGGCACTCCCGAATTCCGTGGTTTTAGAACGGTCGCTCAACTATTAATAATTGGCCTAATTATCTAATTAATACAAATTTATAACCTATTATGCATTTTAACTTTTTAACCGCTTTTAATTATTTATGGAGTTTATTTGAATAAGCCGCGATGTCGCGCACTCATTTATTTTTGTATACATTGCGAATCGCGCCACGTGAAATGCACCCGCGATTTATAACGTGTTAATTTTATTATTAACATTTAAAGTTATGGTCGAGTCACGTGAAACATACACTCGAATTAGGGATTACGTATTGTGACTATGCCACGAGAACCGTACCCATAGCCACAATGATTTATTAATCGCGCCTAAAGCAAGCTACGATATGAATTAGTTATGGAGTTATTGTGAAAAGTATTATCACATAACTATTGTTGCCTACACCTTAGACATGTTTTCTTCCAAAATTTAAAGCAATCCCTACGTCCTCCAGAATTGACAGACAAAGGTACAAAACCCAAAACCAATTCCTAGTAACATCACGTTAACAACCAAAATTCTACGATCTGCTCTCAACTAATTTTATAACAGCTCAATTGCCTTGAGATTAATATTTCTATAGTACTAATTAAGGCATGAACAATTGGATCCAAAGTATTGACTAAAAATGACATTCTTTCCCTAGTTAAGCGTGAAAAAACGTTCAGATACACTAAATTCATTTATAAGTTAATAACACCATTTAAAGATATACACCATTCTAATCACGTGTCTTTCAGCTACTATAATTTACCTGTACAGTTCAATTCTCACACAAGAAAGAAGAGTCCACATTATAAATATTTAGATCAATTAAAGATAAAAAGGTCAAAATACGTAGAATGCTCAACAACTTAAAATTTAAAGGTGTTTGGTGGATTAAAGCATACAAGGTTATTTACTTTGACTTAGAATTAAACTAAGAATCAAATCCTCAGAATTAAACCAAGTTATTCATCAAACAGCAAGAAAAACATATCATATGAAACAGAACTGAAAATTCAGATCTTCAAATTAATATCTTAACGGAAGCATACAAAGTTATAGCTACATACCAAAAAACATCAAGGAGAGACCAAATATGGAACTAGGCAAGCAACTTCCAGCCGAGAAAAGGCAGAATTTCTGCAAGGCGAAAGAAATAGCTGAATTGAGACAAATCAAGGCTAGCAAAACAGTGAAGACGAAGCTCAGCAAGAAATTCCAGCAAACAGCAGCTGATTTCGAACTTAATAGCTTTTGAAAAAAAAAATCAGAAAAATATTCAAGCTTCACCAATCCACAATAATCGATTCAGCTTTAGTTCTCCTTGAAATTCACTCTTTTCTTTTGTTTTTATTTCAAAATTTTACATCTCAGATTTCGAATTCAAACCTTTTAATTCATTATTTTATTTTTGTTTTTCTCAATCGGCTTCAGATCTGTGGGAATTGTATTACTAGGGGTGTGTATGTGGGTGAATGAAAATAGAGGTGTGAATTACATGAGTAAGAATCGTGTGTCTATATGTGTGAAGAAGAGGCAGCTAGGTTTTTTTTTTTTAAGGGGATGGGGTTCTGTCCCTGTTCTCTTTTCAGTTGTCTGTCCCCTCTTTTCAAAAATGAGAAAAGAATTGGGTAATTAAGGGAGAATTTAGGGCAAGCTTGTGGAGAAACTGGGCCACCGAATTTGCTTGGCCCAATTCTAAAAGATGTGCACCAACAACCCTTTCTTTCCTTCTCATCTCTTTATTAGATATTTTTGCAAAATTAACCACTATGGACTCAAATTTTAATTAAAACTAATTTGTGTGGCTAAAATATTTATATATTTCACTCATTAATTGACTAATGACCTAATTAATTAACTAGCCTAAAAATGCATATAGAGTTACTAATGTATTTTTTGGTATTTTAGTGTTTTACAAATGCAATTGATTATGCATTTAAAATCTAAAAAATGTAAAAATAAAAATATTTTTGTATTTTCTTTAGGATTTAAAATGCAACTTAAAAATGCATCAAACATGAATACGTACAAAGCAAACTAAGTAAAAATATAAAAAAATAATTTAAAGCTATATATATTTTTTTGGATTTTTTAGGAGTAATTTTATATTAAGGCAAAAATTAGGTGCTCACAGTAAGTGATTCTAAACCATTTTCTTTTAATTACCCATTACATTTCTTGAATTTTCAACCTAAAATCTAGAGTTTTCATAGTAGAGTTAGGGGTTAGGGTAGAAACTAGGGATTTCGGAAATTTGGGGATTTAGACCTCAATTTGAGGTCGGATTCCAAAACTAATTACATATTTGGGCTCGGGGGTGAATGGGTAAAAGGATTTTGGTCCGAACCTCGGGTTTTGACCAAGCGGGCCCGGGGTCTATTTTTTGACTTTTTGGAGGGAAAATTGGAGAATTTAATTTATGCAGTATAATTGATTCCTTTAGCAATATTTGATATTATTGAGTCATTTTTAATAGATACGAGTGGTTTGGAGGTGAATTCCAAAGGAAAAGCTATAATTGAGAATTAAGTGGCCTTTAGAGCCAGATAAGTGTTGTATCTAACCCTGACTTGAGGGAATTAGGAACCTTAGGTTACTTGCTAAATGAAATTCATGTGAGCGGCGTATATGTGAGGTGATGAGTACTTATGCGCCGCCAAATTTACATGTTTTTCATGTTTCTCTGTTTTTCTGTTTTTCTTATATTGTCTCATTTCTATGCATAATTGCGAAGTGTTATACTAGTGTTGTTCAATTTATCGTTCTTATCATGTTTACGGATTTTCTGGTGATAATTTTATTTTTCTTTCAAAGTTGAGATTGATGTTATGGTACCAAATGTTGAGGTAAGATTTGTACTCGCTATTCTATCTCCCTGTTGATATTTATGCATTGCATTGTGGTAAGGGAGAGTGTTAATGCACGAAGGGTGATGTCGTGCCATATTGTGAGTGTTAATGCACGAAGGGTGATGTCGTGCCATATTGTGAGAGTTAATGCACGAAGGGTGATACCGTGCAGTTTCTATTTATTTTATGGTGAGATTGAGAGTAAAAACACGAAGGGTGATGCCGTGCATTTTTCCTTACTATATTCACTACTCCTGTTGATTCATTGTATATTGACTGCTCCGGTGATCATTCTGTTGTAGTTCTTTATCTTGTATTCCCCTCAGTATGTTCCCCTCCCGATATTTTCTGTTTAGTTCTTCATTTCTGTTATTTGCATATACACTATTAAATTGTACAGGTTGATTTGTAGGTGCCTTGCCTTAGCCTCGTCACTACTTCGTCGAGGTTAGGCTCGACACTTACCAGTACATGGGGTCAGTTATACTGATGCTGCACTCTGCACTTTCTGTGCAGATTTTGATACCGGCTCAGGTTGTTCGAGATTTGCTACTGGTCCGCTGTCCGTAGACTCAAGGTAGATCTGTCGGCGTTCACAGATCTTAAAGTCCCCGTCTATCTTTTATGTCCTACTGCTTTCTTTCATTCAGACAGTTGTATTTCTTTCAGACTATTACTTGTAGTAAATTCAAGAATGCTCGTGAATTATGACTCAAGATCTGGGTAGTAGTAGTTAATATTGTTTTATGATATTCCGCACTTATTATATTTCATCTTAGTTAATTATTGTTAATTACTGAATGAAAATAAGGAATTAGTTAATGATTCTCTAATGTTGGCTTGCCTAGCAAGTGAAATGTTAGGCACCATCACGATCCCGTCGGTGGGAAATTTTGGGTCGTGACAGTTGGAATCAGTGCACTAGGTTTTCTAGGTCTTACGAGTCACGAGCAAGCTTAGTAGAGTCTGAAGGATCAGTACAGAGACGCTCAAATATTGCCTCAATGTGTGATTCCGACTGAAGATGCGGACGTATAAAAAGATCACCCAGTGAATAATGTGGGGAGGGGGGGGGAGGGGAGGTGCAACATACCTTGGCATCTCGTTGATTTATACGAGTTGTGAAGGTTAATATTGTGGACCATTGGACGTGGTGAACTATGACTTCGCACCGAGTGGGGGAGTTCACTATCAATGAATGGATTGCGAGTCATGTGTTATATCAGTTTTGTCCTGAAATGTATATATGTGGTACTGAAAGGTTCTCCCAAAATTTACATGTGTTTAAGGCCTGAGATCTTGTAGAGAATAAGGTTGGGACTTGCAGTATGTCCACCTCCGTAATAATCTTATACTTTAGTACGAAAGGAGTTAGAGAAACAACATTAAATTTACAGAAGGTCTACTCAGCGTGGACGTCACGGTTGCAGATTTTGGGGTGCTTCAGAGGAAGTACAGTGGTTGACGAGATTCTGGACTAAGAATTGTCTGTATGGAGCTCTACTTTTGTGATCATTGTATATAAATAGGGGTAAAGTTTACCCAAAGAAGAATCGAAGAGTATGTTAAGAAATGGGTCAACTTAACAGTGTTGAGTCAGCATAACAAAAGAAAAAATTGGCCTTGGGAGAGATAAATCTCCACAGGTGTCTATGGCAAGGCTATGAAGAGGGCAGACCAGCCAATACAACACCGCCCACTTGGCTCGGTTCTCAGAAATACTTTTGAAAGAGTTTGTTTACCGGACTCTCCGTAATTCATGGCGCATAGGGTTTGAATGATTGCGTCAGGTCACCATGACGGTGTCATAATATGCCATCAGGTTCAATAAGTTAGCCCGTCATATTCCTACTTTGCTTCCTACAACCAGAGAGCGAGTCCACAGACCCATTAAAGGACTTAATTATGATCGTAAAATTTTGTATGACTCGGGAGCTACAGACTGATACTTCATTTCCACTAGTGGTAGAAATTGCCAAGATATTAGAACGTTCGGGGTGAGGAAAAAAAAAGAAGGAAACTAAAGAGACCAAGATTTCTCGAGGTTCTGGGGAATTCAGTGGATTCTACTCTGCGATTATAAATCATTATGGTGGGGGCTCAGGTAGTCGGCCAGCCCAGTTTGCACATCGGATTAATCTAGGTGCTCCAGTAAGTTCTTTTAATGTACCACTGACATGAGTTTCCTACAATGGTTATCCAGTTATCTGGCACAGACTCAATATGAGCAGCCAAACTCGCAAAGGGGTTGTTATGAATACGGCGATACTAGGCACATCATGAGAAAATTGTCCCAAACTTGGGAGAGGCATATTTCATCAAAGTACTCAGGCTACGTGCCCCATTGTAGTTACTACACCACCCACACGATCAGTTAATGGTGGAGGACATGCAGGTAGAAGGCGTCCTAGAGGTGGAGACCCAGCCGTTGTTATATTTGTTTTATAGTATAGTGGAAGTCGTTACATCAGATGGTGTCGTTATAGGTACGACCTCGATTTAAAATAAAGGAATAATTTCTTAACTTGATTCGGTTCTGAGTATCAAGACGAGTCCTCCTATTGTGCTCCACTTATGAGTGAGCTTCGTAATTCTATAATCTACTCATGTGTTTACTTCTGTTGGGAGGTTTTATGGAGATAACTACACCTATCATTCCATGATGGACTCTAATAAGATCTGTGAGGCTAAAGGTGCCTTTCTTGTACTTATTTCGGTATGTTTTGATGTATTTTCGGATAATTGATTACAAATTGTGAATTATATGCCCTACCGGTATGGGGTTCATTATGTGTTGTGATTTTGTTTAACGAAAGTTATTTAAAAGGAGAAAATGGAAAGTTTCGATTGGCAAGATGTGCATATTACTTGTGATTCAGAACTGAGGCCAAGGTCCTCGTATTTTAAAATAAATTGATATATTTAAACCGGGCTATGATCTGCGGTGAAAGTTATATAAGGACGAGATCCTTGTGATAAAAATTCTTATGTTTAAATTCTCCCATGTGAAAATTAAATTTGTACTATAGTACTAATAGGGAGTCATGCTTGCTAGGCTTATTTGAACTTTTTTTATATGAAATTCTCTGTGCATACTTGCCAAATTCGTGTTGTAATACTGAGTTATAACCTACGAGGTAGGTGCCTGCCCAGGTGGCGTTAAATGTGACTCATTAATTCGGGTAAATAATTATGAGGTCTTCATGCCTCGCATCTCGTTATTAGTATTGTGAAGGTTTGAAACGAGATTTTTGTTAACATGAAGTTAATTGACGATTCTGTAATTGATTATGAATAACTATTAAGACCAGATTGACCCAGAAGGGTGCCCCGTTTAGGTGGTCAGATGAGTGTAAAGCGAGCTTTCAGAAGTTCAAGACAACTTTGACTATGACACCGGTATTGGTGTTACCCACAGGTTCAGGATCTTTTACAGTATATTGTAATGCATCTCATATTGGTGTGGGTGCGGTATTGATGCAGGGTGGCAAGGTTATTGCATATGCTTCACGACAGCTGAAGGTTCACGAGAAGAATTACCCTGTTCATGATCTAGAGCTGGCAGCCATTATTCACGCACTGAAGATTTGGAGGTACTACCTTTACGGCGTGCTATGTGAGGTATTCACTGATCATCTGAGCTTGCAGTATTTGTTCAAGCAGATGGAACTCAATTTGAGGCTGATGAGGTGGCTGGAGCTATTGAAAGACTATAATATCACCATATTGTATCATCCCGAGAAGGCCAATATGGTGGCCGATGCTTTGAGTAGAAAGTCAGTCAGTATGGGTAGCCTTGCATATATTCCATTTAGTGAGAGACCGCTTGCATTAGATGTTCAGGCCTTGGACAACCAGTTCGTGAGGTTAGATGTTTCTGAGCCCAGCCGTGTTCTAGCTTGCACAGTCGCTCGGTCTTCTTTATATGAGTGCATAAGAGAGAGGCAGTATGATGATCCTCATTTACTTGTACTTAAGGACACTGTGCGGTACTGTGATGTCAAATAGGTTTTTGTGGGGGAAGATGGGGTTCTGTGAATGCAGGGTCGTATTTGTGTGCCTAATGTGGTTGTGCTTCGTTAATTAATTCTTGAAGAAGCACACTGTTTCAGGTATTCTATTCATCCAGGTACCGCTAAAATATATCAAGACTTGAGGCAGTAGTATTGGTGGAGGCGAATGGAGAAGGACATAGTTGCCTATGTAGCTCGGTGCCTAAATATCCAGCAGGTAATGTGTGAGCATCAGAGACCTGGTAGTTTACTTCAGAGGTTAGAACTTCCTGAGTGCAAGTAGGAGCGTATCACTATGGATTTTGTTGTTGGACTCCCACGGACTCAGAGGAAATTCGATGCAGTTTGGGTCATTGTGGACAGGCTGACTAAGTCAGCGCATTTCATTCTTGTGGCAGTTACCTATTCCTCAGAGCGGTTGGCAGAGATTTACATTTGTGAGATCGTTCGTCTTCACGGTGTGCCCGTGTTTATCATTTCTGATCGAGGTGCGTAGTTTACCTCACACTTTTGGAGGGCAGTTCAGCGTGAGTTGGGTACGCGGGTTGAGTTGAGCACAACATTTCATCCTCAGACGGACATACAGTCCGAGCGTACTATTCAGATCTTGGAGGATATGCTCTGCGCTTGTGTTATAGACTTCGGAGGATCGTGGGATCAGTTCTTGCCCCTTGCAGAGTTCGCCTACAACAACAACTACCAGTCGAGCATTCAGATGGCTCCTTATGAGGCATTATATGGTAGGCGGTATCGGTCGCCAGTTGGGTGGTTCGAGCCGGGAGAGGCTCGGTTATTGGGCACAGACTTAGTACAGGATATGTTGGATAAGGTCAAGATTATTCAGGATCGACTTCGCATAGCTCAGTCCAGGCAGAAGAGTTATGCCGACCGTAGAGTTCGTGATGTTGCATTCATGGTCGGAGAGAGAGTGTTACTTCGGGTATCACCCATGAAGGGTGTAATGAGGTTCGGAAAGAAGGGCAAGTTGAGCTCTAGGTATATCAGACCTTTTGAGATTCTGGAGAGAGTGGGAGAGGTGACTTACAGGCTTGCATTGCCACCTAGTTTAGCAGCTGTTCATCTGGTATTCCATGTGTCCATGCTTCGAAAGTATCACGGCGATCCGTCCCATGTGTTAGATTTCAACTCTGTCCAGTTGGACAAGGATTTGACTTACGAGGAGGAACCGGTGGCAATTCTAGCCCTGCAAGTTCGCCAGTTGAGATCAAAGAGTTACCCTTCAGTTCGAGTGCAATGGAGAGGTCAGCCTATTGAGGCAGCTACTTGGGAGTCCGCGTCCGATATGCAGAGTAGATATCCCACCTATTCACCAGCTCAGGTACTTTTCTATGTCCATTCGAGGACGAACGATTGTTTTAGAGGTGGAGAATGTGATGTTCCAAAAGGTCATCTTATGTTTTAGAACTCGAATCTGCGCTCTTAAGCCTTAAAAATCTCATTTTTATCCTTCTCAATTTGCGTGCGCAGCTCGTGCAGGTTTCTAGAAAGCTTTTATGTTGAAAACTAATAAAAATAAGAATTTTTGCCTTAAAAGTTAATTTTAGTTGACTCCGATCAATATTTTTGGTAAACGGGCCCGGATCTGTGTTTTGACGGTCCCGGTTGGTCCGTATCGATTTATGGGACCTAGGCGCATGCCCGGAATCGAATTTGGAGGTCCCTAGCTCAAGTTATGAATTTTTGATGGAAATTAAAAATCTAAAAATTAATTATTTTTAAGAATTAATTGATGTTTGGCATTATTAGTACCGGGTCCGTATTTTAGTTTCGGAACCCGGTACTAGTTTATTATGATATTTAAGACATGTCTGAGAAATTTGGTGAGAAACGGAGTTGCTTGGCTTGATTCGGACCTTCGGTTGAGAAAATAGTAATTTTAAAGTGTTCTTGCGAATTTCATTCGATTTGGTACTAAATTCGGAGTTCTAGGTGTTATTTTGGCGATTTGATCGCGCGAGCAGGTCCGTATGATATTTTTAGACTTGTGTGCATGTTTGGTTTGGAGCTCCGAGGGCTCGGGTGAGTTTCGGATAGGCTACGGGGTGATTTGCACTTAGAAAATCTGGTATTTTGCTGCAGCAGGTGTTCTGGCATGTCCTTTTTCGCGTTCGCGAAGGTACTTTCGCGAAGGCGAAGAGTAAACTGGGCAATTGAGGATTTTTTCTTCGCGAACGCGAAGCGATGGGGGCGTTATCCTTCGCGAACGCGTAGTGTTAGGCATTGGGGAGGGGGAGTCAGTCGTTCCTTCAACGCGAACGCGAGCAATGCCTTGCGAACGCGAAGGCCAGGGGGGGGAGTAACCATCGCGAATGCGAGCTGGGTCTCGCGAATGCGTTGGCTTGGCAGTCAGTACCTTTCGCGAATGGGACAGTGCTCTCGTGAATGCGATGAACACTGTCACCCAGCACTTAATAGAATCCAAAACGGGATTTTAGCCAAAAATTTATTTTTCTTAAAAACCAAACGGTGAGAGGCGATTTTCCAAGAGCCATTTCTTCCCCAAATTTTTGGTAAGTGATTCTAAACCATTTTCTTTCAATTACCCATTAAATTTCTTGAATTTTCAACCTAAAATCTAGAGTTTTCATGGTAGAATTAGGGGTTAGGGTAGAAACTAGGGATTTCGGGAATTTAGGGATTTAGACCTCAATTTGAGGTCGGATTCCAAAACTAATTACATATTTGGGCTCGGGGGTGAATGGGTAAAAGGATTTGGTCCGAACCTCGGGGTTTTGACCAAGCTGGCCCGGGGTCGATTTTTTGACTTTTTGGAGAAAAATTTGGGAAATTTTATTTATGCAATATAATTGATTCCTTTAGCAATATTTGATATTATTGAGTCATTTTTGAATAGATATGAGTGGTTTGGAGGTGAATTCTAAAGAAAAAGTTGTAATTGAGAATTAAGTGGCCTTCAGAGCGAGTTAAGTGTTGTGTCTAACCCTGGCTTGAGGAAATTAGGAACCTTAGGTTACTTGCTAAGTGAAATTCATGTGAGCGGCGTATATGTGAGGTGACGAGTACTTATGCACCGCCAAATTTATCTGTTTTCCATGTTTCTCAGTTTTTCTTATATTGTCTCATTCCTATGCCTAATTACGATGTGTTATACTAGTGTTGTTCAATTTATCATTCTTATCATGTTTACGGATTTTCTGGTGATAATTTAGTTTTTCTTTCAAAGTTGAGATTGATGTTATGGAACCAAATGTTGAGGTAAAATTTGTACTTGTTATTCTATCTCCCTGTTGATATTTATGCATTGCATTGTGGTAAGGGAGAGTGTTAATGCACGAAGGGTGATGCCGTGCCATATTGTGAGTGTTAATGCACGAAGGGTAATGCTGTGCCATATTGTGAGTGTTAATGCACGAAGGGTGATGCCGTGCCATGTTGTGAGTGTTAATGCACGAAGGGTGATGCTGTGCCATGATATGAGAGTTAATGCACGAAGGGTGATGCCGTGCCGTTTCTATTTATTTTATGGTGAGGTTGAGAGTAAAAGCACGAAGAGTGATGCCGTGCATTTTTCCTTACTGTATTCACTACTCCTGTTGATTCATTGTATATTGACTGCTCCGGTGATCATTCTGTTATAGTTCTTTATCTTGTATTCCCCTCAGTATGTTCCCCTCCCGACATTTTTTGTTTAGTTCTTTATTTCTGTTATTTGCATATACACTGTTAAATTGTACAGGTTGATTTGTAGGTGCCTTGCCTTAGCCTCGTCACTACTTCGTCGAGGTTAGGCTCGACACTTACCAGTACATGGGGTCAGTTGTACTGATGCTGCACTCTGCACTTTCTGTGCAGATTTTAATACCGGCTCAGGTTGATCGAGATTTGCTACTGGTCCGTTGTCCGGAGACTCAAGGTAGATCTGTCGGCGTTCATAGACCTTGAAGTCCCCGTCTATCTTTTATGTCCTACTGCTTTTTTTCATTCAAACAGTTGTATTCCTTTCAGACTATTACTTGTAGTAAATTCTAGAATACTCGTGAATTATGACTCAAGATCCGGGTAGTAGTAGTTAATATTATTTTATGATATTCCGCACTTATTATATTTCATCTTAGTTAATTATTGTTAATTACTGAATGAAAATAAGGAATTAGTTAATGAATCTCTAACGTTGGCTTGCCTAGCAAATGAAATGTTAGGCGCCATCACGGTCCCGTCTGTGGAAAATTTTGGATCGTGACAGTTATATTATACTATTATACTATATTCTCGTGGTTTATGCATTGTTCTATTGTTTACTTTACTTACAAACCCAAGTGTGAGATTGAGACATATTGAGTTTTTTTTTTTTTTTTTTTTTAACATATTGAGTTTAATTTTTCAGTCTTACATTATCTGCTGCCAATTATGCCTTTATTGTAGTATATGGTATGTTGAAACTAAAAACTAAAAGTAAGACGCCTAGCCGTTTGATTTTGAAAGACAATAAGACGTCTAGTTAAATACCATAATTGTACCCGAAACTATATATCCATAATAACTTTAATTCTTATAGTTCCGTGAAATTGCAGCTTTCCTCCCAAACGTTATTTTCTTTTGCTAGTTTACAACCCTTTTAACTTAACACTTATCAAGTACCACAAGTTCCAAAAATTTACTTGCATTAGCTTTCGGAATTTATTTTATTTATCTCGTTCTTGAATGGTGTACTTTAATACATTAATTTCTTGCATTTGAATAATAAAAATTTAGTTCAAATCATGATAGTACAATTATGAAAAGTATTTGAGGTTGGAAAGATTACGAGCTTAATTTGGCAAGTAGGGGTAGTAAACTAATAATAGTACATACAAAACGTTTAGTTGATATATACTCCATTTTCAATGCTAGGATTGAGGGAGTTTGTACCTTTTAAAACCTATTGATGTTTGGTATGAGCCGAAAATATAAACAACTACCCCTAACAGAAAAGTATACGTTTGGTGAATTATCTTTTTAATCTTGCATCACTGAAATAAATTTATTTAATTTTCTATTTTCACAGAATAAAGTTCAACCATGTTTTTAGTTTCTTAACCTTTTCTTCAAAATGTAAGGTTAAATGTAACTATTTTGAATTGTTTAGCATGTGTAATGAGAATTCGTTCAGATCTTAAACTATTGAAATGTATATTCTTGGTGTCAAAGTATAGCTCGTTCACCATTCACGTATTGCTTTATTTAACAAATTTATAAATTACGTAGGTGCGCATATGAACTAACTTTTTTTCCTCAACAAAAATTTAAAGAAAAATAATAATGACAAATGATGTCTTAGAACCATTACAATGTCGTGTTTTATTACTCATACGTCTATCTTATTTAATCTAACATATCCTCTGTATTTTAAGAAGTTCATAAAATATTTTGACTAATAATATTATTAACATTATATTTATCTTAATGGTGATAATTGTATAAGAAGAATACTGAACAATTTATTTTATATGTGCAACGAGTTGATCCAAGGTGGCAAATAGAATAGAGTCATGGTCTAACCATGCACCAACATGTTTGATTCATAATAAAAAGTCCATTCAATATAAAATGAAGTTGAGGCTTATATAAACCCACAAATCAAAGGATTAGAGTCCCAAAGCGGACAAAGATTAAAATCTTCTAGGCGAAAATCAAGTCACTTAGAATATAGAATTATCGTGCTTCAAGGCTGACCGAAATAGAAACTATTTTGGGTCACTCGTAGTTATAACATTCCCCTTGGAACTAAAACAAGTCAATATTATAATTTATGGAAGGAGCCGAATATAATCAATGCAGATAATGAAGAATGGAACAACGCCACAAAGATGCTATAAGTTCAAGCAAGACTACTCTCTTTAAGTTTTCGAGCAAGCACTATAATACTTTGTGAGTATACAAAAGAAAAAGAAAGAGAGTGAGTGAAAAGTAAAAAATGGTATTTGTAAGTTTCTTTGATGAGTTTCTAAAACCAAAGGGTTGAATGAAAATTGTTGGTGGTAAACTAGTTATAAAACCACAGTTGTAGTTGACTAAAAAGTGAGAAGCAATAAAATAACTTTATGGCCTAAGGAAATTGAATTCATGTTTGGCCAAATCGGAGAAATCAGTTCATTTTGAGAAATGCTTTTTTAAGAGTGCTTTTGAAAAAAATACTTTTGGAAATAAGCCGTTTGTGTTTGGCTAATCACTTTGAAAAGCACTTTTGAGCAATAATTTGTGTTTGACCAATCTCTTCAAAAAGTGCTTTTAAGTATCAAATTACGAATATGAGAAACTGCTTCTACTTCTTCCCAAAAGTACTTTCCCTCCTCCCTCCCCCCCTTTTTCCCCAAAAAAAAAGCTTGGTCAAACACCTCAAGTTAGAAAAAAAGTACTTTTGAGGGAAAAAAAATATTTTTGACCTCTCGAGAAACTTGGCCAAACAGGCTATGAGGGTAGGTCTCGCACCGATATGCGAACCAGTATAAAAACCATTTGTGTCACTTTATAATTTTATTTTATTTTATTTTAGTTTATGTCTTATAATTATTTTTCCTAATGCATATAACTGTTTTCTTAAGTTGTGTTCAAAAGTGTAGGTAAAGTTGGTCTAATTAATCGACTAAAATTTAATAGCATAAAATTCATCCCCTCTTGTGTTTTCAAATATGAATCATTATTTTATATAACTTTCACAAGCTTCTATAACTGATCAGATAATTTGACAAATCTAATGAATATTTGGCACGATATTCCTCTTTTTCGGACTTAACTTACAAATAACTTTCATATTTTCTGTAAGATATTAGTTATTGTTTACCAGTAAAATAGTATTGTTGAATTTATACGTGGTTTCGAGACAAGCGAATTAATTTGATCCCGAAATAATACAAGAATTAAAAATATATGCAACACTTAGCCTTGATATGAAGATGAAATAGCAAAAATAATAGTTTCGGAAACAAGGCTTCCGGGTACAACAGTAATGAAATCAAAAAGTAAGAAGGTAAAATTGTATAAAGTTTTGAATAGATTATAGCGTAAGTTTGCCAGAAAAATCGTGTCCTTTACAATGATAACACAACTTACTATTTATAGTTGCACCTAGGGAGCAAGAATCATGCATTTCTTTAATGTCAATTATGAGGACCATTGAAGAATGTGTAACGGTGAGTATGAATGACAAATTTTTTGAAACGAACAGTGTACTAAATACTGTAGAATACTCTCCATTAAATGCTACCGGGTAGAAGATATTTATTGTATCTTTACGAGAATCATTCTTTCCAGTAACAAATAGAATAATTGTCTTCGGTTGTAGCTATCCTTTCCCTTTGGTTTCTCGTGTCACTATCTTATGCAATCACCCAACATAACATATTTTACCCTCTACCACGTCCTTCGGCCCGTTTGTAGGGCAAAAATCGACCCCTCGAAGACTGTCTCTCTGTGTCAAAATCGTCTTTTGATTTTTCTTTATTCTTCTCCTGGCCTTTTGCCGACGCCGAGAAGCCAATCTGATCATCTTCAATCCTTATCTTGGACTCGTACCGGTTGTGAACATCCGCTCAAGTCGTCGCTTGGAACTCAAGCAAGCTTCCCTTCAATTTTCGGGAAGCATCAGAACTTCTCGGATTCAGAACATTGGTGAATGCTTCAGCTGCCCATTCATCTGGAATAACCAGGAGCAACATTCTTTCCTTTTGGAACCGGGTGACGAATTCCTTTAACGACTTGGACTCTCCATGTGCAATTCTGAATATGTCGGCCTTTCGGGCCTGCACATTTCTAGCATCGGCATGGACCTTAATAAAAGAATTCGCGAGCATCTCAAAGGAATCTATGGAATGATCGGGCAATAACGAATACCACGTCAAGACCCCTCGTGAGGGTCTCTCCGAGTTTCTTCAGCAAAACAAATTCAATCTCGTGGGGAGCTAAATCGTTCCCCTTCACCGTCGTTGTATAGGTGGTAATATACTTCTGAGGGTCCGAAGTCCCATCATATTTCGGTACGTTGGGCATTTTAAATTGCTTCGGGATTAATTCTGGTTCCGCGCTTGGTTTGTACGGTAACTGAGTATATTTTTTTGAGTACGGCAGCACCGATGGTGCACCCGGGATTTGGTTAATGCGGGCGTTCACTTCTCTCATAAACTGTAGGAGCTCGCATTTGAAGGGATCACTCTCGTTATTGTGATCGGAACCGCTCCCTCGGCCTCATTGAAGACAACCTCGCCCACCAGGTTGTTGTTGTTGTCGACCCTCTGCATTGTTTGATTTGCGGGAGCACCGGGAGGGACTGGACCTCGTCCATTCGCGTTATTGGAAGCACCTGACAACGCCTGCTTTAGTTTCGTCATAACCTTATCATGCCGTGTGAGATGGCCTACATGCTCCTCTCCAGCATCATCAGGACACCTCCTGAACACATCGCGGGTACCGCCTGCCGTGGACCGGCGTGGCATCGTTTCCCTTATTGCGGGTATCACTGATTGAATCCTCGTGTTGAAGCTGGTCTCCTTGGGTCTCAAGATTATGTGTGTTGTTAATACCATTATCTGCTATTTTTTTGTGATTTTTTCTAAGAACAAATAATCAAAACACGTTAGTAAAAAAGACAAGGATCAACTTAATTACACGTCTGTTAAGTGAGAGATTTTAACTACTTATTAGCGCCCTTTAGCTTTTATTTTAGTCTAACAACATTGAATTGCGTTCCCGAAACTAATGAAATGTGCAAAATTTCAGGAATTCTGGAAGTTAGACTCCCGATATAAAATCCGGCTCAAAGAGGAGCAGTCCAAGCACAAGGTAACAAAATGGCACATAAGTATCAATATGCGGTATGCAGAAATAATTGCGGACCACATAATTCTACTTGCGGCCGCAAACCAAGAAGCAAAATTCAACAGATTTTTGTGCAAATTGCGGACAGTACATAAATTTTGCGGCTGCAAGAGCTGGGTTAGGACTCAAGTTTAGAGAGTGTGCAAATTTTCAAGTCCCGAGTCCCTATGAATTGCGAACCGCATAAGAATTGTGCGGTCGTAGACATAAATATGCGGACCGTAGAAGACTGGTTTGTGACCGCAGACATAATCTACGTACCAGATAAATGTTGCCTCGCGACCGCAATTTAGAATTATGCGGCCGCAGAATCCCACCTCCTGCCAGATGAATAAGTCTGCAGACCGCACATGGAATTGTGCGGCCGCAGAACTTCCCGAGGGGTATTTTTGTCGGAGATTTTTAGACTTGTATAAATAGTAGAGTTTCACGAAATTAGGTCAAGTTTTGATATCAGCAATTACTGTAGCCGTTTTTCTTTGCCTCTTTTGGAAGTTTACTATATTTTGGTGTATTTTACAGTAGATTTTATTATTTTAAGCTTACATTATGAGTTTAATTAGTTTTTCTTCTTCTTCTTCAAACCCAAGCATGAGTAGCTAGATTTTACTAGGGTTGTGACCCAACCCTAGTGTGTTAACTTTATGGGTAATTAAATTAGTGTTTGTTTATAATTTGGTGTTAGTTATTTAGCCTAGTTCATGCTTTAATTTATGGAATTAATGGTTACAAACATTAGTCCGTGCCTATTTGACTTAGTCTCTACTTGAGAAAGAGAGACTTAGTATAGAAAAATTTGGCTAACAAGGAATTGGGTCAATCGAGAGATTGATTAACCGAATTAAAGGGTTCAACCTAGAGATAGTATAACTTGACTTGAGCTTTTATCAACTATTTTGTGTGATACCCATTTGGTCTTGAGCAAGTCAAATTGGGAAAAATCACTCTCTGACCGAGAGATATTGAGTGAGTAATTGAGAGTTGATAGTTATAATACACCCGATCAATAAAATAAAGCATTAAGGTCTTTATCCCATTAGACAAATACCTAGGCAATGGTCATAACCCTAGGCTTTTTACCAATTTAAAAAACCTCAAAAACAACTATTCCTAAATTTTTTTCTTTATTCTGTAATCTTTAGTGTAAAATTAGAAGTAGAAACAAAACCTTTTTGTGGAAGTGCAAATCAAGATAATTCAATCATGCGCATTAGAATATATACCCCTAACTCCCATCTTAGCTCCATGTGGATCCGACCCCGACTCTTAGTTGAGTTTTATTATTGCAAACGACTATTTCATATATATATATATATATATATATATATATATATATATATATATATATATATTGAGGCGTGCAATTGGACGTGATCGGGCCCCACAGCGGGCGTCAAACTGTTTACCCGTAAAATGTTACAGTTGAATTTATACGTGATTTCTAGACAAGTGAATTAATTTGATTACGAAATAATACAAGAATTGAAGAAATATCCAATACTTAGCCTTGAGACGAAGATGAAATAGCAGAAACAGTAGTTCCGGGAGCAAGGCTTCCGGGTACAACAGTAATGAAATCAAAAAGTAAGAATATAAAATTGTATAAAGATTTGAATAGATTATAGCGTAAGCTTGCCAGAAAATTCGTGTTCTTTGCAATGATAAAAGAGTCCACTATTTATAGTTGCACCTAGGGAGAAAGATCCTAGGATCATGCCCTTATTTAATGTCAATTATGAGGGCCATTGAATAATGTGTAACGGTGAGCATGAATGACAAATTCTTTGTAACGGACATTGTACTAAATATTGTAGAATATTCTCCATTAAATGCTACCGGGTGGTAGGCATTTATTACATATTTATGAGCATCATTCTTTCCGGTAACAAATAGAACCGTTGTCTTCGGTTGTAGCTATTCTCTGCCTTCGTTTCTCGTATCACTCTCATATGCAATTACCCAACATAATATATTTTACCCTATACATTTATATATATCAAAGCAGTATTATACTATTTAATTTGTCTCTTAAAATTCGAAATATGAATTAGTTTAGTGCATATCAAACTTCCAAGAGGGAACATCACTAGAATGTATCCGAATTGTATTGTTTCCGGAATATTTTGTTAGCTTGTTGACTAGAATGGCAAACACATCTGCACTCTTATTAAGCGGGGGTTTGGACATAAGAATCGTAAAATTTCGGAAAAAAGTGAATTTTGTTTTCAAGTGAAAATAATATTTTAAAATTAGAGTTATATTTGGAGATGAATTTAGATTTGGGTTGTTTTCGAATTTTTGTGAGTGATTTGAAGTAAAAATTTAGAAAAATAACTTTTAAATTCATTTTCAAGTGAAAAATTAAAAATTTTACGGCCGAAACCTGATTTCATAAAAAAGTAAAATTTTTTAATGGCCAAATGGGCCCTACTTTATTCTTTTTTTACTATTCTGAAGGACGTCAAGGAAGAAACAACCACACTTTAACATATGGATTATTTTATATATATTTGCCTGGTACTAAATGATCCGAATTGGAAAAGTTTATTTACCTTTCATCTTTGCATCAAATTATACCAGTTTATCATAATTTAATGATAAAAATAAGTTGATAATGTAGGATTGCATATAAGTGTTCATAATATGCAGTGAAAGACAATAACAATTTTAGGCAGAACTTATCGTTTTTAAAATTTATTTATATGTCAAAGATCGGATCTAAGACGTACCTGGTTAAGAGAGTCTTGTTTCAGAGTTTTCTTCGATAATGCGAAAACTCTATGCATATCCACACCGAAACTGATCTTTACCATCAACTCTTTGAGCAATGAAAACTGTGAACAAATTGAACAAAAATATTATGTTAAAAGTTTCTCAAAAATCTCAACTCAAAGGTAGAAGAACAAGAAACAACTTTCTCGCAATAATATTTTCTTTTGACTTTTTGGGGCACACATACACCTTATAGGTTTTCATATGTTCTTCAAGTTCACAAATATATCTCTATATATAAGTGAGTGAAAAAAGAAGAATTAAAATAGTGTTTTTATTCCTTTCCAAGTCAAAGTTGAACTTTAGAAAAATAATTCCAAGGAAGAATTAAAATGGTGTTTTAATTCCTTTCCAAGTCAAAGTTGAACTTTAGAAAAAAAAATTCCAAGGAAGAATTAAAATGGAGTTTTGTGGATTTTGAATTAGTCTCCTTATTAATATTTAATATATATTCCATATATAAATAAATATTAATTATAAGTACCAAATATATATATCACACGTATATATATTTCAATCAAGAGATATAATTTAATTTTCTATTACAAATAAAAAACTTCAATTTGTTCACAATATTAATTATATTCTCCGTGCTAGCAAAGAATATAACAATATTTCATTTGGACTAATAACTAAATTTATTTGACTAAATTAAATTCTTTAATTTAATTATCAAATAATAAAGCAATTCATCATTTAGCAAAGATCAGAACACTCGTTAGTGTGCGACCCCATAAGTTCAATACTAAATCAGTAGTAAATTGATCACATCAATATACTAATCAAGGGTGGCGTCTAGCAACACTCCTCAACGACCGGATAGCGTGGAGTATACAATTTACTCTCAAGAACCCGTAGAAGAATAATACATTAATTCCTTCTGTCCTTATAGCTCTGGGTCACCCTAAGATATGGTTCAACTGTCAAATCCTAATAGGCGACCAACTATGTGTTCATGTAAAAAATAATCGACCATTGAATGACCTAAGAAACTCTTTTCTACTTTCATTCAATCGCCATGACCAAGGTCTTAATTTGGTCGGTTATAATTCATGATAACATGAAGCTTAAACTCATTACCAAGAGTTGACAGATTCCATCTTGATCAATCACTAATTATACAAGTATTTAATCGTACTCAATATCCTTTTAACTATCGCCGTAGGGTCATATGTGTCTAGTATCAAAGTACAATAAATAACTTGTCAATTACTATGATGATATTATGTCAAAGGAAACTCTTACATCACGTTTTTCAAGAGAATATCCTATTGACAGTTTATGGTAATCCTAACCATTAGGAATTATCTAATGAATTAGTTCAATGATCATATCTCTATATGCATAATCTATTTATGTAATTTAGTTAATGAGATCAACTAATCTTTATCCCATAAAAACGATCACATAAATATTGATCTAACCGGATTACCAATGTCCAAATTAATAATCCTACGATCAAGAACAAATTTAGATTAAATTATAAGAAACTTCACTCTCATTGTCATGATCTTCATCACGATGACAAATCTCAAAATTTAATCAAAGACATTATCAAATTAATCAAGCAATTAATAATAACTATGATAAAAGAATATCAAATGCCATATATTTTTATATCAAATAATGTTCACAAAAATATGTTCAAATCATCAACTATGAGACTAGATCTAGGACATATCTACTATATTCCTAACAGATAAAGTGTAATAATTAATTATATTTAATTAATAAAACGTTAATTAAAAACAGAAAATAAGCGCTTATTTGATTAATGTAAATAGTGGATCTGACTTCTGATATTTGTTTTTATAAATCTGGAAAGACAATTTGATGAACGTCCGAGTTGCAGTACTGGACCACTTTATTTTATTCTTTGCCAGTATGAAGGCAATATGACGCATTATGCTAATATAATATATATTATTGCCACAATTATATTGCTCATCTATATTATAATATGGATGAGATATTGTCTGGGTACAATCATTGTATATTAACAATAACAATCCAGTATAATCTTATTACGCAGACCTTGCCCCTACCCTAGGGTAGAGAGTTTGGAGAGAGTAGTTTGTACGCAGGCCTTATTCCTATCCTAGGATAGAGAGACTGTTTTCGATAGACCCTCGGCTCCCTCTCTCCAAGAACTCCCCACTTTGCTGACTCGAACTCAGCACTTTTTGATTAGAAGTAGAGAGTGCTCACCACTAGAGCAACTCACTCGTGTGCATATTGACACCCATCATTGACACCCATCTAATTTTCTATTACAACTTGTTCTGTATGTGAACGCATGCATTATATTGGTTGGCCTTAGCAGGGAAAATGAACAGCTTTCTTCCACTAGATATACAATACGAGCAGCTATGCGTACAACTCTTTTATAGAAAAGCTCGTCATAACGAAGTACTGTAAGATTCTTGGTATTAAGGAGTGTGGTGGGCAGTAGAAAAGTTTTCGATCTTACTAAGAAATCTTGATTTCAATAATTAAAAAATAGAAGCACCTCTTGATGGAGAATATAATAGCTGTACATTTTTCTATACGGTTAAAATCGAGCTCGATATTCGATCGAGCTTCCAAACTTCCTGATTAGGTCATGGTCGAAATATTTGTGATCGGATAAAAGTCGAGCTCGAAGATCGATCTAACACCCCACACGATCGGCCAAAGATCGAAACATGGTAATTAAGATCGAACACAAAGTATCGTCAAAATTAGCCATCGAAACCATCAGATCTGTCCTCGAGTCTACCGAAGGTATAATCGGTCATGTTTCTAACGGTTTCAAAGAAAGTTTCGCCAACTCAACCGGCAGAGGTCCGTAATTCTCGCCATTAATCAATTATTATGGCAGAAATTACGGAACAAGTCAAAAATGAAATCAACGGTCACCAAATCAAGGACTTTTGCCTTTTATAGAGTAATAAAGTAATACCTTAAAGGGTAGGTCTCCCCAAATATATAAAGATGACTTAACAATTCATGAGAGATATATATTGTAACACGCTTCACAAATGTATATACTGTTATTTCCAGTTTTACCATCTTGTCATTCTGCTCGGGCACCCATAAAATCATTGCTGGCTTGAGGGTGACCAATCTCCTAAAGGCGGTTAGGATTGTTCAACTTGTGTGGTTTGCAATTATTTTTTTATCGTTTATTTTCATATTAATCTGATTTTCCATTTTGTGTCAAAATAGATCACATGTTTTTAAAACCGCGTATAAATTCAATTGTTATCCGATTTTGAGGATCAACAGTTTGGCGCCCACCGTGGGGCTAAGGATAATAGTTGTTATTTGATATAAATCTTCATAACACACACTACTTTATACTTGCTCTTTGAAGTGTCTTTGATTTCAGGCTAAAATGACAAACTCTCAATTAGCACCCCTACATATCGACAACGAGTCTGGTCATCAAGGTGAGAATAACAACATGACGTCCGGTAACGTTGGGCCACCTATTGATCCCGTTGGAATTCGGATCGCAGATCCGATTGATGTTAATTCACACGTGGCGATCGACGCAAACTTGCCTACCGACGTTGAAAATAACGTCCATGGTGGAGCCCGATCGGCAGCTCGAAACACACAAAATATTGAAGAAGGCGGGATCAACCTACAGATGATCTTCAAAATATTGCAAGCTCAACATGTAGCGATAACTCAGTTGCAGAGCCAAAGCCAGGCACCGAGCAGGGTTGAACCCGATCTGCCCCGTGAACTCACCCTCAGAAATGAACCGGTCATAGTAAGGACGAATGAACAAGAATCGGGAACTAACCCCGAGATTATAAAGAGGCTCGAGGAGCTGACAAAGCGGATAGAATCAGGGAAAAAAAATCGAAGTGAACAACAAAGAGGTGGAAACCTACAATTACAGGGTAGATCACATCCCGGAGCACCCCGATATTGAAAGGACTGGTATCTAGGAAGTTCGTGCAAAACCCTTTTCCTCCGAGCACGGTTTTGAAGCTGATCCCCAAGAAATTCCGTATGCCCGAAATACCTAAGTACAATGGAACGACCGACCCAAACAAGCATGTAACCTTTTATGCATGTGCCATCAAAGGAAACGACTTGAAAGATGACGAGATCGAGTCTGTTCTACTGAAAAAATTTGGGGAGACCCTGTCATAAGGAGCTATGATATGGTATCATAACTTACCTCCTAATTCTATTGACTCATTTGCTATGCTTGCATATTATTTCGTAAAAGCACATGCCAGTGCCATCAAGGTCGAAACTAGAAAATCAGACTTTTTCAAAGTCAAACAGAAGGATAACGAGTAGGGGCGGGCATAAAATCCGAAAAATCGAATTTCGAACCAGACCGAATTAATTCGGTATTTTGGTTTTGGTTTTTTTGGTATTTCGGTATAATTCAGTATTATATTTTTGGTATTTCGGTATAACGGTACGGTCCTCGGTATTAGGATCTTGAAATTTCGGTATACCGAAATACCGAATTTTTAAAGAATTTTATGTTTGACCTATACTGCCCAGCCCAACCCAATATGTTGTATCTCTAATTCTCTATAGTGCCCTAGTGCCCAGCCCAATCTAATAAGGCCCAACTCTTACCCTCTTTAGTCTTTCCCTAGTTTCACTTCACTAAAGGAAATTTGAAAGGGAGAAACAGAAACCTAACCTAAGAGAATAGAGATCGACTGTGACCGTGAGAGAGAACTCAGAGAAGTGAGAACCTCGGCGTGATAGAGACAAGTCAGACGACGTCACGGCGACTTCACGACCTCGGCGCCAACGACTCTCAAGTGTGACTGCCGGTTTCCTCATTTTTTACCTTCATTCTTCAATCTTCAACTCTTCAACAGGTTCATAACTTTTCATTCTTCAATCTTCAATTTTTTTATAATAATAGCTGTACTGTTGGAGAAGGAATGTTATTTTAAATTTTGGGGTATGAATTTTGATGTAGCTGTAGTATTGAGTTTTGGGGTATAATTTAAGACTAAGTTAATACCGCTCTACTATTGCACTGTTAGAGTCTCTGTTTTTTGTTTAATTTTGCTGCACTGTGTTAAACTTGAATTGTAGTTATTTGTGAGTTAGGCAGAATTGGCAGATTTGAATTGTGGTTATTTGCGAGCTAGGCAGAATTGGCAGCTTTGAATTGTGCACTGTTGGCAGCTTTGAATTGTGCAATGTGCACTTTGAATTGGCAGCTTTGAGCCTTTGTCATTTGAATTATGCACTGTGAAGATGTTGCACTCGTTAATCATTGTGCACAGTGCATTGTTGCACAGAATTGTGCACTCATTAATCGTTATTGCATTTGCTTTGAAGTTTGAATTGTGCACTGTTGCACTTGCACACTTTCACTAGTTAGTGTTGACTTGAATAGTGCATTGTTGC
Source organism: Nicotiana tomentosiformis (assembly GCF_000390325.3). Taxonomy (NCBI): domain Eukaryota; kingdom Viridiplantae; phylum Streptophyta; class Magnoliopsida; order Solanales; family Solanaceae; genus Nicotiana; species Nicotiana tomentosiformis. The sequence continues at coordinate 95,932,007 of NC_090812.1, read as the reverse complement.
TTACTGCTTAGTGTTGAATTTAGCGATTATTGTCATTCATTAGTGTTGCTTATTTAGCGATTATTAAACCGAAATCGTACCGAACCAAAATAAGAAATACCGAACCGTACCGTACCGAAATACTTTGGTACGGTATTTGGTATACACAATTGATAAACCGCATACCGAACCGAAATTCTTAAATACCGAACTGAAATACCGAATGCCCACCCCTAATAACGAGATGCTTAGGGAATTCGTGTCCCGGTTTCAAATGGAACGAATGGATCTGCCGCCAGTCGCTGATGATTGGGCTGTTCAAGCTTTCACTCAGGGACTCAATATCCGAAGCTCGGTGGCTTCACAGCAAGTGAAGCAGAATCTGATAGAATACCCTGCCGTTGCCTAGGCCGATGTACATAACCGGTATCAATCAAAAATTAGAGTCGAAGATGACCAGATCGGGGCCCCTTCGGAGTCTGTTTATTCCGTCAGAACCCTCGACATAATCAAGAGAGACATCGATCGTGAACCAAGATCAAACAGGGATAGATATCAACCATATAATGGAGATCGGAAGAGTAGTGGGTCCGGACGGATCCCCATAGGGAACAAAAGGAGAAATGACCAAGGTCGAAGCACCTGGGGGCTCATGACCAAAAATAGCTTCGACGGGTCCATCGGGCCTAAAGAATCGCCAATGTTATCGGAATACAACTTTAATGTCGATGATGTCGCCATTGTATCAGCTATCGGTCGCATTAAGGATACCAAATGGCCTCGACCTCTACAATCCGATCCAACTTAAAGTGATCCTAACTAGATGTGCAAATACCATGGAACTCACGGTCATAGAACGGAAAATTGTCAACAACTGAGAGAAGAAGTAGCCCGACTATTCAACAATGGGCACCTTCGACAATTCTTAAGCGACCGGGCTAAGAATCATTTCAGGAATATAGATACTAACAAACAGACAGAACAAGAAGATACCGAACCTCAACACGTCATTAATATGATCATCGATGGAGTCGATATCCCACATGGGCCGATATTGAAACGCACCAAAGTATCCATTACTAGGGAAAAACGAACTCGAGACTACATACCGGAACCAATCTTATCTTTCAGTGACGATGATGCGGAAGGGATCATACAGCCTCACAATGATGCACCGGTAATATCTGTACTCATAAATAAAACTAGAATTAAACGTGTGTTAATTGATATAGGTAACTCGACCAATATTATTCGGTCGAGGGTCGTGGATGTCACGACCCAATTTCCCCTCCCTGTGACGTTGTGACGGCACCTAGTCTCTACAACTAGGTAAGCCTAACATTTTTCGGAATAATGAAATAGAAATATAAATTTAACCAACTATTCAAAAATACACAACAATTCCAAAAACCTGAAACATCGTGAATCACAAACTACAGAAGGAAAAATCTAGTGTCTCTATACATCAGAGTCTAACAAGAAAAAATACAGAAGATAATGGACATGAGAAAGAGTAGAAGGGGACTTCGAGGTTTGCGAACGCGGCAGATACACCTTGAAGTCTCCAAAGTTGTCCCGGCTTACTGATAGTGCGCCTAATAAGGTGCACCTGGATATGCACACGATAAACATGTGCAGAGAGTAGCATGAGTACACCACAATCGGTACCCAGTAAGTACCAAGCCTAACCTCGGTCGAGTAGTGACGAGGCCGGGTCAGGGCCTTACTGGTAAATATATAATAAAACAATATAGAGTGTAATACCACAATAAAATAAAGGCTGAAATTTAACAACAATGAAATCATAGAAGGTAACAGCTCAGCACATAGAAACATAACAGGGGATCTCTCGAGATACCGTCTCGTAGTCCCAAATGTAAATGTGCAGGGGGATCTCCGGGAATACCGTTCCGTAGTCCCAAAGTAAATGTGCAGGGGGATCTCCCGGAATACCGTTCCGTAGTCTCAAAGTAAATATCAAGACAAGGGAATCTCCCGGAATACCGTTCCGTAGTCCCAGAGTAAATATGTAGTACAAGGGAATCTCCCGGAATACCGTTCTGTAGTCCCAAAGTAAATATGCAGTACATGGGGATCTCCCAGAATACCGTTCCGTAGTCCCAAAGTAAATATGCAGCGCGAATGATAGAAATACAACTACATCACGAAATTCTTACAATTTAGACTAAGTACCAGTCAGGGAAGAAGCAGGAAATTCACTAAGCATGCTGCACATAATTCACATAAACAATTAAGACATGCAGACATGTTGTATTAGACTAAACATGATAGCTACAATATTGGAATAACTCAATTAAGAATGAAAATAGATTAGTACTCATTAAAATGGTATAACTCAAAATAACAGGAAAACATGTTGCTGCTCGGTAAGAAAATCAGGTTTTACCACAACTAGCCCGTGTACGTACTCGTCACCTCACGTACACGACGCTCACATAACATAATAGTTCCAAATCTTAAGGGGATTTCCCCTACACAAAGTTAGGCAAGCTACTTACCTCGAACCAAGCTCAATCAATCGGTCACAGTGCCTTTCTCACGAATATCCGGCTCCGAATGACCCAAATCTAGGCAAAAGCAATTAAATATCATAAATACAACAATAATAGACTCATCTAATTAACGAAATCAACATTTTAACGAAAATTCCGAAATTAACTCAAAAATTGCCCGTGGAGACCATGTCTCAGAATCGGGTAAAAGTCATAAAATACGAAATCCCATTTACTCACGAGTCTAACCATATCAAATTTGCTAAAATCCGACACCAAATGGTCCTCCAAATCCACAAATCAAACTTCCAAATCCCTAGCCTCACATTCCCAATTTCCACCTTAAGTACGCACTAACTATGCGGGAAAATACATGGGGAAGCAAGATTATTAATAAAAAATAAGAACAAGGGACTTACCTCAATAAATCTCTCGAAAATACTCTCAAAAATCGCCCTAAACCGAGTTGCAAAGTCCAAAAATGACAAAAATCGCGAAGCCCTTCGATTTTAACCACTGCCCAGGTATATCCGCACTTGCGGAGCCTGGGCTCGTACCTGCGGGTGCGCTTGTGCGGAAAAATGTGCGCATCTGCGCAAATCACTTACCCCCTCTGCCTTCGCATCTGCGATGAAAGGGCCGCACCTGCGCGTGCGCGCCTGCGGAAATCCCTTCCGCTTCTGTGGACCTTGCGCACCTGCGATGGCCCTAACGTATCTGCGGGCATCGCAGATGCGGAATTCACCTCGCACCTGCGACCTCTGGCACTCCTCCATTTTTCCGCTTCTGTGCTTGCCTCTCCGCATGTGCGATCATGCACCAGCGGTTTCTCCACCGCAGGTGCAAAAATGACAGATGCCTGAAGACTTCAGCAACAACTCAAATCCAACTTTTGATCCGTTAAGCACTCGAAACTCACCCGAGTCCCCCGGGACCACAACCAAACATACCAACCAATCCTAAAATACCATACGAACTTAGTCGAGCCCACAAATCACATCAACTAATGCTAACACTACGAATCACCCTCCAATTCAAGCTTAAAGAACTTTAAACTTCAAATTCCTACAACCGATGCCGAAACCTATCAAACCACGTCCGAATGACCTCAAAATTTGCACACAAGTCATATTCAACATTACGGACCTACTCCAACTTCCGGAATAGGAATCCGACCTCGATATCAAAATTTCAACTACCTGTCCAAATCTCCAAAAATTCGACTTTCGCCATTTCAAGCCTAAATGAGCTACAGGCCCCCAAAACACATTCCGGACATGCCCCTAAGCCCAAAATCACCCAACGGAGCTCACAGAATCAATGGAATTCTATTCCGGAATCGTCTTCACACAGTTCTGACTACGGTTCAAATTCTAAGACCTAAACTCTCATTTAGGGACTAAGTGTCTTAAAATACTCCGAAACTCAAAACCAATCATCCCGGCAAGTCACAATAGCAGAAATAGATATAGGGAAAGCAATTAATAGGGGTTCGGGCTTTAACTCTCAAAATGACTGGCCGGGTCGTTACATCCTCCCCTTCTTAAAACAATCGTTCATCCTCTAACGAGCATAGAGACATACCTGAAGTGGTGAAAAGATGAGGATAACGGCTGCGCATATCCTGCTCGGTCTCCCAAATCGCCTCCTCGACCGGCTGTCCCCTCCATTGAACCTTCACAAAAGAAATGTTCTCTGACCTTAGCTTTCTGACCTGCCTGTCTAAAATAGCCATTGGCTCCTCAACATAAGATAGATCCTTGTCTAATTGAACTGAGCTGAAATCCAACACATAGGACAGATCGTCGTGATACTTCCGGAGCATAGAAACATGGAATGCCGAATGAACTCCTGCTAGACTGGGAGGTAAGGAAAGCTCATAAGTAACCTCCCAACTCGACGCAACACCTCAAATGGAACAATGAACCTTGAGCTCAACTTGCCCTTCTTTCCAAACCTCATAACGCCCTTCATAGGCGAAACCCGGAGCAAGACTTGCTCTCCAACCATGAATGCCACATTGCGAACCTTCCAGTCCGCATAACTTTTCTGTCTGGACTGGGATGTGCGAAGTCTATCCTAAATCACCTTCACTTTTTTCAAGGCATCCTGAACCAAGTCTGTACCCAATAATCTGGCCTCACCGGGTTCAAACCAACCCACTAGGGACCGACACCGCCTACTGTACAGAGCCTCATACAGTGCCATCTGAATGCTGGACTGATAACTGTTGTTGTAAGCAAACTCCGCAAGTGGCAAGAACTGGTCCCAAGCACCCTCAAAATTTATCACACACGCACGAAGCATATCCTCTATTATCTGAATAGTGTGCTCGGACTGCCCGTCCGTCTGAGGGTAAAATATTGTGCTCAACTCAACCCTAGTACCCAACTCATGCTGTACAGCTCTCTAGAACAGTGATGTAAATTGCGTACCCCGGTCAGAGATAATAGATACTGGTACGCCATGAAGCCTGATGATCTCATGGATGTAGATTCGAGCTAGCTGCTCGGAAGAATAGGTAGTCATCACAAGAATGAAATGAGCCGACTTGGTCAGCCTATCCACAATCACCCAAACTACATCAAACCTCCGCTGAGTCTGTGGGAGTCCAACAACAAAATCCATAGTGATCCGCTCCCATTTCCACTCCGGAATCTCTAACTTCTGAATCAATCTACCTGGTTGCTGATGATCATATTTTATCTGTTGGAAATTCAGACATCGAGCCACATACTCTACTATGTTCTTCTTCATTCTCCTCCACCAGTAATGCTGTTTCAAGTCCTGATACATCTTTGCGGCACCCAGATGAATAAAGTACCGCAAACTGTGAGCCTCCTAGAGAATTAACTCACGCAAACCATCTACATTGGGCACACATAGCCTACCCTGCATCCTCAATGCACCATCATCTCCAATAGTGACCTCCTTAGCATCACCGCGCTGGACCGTGTCCTTAAGGACAAGCAGATGGGGGTCATCATACTGACGCTCACTGATACAATCATAAAGAGAAGACCGAGAGACCACATAATCCAACACTGGACTCGGTTAAGAAATATCCAATCTCACAAACTAGCTGGCTAAGGCCTGAACATCTAATGCCAATGGCCTCTATGCTGCTGGTAGATATGCTAAACTCCCCAAACTCTCTGCCCGGCGACTCGAAGCATCGGCCACCACATTGGCCTTCCCAGGGTGGTATAAAATAGTGATATCATAATCCTTAAGTAGCTCCAACCACCTCCGCTAATGTAAGTTAAGATCTTTCTGCTTAAAAAAATGTTGCAAACTCCGATGATCGGTGTAAATCTCACAAGGAACATCATACAAATAATGCCGCCATATCTTCAAGGCATGAACAATAGATGCTAACTCAAGGTCATGGACATGATAGTTCTTTTCGTGCACCTTCAGCTGTCTGGACGCGTAGGCAATCACCCTACCATCCTGCATCAACACCGCACCGAGACCAATCCGCGATGCATCACAATATTCAATATAAGACCCCGAACCTGTAGGTAATACCAATACTTGGGTTGTAGTCAAAGATGTCTTGAGCTTCTGAAAGCTCTCCTCACATTCCTCTGTCCACCATAACGGAGCACCCTTCTAGGTCAGCCTGGTCATAGGTGCTGCAATAGATGAGAATCCCTCTACAAAGTGACAATAATACCCCGTCAAACTAAGAAAACTCCGGATCTCTGTAGCTGAGGATGACCTGGGCTAACTTTGCATTGATTCAATCTTCTTCGGATCCACCTGGATCCCCTCACTCGATACTATATGACCCAAGAATGCCACTGAGTCTAGCCACAACTCACACTTTGAAAATTTTGCATATAACTTCTTTTCTCTCAAGGTCTGAAGTGCAGTCCTCAGGTGCTGTTCATGATCCTCCCGACTCCGAGAGTATACCGGAATGTAATTAATAAACACAATGACGAATAAGTCAGGATAAGGCCGGAACACACTGTGCATCAAGTGCTTGAAAGCTGTTGGGGCATTGGTCAGCCCAAAAGAGATAGTAAGAAACTCATAGTGACCATATCTGGTCCTGAAAGTAGTCTTCGGGATATCCGACTCCTGAATCTTCAACTGATGATAACCTGAACGTAAGTCAATCTTGGAAAATACTCTGGCACCATGTAACTGATCAAATAAGTCATCAATACGAGGCAATGTATTCTTGTTTTTCACTGTGACTTTGTTCAACTGGCGGTAATCAATACACATCCGCATAGAACTGTCATTCTTCTTTACAAATAAGATAGGAGCACCCCAAGGTGACACACTGGGCCGAATGAAGCCTTTATCAAGCAATTCTTGTAACTGCTTCAATTCAGGAGGAGCCATACGATATGGAGGGATAGAGATGGGCTGAGTGCCCGGCAATAAATCAATGCCAAAATCAATATCCTGTCGGGTGGTATGCCTGGAAGATCAGTTGGAAACACATCTGGAAAGTCCCTCACTACTGGAACTGACTCAATTGTAGGGGTATCAATACTGACATCTCTCACATAAGCTAGATACGCGTCACACCCCTTCTCAACCATTCGTTGTGATTTAAGAAAAGAAATAACTATGCTGGGAGTATACTCTAAGGTATCTCTCCACTCTAATCGCGGTAAACCTGGCATAACCAGCGTCACGGTTTTACCGTGACAATCAAGAATAACATAATGGGGTGACAACCAGTCCATGCCCAAAATAATATCAAAGTCCACCATGCTGAGCAATAATAAATTGGCTCTGGTCTCAAAACCACTAAGAGCAATCAAACACGACCGATACATGCGGTCCACAATAAGCGAATCTCCCATAAGAGTAGATACATAAATATGGGAACTCAAAGAATCCCGAGATACGCCCAAATATGGAGCAAAATAAGAGGACACATAAGAATATGTAGAGCCTGGGTCAAATAATACCGACACATCTCTATGACAGACCAGAACAATACCTGTAATGACAGAATCAGAAGCAACTGCCTCTATAAGAGCAGGAAGTGCATAATATCTGGCCTGACCTCCCCCTCTAGGGCGACCTCTACCCCCCGACCTCCACCTCGAGCTGGTTGAGCAGGTGGGGTGGCAGCTGGTGCTGTAATCATAGCCTAAGGACCCGGTAAAGCATGTTGTGATTGAAAAGTCTGTGGAGGTGCACCCCTCCTAATCCTGGGGCAATCCCTCACCATGTGGTGAGTGTCGCCACACTCAAAACAAACTTTGGGAGGGTGTGGCTGCTGAGACTGGCTCGGGCCAGGTCTGCTGGACTGGCCACTAGGAATACCCCATGCAAAAGGCGCACTAGATACTGGAGGTGCATAATAAGGCTCCTGGGGTCTAGAAGGAGCTGGAACACTGCTGGAGGTTGGAAGAGCTGAATGAACGGGGCAGCTCACATAACCCCTACCATGGAGAGCTGCTGGGGCACGAGCTCCCGAATAATAACTAGCCTCTCGAGACCTCTTGGCCTCCCTCTCCTCTCTATCCCGGGCAAACATGCCCTCGAATTTCCTGGCAATACCCACAACTTGCTAATAAGAAATATCCATCTCCAATTCCCTAGCCATACTACTCCGGATGCTGGGACGAAGACCCTCAATAAATCGTTGAACCCTCTCTCGAACTGTGGCAACTAAGGCCGGTGCATGTCAGGCCAAATCACTGAAGTGAACTGCATACTCTGACATAGTCTTAGCACCCTGGCGTAGCTGCTCAAACTCCGCGCGCCATGAGTCCCTAAGGCTTTAAGGGATATACTCTCTCAAAAATATATATGAGAACTGAGCCCATGTAAGTGAAGCTGCCTTAGCCGGACTACTCAAATCATAAGCACGCCACCACTGATAGGCTGCTCCTCTAAGCTGGAATGTGGTAAAAGAAATCCCGCTTATCTCCTCTACGCCCATAGTACAGAGAATACGATGACACTCCTCCAGAAAACCCTGAGCATCATCTGTAGCCAATCCGCTGAAAGTAGGTGGGTGGTACTTCTTGTACCTCTCAAGTCTCAGCTGCTCAGCCTCAGAAGCTGCTGCCCTAACCTCAAGCTGAGCTGGAGCTACCGGCTACATTGGTACAATCTCTAGAACCTGGTCGACTTGAACCCGCTTCTCTGGAGTACCCGCGATTGGAGTCTGTGCTCCTCCCCCGGCCTGAGATGTGGTAGGAGCAAGTGGAATCAATCCATCCTGAGCTAAGGTGCTGAACATGCTCAGAAACTGGGCTAAAGTCTCCTGGAGGGCTAGTGCCGCAACAGGTATCTCAGGTGTCTGCCCTCCGGCTTGAGCTACTAGGGGCTCCTCTGTAGCAATTCGTGCGGGTGCTCTGAATGCACTACGGGGACGTCGTGGGCCTCTACCCCCCGCCCAGGCCTCTCGCGGATCTAGTAGGGGGCGCGGGTGCCTGTTCATCAAATTCGCTTGTACGTGTCCTCACCATCTGTGAGAGAATAGAATACAAAAATTTAGAATTTCTGAAGTCAACAATTTTCGCACGGCAAGGAATCAAAGTAGTGAAATTTTCCTAACAGTTCCATATCCTCCCGTAGATAAGTACAAACGTCTCCGTACCGATCCGTGAGACTCTAATAAATCGGGTTGTGACTCACGATACCTACAAACCTAGAGCTCTGATACCAACTTGTCACGACCCAATTTCCCCTCCGTGTGACGTCGTGACGACACCTAGTCTCTATAACTAGGTAAGCCTAATATTTTTCGGAATAATGAAACAAAAATATAAATTTAACCAACTATTCAAAAATACACAACAATTCCCAAAATCCGGAACATCGTGAATCACAAACTACAGAAGGAAAAAACTTGTGTCACTATACATCAAAGTTTAATAAGGCAAAATACAGAAGATAATGGATATAAGAAAGAGTAGAAGGGGACTCCGAGGTTTGCGGATGCGGCAGATATACCTTGAAGTCTCCAAAGCAGTCCCGGCTCACTGATAGTGCGGCTAATAAAGTGCACCTAGATTTGCACACAAAAAACATGTGCATAGAGTAGCATGAGTACACCACAATCGGTACCTAGTAAGTACCAAGCCTAACTTCGGTCGAGTAGTGACGAGGTCGAGTCAGGGCCCTACTGGTAAATATCTAATAAAACAATATATAGTGTAATACCGCAATAAAATAAAGGCTGAAATTTAACAACAATGAAATCATAGAAGGTAACAACTCAGTACACAAAAACACAACAAGAGATCTCCCGAGATACCGTCTCGTAGTCCCAAACGTAAATATGCAGGGGGATCTCCCGGAATACCGTTCCGTAGTCCCAAAGTAAATGTGCAGGGGGATCTCCCGGAATACCATTCCGTAGTCCCAAAGTAAATATAAAGACAGGGTGATCTTCCGGAATACCGTTCCGTAGTCCCAGAGTAAATATGCAGTACAAGGGGATCTCCCGGAATACCGTTCTGTAGTCCCTAAGTAAATATGCAGTACAGGGGGATCTCCCGGAATACCGTTCCATAGTCCCAAAGTAAATATGCAGCGCGAATGATAGAAATACAACTACATCATGAAATTCTTACAATTTAGACTAAGTACCGATCAGGGAAGAAGCAGGAAATTCACTAAGCATGCTGCACATAATTCACATAAACAATTAAGACACGTAGACATATTGTATTAGACTAAACATGATAGCTTCATATATTGGAATAACTCAATTAAGAATGAAAATAGATTAGTACTCATTAAAATGGTGTAACTCAAAATAACAGAAAAACATGTTGCTGCTCGGTAAGAAAATCGGGTTTTACCATAACTAGCCTGTGTACGTACTCGTCACCTCACGTACACGGTGCTCACATAACACAATAGTTCCAAATCTTAAGGGAATTCCCCCCCCCCCCACAAAGTTAGGCAAGCCACTTACCTCGAACCAAGCTCAATCAATCGGCCACAATGCCTTTCTCACGAATATCCACCTCCGAATGGCCCAAATCTAGGCAAAAGCAATTAAAATTCATAAATACAACAATAATAGACTCATCTAATTAACGAAATCAACATTTTAACGAAAATTCTAAAATTAACTCAAAAATCTCCCGTAGGGACCACGTCTCGGAATTGGGTAAAAGTCATAAAATACTAAATCTTGTTAATTCACGAGTCTAACAATATCAAATTTACTAAAATCCGACACCAAATGGTCTTCCAAATCCACAAATCAAACTTTCAAATCTCTAGCCTCAAATTTCTAATTTCCACCTTAAATACACAGTAACTAGGTGAATAAATACATGGGGAAGCAATATTATTGATAAAAAATAGGCACAAGGGACTTAACTCAAGAAATCTCTCAAAACTCACCCTAAACCGAGTTGCAAAGTCCAAAAATGACAAAAATCGTGAAGCCCTTCGGTTTTAACCACTGCCCAGGTATTTCCGCACATGCGGAGCCTGGGCTCGTACCTGTGGGTGCTCTTGTGCGGCAAAACGTGCGCATCTGTGCAAATCACTTACCCCCTCTGCCTTCGCACTTGCGATGAAAGGGCCGCACCTGCGGAAATCCCTTCCGCTTTTGCGGACCTTGCGCACCTGCGATGGCCCTAAAGCATCTGCGGGCATCACAGATGCGGAATTCACCTCACACCTGCGACCCATGGAACTCCTCCATTTTTCCGCTTCTGTGCTTGCCTCTCCGCACGTGATATCACGCACCTGCGGTCTCTCCATCGCAAGTGCGAAAATGACAGATGTCTGAAGACTTCTGCAGCAGCTCAAATCCAACTTTTGATCCGTTAAGCACTTAAAACTCACCCGAGGCCCCCGGGACCACAACCAAACATACCAACCAATCCTAAAATACCATACGAACTTAGTCGAGCCCACAAATCACATCAACTAATGCTAACACTACGAATCACCCTCCAATTCAAGCTTAAAGAACTTTAAACTTCAAATTCCTACAACCGATGCCGAAACCTATCAAACCACGTCCGAATGACCTCAATATTTGCACACAAGTCATATTCAACATTACGGACCTACTTCAACTTCCGAAATAGGAATCCGACCCCGATATCAAAATTTTCACTACCGGTCCAAATCTCCAAAAAATTGACTTTTGCCATTTCAAGCCTAAATGAGATACAGGCCCCCAAAACACATTACGGACACTCCCCTAAGCCCAAAATCACCCAACCGAGCTAACAGAATCGATGGAATTCTATTCCGAAATCATCTTCACATAGTTCCAACTACAGTCCAAATTCTTAGATTTAAGCTCTCATTTAGGGACTAAGTGTCTTAAAACACTTAGAAATTCAAAACCAATTATCCTGGTAAGTCACAATAGCAGAAATAGATATGGGGAAAGCAGTTAATAGGGGTTCGAGATCTAACTCTCAAAACGACCGGCCGAGTCATTACAGTGGAACAACTCGGTCTACAAGATAAAACCGTGCCTGCAGTCCGAGTTCTAAACGGGTTCAACATGGCATGTAAAACCGCTATGGGGGAGATAGCGTTATCGATCAATACCACCAGAATCATACGAGAGTCCAAGTTTTATATGATCGAAGGGGATATGAGGTACAACGCCCTTCTCGGAAGGCCATGGATCCATCACATGAGGGCAGTGCTCTCAACTCTTCACCAAGTGTTAAAATTCCCAAGCCAGGGGGGAGGGGGATTAAGAAAATCTATGGGGAACAACCGGCCGCAAAAGAGATATTTACAGTCGAAGAAGTGATTCCAATATCAACATTAGCAGCATCGAATGAATCGAATTCGGGAGCAAACCAAGAGGCCAAATAGTAGTAACCGATACCGGCCACGACCCAATCGGATAAGCAAAGGACTTATGATGATGATGATTACGGGGTTCCTCAATATTTTATAATCCCCGATGACTCAGGCGCAACCAAATCAACGGTCGAAGAGCTAGAAAAAGTTATATTGATCGAGCATCTACCTGATCGGAAGGTATACCTAGGCACAGGGTTAACTCCCGAGCTCAAGAAAAAACTTATTCAATTTCTTGTAACTAACATAGATTATTTTTCTTGGTCCCATTTTGATATGACAGGGATCCCACCGTAGATAACCACTCACAAGCTAAGCTTGAACCCGAAAATCAATTCGGTCAAGCAGAAGATGAGGCCCCAGTCCGAGGTCAAACATGCTTTCATCAAGGACGAGGTATCTAAACTCCTTAAAATAAGGTCCATTCGGAAGGTTAAATACCCTGATTGGTTAGCAAACGTAGTGGTAGTCCCTAAAAAGGGGGACTAGTTAAGAATGTGTGCAGATTATAAGGATTTGAGTAAAGCATGTCCCAAGGACTCTTTCCCTTTACCCAACATTGATCGCATGATCGATGCCATGGCCGGCCATGAGATTCTCAGTTTTCTCGATGCCTATTTCGGATACAACCAAATACGGATGAACCCGGATGATCAAGAAAAAACCTCCTTCATCACTAAATATGGCACGTATTTCTATAACGTAATTCCATTCATATTAAAAAATGTCGGTGCCACTTATCAATGCTTAGTAATCGGATATTTGATGAAAAAATAGGAAAATCGATGGACGTTTACATTGACGATATGTTAGTTAAGTACCTGCGAGCAGAGGACCATTTAAAATATTTACACGAAACCTTCAGCATATTAAAGAAGTACAATATGAAGTTGAACCCAGAAAAATGTGCGTTCGGAGTCGTATCAGGATAATTCCTCGGATTCATGGTATCCAACCGAGGAATCGAGATCAACCCCGACAAGATCAAAGCCATCGAAGATATCACGGTTGTGGACAACGTAAAGGCCGTGCAAAGGCTAACCGAGTGCATAGCCGCCCTAGGGCAATTTATTTCGAGGTCATCCGACAAGAGCCACCGATTCTTCGCACTATTTAAAAAGAAGAATAACTTCTCATGGACTCTGGAATGCCAACTAGCTTTGGAAGAGCTCAAGAGATACTTATCGAGCCTGCCGCCACTTCACACACCAAAGACAGATGAACAACTATACTTGTACTTGGTGGTCTCGGAGATAGCGGTAAGTGGAGTCCTAGTTCGGGAAGAATGAGGTACGCAATTTCCGATTTATTATGTTAGTAGGGCCTTAGGAGAGGCCAAAACTAGGTATCCTCACCTAGAAAAACTAGCTCCCGCCTTGCTAAGCACCTCCAGGAAGCTAAAACCATACTTCCAATGTCACCCATATGTGTCGTAACAACTTACCCGTTAAGGAGCGTTATGCATAAGCCCGAACTCTCAGGCCGATTGGCCAAATGTGCCCTGGAAGTAAGTGGTTACGATATTGAGTACCGACCCCTGACCGCCATTAAATCCCAAATTTTAGCAGACTTTGTGGCAGACTTTATGCCGACCTTAATACCCAAGGTCGAAAGAGAGTTATTAATTAACTCGTGGACTTCCTCGGGAATCTGGACCCTCTTTACTAACGACGACTCAAACGCAAAAGGGTCCGGACTCGACATCATACTAAAGTCACCAATAGGTAACATAATTAGCAATCTATTAAGAGCCCATGATTGCAGGCCTTGAATTATCCAAAAGCTTTGGGGCAGAGGTGATCGAAGCCAAGTGCGACTCATTCCTTGTGGTAAACCAAGTTAATGAAGTATTCGAGGTCAGTGAAGAACGAATGCAGATATACTTGGACAAGTTACATGTGACATTACATCGGCTCAAAGAATGGACTTTGCAACATGTACCTAGGGATCAAAACAGCGAGGCCTATGCCCATGTTAACTTAGGATCATCGGTCGAAGACAACAATATCAACTTGGGAGAGGTCATACAACTTATGGGATTGGTGGTAGAAGAAGGCCACGCCGAGGTCAACTCAACGAGCCTAACTTGGGACTGGATGAATAAGTACGTGGAATATCTCAGGACCGGAAAACTGCCCTCGGACCCGAAAGAATCAAGGGCCTTGCGTACAAAAGCAACCTGATTTAGCATGTTCGAAGACGGAACCCTGTTCAGAAGGACCTTCGATGGACCACTTGTAATACGTCTAGGCCGGGGGATACTGAGTACGTTTTAAGGGAAATCCACAAAGGTACCTATGGAAATCATTCGTGTGCTGCATCACCGGTTCGAAAAATAATCAGAGCTGGTTACTACTGGATCGACATGGAAAAAGACGTAAAGGAGTTCGTTCGAAAATGTGATGAATGCCAAAGACACGCTCTGATGATTCATCAACCTGGGGATCTGCTGCATTCGGTTTTGTCACCATGGTCGTTCATGAAGTGGGGAATGGACATCGTCATCCCCCTTCCATTGGCACCCGGTAAGGCTCGATTTTTATTATTTCTGACTGACTACTTTTTAAAATGGGTGGAAGCCCAGGCATACAAGAAGGTCAGAGAGAAGGAAGTCATCAATTTCATTTGGGACCGCATCATATGCCGATTCGGGATGCCGACCGAGATTGTATGCGATAATGGGAAACAATTCATCGGAAGCAAAGTAACCAAATTCGTTGAAGACCATAAGATAAAAAGGATTATATCGATACCCTATCACCCTAGTGGGAATGGACAAGCTGAATCTACCAACAAAACCATTCTCCAAAGCCTTAAAAAGAGGTTAACCGACACCAAAGGAAAATGGAAAGAAATGCTACCTGAGATCCTATGGGCCTACCATACAACCTCGAAGTCCAGTACCGGGGCCACCCCATTTTCTTTGGTTTATGACATCGAAGATTTAATACCAGTCGAGGTCGGAGAACCAAACATCAGATTCTGATATGCAACAAAGGAATCGAACGGTGAGGCTATGAGTACGAGCTATTAGATGAAAGGCGCGAAGCCGCCCTTGTCCGGCTAGCCGCCCAAAAATAACGAATCGAAATATATTACAATCGAAGGGCCAACCTTCGACACTTCAATACAGGGGACTTGGTACTAAGAAAAGTTACACTATGCCCCCAAAATCTGAACGAAGGGAAATTAGGGCCGAACTGGGAAGGACCGTACCAAATTATCGAGTTCACCGGAAAATGATCCTACAAGCTTGGAATAATGAACGTCGTTACCGAAAAATTGGAATATAACTCACTTAAAGCAATATTACTGCTTAGGTATGGCCCTGATTCTTTCTTTTATTTTTACATTTCAATCTAACACTAGCAGGTAGCCAACAAGGGATGATACGAGATCCTAGGTCTAAAAGCATGCGTTGCACTCTTTTTCTCTTGAACCGGCTTTGTCCCAAATGGATTTTCCATCAAGGTTTTTAACGAGGTAACAAGTAAATCATGCTAACTTAGAATTGAAGGCTGGCTACGAACTGGTGACAATGATCACAACAGCATTTGAGGCCTCTCTTCGGTCAGCCCCGAACACTGGGCAATATCCTCGGATATCGACTTTAACAAGGAAAGAAACTTTGTGATTGAAGGGTATCGATCAATAGGATTTATTGTAAGGGCCAAATGGTCAAATGAACCATGCCCACACAGGCTGCTCAAGCCCTAATACAAAACATGTATACATGTACAACTATTGTGCACAAGAATAAAAAAGAAGACTCTTCCTTGCACATAAATATCTTGTCCTTTAAATTATTTCTTGCATTTTTCAAGGAATTTCCTAAAGCTATCGAGCCCAAGGGCCACCTTAATCTGAGATCGGACATTCACTCTCACTTAGGGACTGCCGACCAAAAATAATCTCGGGCGGTCCAAGCTATCAGATCCCGGGGGCACAAGACCTATTAGGCATCAAAGGCCACAACTACTACTCATGGACTGTTATCTTAGGTATGCCCGGATAACTCGGGATAGCAAGCCCACTGAGTGATGCCCGAACTAGAAAGTCTATGGCCATATTAACACGGTTCTAAAGGCTATCCTCGGCAAATCATAAACCTATACTATTTTGGGGAAACATTTTTGGTAATAGCGAATCCCTCCGATTCCTAAACAAAAAATAATTTTAAAGGCAAGGTTTGTTCGAACCTTAGAACACAACCTAATTATTTCATGCTAAGGCATTTCGACCTTTACGAATACAAATAAAAAGGCAAAGGAAAAATTTAAAAGCTGTGAAAGGGAAAAGCCTTAGATAATTAGCAAAATTTATTTTTACAAGAGCTGAATAGCCCCGATACATATTTTTATAAAGGCCGAACAGCCTCAACAAAAAGATAGTACAAAAAACAAAAGCCAAAAATGCCGAAAAAGATCCTAAATGGCCTAATCTTCATTGGGGGGCACGTAATCACCTACGGGGTCTTCGCCACCATTGAACTCACCCGATTCTTCAGACCACTCAGAAGCTTCCTCGGGATAAGCCAGCTTCCTGGCCTTGGCTTCGTATATCTTGGCTGTCTCGATTTCAGCCAATAAGTCAGAATTCTGAGCATGGACTCCCTCGAGAGCCTCCCTTCGGGATTGCCACTTCTCATGCTTCACCATATATCTCGCTTGGTCCTGAATCGCCTCGGTATCAGCCTTGTGGTGGGCCACCTTATCATCGGCCTCGGCCCTGACCACGACAACCTCTGACTTGGCCGCCTCAAGCTCCTTAGCTAGATTCTCTTGATTAGAGACAACCGAGTTCAGTTGAGACTAAAGCCCCTCGATCTTTTTGGCCTTCACCAAGTTTTTCTCCTTTACAACCCAAAGCTGAACCTCAGCCGAAGCCAACTGAGTCCGGACAGTCTCTTTCCCCGAGGCCAGGCGATCCATGTTCTTCTTCCATTCTTTGGCCTCGGCTTTGACCGTATCCACCTCCCCCCGGAGCTGCTCGATCTGGTCAATCTTCTTTTGAACCTACAGGTTCGGATCATTAGCCACTGTGTCTGACTCATCATGACTAACTTCAAAAACTCTTCTTACCTGCTCGACGAGGTCGGCATGCTCCTTCCGAGCCGCTTCTAGCTTAGCCCGAGATATTTCACTAAGAAGCTTGTAAGCATCCTTCTTCTTAGTAAGCTCCCGAGTCTCGACCTCATGACGTTTGAACTCTTTTCGGTATCAGAGAAAAGCCTCGTGATGAAGTACCGAGGCTTGCAAGCACAAAGGAAAATGTTAAGATTAGTTACGACTAAATCTAAGTACATAATAAAGGTACATTCGAAGTTGCCCGATTCAACGCTTGTTGAGCTTCGTTGAACATGCAGGGCCTTCCACCTCGTTCATTTTGGCATGATCCTCTTCGATCACCAAGCACCGAAGGTAACTGGCAATCCCCACGGGGGGTAGAGAGAACCCGGGCATCCTACGGAATTGACATAAAGATTTCTCGCTTCCGGGTAGGATCAACACTCGAAGCTGGGAATCGATTTACTAATTTTGGGCTTGAAGAAGACCCGCCAGCTGTCGGAGATAGTATCTTCTTTGGTACTGGTAAGTCACCCAACCCGGTGACATCCTCCGAGGCGGTAGATTCCAAGCCATCGAAGAAGGTGTGAAAAGAATATGTTGCTCCTTGGGGCCCCTCACTAAGGTGACCTTTCAACGTATGAGCCTCGTTTATCATAGAATCAGTAAACGAAGGCGAACCCGAGAGATCTATCACCCCCGAGTGCATCCTTCAGAACATTATCTTCTGACAAAGAAGTACCGGCCACAGTGTTTTTGTCAGCCTCACCAGCTTGGGGCAAAACGGCCTCAACCCTCCTTAGTTCGGGGACCTCGGCCATTGCTTCTTCATCGGCCTCCCTATTTTGAGGTAGTTCGAAATAGCTTCTCATGTGGGCCACTAATTCAGATTCTTCTTCTTCTTCGGACTCATCCCTCAACCGGTGGACTGAGTCCGATGGGAGCTCTCGAGCGCTGTTAATTTCTTTAGGTTTGTATGCCAATCGCTTCCTCGGTTTCTTCTTTTCGGGGCTCGTATTTTTTATTCTTTTCTTTTCTCTATCCTATTTCAGAGCAGGAGGATCGGTGAATATGTCATCATCACCGGATGGAGGCATCATTTCGACATCTTTTGGTAAACCTGCAAAAGGAAAGTAAAACAATTTAGAAATCGACGATGTGAAAGAAAATTGAATATAACTTAAAGAAAAAATCTCACCATGAGAACGGGCCTCCCATTGGCCCTTCGAAAGCTCATGCCAGGAGCGCTCAGAATAAGATCGTTGTGTTGTGATACCCTCGACCCACTCCTTGAGTCGAGGAACTGCATCCGGCATCTGAGCAACAACTGCACCATCACAAAATATTGATAAGAAGGGAAGAAAAGGAAAAGCGATAAAAGACATCTTAATGAGATTTTACACTTACGTTTCATGTTCTATTTCTCAAGAAATGTCATATCTGCGGCCGAGATTAAATCCGAGGTCCTCACTCGAATGAATCGGTCCAACCAGCCTCGGTCCTAATCCTCGTCGAGGCTCGAGAATGGGGCCTTAGTGGCCCGACGTACAAGCTTGATTATTCCCCCTCGGTAGAACCGGGGGCTATACATGCACATAAGGTGGTCGATGGTAAAGGGACACCCCTCAAATTTCCTCACGAAGAAATGAAGAAGAATTACAATCCTCCAAAACAAAGGATGAATCTGCCCGAGAGTTATCTCATACATTTTACAAAAGGCCATGATAACTGGATCTAAAGGACCCATCGTGAAAGGGTAAGTGTAAACACTTAGAAAACCCTTCACGTGGGACCTTGGAGGTAGGGACCACTACAAGCTTATCGGCCTAGTTGCAGTCCTCCTTGACCTTCTCGAGGACGTTGTTAGTGACCGAACATATGTATCTCGAGACCGGCTCGCACCGACCCGGTACCGAGGAGGTTTTCTCAACCTTAAAGTCGGCTCTGGTTGGGCACCCTGCAGGGATGAATGACTTTAGAGTGGGTTCCAGTGTTGGTTCCTCAGTAGCAACAGGCGAAACATTTTCATATGGTCTCGAGGAAGAAGGGGTATCTTTTTGAGGAACGAATTTTGAGGTCTTTGCCATTCCTTCTAAATAAAGGAGAAAAAAAGGTACTGGTAAAAGAGGAGGTGTAACTAAGCCAGAAGACTAGAAGATGAGGATGATGAAGTTTTCTTAAAGCACAAGAACAAGAATTTTAATGTAAAAGTTCTAATGAATGGATTGAAGGATATTTATAGTTTTCTCAAATGGAGGTTCACATCCCGAATGTAACGACCCGACCTGTCATTTTAAGACCTAGCACGTCGTTCTATAGTTTGAGGCTGTGAGTAACTTCACTTCAGGTATTATGACTTGTACGTGTGGTCGGAATTGAAATTTCGGAAGTTCAGAGTTGATTTGGGAAAAAATTCTTATTACGAAAGCCTTAAGTTGGAAGAATTGACTAAGGTTGGATTTTTAAGTAAACGATCTCGGAATCAGGATTTGAAGGTTCCAATAGGTTTGTATGATGATTTTGGACTTGGGCGTATGTTCGGGTCAAATTTTGGATGACCTGGGAATGTTTCGGCACCTATTATAGAAGTTGGCATTTTTAGAAGGATTTCTTAAATTTGAGTTGAAGTGCAATTCAATGTTATCAATGTTCGTTTGGGATTCTGAGCATGGGAATAGCTGTGTATGGTGATTCTGGTGTTGGGAGCGCATCCGGATGTGTATTTGGAAGTCCGTAGGTCATTTTGGGGTCATTTGGCGAAAGTTAGAAATTTGAAGGTTCTTGAGAAGTTTGACCGGGAGTGGACTTTTTGATATCGGGGTCGGATTTCAATTCTGGAAGTTGGAGTAGGTCCGTAACGTTGAATGTGACTTGTGTACAAAATTTGAGGTCAGTCGGACGTGATTTGATAGGTTCTGGCATCGAATGTAGAAGTTTGAAGTTCTAAAGTTCTTTAAGCTTGAATTGGGGTACGATTCGTGATTTCGATGTTGTTCGATGCGATTTGAGGTCTTGAGCAAGTTCAAAATGTGTTATGGGACTGGTTGGTATGATTGGTTGAGGTCCCGGGGGCCTCGGGTGTGTTTCGGGGTGGTTTCAGATCATTTGGAATTGTTTTGGAACTGCTGATTCTGGTGTCTGGTTTCCTTTTTCGCGAACGCGAAGGAAGTCCCGCGTTCGCGAAGAAGAAATTTTGAGGGTACTGGATTTGGACTTCGCGAATGCGAAGAAGTGGACGTGAACACGAACGCGAAGCAAGGTCTGGTCAAGCTTGCACGAATGTGACGCAGTGGTCGCGAACGTGAAGAAGGAAGGGGACCCGGGACCCTGAGCCATTAAGCCTTCGCGAACGCGAAGCTTAGACTGCGAACACCAAGAAGGAGGGGAGTTGGATACCGTGAATTCAAGAGTTTGAACATGAATGCGATGCTGTGCATGGTCAGGCCTTCACGAACACTGGTCACGCAAACACGAAGAAGAACGGGTGCCTTTATCGACTTTTCTAGCGGAGTTGGAAATTTGTTGTAAATTGGTTAATTATGAGTATTAGAGCATATTTTGATTGGGTTGCATCTTATTTGACTTGTTTTGGAGATACGGGCATTGGTTTGAGGTGTTAGAGCGGCGTTGGAGCCGGTTATGGAACTTCAGAGCGAGGTAAGTCTCCTGTCTAACTCTGTGAGGGGCAAATTACCCCTAGGTGATATGTTTGATGTATGCTACTTGTTGTGGGGACTACGTACACGCGAGGTGACGAGAGCCCGTATGTAGCTACATTCATGTTATTGTCCGGGTAGACTTAGGTTCACATCATGCTATACATGTACTATTTGAGTAGTCTCTCGCTTATTGATTCCTTTGTTTTACATTATTACTTGAGACTAGACTTGTTATTGTAGAGACTTCACGAGTTCATGATTAGTCACAAAATAATTCTACTCCTCTTACGGCATGTTTTCGCGATATATATACTTCATTGAAAGGGTTTTGTTACAGAAATTATAACTCACACGTTTATTCGTGAGTGGGGTCAAGGACCAGTCAAGCTTCTTACTCTTATGGGATCGGGCCGTTTGCCTCGGCAGAAAATTGTATTTCACTTCTTATGGGATCAGGCCGTTTGCCTCGACAGGATTTATGTACCATACTCTCATGGGAGCGGGCCGTTCGTCTCGGCAGAATTTATGTACCATACTCTCATGGGAGCGGGTCGTTTGCCTCAGAAGGTTAATTGATTTATCATATTGTTCGGGGCATTTGACCCTCGGTAGTGCACAATTTTATTATTATGTTGGATCGTTCCGTACGCCTCGACATTTCCTACATCATATCCTCATGGATTCGTGCGTAATATTTGGCAAAAAAGCTGTATATCAGTGAGTTTTCTCGATTTGAGTTATGACGATCTATCTGATGAGATCCGC
The DNA here is from genome assembly GCF_000390325.3 of Nicotiana tomentosiformis. Lineage (NCBI taxonomy): Eukaryota > Viridiplantae > Streptophyta > Magnoliopsida > Solanales > Solanaceae > Nicotiana > Nicotiana tomentosiformis. The sequence continues at coordinate 95,910,242 of NC_090812.1, read as the reverse complement.
TATATATATATATGCTCCGGTTAGGGATGGAATTTCTAATAGAGAGCTTGAGTTCCTCGTAAAGAGGGGGAATTTGTACCACGTCATTTATTACTTGTTTTACCTCATTTATTTACTCTGCCTCATATTTACTTACCTCTTCACTGTACTTGATATTATTGGACCACTAGCGAGTGTCTATGTCGACCCCTCGTCACTACTCCTCCGGGGTTAGGCTAGATACTTACTGGGTACACATTGATTACATATTCATGCTACACTTGCTGTATATTTTTGTGCAGGTACATATGTGACTAGTGGCCTTGTGAGAGCAGAGGCGTGTATGCATACGTGGACTTACGTGAGCTGCATTTCACATTGCGACCCGCAGCCGGCAGATTTAGTGAATAAATCTGCCGGATTGTCACTTGAACGGATTTGTTGCACATCAATGTCACCATTTTTCTGAAGATCGTGTGTGTAGAATAATTTTGGTGAAATGTGCTTCGCTCTATCTCCTTTTATAAATCCTCCCTTCAATTGGGCTATGCATGCAGCATTGTCTTCGTATAAAATTATGGATCTTTTATCACACTCCAAAACATATTTTTCTTACATAAAATTAATCATTGATCTCAACCATACACATTCCCTACTTGCTTCATGAATAGCTATTATCTCAGCATGATTTGAAGAAGTAGCAACAATTAACAGCTTTGTGAAGCTTCATGATATGACAGTACCTCCACATGTAAACACGTACCCGGTTTGAGATCGAGCTTTATGGGGATCAGATAAATAACCCGCATTTGCATAACCAACAAGATTTGCACTACCTTTGTTAGCATAAAACAAACCCATATCAAGAGTTCCCTTTAAATATCACAAAATATGCTTAATCCCATTCCAATATCTCCGAGTAGGAGAAGAGCTATATCTTGCTAATAAATTAACAGAAAATGCTATGTCAGACCTTGTAGCATTAGCAAGATACATAAGTGAACCAATTGAACGTAGATAGGGTGTTTTAGGACCAAGGAGTTCCTCATCCTCTTCTGGAGGTCGGAACAGGTCCTTATTCACTTCAAGTGATCGAACAACCATTGGTGTACTCAATGGGTGCACTTTGTCCATGTAAAAACGTTTTAAGACCCTTTCTGTATAGGCAGATTGATGCATAATGATCCCGTTTGCTAAATGTTCAATTTGCAATCCAAGACACAGTTTTGTTTTTCCAAGATCTTTCATCTCAAATTCTTTCTTAAGATATTCAATTGCCTTTTGGAGCTCTTCTGGAGTTCCAACAAGATTTATGTCATCAACATAAACAACAAGTATAACAAATTCTGATGTCATTTTCTTTATAAAAATACATGGACAAATAACATCATTTATGTAACCCTCTTTCAGTAAATATTCACTAAGGCGATTATACCACATGTGTCCATATTGCTTTAAACCGTACAAAGATCTTTGTAATCTGATTGAATACATTTCCCGAGATTTCGAATATGCTTCAGGCATTTTAAATCCTTCAGGGATTTTCATGTAAATCTCATTATCAAGTGACCCGTACATATAAGCTGTAACCACATCCATCATATGTATTTCAAGTCTTTCACGTAAGGCTAAACTGATGAGATATCGAAATGTCATGGCATCCATAACTGGTGAATATGTTTCTTCATAATCGACTCCAGGTCGTTGTGAGAATCCTTGTACGACAAGGCGAGCCTTGTATCTTTCAACTTCATTTTGGTCATTCTTTTTTCGCACAAAAACCTATTTATGACCAACTAGTTTTACACCAGCAGGTGTTTGGACTACTAGTCCAAAGACCTCTCTTTTAGCAAGTGCGTTCAATTCTGATTGAATTGCCCCTTGCCATTTTGGCCAATCAGATCTTTGTTGACATTCTTCGACAGATCGGGGTTCACAGTCCTCACTATCTTGCATAATGTTAAGTGCAACATTATATGCAAAAATATTATCTACCACTATTTCAGATCGATTTAAATTAATCCATCACCAGTAGAATTTATTAAAAGTACCTCACTCACTTCAGTCTGAGGTTCATTGATTTCTTCAGGAATCTCAGAACTAATCAGATCTTGGGTCTCTTCAGGAGATCCCTTCATAATATCATTTTGATCATTTGTCAATTTTCTTTTTCTAGAATTTCGATCCTTAGAACCCAAAGGCCTACCACACTTCAGGCGTGCTTTACGTTCACTAGTTCTTATGCTAGTAGATGGTCCTGCTGGACATCAATTTGTATAGGCACATTCTCTGCAGGGATATGTAGCTTAGTTATCCTTTTCAAATCAGTAAACGCGTCTGGCATTTGATTTGCTATATTTTGTAAATGGATGATCTTCTGGACCTCCTGATTACATATAGGGGTACGTAGATCAAAATGAGATAATGATGAAACTTTCCACACAATTTATCTTTTGATTTCCGTTTTCTCTCCCCCTAATTGTGGAAAATTTATTTCATCAAATCGATAATCTGCAAATCGAGCAGTAAATAAATCTCCCGTCAATGGTTCAAGATAGCGAATAATAGAGGATGATTCAAACTCAATATATATTCCTAACCTTCTTTGGGGGCCCATCTTACTGCGTTGTGATGGTGCTACTGGCACATATACAGCACATCCAAAAATTCGTAGATAGGCAATATTTGGTTCATGACCAAAAACTAATTATGATGGAGAATATTTATTATAATGTGTTGGTCTGAGACAGATAAGTGATGTTGCGTGCAAGATAGCATGGTCCCAAACAGTAGTGGGCAATTTTGTTTTCATAAGTAGTAGTCTTGCTATCAATTGCAGCCGTTTTAATAAATGACTCTGCAAGGCCATTTTGAGTATGAACATAAAGTTACAGGATGTTCAACTTTTATTCCAACTGATAGACAGTAATTATAAGAAGTTTGAGATGAGAATTCTCCAGCATTATCAAAGCTAATAGCCTTTATAGGATAATCTGGAAATTGTGCCCTTAATTAAATTATTTGGGCTAATAACTTTGCAAACGCCAGGTTGCGAGATGATAGTAGGCAAACATGAGACAATCTTGAAGATGCATCTATTAGGACCATAAAATATCTAAACAACCCACTTGGTGGGTCAATAGGTCCACATATATCCCCATGTATACATTCTAAAAAGGTAGGGGACTCAATACCAACCTTCATTGGTGATGGTCTAGTGATCATTTTGCCTTGATAACAAGCATCACAAGAAAATTCATCATTTGTAAGAATCTCAGCTTCTTTAATGGATGCCCACTCGAATTTTCAGTAATTCGTCTCATCATTATTGATCCAGGATGGCCCAAACGGCCATGCCAAAGCACAAAAGTATTTGAATCAGTAAACTTCTGGTTTACGATAGAGTGTGCTTCAACTGTACTAATCTTTGAATAGTATAAGCCATAAGATAAAGTTGGTAACTTTTCAACAATGCATTTCTGGCCAGAAATATTCTTTGTAATACAAAGATATTCCACGTTCATTTCATTTATTGTCTCAACATGATACCCATTTCGGCAGATATCTATAAAACTCAACAAGTTTCTTCGGGACCTGGAGGAGAATAATGCATTGTCTATAATAAGTTTTGTTCCCTTAGACAGAAATACAATAGCTCTTCCGGAGCCTTCAATCAAACTTATATTACCAGAAATTGTAGAAACATTTGCTTTTTCCTTATGCAAATAAGAAAAGTATTTCTGATCTTTGAATATGGCATGAGTTGTTCAACTATCAATTACACAAATATCTTCATGATTGGTCTTTGATCCAAAAATATTTTGAGGATTATCCATATTCTTCAAAATGACATAAACAAAATAAATATGATAGTAAACATTATTATCAAAGCATAACTTTTATTTATGTACAATAATTACATAACCATACTATCTACTACAAATAACAAAAATTAAAATATTTATATTTTTACATATTCACTACCGATCGCATGACTTGTTTCTCCTTCTGGGAGTGCAAAATATCAGCTACATCCAAATGCATGAAGTCTAAATTATCTTCAGAAATAAAATTTGCTTCAGCATTTTTCTCTGTCTTCTTCAGGGAGGCTTGATACAGCACAACCGGGTGCTTTGGCATACGACATGTACGTGACCAGTGCCCTTTTCCTCCACATCTATAGCATGCATTTTCTGGCTTGTTGCTTGCACCGCTTCATGCTTTTGTTCCTTCCTTTTCCATTGCTAGTGGTGAGGAGGGTTCTTTGGTGCATTGTTATTACCACGATTAGAGTTTCCTCCCCGACCACGGCCATAACCACGGCTGGGGCCATGTCCTCTTCCACGTTTAGCTTGGTGGAAGTTCGTCTCATTCACTTCAGGGAATGGACAAGAACCAGTAGGTCGGCTTTCATGATTTTTCATTAATAGCCCATTATGTTGTTCGGCTACAAGAAGATGTGAAATAAGTTAAGAATACTTTTTAAATCCCATCTCTCGATATTGCTGCTGCAGGAGCATATTCGAGGCATGAAAAGTGGTGAAAGTTTTCTCCAACATATCATGATCAGTAATATTATCACCACATAGTTTCAATTGGGAAATAATTCTGAACATAGCAGAATTATACTCACTGATAGACTTAAAATCTTGTTGCCTTAGATGAGTCCAATCATAACGTGCCCGTGGAAGAACGACGATCTTCAGGTGGTCATATCTATCTTTCAAATTATTCCACAGTATGACTGGATCTTTAACAGTAAGATATTCCATTTTCAGGCCCTCATCAAGGTGATGGCGTATGAATATCATTGCTTTGGCACGGTCTTGGTTTGATGCCTGATTTTTATCGTTGATGGTGTCTGCCAGACCCATCGCATCAAGATGAATTTCGGCATCAAGCACCCAAGACATGTAGTTTTTGCCCGATATATCCAGGGCTACAAACTCAAGTTTAGAAAGATTTGACATTATTTAGAAAAATAAAGTTCGTACCTCTGATACTTTCAAAGTATTTTCTCGAGATGGCAGAGTCTCGTGCTGATAACGTGTTATAAAATAAAAACTGTAAAGTAAAGACAAGTATAGAGAGAAACTAATATATTATTCAAACTTCAAACTTATGTACATAATGAACTGAAAACTCCTCTATTTATAGAAGAAAGGAAGCAGCTGCAAGGCTTTTCTTTAGCTGCTTGTAAGTTGTCTGCATGAGCTGCTTGCAACCTGCGTGTTTAATAAGAAGTTGCTGCAAATCATTTCATTGAGCTGCTTGCAACCTGCCTGCATCAGATGCTTGTAGATAAACTTCAACATAGTATTAAATGGATAATCTTCTTCAGGAAAATTATCTATAGCGGAGTAATAAATCAACATCCATAATATAATTATTTTTATAACAAAATTAAATTTTTTAAAACAAATTTGAAGCTTTATGCTACTGCTTTTTCTTTCATTCTATCCTCAATCATTTGCGTATGCAGGGTTGTTGGAAAGTTTTTATACTTTAATGCTCGGATTGTCAAATCTGGACAATATTTTGGGATACCAAGATATTGTATGTGGACTAACAATTGGGAACCAAATTAGTAGTACGACAAAGGTTAATTAATTTTCAGGTATGGCTCCTGACTAGATATGCAGTTAATAATTTTTAAAAATAGATACTGAATTGCGCTTTATAGAATTACTTGACTGGTATGTCGAAGATACCTTTTGGAAAATTTCCAAACAAATTTCGATGGACAAACGCCAAATATTTCCCTACTTATTTCATTTTAATTCCCACCTGGTTCATGCTAATCCAAATCATTATATTGTACACTTTTAGAGCCCGTTTGGACATAACAAATTTTTTTTCTTTTTTTCCAAAAAAAAAATACTTTTTTCGAAATCAGCGTTTGTTCATAAAAATTTTAATTTTCACTTGAAGATGTATTTTGAAAATTTTCGAAAATTTAAAAAACTCCAAAAAGTTATTTTTCAAAATTTTAACTCAAATCACTCACAAAACTTTAAAAACAACCCAAAATTATATTTATGTTCAAACACAACTATAAATTTCAAATACCATTTTCACTTGAAATTTCTTTCCCCTATTTTGAAATTTTACAATTCTTATGTCCAGACGACCACTTAATCTCAAGCATAGTATTTTTACTTACGGGGAATGGTTCAATATAATCTTTACAATTTAATTTGAAGAAAATGATCTTGTAAAGATCTCTCTTTTAGAAAAAACTCCTTACGTGAAAAATAAAAATCATTTAAGAGATTTGACATAAAATTTAAAAACCAATTGATCCGGCACCTTTAATTTATTAGTGTTGTATAAATTTGATCAAAGAATGAAGAGAACGTGGAAAAATAGATCAGTAGAAGCTAGGTCATTAATAGAGTTGTTGAATTATACTCCTACGTACAAGTCAATATTCAACCATCACCAAACTATTCACGTCTTCTTCATAGTTTACCTAGTCTTCCAATTTATAAAGAAAATTAAAAGGGGGAAAGATGAGTTCGTCACTTTACCGGTCATTTTTAATTAAGTTTCGTATACCTTTGTCCAACTTTATACCCCACAAAGAGAAGGCAAATTGTGGACACCATCCACACAATCTTCACATTTGACAGTCTAATACGGCCAACAACTTTTACGACTGTTGCAGAAATTAACAAGGAGAACTAATGCCGTGTATATTTTGATTTGGTAAATATCAAATTATCGTATCGAAACTCAAAAATTTTAGTATTTGATATTCGATATTTTGATATTCACTATGATATTTGGTTTAAGTTTTAGAAAAAATTGGTATTAGATATGGTATTTGGTATTTTAAAATAAAATATCGAGATACTGATATTGTATCGAAATATATATATTATATTACATAATACACATATTATTAGTTATAACATTAATATAAGTAATCTAAAATTTTTCGTTCATTTATTCTCTAAATTCATCAATTAACTCTAAGCAAGTAACAAGACATTTCTAATGATTAAATTTATTCTTTTATGTACAGTTTTCTTTCTCTGGGTTGGTATTTGCTGGTTTTGGACAAATTATTGTCAACAAACGTTTTTAGTTTTGTACTTTCGAGTACTTTAATTAAGAAAATTACCGTTTATGACTCTATGCACTAGTTAGTATTCAATCTGAATAAACTGAAGTTACCGAACCGAATAAACTGAAACTGAAAGGAGAAAAATCGAATCATACCGAATTTAATTAGATAAAATATTTGTATAAAATTTTAAAAAAACGAATACCAAAAATACCGAACTAAAATATTTAAATAACATACCGTACCGACTAAACAACCCTTAGGGTTAGAGTTAGACTAGGGAATATCAAACTTTTTAATAATTAAAGAAGCAATCGTTCTTAAAACTTTTACTAATGTGTCACTCCCTTTCCCATTCTATTAACGTTTGTTTACAACCAAATTTATTATGTGACATCATTGAATTTCGTTAATGATATCTAAATGTATTCAAGATTTTGATATGTATGTATATAAAATAATATTTTATTTATTACATAATATAATTTTTAGATAAATTTTGTTCAATTAACTATCCTTGAAAAATATCACACGGCGAAAAAACAGACGATTACATACGAAACTCCAACCCAAACTTTTCGTTAATAAAAAAATAATTTAGCAATCTACCATAATTCTGGTTGGTGATGAGAACGACGCTCACGGCCCTCGTTCTTACACACTGTTCGACAAGCGAGTCATTGTCCTAATTACACACGTGATCTGAAAATACTTTGTCTTGAATCTCGCATCCCAATTGAAAAAGGAGAGGAGCTAATAAAGTGTCAAAGGTCGTAGATACTTTTCTGTGAGAATCAAGAGACGTTTCTCTAATTAATAAAACTTGATTCCTTTCAGTGAGAATAAAAAGCTACTAATAAATTATGAGAGAAACTAGTATACAAACTGATAATAATCCATTGAGAGAAAAAATTGGGAGCATTATAATATACAAACTAATATTAACCCATTTTGTCCATTATTTGCCACGCTATTCTTTCAAAAATTCAAACTAAGATTAATCCATTGAGAGAAAATAATTAGATCCGTATTATTTTAATTTTTATTTGATATTCTTTTGTCAGATTCTTATTTTTATCTTTCTAATCTTACATTATTATTTGAAAGTTCCCAGTAAGCGGAATAAAATAATCGACCTCTTTCGTTGACAACAAATAAAACGATCTACTTCAACATCTAATCCAAGAAGAAAAAGGTGAGACTGATACATTTTTGCTAAGTAGGATCTAGCAAAAGTAGCGTAAGCGGTGACGACTTGAGTGTTGGGACCAGTTTTGTCGATATGTTAAGTAGTAACTTTTGACACACATGTACGTCGCCATTGACGAAAGGCGTATGCATCAGAATTAATGACTAAAGATACGAATTGTTGCGTACGAGAGACATGGTTTTAAGTGTTAACCACCTAACCGGTGCCAATCTCACAAGGGTAAAGTCGCGAGGTACAGTGACAATTTTTCTATTGCTGCACCTTCCCTAAAGCTCTCTATTTCTGCTCTCTAGATGACTCGAAACTTTAAAATTAATGCTTACTCTTGCTTGTTTTAAAAATTATATGTGTTTATCCGAAAAATCAGATAACGTTAAATTTGTGTATGGTTCTAAGGATATTCGATATAATTCGACACAAATCGTATAGAAAAATAGAGATATGGATATTCTTGGCTATGAGAACGAAAATAGTGAACCAAGGAATGAATATATGAAGTGATCTTTTGTTACAGTGTATTATGCCCCTTTCTTACAAGGATCCCCCATGCTTTTATCATAGAGGGATCTTACTTCATTTATAATAAAATAAAGCATACAGCGGAGGACCTATGATAAATTGTCTCTTCCTTGATTTCCGCCAAGATTCCCTTTCTTAGTGCGATTATAACAACTCTTGTCTGTGAGCTCGACACCGGCTCAGACTCGTTATTGGGTCGAGCTCTCGGTTCTGGCTCGAGTTCGACCTCTGGGGTGGGCGTAGCGCATTTCTGACCTCGAAGCAATGCCTTGCGGATCGATTTGGTCACAGGCTCGAGAAAGGTATCGAGCCGAGTCCTCGATCAGCCTTCAGACTCGAGGCTCGATTGTACTGCCTTCAGAACTCATTCCAAAATCCCACTCAGGTTGATTACCATTCGAACTCGATCGAACGTAGGAAGGCCGAAATCTATTTCGACCGTATACAGAAAGTCCCCTCGTTTCTCAGGAAGAATGTGATGAGAATCTATATGAGCTTTGACGGTTCGATCGGGTTAAGCTGACGTTTTTACAGGGCTAGATCATGACGCATGTGATAGTTGTCCCATCGATTTAGTTTTTTCAAGGTATTTAATGTGTGTCAGTCGGTGATCGGCCACCTCTGATATTGAACCATCACGATGCAAGTCTATAAATAACCCCTCCATCTGATATTCATCACTTTTACATCTTTCATTTTTCCAAATTTCCTTACCATTTCTCTTTGTTCCGCCACTTGTAGAGCCATCTGTATCAATTTTCCATCTTCCTTTGCCTTTCTTTCTCTTATATAAATGGCCAAAACTTCAAAAACCGTACCTCAGAAGGAGAAAACTTCTTCTTCACAGTCGTCCGGAGACAAGACACCGGTGGATCCGCCTACCTATGAGTATGTTCCCGGCTCGGAAGGTAATATCTTCTTTTAGAATAAGTTGCAGTGTACTCACCTACTTTATCGTGCTCATCTTTTTACGCTTTCACTAAGTTATGTCAAGGGGGTTGCAAGAAGGAACGTGGCGTCGACACCTTCCTTCAGAAGAAGAAGAGTTGGAGCTTCCTTTACCCTTTTGTTTCCGTCTCGATTGCTGCGCCCATCGCTTCTTCGGCTCCGTCCCATGTTGAGGACAAGGAGGTTTCTTTGTATGACGCGGACTTGAGGCCTTGCAAGAGGAATCCATAGACGCGGGAGAATGTATACCCGTGACCGTCGACTTATCAAATGACGAGATCGTGGTGTGAGAAATTGCGACAATATCTATCAAGGAGGGCATTGGGGCGGAGCCTGAGATGCCTAGTTTAGAAGAGGTGTGCTATCGCACCTTCACGACCTGAAGAGGAGGTGGCCGTTATGGATGCCTTCGGTGACGGTTTTGCGCTCCTTGGGAGCGGGGAAGCCTCATCTTCTGAACCGGCTCAAGAGGCTTCTCCTGCCGACAAGGGAAAAAGCAAGGTGTTCGGTAAGCATGATGATGGGATAGCGGGACTACACATGTCCTCTACCCTGAAGACCTTGAGATGATCGATAGCAAGGCTACAGATGTCGAATTTAGGGTAGAAGGGGGATCGAGGACCATTATGATCCCGGTGAACCATGATCTTCTCAAAGATACCGAGGATGTTATTCATGCTTTCGGTTCCTTCTCCTCTGACGCCAAGCACAAGACTCTCGACAATCTGAATGGCAACTCCATGTCCAAAAGCATCACCGACCTCGCTCTTAGAGTAAGTTTCTTCATTTCTCATCTTAAGTTTCTTCCTTTCTCATCTTCTCTTTTTGTTTTGTTTTGCCTTTGAATCTTTCTTTCTATTTACTTCATTTACTTGTGTTTGCTGACTGTTATCCTAGAGCTTGAGAGCATTTAGAGAGAAAAAAGGTAAAAAGAGATCTATTAAAAGTTGCGGACGAAATACGGGGAGTTCTGCGGGAAGTATAAGGATTTCGAGAGGTGGCTTCGTGAGGGGGTGATTGACTGCTCTGAGGGAGATGCTCAAAAAGAGAGATGAGGAGTTGCTCGCGTCTGTATAGCGATTTAGCTCTCTCGAGGGGCACTGAGGTGAAAGGAGGATGATCTCGAGTAGAGCAATAACGTGGAGGCTCAGTGTTGAGACCTTCAGAGCCAGGTTGATCAGCTATAGAGTCTGTTTAGATGGGTTCCAGTTTGAAATGGACGCGCCTAGGGGAGAGGTCGTTGAAAAACATCAACTGGTCGAGGAGGCGGAGTCCTCCCGAAGGGAGACTCGAGAAAGGGCCGCTCTTTTAGATTTAGAGAACAGAACCCTTTGCGCTGACCGGGACAATGTCCAGTCGACGATTGAAAATAGGGAGGTCAGGCTCGGGGAGAGTATTGGCGAGTTCGAGAAAGAGAACTATGTGTTGCTCGAATGCGTTTACGCTATTGGGGGTGAGAATGCCTGATTGCTCGAGCAGTACAAACATCTATCGAGCTGGTCGAACATACCTTAAGTTTAAGTCATGTCCATGGGCCAATATGTGTTTTTCGAGCTGGTCGAACATACCTCTTAGCTGAATCAAAGCCGAAGGACGATGGGTGTTTGTACTGTACTCTTTTTTCCTTCGTTTAGTTTTTGTCCCAATTAGGTTTTTTGGCAAGGTTTTTAATGAGACAACGATAAAAGCATACTACGAAGACAACAATAAAAGAGGCTTCACTCGAGGGAGATTAGGTAATCTTTGGTTCGATAGCAAATTCCCAACGGGAAGTTAAGTTTGCTACCGAACAGAGGTTACCCGACCGTTCACGAGCACAAACCACTAGAGGACTGTTAGGTATTATTTCGCTCGATAGCATGGATTCCTAAGGGGAAACACGATATATTGTCGAGTGAAGGATTACCTAGCAATTCATTAGTGGAACCTTCGAAGATACACGACTTCTAGTGTTCCAATTCACATTCTTCGCATTCGAATACTAGGAGGGGAATGATATAAGTATATGGCAACACTGAATGCCACATCAACCGGGGAACAAAAATCCAGGAACATAATATATCATCGGGAATGGAGACTACACAACCAGCCACGTAGAAATAAGTTGTACAAGATAGTCACAAGTCATGGCAATTTATTTTTTGTATAGAAAAATACTTATGTAATCTCTAAAAATAGAAGGAATAAAATGAAATCCTTTTACTTTTATCTTGTTTCTTGTCTGAACGATGAGCTAACCTTGTCATTTGAAAGTTAAATAAGTACTTCAAATGTTAGTGTCGTAATGAATAGGATACGTCCTCTTCAAGAGCACCGTAAACATAAGAGAGCACTCTCTTATAAAAACCCTCGCGTTAAAGGGTTGGTTCTGGAAGAATTTATGCCCGGAATAAAAAATGCTATCGGGGAAAAATACACCTGAAATTGCATATGAAAAGGACACAAAAAGTAAACTTGCGTAAATACTTGTTGAAACCCTCACGTAAAAGAGATAATTCTCGGAAACAAAGTGCATTGAAGAAAATGCATCCGAGACCACATACAAAAAAATGTGAATAGAAAAACATGCGCAGATATTCCCCGGTATGATCTTCATTTACAAGAACGTGCCAAAAGAAATACAAAACGGGAAAAGATAAGTAAAGCTAAACTGCAGTGCTTCCGGGCCCAGGAGAAAGAGAAGTGTCCACACCCCCGGGAGTGGTAGACGGTTGCACCGATGGCTCGAGATTTTCCCCGGTATGATCTTCAACATCGTCACCTTACGATTCTTCTTCAGTTCCCGAAAATTCGAAACCCGAACCAGATGGGCCCGATCATCCGACCTCGATGAAAGGTCAGTCTTAGCGGCTAACTCAAACTCGCGTGCCTTAGCAATTTTGACATCAATATCAATGACATCAGCTTTGGCTTCTTCCAAGGTTTTTCTCCTTATGTTGTACATGGCGTAAGTTTTTTCAACAGCGAGGGAAGCCTCTCGGCGCTGGAGTTCTTCTTTCAGTTGGCTTATCTAGGCAGAAAGATTTTTCCGGACAGACCTAACAGATTTAAGGACGACGTCAAGCTCAGGAACAGTTAAACTAAAGAGCCTCTTATGCTCGATAGTTTTCCTGTACTTCTCTTATAGTTGTCCATGTTTCGCCCCCACGACAGCAAGCTCTTCGACTTTGGAGTTCAAGGCTGCTTCCAAGTTAGTTACCCTTTCATCAGCAGCAGCCTCACACTCGGTTACAACAAGAATGGCGTCCTGGACCTCAGCCTATTTAGCCTTGGCTTCATCAAATCTAACCATCAGCGGGCCAACATCTTGGCTGAGGCCCTCAGAAGTAAGTCCTTCCTTCTCACGAATCAACCTTTGAAGGCCCTCAGAAGCAAGGAAGTTAGCCTGCAAAACAAGAAGAGGTAAAACTTAAAATACATTTATTCAAAAGTAGGAGAAATAATAGAGGAAGAGAGAAATGTACCGTTGCGGCGTTATGCATAGCATTGTTCAACAAACACTCTCCCCAAAGTGTCTGAATCTTTTCCCAATCCTTTTCTGTATCCAAAGGGTTTAGATAGTTAGCAAGCTCCACCGGCCGGGAAAGAAAATTGCACCCGGTAGAGACCGAAAAAGTAACATTCCTCCTCCTATAAGTATCTTCATAAGGGGCAACATAATTTTGCCCCAAATTCCCATGAACTGGGGACTGTGGAAGAGGAACGCCTTCTTCATGGTCAGGTGCGGCCGTTGGAGATGATGTTGTTGGTGGAAGAGTGGATGAAGATGGAGGTGATGTAGCAGTTGCTGGTGTTGGAAAAAGTGGTGATGAAGCTGATAGGGAGAAGAATGAGAAACAGTTGTGTCAAAAGTAGCACTGAATGTTGGGTGCTCGCCAAACGAAGGTGGCAAGGATCCGGTACTCTACCTCGCAGTATCGGGCACAACAATTGGGTCTCGAGAATGGGAGTTGGCATTATCTACCAAATCAAATTCTCCCCAAAGTGCCGAGACATCATCCTCGGTTGGTATGATTGTCTCAACAGGTTGAGCATCTTGTTGAGATGATAAGGATTATCGCCTTCTATGAAGAGAAACTTCATCATCACTAGCTTCTTCATCATCGTCAATCATCAGAGTCTCTATGACCGGCCCGGAACAAGGACCAGGCATTATCTCCACCGGAGATAGCTTGGGGACAACAGTCTTCCCCCGCTTATTCTTTTCCCCAGCCACGGAGGAACGTCTTCTCTTCGGTTGCTTATCTTCTGGCAGAGGACTTCGTGAAGATGTGGTTGCACCCGAGGCAGGACCAGAGATACCTGTTCGAGCGAAAGCGTCCTGAAGCAGCCTCGCTGTATCAATGGGATCATCCAAAGCGTCCTCCTCGGGGACAACAACAGAGCTCTCATGTTGACCTAATTTCATAAACAAGTTAGAAGGGTTCAATTGATATGCAAAGCAGAGAAATATGGAAGTGAGGTAAGTTCAAATTACCATGATTGTAAACCTTCCACCCGTATTTAGTGGCCAGATCTTTCCACAAGCGAGTTTCGGGCGTTGTGACATCCAAAATTTTCTAAACCCATCGGTCTAAGACTTTCACCACCGGCAGGACCCATCGAGTAGCTGAAATATATAAAGAGTGATAACACGGCCATAGAAGAATATTTAATGAAAGAAGAAATATTAGAGATCTTACGTGTGCGGTTCCAAGCGGCCTGAAAGGATGAAACCATTGTTGGAATGATACTTCTATTGGCAACCGCGAGGAACCGTTCCGTCCACCCGCGGTCACTACCATCATCCATGCTAGTCAACAAAGCATGGTATCCTCGTTTACAGAGATTTATCATACCCTCCATGTCACGACCCAAACCAATGGGCCGCGACTGGTACCCGGTACCTTACTCAACCGAGTACCAATGTAACGTATCTTTCTTATTACATTATTATATACACGTGACATACGAGCCTAATAGGCCAACATCATCATTTATAAACTCAAAATATAGGCCGATAATGCTGTACAATCTTTCACGTACACGACATATGTCTACAAGCCTCTAAGAGTACATAAATGTCATAAAGGTCGGGACAGAGCCCCGCCATACTAATCGGTACATGTTCTAATCATACTGACCATATAAGCAACTCCAGAACAAATGGAGTGCACCAACATCTTCCGCTGAGCTGATCGCCTATTTGGAGGACTCTCGACCTGTCTATCGAGACCTGGGACATGAAACGCAGCGTCCCCAGGCAAAAGGGACATCAGTACAAATATTGTACCGAGTATGTAAGGAATGAAATTCAGTAAATAATAGACATGAGAGAAACATGAAGTAAAAGATACGACATGTACGTATGTATAGATATGTGAATCATTTCATTTTTATAATGTCATGCATATTCATATAAAATCATACCACGCGTTGGTATATGCGTTCATAACATCATCAAGCCTATGAGGGCATCCCATCATATCATTTTGGCCACTGTGGGCAAATCATCAACATATACCAGCTGATCAGGTGGTGATGTGTATATATAACGTTGTAACCTTTTTCCATATCCCATATACATATTTTATACATATATACGCATATATAACGCCATCTGGTCAGGGGTCAATGTAAATGAATGCAATGCATGAGAAGTATGTCAATAAAATCTTTCGGAGTGTCATAAGACCATTATGCCTTTGATTAATATCACGAAATAAACTTTATCAACTTAGGTATTTTCTGAGACCCATGAACAGATGATAGAATAATATGACACATGGGGAATCAAGAAAATAAGCATCTCTAATATTTCTATGAATAGAGTCATGTATGAAAATTGTAAATTTGCTCGTTTCGTTTGTGTCGTATGGATCATTCCAAAAGAAATAAGGGATAACCTTAACATATCTAAGTCGATTCTCTTGACAATCCCTCTAACACATGTTAATTGCGATGACACACGTAACGGCGAGATCGAAATAGGAAATAATTCGCAGTACTGAATCCCCACGCTTCTAGTTTTCTATCCGCAGTACGGACGATTCCCATCCTTCTACATTTAAGTATCTCGTACATTGTTCACTTTTACCTTACTTATCTTAAAATCCCACATCACATCTTTGTATATCTTTCATGACCTCCCTTTCACATAAGTATAATTCATATCCATAACTTGAAGGTCTATTATACTACTTGTATCTCTGGTGCACACACAATCCGGTGGGAGCTTCATACTGACTTCTTTTAAGGCTGGTACTTTTTTGACTGGCTTATCGTAGAGCCGTTATAGAATATGGCTAATGTACTATCTCTCTTGTATTTAAGAGTGATCCTACAATGCTCTCAATCACGAAGTCTAAAATTTTCTTGGTCCAATAAATCAGACTCATGATTTACTGAGTTGATGTAACTCTTTAGTTTCCTCTTCCTTATGATCAGCCTTCACGTAGGCTTAAACTATCTTCCGATATTCGGCTCTTGGGATTAGTTATTACTTTAGCTTTTCATGGGCGCTATAGACTATCCATGACATAATCTTCTAACAATTAAATCCTTTGTCTATGCCCTGAACTCAATTCTTTCTTTTACTTATACCAGAGTCTTCTACGGCTGTATGATTGTCACATATATGCTGCATGGATTATACTCTAAAATCTTACGTACATTCATAACGTAACTCACTCTGGATCACTGATCGAATAATTCCTTTCGTTCCTTCTCCACTTTTTTTAAATGTAAGCAACTACTTTTCCTGGTCATTTTGCCACTTGTTGTATGTATACTTGGCTTTTTTAGTTCCCACGTATGCCAAAATTTTGTGCACTCATATGATCTTGAATATTACTTTTGATTTTTCTTCCCGTTCCTTAGCCACGGTAGGTACCACTTCCTTATGGAGAGCATACAATATTGTTGTGAGACTGTTGTTACAAGACCATTTTCTCCTTAGGTTACTAAGCTTAGCTTGAAGCCTTCTTCCTTACTTCCTCAGCTAGTCTTTCATTGTAGTATTTCGGGAGGATCCTCTAATTCTTATAAAGCTGTGAGCTTATCACATCGTATACCCGATAGAATTTTTGATGCCCTTCCTCACCTAGAATTACCCGTAGTTACTTACCTCCATGCCCTTGTGCTTGTAGGGTAGCTTGTGAATTGATATTTTGACTGTCTTCCCAGTGGGACGCTCTTTTATTTTTATAACACTTATACGGTACCTTTACTACCCAACTCCTATCTGAATATTTCTCAAGGATCACGATGTCGTATCTACGAGACTGAATTCCCCATGTTGGGGTTCGCTATGTTCATCTTGCACAATCTGTTAATTTATCTGTGTCCTCTTGTTTAGCCATAACTAGGCTCTTCCTGGATCAACTGCTAACTACTCGTTGGCCCATCATCATATCAATATACCGCGTAATCTTTCTTGGGTTATTTCCTTTGCATTAACTTACGTCTCGCACTGGCTCCTTATTTATAAATAACATCTCGGGCAGGGACCCTTACTTCTTTTCCTTGACGCCGTGTTTGTATAATGTTCTGAAATCATAGCATATATGTAGGCTTTGAATAAGTGCAATCTCATCCCCCTTTTTTTCGCATTCTTCCCTTACCATTCCATAATTACTAGAACCACTTAATTCTGACTTAATACCATATCACTCCATATTCCCCCCTTTAGGGGAGTACTAAGATTTAGTGTTAAGACGATCTACGTATAGATGTTTTACCTTCTCATCTGTGGCATAGTTTCACATCATCGATGATCCTTACTTACCTCGCGGCAATCCTTCTGTACCAAGAATAACAAAATTCCTCGCTCGCGATGGTGACACTTAGTGTAACTGGCACATACAGTCCCTTAAGCTTAACTTTATTCACCTTGCTTACTTTGGGGAAGCGTCTTCCTGAATGACCTTTAAAGGGTATTCTTTTGTCCTCCATTCTATTATCGCCGGGATGCAATCTCTGAAATTCTCATGATGCTGACTACTACTCAGTCCCTAGTTCATGCTTAGGTTATCTTGTTCATCAGTCCATGCTGTTTTCTTATTACTCTGGGGTCTAACTCTTTCTTTTGGTAGTCGCGTTGGAGTCACGAACTTATTTTTCAAAATGAGGATGTGGCTTTATGGCCTATACTCTTTTGTTGTCTCAAGGCCTGTCACCTCTCGTATTTTCCTTCACTTGAGTATAGACTGAGTAATACTGTCATCTTTTTGATCTACCATTGTCGTCCATGTATCACATCTTACTCATAATACTTCATTAACTCTCTTCTTATTTCCCGCTACCATTTATGTCTATTACTTTATTCAGAAAACTTCAACAAGACATTTTTTACTTTTAGCTCCCCTTGCTTCATCCCCTGGCTCTTCGGGTTGCCTAACATTCCCATTCTACTAGGAACGGGAGCCACACTAAGGTAATGTTTATCCCTTCAAGGCTTCCAGTGCCTATCTTTGTAGTACTCATATCTAGTTGTACTATTTTAGAGTGCACCGTCTGGGTGTCTCACAAGGAGATCTATTAGCACATTTGTAATATCCTTCAGAAAGGACAACTAACGCAAACAATTCATCCACAATTTTGGGTCATTCTAACCCCAGCCGGATCCTGAGATCCCGTCCTTCTCTTGAACCATATCTGTTAGCTCCCATAGTGCATAACTAAGATCAAAGTAGCCAATTGTACATACCTCTGTTAATGTTGAATGTAACTCAAAAAGCTTATATTCCTCTGCCTGAATTGTAAATACTGTTAACCTTCATTAACTGGGCGCCTCCTACCCTTCTTCATCTTGCTTCTTTTGCTTGTTGAAACTTGTATTTATCTTCTGAATCTTTCATTGTCTATCACCATAAAGGTGGATAGGTATTCTTGCCTCAAGGCTCCTTATCAAGAGGCTTTCACATCTTAGCACACACATGATCTACTAAAGACCTTATATTTACTTATCATAAGCATCATGAAAAATCGAGTACCTCTAACTCAACTCTTCCATAGTCACATTCAATCTCTTACCAACTGTCTTTCTAGATATATGTATCATCTTATTACGAATAAAATAGAAGTTAGGAATTTGAATTCTTACAACTGAGCTCTACCATACGATCTAGAGTAAGTAGAAAGAGTGACAGTTCTAAATGCCATGTAGCCTCATACTTATAAATGTGGTGCACGACACACCCATAAGCAAGACTATACTAGACACGACTTGTAGACTCCTTAGGACAGAACTGCTCTAATACCACTTTTGTCACGACCCAAACCGATGGGCCGCGACTGACACTCGGTACCTTACTCAACCGAGTACCAACATAACGTATCTTTCTTATTACATCATCATATACACGTGACATTCGGGCCTAATAGGCCAACAACATCATTTATAAACTCAAAACATAGGACGGCGAGTCCGTACAATATTTTACGTACACGATATATGTCTACAAGCCTCTAAGAGTACATAAATCTTATAAAGGTCAGGACAGAGCCCCGCCATACTAATCAGTACATGTTCTAATCATACTGACCACATAAGCAACTCCGGAACAAATGGAGTGCACCAACATCTTTCGTTGAGTTGATCGCCTACTTGGATGACTCTCGACCTGTCTATCAAGACCTGCGGGCATGAAAAACAACGTCCCCATGCAAAAGGGACGTCAGTACAAATAATGTACCGAGTATGTAAGAAATGAAATTCAGTAAATAATAGACATAAGAGAAACATGGAGTAAAAGACTCGACATGTACGTCTGTATAGATCTGTGAATCATTTAATTTTTATAATGTCATGCATATGCGTATAAATGTCATACCATGCATTGGTATATGCGTTCATAACATCATCAAGCCTCTGAGGGCATCCCATCATATCATTTCGGCTACTATGGGCAAATCACCAACGTATACCAGCTGATCATGTGGTGATTCGTATATAATGTCGTAACCTTTTCCCATATTCCATATACATATATTATACATATATATACGTATATAACGCCATCTGGTCAGGGATCAATGTAAATGAATGCAATGCATGAGACGTACGTCAATAAAATCTTTTGGAGTGTCATAAGACTGTTATGCCTTTGATTAATATCACGAAATAAACTTTATCAACTTACATATTTTCTGAGACCTATGAACAAATGATAGAATAATATGACACATGGGGAATCAAAAACATAAGCATCTCTAATATTTCTATGAATAGAGTCATGTATGGAAATTATAAATTTGCTCGTTTCGTTTGTGTCGTATGGATCATGCCAAAAGAAATAAGGGATAGCCTTAACATACCTGAGTCGATCTCTTGACAATCCCTCTAACATACGTTAAGTACGAAGAAACACGTAAATGCGAGATCGAAATAGGGAACAATCCGTACGAAATGCTCAAAGCAATAACATTGCTATTGCAAAATCATCTTTGTCGAAACCCTTTCTCAAGAGATTTAGAATCAATGTTGTGTAATGGAAAGCTTGCTGAAACTCTTCTTATGAGTTTAGGAATAATGTTACATAAAAATGGAAAGCTTAGTTGAGCTCTCTTAGAAAGAACATTACTATGTTCTTTTCTTAAGAGATTTGAAAATAATGTTGAATTTGGAAAGTTATCCTTAATTATTAGGTGGACCCCACATGTATAGCTTAGTGTCACTTAAGTTCTTCAAGTGTGACACCTTTCATTCCTATGATAGGAGTCACAACTCTTGGGATGTGGACTGCCACGTTTTTGGCTTGGTCTTTATGCAAAGACTTCAATTAATCAACCACTAATCAATAATTAACTAGTTAATTCCCCCATTAACTAATTATTTACATAATTAAAAATCATCTCAAATTATTTAAAATACTACTCACTTTTTAACACACCTTATACACTTTACTATTATGGTCATGTGGTATCTTTTATGACACTAGTCCATAAATACCAGGTATTATAGCTCGGACCGTATTTTATCCTAAAATGTCAAACTTCGACGAAACTCATTTTCTTTGATTCGTTTACCCTCTAACCTTTACGAATTTACTTATCACTTGTTTGAAATAACATAATACTTATAACCTCAAAAATAATCTCATTTCCGAGCTTATATCAATTTACTCATGTCGTACTTTCATGTACGAAAATATGAGGTGTAACATCATTCCCCCCTTTGGAACATTCGTCCTCGAATGTTGACTGGTGCACTTATCATTTCATAGCCTATGTCTTCCGAATACTTATTACTCTCCTTGCCATCTAGGCAACTGTTCCGTGAATAAATCCAAAGGCCAGAGCATTCCCCCCCTTTTGACCTCTTTCTCACGCCACGACTTATGGTTGGAATCCTTTCAATCTCGTAACTATTGCTACCTTTGGTCATGTATATCCTATACAACTTTTTCTTGTATGTGCGCCCATGTGACTCTTCCCTTCAATTTTTAACCAATCTCTAGGCCTCATTTTGGGAACATATACAGAACTTGACAAGATATCCCTTTGGACATCTATAGGTGTACTGAAGTGCTTTTCTTGGTACTTTGTCGAACTTACGAATATTGTTATACCTTACTTCATGGTCTCGGTTATCCACCCGTGTGACTTTACTGCATCTAGGTAGGTCATACTATACCATAACTCTTACCTTAGTTTTATTACTATCGAGGTCTGCTATCTAATTCCAAGTTACTCTCTCGCTTCTTATCATAGATGTATAAATCCAAGTCCTTCAATGCTTCCTTATTATTGTTCATCTAAAGGATGGAATCCTTATCTTCTCTCATACGTTGGAACTTTATCCATCTATTGTTTATTTTTTTCCTCAATGCTTATATCAATTTATTCATGGCGTACTTTCATGTACGAAAACATGAGGTGTAACTCCCCTCCCCCGAAAAATATTGGGGGAGTAGAGATTCATCATGTGAGCTAATGTTAGCTCTTCTCCAGTTTCTTGGAACAAACGTCGAAGGCAGGCAATTGTCCTCTACATAGAAGGACTTACCTGTGCCGAACACACCTGGTAGCAGAGGCAAGATTTCGCAATCATAGAATCAAGCTTTCCACTCAAAGAAAACGTACCCAAAGTAAAGGGACACATGTAAAAGTATGTAAAACCTTCCTTAGGAAGGGTCACTGCTTCGATAGATCGGGAGTGATGATATCCAATTCATGGCAACGATAATTTTCCTTCACAGCGGGAATACTGGAAGGACGAATGGAAGAAGGGTACCTGCTAACAACCCATGTACGAGGGTTAGCAGAATGTAATTTCTCCTCAAAATCCTTTGCGGTATTGAGTCTTTTTGGTATGATGGAGTCTATGGTTGGAACGATAAAGTCGTCGGTTATGTTTTTGCCTTTTGAAGAACCAGTACATTTTGAGGAGGAAGCCTTCGAAAAAGAGAAAAGGATTTTTGTTTGAAGAAGATGAAGACTCAGTAGGCGAAATAAGATGAAGGAAGTTAGAATACAAGGGAGGAAGTTGATACGTATAAGTAAAGTTTTGGCGGCTAAATCCTTGACTAAGATTACCTCGATAACCGACAAAAGGCGTGCTAAATCATGGGAAGACGCGTGTTCGAGGCATTAAATGCAGAGTGACATGCGACTAATCAACCGTAAGTGGCCTTCAAAAGGAATTATAGTAATTCCCTCCAAAAGAGTGTTTCTACCAACTTTCCGGTAACACAAAGTTATGTCACCGAAAAGCAGGGGGACTATCTGTATTAGGTAAAATATGTTATGGCACGTGGCCACCCAAGAAGGGGACACGTGGAACCTAAGCCGGGAGGATAAAAAATCGGATGCAGATATCGCGTGTCACCGGAAAAGATAACGTTCGTGAAGACATTGAATACTCTTCGCCCGATAGCATTCAATGAGGAATATTCCACAACATTAAAGAGCAACGACCCGTTACGGAGTATTTGGCATTTATGTTCACCGTTACGTCTTCATCAATGCTCCTCATAATTGACATTAAAGAAGGGCACAACCCTAGTACCTTCTTCATAGCTATAAATAATAAGCTTAATGATCATTGTAAGTGAGAAGAATTTTCTGGCTAACTTATACCACATTCTATACAAAATTTTAATACCATTTTACTTTCTCGCTTTCTTATCTCATCATTATTGTGCCCGGAAACCCTGTTCCAGAACTCGTTAGTTCTGTTATTTCATCTACATTCTAAGGCTAAATATTTTATATTTTATCAGTTATTTTATTTATTTTTAGATCAAATTAATTCACTTATATAGAAATCACGAATAAATTTAATTGTATCGTTTAACAGTAAAGTTCAACATTTACCATTAAACTATACGTGATATTTTAGCATGGTATCTTTGTCCCTCTCGGAGAATGAAATGTGGCACCAAACTTGGTAGAAGGATAATGATTTTCATTGGTTCAATTATTAATCCCATTAGGCAGACTTTTCAGATGCATTTTCTTTGTTGTCACAGAATCATGAATATTCTCTCCAGCATAAACTACAGGACAAAATCGATGTTTTAGAAAAAAGACGGTTACTTTTTTAAATAAAAATGATTTTAGTGTGATTGATATAGATTTTAAGAGGGAAATATTGAATTAAATGTACGTGAAATAGTAATAAGATGTAAAACAGTATTTTGGCCTCATATTAATGAAAATAATGTAAAGTACTTCTCTCTATCTTATTTATCTACTAATATCTTTCTATTTTCTACAAATATCCAATTTCTATTTTCTATGTAAACTGTCTGATATACTTACAGTAGTATAAATAAAAAAATTAAATCTTCATGTGTATTTTTTCACCATTCAATTAAATTCTGCATCCACATAAATTGATTATGTTATGACAGACCAAAAGATTAAGCTAGCATGTTTGGACAAAGATTTGGTTAAAACTTGAAAATATAATTTTTGAAGTTGTGTTGAAAAATAATTTTTGGAAGTTGAAATTGTGTTTGGATATATATTTTATTTGAAAATTGATTTGTGAGTGGAAAACAAAATTTCATCCAAATACGGCTCTAAATCAGTTTTTGAAAACTTACAAATTTATTTTAATTTTTTTTTAAAAACTGATCAAATTCTATAAATAAACAATATTTTATTTTATTTTTTTTGAAAAATAATAGCCAAAATTTATCTCCAAATGGATCCTAAAAGAAAGTCATAATTTCGTTGGAAAGTAGCGAGGCAATTTTTGTCACTTCATCATTTAATAATTGCCTCGGTTATTCCAAATTTTAGAATTTAAGAACTTGACACTATCGATGTAGATAATTAAGGCGTCCTACGTCTTTGCTTTAGCTTTGTCTTACTTCAACATACTTGAAAAACCCGAACACTGCCTAATCTTTTGTCTGATACAGTTGTTTGTGATATTTACATTTTATCTCTTTTAATAAAATTTATAAGTGATTTTAAGAATATGTGATTTCACTTGGCACAAACTGAGAAATATAAGAATTGAAGTTAGAAATTGACCGTAAAATGAAGCAAACCAATGTAACGCGCAACTTTGGCCCTCGAGCTAGGTCGCCCTCGAACCAACTGAATATATTATTGAAAAGCAAAAACTGAACAACGGAATAAGAGAGCTTAAGAGAGAAAACGTAATATGTTGCTTTGTTATGCGTGAATCCCCTTACAAAATGATTGGAACACCCGTTTAATTATATAGTAGATGAGTTCTACATATGGTACAATTCTAAATATAGAAGGAAATCTTCTGATTGGCTAATCAACCGGTCTTGACTTGACATATGCCGAGATCTCCGCCACAATCCTCGCCCGGTCACGGATTCCTCAGCTTTCTGTTATTCGACTTAGCAGACTTTCTTCGATCTCGCTAGATCCCTATCCTTCTCGGTCTCGACCTTAGCTGGTCTCGATCTCGATCGATCCCTGAATCACGAGATATGCAATATTTATTCATGCAACGATCCAATATAACTTGAGATTGAACCTCGGTCTGTCACCCCAGTTTTAATTAACCATACAAAATCGGGTAAGCACGATTTTGACCGTATACACACATACTTATCAAAACTACTTTTTATCTTTTCCTTAAAATGTTTCGCTTAGTACCATGACATTAACTGGAACAGTGAGGGGTAGAAATTTGAGAAGAAGGTAATAACAAATTATTTTAAAACAAATTTTAAAAAAAGAGCATTCCAGTGTACAAAGCATTTCCCGTTGACGCAGAGTCCGGGAAAGGATCGCATCCCAAGAGAGTATGATGTAGGCAACATATCCTGATGCAAATATCAGTGGCTGATTCCACTGTTCAAACCTGTGACCTATACGGAGACAATTAACCGTTGCTCCAAATTTTCCCTCCTTAAAACAAATCTAACTTGTCAAAATAATAACATTTGAAATGATAGATAGTAATTTCTACTACACAGTTAGATTGGATAATTTTTTTTCTTTTATCTTTGGGTGAAGTTAATTAGAATTAGTGAAAAATAGTGGGAAGACATGCAATTCTTAACATTAATTCACAATTTGCAAAGAGTGGGAAGACATGCAAGTCTTAACATTAATTCACAATTTGCACAAAAAATGATAAAGAGAAATTTAATTCACTCTCTCCTATATATAAATATAAAGACAAACTAGCTAAAATCAAATTACCAAGGTCAGAAGCTCCAAATTACAATTAAAAATTTGTGTTAGACCGGATCAGTCGTCATACCAAACACTACATAAAGAAGATGTAAATAAGCTTGACGAGTACCAAACTATTTGTTTTCTTAAAACAATTAAGTTAAAACAAGTTGTAGTAAAGGCAGATGAGAATACTAAATAAGTTTAAACAACCACATGATAACATTCAGTTGTGATTTGCAAATAAAATGACAAATTTTTCTGTTAGTAGAGACTAATTAAGGAGGCAATGATGATTATGTAAACAACCTAGGCCCTAGCGAATATAATACTTACACTGTTTTATATATATAGGAGTTATATACCATGCATAATTTCCAAAGATGTTTTTATGAGAAGGCTGATTGAGAAAGTTTTTGCCATAAAAATTATACTCTGTATATACTTGTAGACTACTTTTAGGTAATTTTATAAATATTACATTCTTTTTACAGTGTGAATATATAATAGTTAACCTCTACCTACCTATTTTTGACAAAGTAAGGCTTGAAAATTACTTGTCAATTTCACTATTAGGCGACAAAATTGGCAGTATATTAAACTACAAAGGCACAAAATAATTGGTCGTCCCTTCTCACAAGAATCTGGTGTATAAAACACCAATGTGGACCATACCATACACAGTGGGCGTTTGAACGTAGGAATTTCAAAATTCCGGTAAAAAGTGAAAAAAAAATTGAAGTGAAAATGATATTTAAAAATTAGAGTTTTGTTTAGATATGATATAATTTTTGGTTATTTTTGAATTTTTGTGAGTGATTTGAAGTGAAAATTTTGAAAAATATTTTTATAGAGTTTTTCAATTTTTTTTAAAAAATTAAAATTTATTTTCAAATGAAAATTAAAATTTTAATGACCAAATACTGATTTTAAAAAAAAATTATGGACGAACGGACCCTTAGTTGCATCCGAAATATCCTTACACTATTTTAAATTTATAAATGTAAAAAAAGTTTAGATAATAAAACGAAAGATTGTTTTCTATTTTCTACCAAGGACGAATATGAATTAGCGCAAAACGACAAGAAGGTTCTGCTACTTTGGGTTTGAATCTGGTCGATTACTATATCTCCACGTCTTTTCTTCCATTACCTCCATTGATTTCTGTCCTAGAAAATTCTTTCCAACAAATTGGTAGTGCTACCTTTTTCTTCATCAATCAAATCCACTCATTTCCTTGTGTTGAATTTGTGCATACTTACTCCCTCTCATTCTGCCATTTTTAACCAGACTCCAAATTTGTGAAAGGCTGGAATCGAGACTTTTGGTTAAATTTGTAGGGATTAGAGGCAAAGTGAGTTCTAATTACGAGTTTGGGGTAACTCACTAATTTTAGTTAAAATTTTATATTTGTATTAAGAATTTTATTCAATATATAAAATTTATTAGTTCAGAATACAGTAAATTGTGCTTTTTAGAATTCAAAAATTATAAACTCAAAATTTTGAATTGCTCGAGAAAGGACTCAAATCATCCCATACAACCGATAGGGTCGTTTGGTAAGCGGACTAAGTTATTCCGGAATACTATTTTATCCCACATGGGAGGTGAGATAAAATAATTCCCAAGTTTGATGAAATGAGGTGAGATAAGGTGGTATATCCAATATTAAGTCAAGGGATTATATTTATACTTAGATCATAATCTCTTACCTAATCCAACGTACCAAAAGTGATCTCTTCTATTTTACTTGAAGGTGCTTAAAGAAATTTTTATTTTTTTTAAAAAAAAATTATGATCTTATAAATATACCATGATATTTTGTGAATGTTAAATCATGTTATTAAAAATAAGATAAAAAGCTTAATTAAATTATTGTTAAATAAAAAAATACTACTGTCATTCAGAATAGGCTAAAAAAGAACGTGTAAAGGAGGGAGAAAATTTCTTATCCTATCGTTGCTAGCAAACACATTGTCTTTGTCGAAGACTTGTAAACATCTTAGAGTTTGGACATTTGTTAGGAGAGATAAATTAGAAGCTAGGTGGAAATAGGCTGCTTTGAAAACAGAACCAAATACCAGAAGAAGAACTGACTGGTTCCTAGTACTGTAAGTGAACCAGCAAGGAAACTGCAAAGTAGATTTCTTGTTCATCAAATAAATCCTTGAGCTGAGAGATATGATTTTTTCTAATGAATTTCTCTTTGGCTCTCTGTAGTGGTGAGTTTGATTCATATTTCAATCTAGTTTTTAGCTTTGCTTAAAAGCTTCTTCTTGCCACTAGACCAAATCCTTTTCCTTTTTGCATGACACTTTTTTGAGTTTCATTTCTCTTATTTATAGAGAAAATCTTTTGATGGGGATGGTTTTTTTTCTCTTTTGCATTAATGATTAGAATTTATCATTGTTAAATGGTACTCCCTCAATAACTTTTTGATTTAAAAAAAAAACTGTCCTTTCATTCATAATCATCATCTCCTTTATTATATTACTCTAAACTGTTGCTAAAGTTCCTTTTTGTATATTTTCCCTACATGAACTTTTGCTGTACTGTGAAAGTTGATGAACTTTTATTGTACAATGTTTTGGTCCAGTAGCTAACAGCCCTTTTATTTAATTCTGAGAGGTCTCTTTCTCTTTCTCTTCACACTTTCACATGTTTCCGTTTCCTGTAGATTTCTCCTTTCTCTTTCCTTGGTTCTTTTTCCAACTCATAATCTTCATGTGATTTCAATTTTTGTTTGTTTTTATTCCATCCTTTGTCTCTTTTGATATGGGTGACAAACATCTTCTCTTGCTGAATAAAAATTTCACCTTTTTTCAGTGTATGCAGATTCAGGGGATATAAAGACATAAAGGATGAATCTTTTATGGTATAACATGGATATGAGGAACAGTATGTCTTCAGAATCTTGTTTAGCATCACTTTCTTGTTCTGCCTCCACATTTCAATCGTCAGAGGATTCAGCAGTTGTTAAATGGTTAAGATTCATTTTCCTCTCTCCATGTCCACAAAGGACTCTTCTATCTTCCATTGATGTGCTGCTTTTGCTTACTTTCATTGTATTTGCAGTACAAAAGTTGTACTCAAAGTTGAGGTCCAATGAGCACTCTACTTCTAGCATTGATAAGCCTCTAATTGCACACAACAGGACTTCTGTTAGAACCAATCTTTGGTTTAAGCTGTCTCTGATTTTGTCAGCTATTTTAGCCTTATCTTCTATAGTTTTATGCATTTTGGTTATTGTGGGAAATTCCCAGTCGCCTTGGAAAGTCATAGATGGACTGTATTGGTTGTTTCAGGCGATTACACATGTTGTAATCACTATACTAATAGTTCATGAGAAAAGATTTCACGCTATTTCCCATCCACTGTCCCTGCGCGTGTTTTGGATTGCAAACTTTGTAGTTATGAGTTTGTTCTTTGGTTGTGGGATCACAAGGCTTGTGTCACTTAAGGAAATTGATCCTAATTTAAGAATGGATGATATAAGTTCATTAGTTTCATTTCCTATTTCTGTTGTTCTCTTCATTGTTGCCATTAGAGGTTCGACCGGAGTTGCTGTAATTAGTGATTCTGAATCTCACTTAAGTGATGAAACCAATGGTTATGAACTCCTGGATAAATCCAGTGTGAGTGGCTTTGCTTCAGCTTCTCTAATATCGAAAGCCTTTTGGATTTGGATGAACCCTTTACTGCAAAAAGGTTACAAGTCACCTCTCAAGATTGATGAAGTTCCTTCACTTTCCCCACTGCATAGAGCAGAGAAAATGTCTCAACTTTTCGAAAGAAATTGGCCTAAACCTGAAGAAATATCAAAGCATCCTGTCCGAACAACATTGCTGCGTTGCTTTTGGAAGGAAGTTATTTTTACTGCCATTCTTGCAGTAATTAGGGTATGTGTTATGTATGTAGGGCCAACACTCATACAAAGATTTGTTGATTACACAGCAGGAAAGAGGACATCTCCTTATGAAGGATACTACCTTATAGGAACTCTCCTAATAGCCAAATTTGTGGAAGTTCTAACCTCTCATCAGTTCAACTTTAACTCCCAAAAGCTTGGCATGCTTATTCGAGCGACACTTCTCACTTCTTTGTATAAGAAGGGGTTAAGGTTGTCATGCTCAGCTAGACAGGCTCATGGTGTTGGACAGATTGTAAATTATATGGCCGTCGATGCTCAGCAGCTGTCCGATATGATGCTACAGCTACATTCCATTTGGCTCATGCCATTGCAAGTTTCTGTGGCTTTAGGCATCCTTTATACTTACCTCGGTGCTTCAACTGTTGTAACGCTAGCTGGACTTGCAGCAGTGATGGTATTTGTGGTGTTTGGGACTAAAAGAAACAACAGGTTTCAATTTAACATCATGAAGAATCGTGATTCTAGAATGAAAGCGACAAATGAGATGCTTAATTATATGCGCGTTATAAAGTTCCAGGCATGGGAAGAACATTTTAACAAAAGAATTGAATCCTTCCGCGAATCCGAGTATGGATGGTTGTCCAAGTTCTTGTACTCAATCGCTGGGAATATCATTGTCTTGTGGAGCACTCCTCTTCTAGTGGCTACACTCACTTTTGGAAGTGCAATCTTGTTGGGAATCCCGCTTGGTGCAGGGACAGTGTTCACTGCAACATCTCTCTTCAAGATGTTGCAGGAACCGATCAGGGCTTTCCCTCAATCCATGATCTCACTTTCACAAGCAATGATATCTCTTGATAGATTGGACAAATATATGATGAGTAAGGAGTTAGTGGATAAAGCTGTGGAAAGACTAGAAGGTTGTGGGGGTACAATTGCTATGCAGGTGAAAGATGGAGCTTTTTGCTGGGATGATGAAAACAGTAAAGAAGAATTGAAAAATGTAAACTTTGAGATTAGAAAAGGAGAGCTTGCAGCAGTAGTGGGGACAGTTGGGGCGGGGAAGTCTTCCCTCCTTGCATCTGTACTTGGTGAGATGCACAAGTTGTCGGGTCAGGTATGGCTCTCATCCTTCTGTTTGTTTGATTAATACAAACTTAGCTGCCAATTACCTTTTGCCCCTTGTTGCTACCTCTTTTCTGTGGTATAAAAAATTAATGTAGGCTAATGTGTAGAGTGGAGGTATTATATGCAAAACAATTGCAATCAAGCAATTACCTGTGAGATACTATTTTGTTTTCATATTAGTGGACTGGTACATTCTCATTGGTGTATCGTTTGATCTCCACCAAAGCAGAGGTTTTACTGGCCGACAGAGTCAAACTACTGTGCTTCACTCCTTTTACTCCAATCCTTAGTAGTCTTTGCTTCTAATGAACTTCAGGCGTGTAATAGAAACACCATTATATTATTAGCTGATTAGTTACTTTACAATTCCAGAGCATATTTACATTTTCTGCTTGGTTGTCTATTACTCTGGATAACAGTCCTAAATGCAAGCAAAATCAACTGTGTTTTCAGTCTTGAGCTGACCAATTAGTTCATGATGTCCTCAGCTTGTCCAAGCTGGTGCCTCACCGGAATTATGTGGGACCTTCGTACTTAATCAACTAGTTCACCTTCTTCTTAAAAATATTGAATGATTTGATTGGTTAATAGTTCCTTAAATGTAGTAATTATTTGCTAACTTACTTTACCAACCCCTTGTCCAACAGGTCACAATTTGTGGTTCAACTGCCTATGTTGCACAAACATCGTGGATTCAGAATGGCACGATACAAGAAAATATCCTGTTTGGTATGCCAATGAACAGAGACAGATACAAGGAAGTGATCCGGGTTTGCTGCTTGGAGAAGGACTTGGAAATAATGGAGTTTGGAGACCAGACTGAAATAGGAGAACGTGGCATCAACCTCAGTGGTGGTCAGAAGCAGCGAATCCAGCTTGCAAGAGCTGTTTACCAGGACTGTGATATTTATCTTCTAGATGATGTATTCAGTGCAGTTGATGCTCACACTGGCTCTGAAATCTTCAAGGTTAGAAGTCCACAATGTCATGTGTCATTGAAGATTTAATTTAAGATAGAAATTACATTGTTTCATTCTGCAAATTATGGACCTATCAGAGAAAAATCATGGATTTTGAATGGCTACTTTCCCCAGTGAAGACACATATCATTTCCTGGGAGGAAGATGTGAAAGTGGCAAGCTATTTACTCCAAAAAGTATAATCTAAAAGACTTTTATTAAGTTTGGAAGGCTTAATCCATCATTTGTTATCTGTTGTCTACTTGTCTTTATTAAAATTCTTCTTAGTCCAATCACTTTCGATGAAGTTGACTAGTCTTAGTCACCTGAATACTTTAAATCTTTGCCTTGATGTCTCTATATTTTCAGCCATCTCAATTCCGAAGCTCATATTTGTTTTCTCTTTGTAATGTCCATCTGAAAGTTTCATGCTTTTTTGCAGGAATGTGTGAGGGGAATTCTTAAAGATAAAACCATTTTGCTTGTCACACACCAAGTTGACTTCTTGCATAATGTTGACCTGATCCTTGTAAGTTTCAGAGTGTTTTATCAACCCCTTTGGAACCAAGTGTCAAGAGTAGTGTTTCTTGGTTGTTAAATGATTCACATGTGTGTTGGTTTCTATAAAACCTGAACTTTATGTTTTATCAGAGTGTTTTGCTTTCTTGAAGGTCATGCGAGATGGGATGATCGTGCAATCTGGCAAATATAATGAGATATTAGAAGCTGGAATGGATTTTAAAGAGCTAGTAGCTGCACATGAGACCTCTTTAGAACTTGTTGACGTGGAAACAACCAAAGAGAGCAATGCCTCCCTTGAAGAATCAAAATCTTCTCGAAGATTATCTAAGGAAGAAAACGGAGATGATAAATCTCAACAGTCTACATCTGATAGGGGGGATTCTAAACTTATAAAGGAAGAAGAAAGAGAAACTGGAAAAGTCAGTCCTCGTGTGTACAAGCTATATATTACTGAAGCTTTTGGATGGTGGGGTGTAGTGCTAGTTATCTTGTTTTCGTTCTTGTGGCAAAGTTCTCTAATGGCAAGTGATTATTGGCTGGCATATGAAACTTCAGCGGATCGTGCCATGTCCTTCAATCCTTCTCTGTTTATTGGGATATACGGTGTTATTGCAGTTGTTTCTTCGTTGCTGATAGTGATCAGGATGTATTTTGTGACACTTATGGGGCTCAAGACTGCCCAAATATTTTTCGGACAGATTCTTTACAGCATACTGCATGCTCCTATGTCATTTTTTGACACAACACCTTCCGGAAGAATTCTGAGTCGGGTAAATTTCTGAGGACAAGTTTTTCCTTTTGCATGTAAATTCAAACTTTGCTGCTTAGATGATTAAATAATGAAAAATATCCATTGCATGTTTTAATGTGTATGACATGTTAGAATTTTGAATAGAAGTTCATTCACTGATGTTGAGATGTTTTGTTTTTTTTCTGCAGGCATCTAATGATCAGACCAACATTGATGTCTTCCTCCCGTTTTTTATGAATCTCACTTTGGCCATGTTTATCACACTGCTCGGCATCATCATCATCACATGCCAATATTCTTGGCCTACCGTACTACTTTTGATTCCTCTGGGTTGGCTTAATATCTGGTACCGGGTATGAGCACTGTTTATAACAGCCGTCCTTTTTTCTTTTCTTGTCTGAACTCAAATTTGAATCCTTTGTTTAGAGGCAATTAGTCTGCTCTGAGCATTTTGGCTGACAGTTATTATGTATATTAAAAGGCAACTTTTTTATTCGTTCTGTCCAGCTAAAACTTTTTACTTAAAATGTGGTTAACTGCATATTTCTGTGTCTCCTATTTTTTGATTATTTGCAACTCTGATCAATCTAGATTTGGGGAAGGCTTGTTGTTAGTTGATGACTAGATACTAAGCTCACATCTACATTGGTTGCAAGTAGAATTTTCAAGTTGTCATTCACTTATATTGTTTGAACTAGGAGATTAGCATTCTTCTGCAAGGAGCCCTGAATGCTTGAAAAGTTAAACAGAAAAGAAAAAGTTCAGGGCAGATAGACATAATGTGTTAAAGTAATTCAATTGGAGCACAGATATATGACATGTGTTATTTGGGAGCTACGAAAAAGATAAGGACTATTATGTAGACTACAATTGAAATAACAGGTAATTCATTTCTGGTTTACAGGGATATTATCTTGCAACATCTCGTGAATTGACTCGGCTTGACTCAATTACAAAAGCACCTGTTATTCATCATTTCTCTGAAAGCATCTCAGGTGTTATGACTATACGTTGCTTTAGGAAGCAGGAGATGTTTTGTAACGAGAATGTAAACCGAGTGAATTCCAATCTGCGAATGGATTTCCACAACAATGGATCCAATGAATGGTTGGGCTTTCGACTGGAATTGATGGGAAGCTTACTTCTTTGTGTTTCTGCAATGTTCATGATTGTCTTACCTAGCAGCATCATCAAGCCAGGTATAACACCGTCCAATGCTCATTTATGGGAATTATAAATTCTAGTATTTGATAATCCTTCTGTACTTTAGATCTACCTGCTCTACTGAAAAATGAAATGAGTATGAGGAAATAGAATATCCGTTGAGCATTTATGTCTTTCTATTAAAAATTTGCATTCTATCTTCTTGTTTCAAGTCAAAATCTTGAACAACTATATCTAGAGAATTTTCCTTCTTGTGAAGTAATGCATATATACATCAAGAGAAGTCAGAGTTGCTGAATGAAATAGTAGATCAAATTTAAGTGTTGTGCCTATAAAGAATTGTATGGTGAGATTGAATATAGTGGTCATATTATTTTCTCAATCTTAGTGATTAAAGTATTCCATACAAACAGACAAGCATTTAGTCGTGCATTCATTGGCACTACAAAATTATCAACCAAGAGTAATATTCTTTCAGCTTTCCTCTGTATATGTGTGTTCTATTCTGGAGCTGAAGATAACTAATATTCTTTTTTATTTCTACAGAAAATGTTGGTTTGTCACTATCATATGGCTTGTCTCTTAATAGTGTCCTATTCTGGTCCATCTTTGTGAGTTGCTTTGTGGAAAATAAAATGGTTTCTGTCGAAAGATTAAAACAGTTCTCAGAAATACCATCAGAAGCAGAGTGGAGAAAGATGGATTTTCTCCCACCTTCAAGTTGGCCAAGCCGTGGGAATGTTGAGCTTGAAAACGTGCAGGTAATAATTCTAACTAATTCTGTGGTTGCTATTTGCTAGCATTTGCACAAAAGGAAAACTATAAAAAGTTCATAGTAAGGAAGAGAGGGTAGCTGTATTAACAAGCCTACAGATTCTTTAATTTCAAATATGTTACGTTGAATCTCTATATTGTTTGTTCTACTGGTCAACAGGTTAGATATCGTCCGAACACTCCTCTAGTGCTTAAAGGAGTTACTCTCAGCATTAGAGGGGGAGAGAAGATAGGTGTTGTTGGTCGTACAGGGGGTGGAAAATCAACATTAATTCAAGTTTTCTTTCGTTTGGTGGAGCCTGCAGCTGGAAGAATAATCATTGATGACGTAGATATATCCAGACTTGGGCTTCATGATCTTAGATCTCGCTTCGGGATCATTCCCCAAGAGCCAGTCCTTTTTGAAGGAACTGTGAGAAGCAACATTGACCCCATTGGACAATATTCAGATGATGAAATTTGGAAGGTAATCTAACTTGCTGACTGAAATAATTTACAAAAATCTCAAAATATAGTACAGAGTTAGCCAAACATGTCTTCTGAGTGCTGAGATCTTTTTGGATTTTAAATTCTGTAAGAGCAACATACTATTTGTTAGTGAGAAGAAAAGCATATACTCCAGTGTTTTGTTATCTCCCAGAATGTCTCTAACATGAAATCGTGTACATTGCAGAGCCTCGAACGCTGCCAACTCAAAGATGTGGTGTCTTTAAAACCCGAAAAACTTGATTCACCAGGTAAATTTTCCTCCTCTACGTCATCCTTGTGGTTCTTTGCGGAATTATGCAACCAACTTTTTATGTGTTTCAAATATATATACTGATAACTGAATACTGTCATTGGTAAATCATAGTTGTTGATAACGGAGATAACTGGAGTGTCGGACAGAGGCAGCTTCTTTGCTTGGGAAGAGTGATGCTAAAACGTAGCAGACTTCTATTTATGGATGAGGCAACTGCCTCTGTTGATTCACAGACAGATGCAGTGATTCAGAAAATCATCCGCGAGGACTTTGCGGCCTGTACTATAATCAGCATTGCCCACAGAATACCAACAGTCATGGACTGTGATAGAGTTCTTGTTATAGATGCAGGTGCTGATTTCTCTCCTTTTACTTTGTACCTTATTTTGAATCTGGTAAATGATTATTTATCTTTATGTGATGGTTTCCAACCAATCATAGTCAGTACCTTTATGAAGAAATTGCCTAATGTTAGCCAAGTAGTAGTAAATGCATGAAGTCATTAGCCTATTTGTTTTGGATTTTGTGAGTTTCATACTTCAAACTGGAAGCTTATGCTATACTATCTGATCCCTTGTTTGTATAGATTGTTTTCTTTTCCTTTTTCTCGGATTTATCTTATATATAAGCGGACAGAGTAAAAGAATGTAAACATGCGTAATTTGACCTATTATAGCAGATTATTTGTCTTATTTTCCAGGTCGCTGATTCCACTTATTAGGAGTAGTTACACGTATTTATCTTTTAAGTGAAATAATAGTGTAAAGTTTCTTTTGGCACTGTCGGTGTAAAGAAGTTAAACTCCTTTCTTTAACCCCGGCATTTCTTATTCATGCAGGAATAGCAAAAGAGTTTGACAAACCATCTCGTTTGCTTGAAAGGCCTTCACTTTTTGGGGCTTTGGTTCAAGAATATGCCAACCGATCCTCTGAGCTCTAACCACACTATTTTGGCTTTCATGCCTTTTGCTGTAAATTGCAGCTATCTTGGAGGATAGGTGAAACAGGAAAAATACCTATCCAAATGTTACATAGATTTCCAAATAGTGTTATCTCCTACTAAGCTATCCAGTAGATTTTTGGAAATGCAACAATATTGGGATTAACAATTGTAATTGATGAATCTATTAATCAAATACAATGATTATTCTGTTATAGATGTAGTCTGTGCAATGTTATATAGACTGATTTCTCCTCTATATGACTTGTGTGTTTTATACGTACTGCTAAACTAAATTTGATGGAATACATATATCTAATAAATGTCTTGTTTTGATCTCCATGAGATGAACCGCTTATCTTACCGTTCCTCACTTTAGTTTGTATACAAGTAACATTAAAGAAGTTATACTTCTCTTTTACATCTTGTAAGTCTTTTTTGGGGGGGTTAACGGGGATATTATATTACTTAGTTAAAGGGAAATAACATACTGCTTTCCTGGGCCAAAATAGTAGTCTTTCTGGTAATAGCAGCACTAATTTTGTCCCTCTCCCAAGGCAAAAGGATGGAGGGGAAACTAAAAACATATTTGGAGATGAGGGAGCTCTTTTCCGTTAAGAGGTGCCTGGTCTCCTCCAGCTTCATTTGGGACATCATTGACCTGCAGTCATTAACAATGGAAAAAGGATGAGCATTTCAACTGTATCAGTACAATCCGTTTCAACCTGTAATGGGTATAGACCATGTTCTTTAAGCCCGTGTAGATAGCCCAGAGTTCGGCCTGGAGATGGTAGTGTAAGCTAAACTTCCATAATAGCATGTTACCCAATCACCCTTTGCAATTTCAGACGACTCCACCAAACCCTCATACTATTTGCACTGCCATCCGTGTTGAGTCTAAAACTACTTTTCCTGGGACGCTGTCAACATGTATATATGAATTATAACGTTAGTAGAGGTCAACATGTTATACTCAATGGTTCTGGAAACAACAGTGGCCACAGAAACCTGGTTATCGAGATTATTATGATGATTGTTGATTTGTTTCTATTATTCCAAAACACTTTAGCAATGTAGCAATACAGGAATACATGAACAACGGTCTCTGAGAAATTGGATCTTCTTCTTCTTCTCAGTGTCTCCCCATATAAAATTGCGCGGAATCCTATCAATGCTCTTAAAGTGCTCTGTGGAAGCTTAACACATTGCATTATATGGTTTGGAATGCTATTTACGAAGGCTTTTGCCAAAGTGGTATGACCGTCTAAATTTAAGAACTTGGTTTTCCAATTTGAAAGCCTTTTGAAGATCTTTAGCTCTGGGCATATGGTGTATTATAGGAAAACCACAGGTACTTGCCGAAGGTATTAGAGATGGGAATATTGATGTAATTAGCGATTTCATATTTTTTTATCGCTTGGACAGTTTTTTGAAAAATATTTTTGACTTAGCAAGATTAATGTTCTGTCAAGAATGAATGCAATTGGTGCATGATGTCAAAAGATAGATCTCGAATTTTGTACGTAAGATTCTGCCAACAGGCAACAGGGTAAGATCATCTGCAAAAGATAAATGGGATAGTTTGGGATCGGCTCTAATGTTCAATTTTAGGAATAAAAATGACGAGAATGAAGTGCTAAAGATTTTCTGTGTATTGTATTACATCAATATATACAAGAGAAATAAAGAAAAGAAAGATTCTTATTTGTACACTTGTCTTTCTTTTACTAGCTATTGTATAACAAACTCTAACTACTAAATTCTATCCTTAGCTATAATAATTACACGTACGTAAGAATGTTCTGGAAGATACAAAATAAGATGCTTGCCATCTGTGTTATTTATGCTGAAAATAGACGACCAAGATTAAATTCATCAAGCTTTAGATGGACGGTGGTGATGCAAATAATTTTATTCCTTCAAACAGTGTAGAGATCGAACTCTCTCATTCGACCGTCTCTTCTTTCTCAATGAATGCTCGATGCTTCTGTAAATCATCACGACTTCCTAAATCATTTGACCAACACCCCCCCTCCCTCAAGTTGGAGGGCGGTGAAAGTACCCCCAACTTGCCTAGAATTGAATAGTGATTAGGGCCAGAAAGGGGTTTCGTAAAGATGTCGGCGATCTGAGAAATAGATGGTACGGATGACAAAGAAATGAGGCCGGCGAGGTACTGTTGTCTCACAAAGTGACAATCAAGGTCAACATGTTTGGTACGCTCATGGAAGATCGGGTTTTTGGCGATGTGTATCTCCGCCTGACTGTCGGAGTGAAGCGGTACGGGAAGAACCGGCAAAACAGAGAGAACTTGAAGAAGGCGCACAAGCCATGTGATCTCTGCCACCACACGGCGCATTGAACGATACTCCGCCTCCGCTAAAGACAGGGAAACCAAAGATTGTTTCTTTGATTTCCAAGAAATCGGAGAGCCACCAAGAGTAATGAAATAACCATTGATAGAGCATCGAGATTCAGGGCATCTATCCCAATCAGAGTCAAAGAAAACAATTAAATCCATATAGGGATTGGAGCTCATGAATAAGCCCAAGCTGGGGCCTATGAGAAGATACCCCAAACAATATATTGCAGCTTTGGAGTGAGGAACACGAGGACACTGCATGTATTAGCTGAGATGCTGCATGTATCAGCTGAGATGCTGCACGACAAAGGAGAGATGAGGGCGAGTGTGAGTGAGATAGTTCAGTTTTCCTAGAAGCCCTCTGTAAAGCGAAGGATCTGAAAGCAAATCACCACTATCCAGTCGGAATTGTACACAAGGATCAAGCGGAGATGAGGCAGACTTGGAATTCATGCATCCAAATTCAGATAGCAAATCTAAGGTAAACTTTCTTTGACTTAAAATTATACCTTTTGGCTCACTAATTATTTCCATGCCAAGAAAGTAATGAGCTTTACCTAGGTCCTTGACTTTGAACTCAGAATCAAGAAAAAATTTGAGTGAGGCAATTTCAGAAGGATCATCTCCTGTTAGGAGTATGTCGTCGACATAGATTGCAATGATAGAAGTTCTGCCCTCTAAGTGTTTAAAGAAAACAGAGTAGTCATTGAGTGAGTGAGAGTAACCTTTGAAGTTTAAGGCAGCTGTGATTCTGGAATACCATTGCCTAGACGCTTGTCTCAATCCGTATAAAGACTTTTTGAGTCGGCAAACATGATGAGGTGTAGGAGGTGAGATTCCAGCTGGGAATTTCATGTAAACCTCTTCTTGTGGGTCTCCATGCAGAAATGCGTTGTTCATCTAGTTGAAAAATTTCCCAGTTCTTCTTAACTACAATAGCAAGCAAGCATCTGATAGTTATCATCTTAACAACAGGAGAATAAGTCTCAGTAAAATCTATTCCTTCTCTTTGTATATCCTCTCTGATAACTAGTCGTGCTTTAAATCTTTCAAGTGAAACATCATATTTGTGTTTGACTTTGTAGCCCCATTTACAAAGTAGGGCTTTCTTGCCTTTGGGTAGTTCCACTACCTCCCAAGTCCTGTTTGCTTCTAATGCTTGTAGCTCTTTAGACATAGCTTCTTGCCAACCGGGATGTAGAGATGCTTGGGAGTAGGAGGTTGGTTCAGAAATATAGGAGACAATATTTATAGTGACTGATTGAAATAAGATAAAGCTGAAAATGGTAGAATACTAGGGGAAACAGAGGAAGTGAAACAACTAGAAGAAACACCTGTTAAAAATACTGAATTACAGATATAGTCATTTAAGTGGCTAGGTAGATGATGTTCTCTTAGAGATCTTCTAAGTGCATGTTGAGTGTCAGGAGAGGCAGAACTGGGAGAAATAGAAGAAGCTGGAGAAGCAATCTGTGGTGAGGAGGAGTTCTGATGAGTAGGAACGATAGGAGTATGAATTGAGGAAGTGGATACTCTCCTAGATTGAATTGGGGTGAAAGGAGAAGCAGGCTGAATAGAGGAGAAGAGTGGTCAGTTCTGGACTGCAATGGGTTGGAAAGGACCTGTCCATGATTAGGTTGAGGAATAGGAGAAGGAAATAAATCAGTAGCAATTGTTGAACTATTAGTGGGAAAGATCTGACTGGGTTGTTTAACAGAAAAGAGAAATATTGTCTCATGAAAAATAACATCCTTGGAAATAAAAACTCTATTAGTGTGTAAGTTAAGCAGCTTGTATCCCCTTTTCCCAAAAGGATACCCCAAAAAGACACATTTCATAGATCTAGGATCCAATTTTCTGTCTTTTGCTAAAGTTGAGGCATAACAAAGGCATCCAAAAGACTTGAGTGTATGATAAGCAGGAGACTTTCCAAATAAGATTTCATAAGATGTTTTTCCTTTGAGAAGCTTAGAAGGAAATCTGTTAACTAGATAAGTGGCCGTCAATAAGCAGTCCCCCCCAAAACTTAATGGGCAAATTTGATTGAAAGAGCAATGCCCTACATGTCTCAAGTAAATGTCTATGCTTTCTCTCAACAACTCCATTTTGTTGAGGGGTGTAAGGACAAGTTGTTTGGTGTATAATCCATTGTGAAGCAAGGAATTCAGAATACTTTGGACAAGATCCTAATTCCAAAGCATTATCAGTTCTGACAACTTTTACCTTAGTGTCAAATTGTCTTTCTGTCATGGCTAAGAATTGTTTGAGAACTAGAAAAGCATTTGACTTGGTGCTGAGAAGAAAAGACCAACTGGCCCTACTATAGTCATCAACAATTGTAAGGAAGTATTTAAACCCTTCATAAGTGGTAGTCTTATAAGGACCCCAAGTGTCATCATGTATAAGTTCAAAAATTTATTTTGTAGAAATAGAACTAGATTGAAAAGATAATTTGACTTGTCTTGCCTTAGCACAAATATCACAAGGATGATTATTAGAAGGAAAAGTAGAATAAGAAACTGAACTGTCATTTTTCATATTAGAAAAGGGCATGTGGCCCAACCTGTTATGCCAAA
This sequence comes from Nicotiana tomentosiformis, assembly GCF_000390325.3. Taxonomy (NCBI): domain Eukaryota; kingdom Viridiplantae; phylum Streptophyta; class Magnoliopsida; order Solanales; family Solanaceae; genus Nicotiana; species Nicotiana tomentosiformis. The sequence goes on along the minus strand of NC_090812.1, from coordinate 95,869,135 downwards.
GGCTTACATCACTAGAAATAGAAACTAAGGATAAAATAGGACTTGAAGACTATTTCCTAATATTCTGATTACAAATAAAATGGTAAAGTGCCTTGATTCTACTAATAACTCCAGCTTTAGGCTTGAAATGACTTGAATTGAAAATATAGAGACCTTGTCTTACTTCACCAAGCACCACTGGCCTCTTCATTGAAGGGTCTTCATTGAAAGGGCATGCAAAATAGCACCAAGAGAAGAAAACATTAGGATGGAACTGAATTGAGTGCACAACTTATGGACTGATAATAGGTTGTAATTGAAACTAGGAACAAACAAGACATTCTGTAAAGTGAGGTTAGGCAAGAGAGCAACATATCCTGACTGAAACACTAAAACCTTAAGAGAATTTGGTAGTTTGACATAAACAGGTTTAGGAAGAGTCTGCACATTAAACAAAAGCCTCAAATTTGAGGTCATATGTTCTGAATCCCCTGAGTCCAATATCCATGAAACTGAGTTTAAAGAAACTCTAATGAAAGATCTAGAAGAGTTTGAAGGCCAAAGAGTGGCATAAATACCATCGCAATTAGCAGAAACTGCTTCATCATTGGACTGCTCTCCTTGATTGCCAATTTTGACATTTTGAAGTAGTTGATAAAGACTGATACTGGTCTTGAGTCATAGGCATTTCTCCTGAATTGACTAATTGATTTGCTTGAGTTTCTGCAGGCAGAACTGGATTGCCTTTTGGCTCCAGAAACAAACCTCTTGGTCTTGGTGAATTTGAAGTCTGCAGGAAATCCAATGAGGCTATAGCAGTTCTTAATGGTATGATTCTGATTCATGAAATAAGAACAGACTTGAGCAACTTTCTTTCCTTCTGCAAAATTCTTTTTGTCAGAGTTATACCTTTGAGCTCCATTATGCTGTTTGGATGCTAAGAATGCCATGTGTGTGGATTAGTGAAAGATATGTACCTATCTTTACTTTTCATCCCTGATGAGCAAAGAGTAGGCATGATTAATGGAGGGTAAATGGGAAAGCATCAGCAGGCTACTCCTAGGTCCAGGGTAAGCATCACTAAGTCTCATAAGGAAATAGATGAGCCTTCCATCCTGCTGTGATTTGAATGTCTTGGTCTTACCTCCACAAGAACACTCACAAGTACGGTGTTGACAAGTATCCAAACTGTCCAGCCCATCCAGAGCCTTTTCATCTTGGTGTTGTATGAAGCAATATCATGATTTCCTTGTACTGATTTATTGATTTCCTTTTGAAGGTGATAGAGCTGAGGTCCAGTACTCTGTCCAAACCTCTCTTCAAGCTCCAACCAGATTTCTCTTGCTGTTTTGGAATAAAGAACACTCTCTGCTATCTCCCTGGAGAGAGTGTTCAAGAGCCATGAAATTACCATGTTATTGCAGCGACACCAAGATTTGAAAGATTCTGAAGAAATCTTTGGTTGAGCAATGGTGCCATATATGAATCCCACCTTGTTCTTAGCAGACAAGGCAATAAGAATACCTCTGCGCCATCCCCCATACCCTTTCCCATCAAAGATTGAATTCACTATGAGCTTTCCAGGGGAATGTGAGGGATGAATATAGAGAGGGTGAGATGAATCAGCAAAGGTTTTTCCAGATCCATCAGGAACGACATCACCTGTGGCATGAGATTTCCCAGAAGCAATGACTGATGTATCACCCATTGGAGCAGAAAAGATGATGCAGAAGGGGTGAAAGAAGAAGAAGAATATAAACTAGAAGGAATCGTGCTGCTCTGATACCATGTTCAATTTTAGGAATAAAAATGATGAGAATGAAGTGCTGAAGATTTTGTGTATTGTATTGATCACTGTACATCAATATATATATAAGAGGAATAAAGAAAAGAAAGATTCCTATTTGTACATTTGTCTTTCTTTTACTAGCTATTGTATAACAAACTCTAACTACTAAATTATATCCTTAGCTATAATAATTACGCGTAGGCAAGAATGTTCTGGAAGATACAAAATAAGATGCTTGCCATCTGTGTTATTTATGCTGAAAATAGATGACCAAGATTAAATCCATCAAGCTTTAGATGGACGGTGGTGATGCAAATAATTTATTCCTTCAGACAATGTAGAGTTCGAAGTCTCGCATTCGACTTTGTCTCCTCTTTTCTTCTTCATCTCTTCTTTCTCAATGAATACTCGATGCTTCTGTAAATCATCACCACTTCCTAAATCATTTGAAATCCTGGCACCAACATCTAATAGTGGAAATAGGAATCAAGTTTTTGGTGGAAACACTATTGAACATTTTAATTTTTAATAGATAAGTGCTCTATTGTGATGCCAATGACGGAGGGCGGGAGGGAGGATCAAGTAGGACTGTCGGGCTTCTAGGTTGGCAAACTTCTGAAGAAGGGGTGCACATGTCACCTTAGGTGAATCCCACATCAAAATAAGAGAAAAATAAAGAGCTATATAAGGCATGACACTAGTTTATACTTTTGGGGCTCGATGTGGCATAATCCAAAAGACAAATTCGTGCGGACTAAGGCCCAAAGAAGATAATACGTGCGATGGGCTTGAGTCGTGGCATCTATACACAAGATGAAAATGTATCAAGAAATATGATCGCCTTGTCGAATACCTCTAGAGGGACTGAAGAGATTTGTTCGAGAGCCATTAATGAGAATGGAGATGGTAGTAGTAGTAATGTAGAACATTATGAGATTAACAAATTTTAAAAAAATTTTTAAAAAGAGAAGGGTTTACCTAATATAAGACCTTTCTAAGCGATCAAAACCCTTATCCAAATCTAATTTGATGGCCATATTACTTTTGGAACCTTTCATGCGATTAAAGTAAGGCATATTTATTGGATAATAATAGCATTGTCGGAAGCGCATCTGTACTAAGTCATTGGTACATATTGATGACTAATGTTGATTTAAAGTCTCACACAAATCTTTGAGCAATTTTGGTCTTTGTAAATTATTAATAAATTTTGGTAGTTCGATTTAATGAGATTCATAAAAAAATGAAGAAAACTCACATTTTGAGATGTAGTATTTGTCATTTATCTTTGATGTAGATGCAACTTTGAGATACAGTTTTTGATATTTTAATCTATTTCTATTGTCTAGTACGATTTTGGGTGTTGCAATTTTTGGAATCTGATATTGTTTTCTTCGTGTTTTAGGCTAAAGTATTTTTCATGTTCCACTAAATCTAACAATAAAAGTTTATGAAATATTTGGTGGAGACAAAAAATCCTCACTTTTGGCAAATTTAAAGGACTAAAACTATTCAAAAGTATACTTAAGGGGCTATTTTAAATCTACTCCAAACAAAGGGGGACCATATTTGTCATTTTCACTCCAAAAAATCAAAAGGGCGAAAGGTTTATCAAGCATTCCGAGTCTCCCCTTAAACCCTAGCCTCTATTTCGCACTTTCAACAGAAGAGATGGGTGGTTCACGGCGAAAGTACAAGAGATCAAAGCCGAAAGTACGAGTCGGTCTACCAAAGAAGAACCCTAATATATTCAAACCGGCGTTTACTCTCCCGCCGAAGCTCCGATCATTGGTGAACTCTCATTGGGATGACAAGGGCAGCGTTATCGACAATTACAAGTCATTCGGCGTCGTTTCAAACCCTAACTTGCTTGGTGTCCGTTGCCGAACCTCTCATATGATTGAAACCGACTCTCTTCAGGTTCCGCCGCCGCAGCAGCCACCTCCCTCTGATGATGCCACCGATGCATTTGAGGCGCTGGATGATTCTGGCAGTGAAGTTGAGGAAGATGGTCAGTCTGCTTTTTAATTTTCTCTTAAATTGCTGTTACTATCTGAATTTATTTGCTAATCTAGCTATGCCTCAATCTCGAACTAGTTGGGTGGACCAAAGAAATACTGCTTAGTAACCATTTAGCTCTGTTCATGTTAATTCTAAAATAATTAGTCTTTTGAGGCAAAATTAGGATTTTCTAAAACTAGAAGATCTAAGTTTCACAATTTAACCTGCAATGACATACAAGTCTCTAACTGGACTAAAGGACTCCTCATAAATAACAGAACAAGGACCTAATGTAAGTGTAGCAATAATTAAGCTTTAATCCTGAACTCGTTGGTGTTGCTATTTTGGTTGTTTTGGAGAAACTGTGTAGTTAACTAAGGTATGAGCTGAACTAAGTTGAGGATGGGATGTTGCAATGTCATAATGTTAGCATTGTTTGATATATTAAATTCATAAATTTTGCACTATTTATTGACGTATGAGGAGGTCTGATAAGACATAGAGTCTGGTTACTGAGGAAAATTTCTTTAGCTTCGTTGTTGAGTTCATTGGAGTGCTTCTGAGTTGAGTTACCATAATGGATGACTATTGGATTTTGTAAAGCATACATTTTGTACTTTTGGCCTTCAATTACGTAACTCGCGTCACCAGAAAGAGAATAGTACGAATAATGAAGGGAAGTGCTAGCCTTCCTGATAAAGAAAAATACCTTTAGGTCCTTTTTTTCCTTTTCTCTTTGGAGGAAATCATTATGTAGCCTTCTGCAATAGAGCCTTATGTCATATCTAGAATGTTTCAAATGATAATTGGAAGCTAGGATTTCATGCTTAGTGTTATTTGGTTATCTGTGATGTCAATTAGAAATCTGAAAGCATTATGCCCAATCTTTGCTTCATAGAGAAGAAGCTGCCAATCAGGTTGGTAAGGAGCTCAGTTATGGAGAGTGGGAGAGAAAGAGGGATTGCTAGAGGGATAGTGCAAAAGGCCAGCTGAGCTATCTTTCTGCATATGGAAAATAATATTCGTTTAAGATGAACAACAAATTCTTTTTGCGGAATTAAAGTAATTTCTTTCTGTTTACTCTTCCTACTGCATGCAGACATGATGAATATGAAGAGTTTGATTGAATATAGTGTATAAAGCATTACCTATTATTATATAGTGTATACAACAGCAAAGTCAATTTAAGTTTTATTAGAGTTTCTGATCCTTGTGTTTTTGTTTATCATGTCATTCAATATCCCCTACAGTTAACATGTGATACTTTTGAACTATAGATCTTAAGACAGCACTTGGGAAGAAGCGAAGAGATGGAAAAAGTGCTCCACTGCAACCACTCACTTCCATACAACGAGTTCATATTGGCAGACTCGTGGAGAAGTATGGAGATCATTTTCAGGTAGTGATGTGGATCTTTAAAATCATTTAACATGCGTTAGCGTTGTTGTTTACTTCTCACTGGAAACTGGTTTTTACCCCTGCAGAGCATGTTCATGGACACGAAACTCAATAAGATGCAGCACTCTGTAGCAACACTAGAGAAACTCTGCAAAAGATATCACATGTACCAGAATAAAAATCCATTACTTGTTGGTAGTTGAAGACTATCCCGGATGATTTACATGGCAATATGGTACTAGCTAGATACAGGACTTTGGAGGGTCACTCATTAATCAGGGCTAATCTGGCAGAGCTCTGCATTGGTCGGTTTTGTACGGTTTTGAAAGATTTTGGTTCGGTAGTTTTTTTTTTCTTTCTAAAATGTTATATCAATACCATATCGAGATAAGTTAGGTAGGTATGGCTTGGTTATTCACTTATCGATTTCGGTTTGTGCCGTTTAAAATTATATTCTCTCAGCCAAACTTGTAAAATCGTAATTCATGAAAATGATAATCCAGATTGAAGCAAAAAGAGAAAGAAATTAGAAGAGAAATTAAATCATAACGTTAATGATATTTCAATTCTACACTAGACTATTGTTCGTTGCTTGAAAATAACAGTATAAAAAGAACATCAGACACTGTAGGGGTGGCAAAACTAACCAAATCTATTTGATCTGTTCAAGTTTTAATGGGTTTGGGCTAGAATAACTTTGAAAATTGGTTGTTTTGGGCTAGCCCAAGTTAATCCATAAAAATCATTAGCCCAAATGGATCCATAATGATGCCATTCATGGAAGTGCTCAATCTTAGAGTTATATCTCTGACCCATGTTTAGGAAAATATTTTTAAATTTTTCCATGTTTGGTTGATATCCTCAGAAAGAAAGTATTCATTTTATTGAAATGAAAAAAAAATACTTTTTCTACAACATGAGAAAAAAATATTCTTTTTGTTGAAATAAAAGAAAATACTTTTTCTACAACAGGAAAAGAAAGTACTCATTTTGTGAAAAAGAAAATACTTTTTCTACATCATGAAAACATATTACTCTTTTTATTGAAACAAAAGAAAATACTTTTTCTACAACATGAAAAGAAAGTACTTATTTTATTGAAATGAACGAAAATACTTTTTCTACATAAAAAGAAAATATTCTATTTTGTTGAAATGAAAAAGAAAATACTCTATCTACAACATTAAAAGAATATATTTTTTCTACTTCAAGAAAAGAAAGTACTTCTTTTGTTGAAACAAAAGAAAATACTTTTTCTACAACATGAAAAAAAAGTACTCATTTTATGAAAAAGAAAATACATTTCTACATCATGAAAAGAAAGTACTTATTTTATTGAAATTAAAGTAAATACTCTTTCTACATCATAAAAAGAAAATATTCATTTTTGTTGAAATGAAAAAGAAAATACTATATCTACAATATTAAAAGAAAATACTCTAAATAATATTTATATTTAGGGTGGGGGTGGGAATTCAGGGGTAGGGTAGGGGTTGGGTAGTGGGAGGTGGGTTGGGGTTGGGGTTGGTGGGAAGGTCTAATTTTACTACTTTTTTATTATTGATCTTTGTTAATATTATAAGATGAAGAACTATCAAATAAAATTCTAAATCCAAATTGAGGAAAGAAATTATTTTGGCAAGAATTGACATTTAATCCAAAATATAAGTTATAATTTTTATATATGCTTGTTTTAAAGGTTGAGAATAATGCAATGATTTGGGTCAATTTAGTCGGGTTGGGTTATAATCCATTGTTTAGTTCATCTTGACCAGCCCAAACAGCCCATTTGCCACCCTTAATTAGAGATAATATTATTAGAAATCAAATGTCATGAACTATTAACGAGTGCAAAACACAACACAAAATTATTGCTCGCTAGTCAAAGATAGTATAGTTTAATTATCGTCTCCACAAGGATTGGATTTAAATAGTGTTCGAATAATCTTTAGTTAATCACTATACAGGAAAATTAACACTTGATGGAATGGTTATTAACTACGATTATGTAACGACCCTGGCAGCCGTTTTTAGCATTATAACCTCGTTCCCCCATTTATTGCTCAATTTATGCTTTACAATTGTTCTATGACTTACCGGGTTAGTTGGTTCGGGTACGGAAGGAATTCGGAGTGAAACGAGAAACTTAGTCTCATAATTGAAAATTTAAGTTATAAAAGTTGATCGGATGTAGATTTATCTGTAAACGACCTCGGAATTGAATTTTGATGATTTCAATAGCTCCGTATGGTAATTTTGAACTTATGAGCGTGTCCGAAAAATTATTTGGAGGTCGGTAGAGGAATTAGGCTTGAAATGGCGAAAGTTGAATTTCTGGAAAGTTTGACCGGGAGGTTGACCTTTTGATATCGGGGTCGGAATCCGATTCTAAAAATTGAAATACCTCTGTTATGTCATTTATGACTTGTGTGCAAAATTTGAGATAAATCAGACGTGATTTGATAGGTTCCGACGTCGTTTGTAGAAATTGAAATTTTCAAAGTTCATTAAGCTTGAATATATGTGGGATTCGTATTTTTAGTGTTGTTGGATGTGATTTGAAGACTCAACTAAGTTCGTATGATATTTTAGGACTAGTTGGTATATTTGGTTGAGATCCCGGGGGTCTCAGGTACGGATCAATTTCAGACTTAAAACCACTGCTGGAACTTTTGCTTCTGGTATTTTCGCACCAACGGAGGTTTGATCGCAGGTGCGAAGCCGCATGTGCGTACCAGCCATCGCAAAAGCGAGCTTTCCGCAGAAGCGGAGCTAGCCTCGCAAATACGAGCTCGCAGAAGTGGCTCTAGTGGAGGCTTGGCGAAACCGCAGAAGCGGCTAAGTGAGTCGCAGGTGCGGAATACCTGGACAGTATACATTTCGAAGGGGTTCCGAGTTTTGCCATTTTTAGACCTTCAAGCACAATTTTTGGGGATATTTTGAGAGAGAATTCGAGGAAAACTTGAGGTAAGTTCCTTATGATTATTTCTACTCCATAATATTGAATTATCATCGAATAATCCGACTAGTTACATATTTTTGAGGTGTATATCGGGGGTTTGAACTTAGGGATTTGGAAATAAGATTTGATGATTTGGAGGTCGAGTTGATGTCGGATTTTGATAAAATTAGTATGGTTAGACTCGTGGTTGAATATGCTTTTGAATTTTATAACTTTTGTCGGGTTCCAAGACGTGGGCCCCACGGGCGATTTTTGAGCTAAATTTTGGATTTTTATGGAAAACTTGCATTTTCTTATGGAATTAATTCCAATAAATTTTATTCACTGAATCGAATTATTTGTGACTAGATTCGAGGCATTTGGAGGCCAATTCACGAGGCAAAGGCTTAGCGGAATAAGAATTTCACGGTTTGAGGTAAGTAGTAGTTATAAATCTAGTCTTGAGGGTATGAAACCCCGAATTTTTGTGTCATGTGATTATTTTGGAGGTGACGAACATGTTAGGTGACAGGCATGTGGGCATGCACCGAAGGGATTGTGACTTGGTCAGTCCCGTAAAACTGTAAAGTTGAATAACTTGTTGTTAGCTATATGCTCTCTTTGTGTTGAAGAAATTTAACTGTAAATCATGTTAAAAATCATGCTTAGGCTATGTGTTAGTACTGTTGGGACCCACAGAGGTCGCGTACTTGTTGAATTATTTGCTAATTGCTGTCTTGTACTCAGTCATGATTTTACTTGTGCATCATACCTTAGTCTTTCTTGATATTTGTTGATTCACTATGTTATCTTTTTTGGGCTGATCTTTGTGATTTACGAGAGCCCGAGAGACTAGAGAGGTTGAGGACTGAGTAAGGCCGAGGGCCTATCGGTGAGGTAAGGATATATGGCACGTGAGTTATCTGCGCAAGATATTATAGCACGTGAGTTGTCCGTGCAGTACGTGAGTTGTCAGTGTGGATTATGGTGCTTGGGTTGTAGAAGCCCCTCCGGAGTCTGTACACCCCTAGTAAGCGCGAGTACCCATTGAGTGTGAGTGTTAAGGGCTTAGAGCCGAGTGGTTGAGCTGTTATGAAGAGTTGAGTGACTGTTGCCCTGAGAGGCTGTACTTGCTTTTCATTTGTTGTTGCATTTAGTTGCTATCTATCATTGTTGTGAAATTCTCTGAAAGATTCTATATCGGATTACATGAACATGAACTGTATAAAATTGATTTGACTTAAACTGCTGGATTTGAAAGCATGTCTATTCTTTGCTGGAATTACTGAAAGTGAACTATAACTGTGTAGCTTGTCACTATCTTCAGTTCCTTAGTTATTATTGTTACTTGCTGAGTTGATTGTACTCATACTACCCTGCACTCCGTGTGCAGATCCAGGTGCTTCTGGACATAGCGGGTGTTGATTCTCTCGTATAGTTGATCTTCCAAAGATTCAGAGGTAGCTGCCGTATTTCACAAACCTTGTCTCTCCTTTCCTATCTCCTTGTTTACCGTATTTTGGTCTTAGACTATTATAGACCGTATTTTTCCAGACTTGCATTCATATTAGATGCTCATGTACTCAGTGACACCAGGTTTTGGGGAGTGTTCGTATAAGTATTTGTGAGATTTTGTATTGTATTTAAATATTATATTTTCAAACTTAAAAGAAATTGTGGTTTATTGATATTATCGGCTTGCCTAGTATCGAGATAGGCGCCATCATGACAGGTTGGGATTTTGGGTCGTGACAGATTAACTACTAAAATTAAGCAATTGTCAATTGATCACGAAAGACAACACTTGAGCAACAAAGAGATATGAATGAGAGAAGTAAGAGTAATTGACTAGATAGGTGCAAGACAATTGACTCGGGATCCAATTCTTGAGTTAGTTCACTCCATAATACTGTTGATTCTCACGAATTCAACAAATAATCATATTACACTTGAAGTTAATGTTCCTCTTTCGATTAAACGTTAATTTCAGTAATTAATCATATTGAAGCACGATAAATAATTGCAACGAATAAAATAATGGTTATGGTCTAAAGGGTAAAACTTCTCACGAATATTTTCCTATTTTCTAGTTCGATTAGCAATTCAAGAGGCTCTTTTCATTACCTATTTGAATTGCGAATTTAAACTAGAGCAAAAGATATAAAGAAATTCAATATCAAGCTCCTCTTTCGATTAAGCAAAATAATAACTAACTTCACAATATGATTTAAAGCTTCATCAATTAATTCAAAACAATTGTCAATAAGCGAATCCCTAATCAAGTTATCAATACACCATATCTATCAACACCCTAAGGAAAATTACTCCATAACAATGGAAAAAATCATCTCAATAAGGTTTAAAAATATAGAAAACATCAATGCTAATGATTCGATACAAACTCCCGTATTGCACCGATTATTGCTTGAAATCTTGATAAATTCTTGTGTCTTCTTGCCTTAGTTGCTTCTCAAATCTTTTATAGGTCAAAAGTCCCTTCAAAAAATATATTTTTGGTGTATTTATACCGTGTAGAAGTGGGTCCAGACGAAACCACCCTTTCCAAGCCGAACTGGACAATACTCTGAGAAAAATGCACTGGCACGGCACATGACGCGCCAATGGACATTTTCAGAGAGTGGATTCTGACAGAGTTGGCTTGTTTTGCACAACTGTGCCGCCCCATGCAGCACCCCACGCGGAGCGACTGTGATATTTTCTTAGAGTAAATTATTTTCTTCCCTTTTTGATATCCAGACTCGGTCCTCGACCCCTAACGCGATCCTGACTTAATTTCTTGGGCTTTTACTCAGATTTCAAAGCTCCAAATTGATCGATGTCGCTTCAAATTATTTTTTTAACTCGGAATCACTTCCTGCAGGGCATAAAACACATAATAAGTAGAATTCACTATTATTTAAGCTCAAATACACGTAAAGTGCAGTAATTAGAGTGTAAAATACGGCTAAAATACGGGTTTCTAACCTACCATCAACACCCCACACTTAAACCATTACTCGTCCTCGAGCAATCAAACAATACTTCACACAGAAACGACCTCTTTATCAAACAACTTCCCTAACACATCATGCCAAGAATATTTAAAGCAGATTAAGCATCTTACCATAACATCCTAACCTCAAGACTCAACTCAAAAGCACCACGCATTTTTCACAACCTGGTCACTTACTCTAACAAAGAAGTCAAAGTCATTACATTTCCTTCGCAAGTCATATGCCCTCACAACAAAAATAGAGAGTAGTTCCACACAAAATAAAATTCAAGAACAAATAGGAACTCTAGATAAGCAGAATTCACTCACTCTCAGAATCAAAATTCATATGCCACAGAAGACGTACCATAGGCTTGCCCGTGGTGTAACATTCTACTAATTAAGCTCATTCAGTCAAAGATAAAGTAGGACTTTGATTTGGTTGTAATGTAGGCTTCGGGATGGGTAGGATACAATTAGGATAATAGTGTCTATACCTCCCTGAACACTTTAATACATACAATTTCACCAATTCAAACCCCACACTAGTGTTGAACCAAATCCCAACCTTCACATCATATTAGCACCAAACTCTCAATTTCTTTAAGCACAAACAAAGCAAGATTTACCACTAGCAAGGAATAATTTTCTTTATAATATATACAACACCAACGTTTTCTTTCTATTTTTCTTCTAACTTCTGAATTTCTTTTCTCTTATTTTTTTTCAATTCCCTACAAGTGGCTCTCATAATTTTTTCAAACAGTGCAACTTTCTCCTTTTCCATAGTTCCACTCAAAAATCCAATCATACCTCCACTTAGCTTTTAACAAGCTCATAAATATTTCAAGTGCTCATGAGAGGCAAAAATGTTCAAATAAATGGTCAATTCAACAAACGGGCCAGGCTTGTAGTGTGGTTGTTAAAGAAAATAGGATTACAGGCTCAAGGGGCCTAACTAGGATACACAACAATTAGGCGGGTCACAGGCGTATAATTGGCTCAATAAAGAAACACCTACATCACTTCCTATACTAAACAAGACCGCTATTTCGCTCTGCAAACACACTGGGTAAGTTCTAGACATCAAGTGACATGCACATAATATCAACACAAACCTCACTCACACATCACATAACTCACTTAGGATTGGATTTATACTGACTCTCTAGTCAAAGTAGCTAAGCATAGTCGAGATCAAATAAATTAAGGTACTTATCCATGAGTCTAGAACTGAGCCTAAGCGTCACAACTCAGGCAGTCACTATTCTCAAGGCATACACAGTAAAAAAAAATTGCTTCATGTTAGCACTATGACTTAAGATTCTTTATTCCTACCAAAAAAAAAACTAATTACACCCAGTTCAAAATAAAGCTCTTAAAAAAGAACCGCGACATAAAGAAAACCAAGAGAAAATTATTACACTACCTAAGAAAGTAAAATAAAAATAAGACATATTTTTGGATTTTCAAACTCTTTGATTTTTTTGTATTTTTCTCATTCGACTTCAAATCCCTCAAGAAATCAGTTGATGAAATCCATCGCCGGGAAGAGTCGAAACTAAACAATTATAATTATTAACTATTACAGGCCGATTGAATTTAGAGTTATAATTACAGATCATATTGTCTAAGAAATCAAGAAACAAATCAAACAAATCCAATTGGCAAATAGAATACAAAATACAAGCAAATAAGAGCACCCCACCTCACACTTAAGAGATTTCATTGTCCCCAATTCAAAACAGTAAAACAAGAGTGAAAAGGTGACTCCCTAAGGCCCTTGGCCTAATCCTCATCAACACCCTCAAAGGTGCGCAAGTACTCCTCATCATTGGAGGTAACATAGCTCATGTCCTCATCCGGTGGCAGCTATCCTGCCTCTGCCAAGCCCAACCATTGCCAAGTGATAGCAGAAAGGGGGTTATCCTGCTGCCTCTCTGCCAAGTCAGTCTCCCCTGAGTAGCGTGAAGGCACATATCAGCAAATAACAGCAGTAGTGTCTCCTCGACATGAAACAATCTCCGATCCATAGGAACAGCAACAGAAGGGGGGTCTATCACAGTTGTGACATCAAAATCCTGACAGGATGCAGAACGGGGATCATCCTATTATAATGAAACTCCTCCTCCACGTGGTGCATCCGCAGCAGCCGAGTGATCATACTCGGGTAATATAGGCGGCGACCCCCAAATGGGCACACTCGAGCCATGTGCTCCAGCATGATCTTGCCAAGATCGAACTTTATCCGGGTCAAGAAGGCATAAACCAGACACACCTTCACCCTTGAGATATCAATGTTGCTCTGGGTGGGCATAATCTTGGTATTAATCAGCCATAGAAGAACCATGATGGGACGCTGGAAATTGCTCTTCTTCATGTCTTTGTGATACTCCTTAGCATCCCGCGTCCACGTGGCAAGAGAATTAGCTCCACACAACTAGCGCCTAATATCCGGATAATTGGGCTGACACATCAACCTCTAGAACAACTTATAAGAGTGCTCCGAGAACCCCATAATCTGATTAATCACTTGTGAGGAAAAGGGGATCATCTAGCCTCTCACATGTACATCATACACTGCATCCAAACTGGCCTCAGGCTTCCAGTTGGCATAGAACTCCTTTAGCAAGTTCACGTTCCCCGCATCACCGGGACGGAACAAACATTCAAAACCCAGGAATTGGATGTTGTTGTATATACAGAGTACTTCCGAGCTAGCTTCCCATCATCGATACCAACTTCAGGGTACGGGCTCACCGCATGATTAAATGTCCTGTACTAATTTTGAGCATGAACTGGCACAACCCGAATGTCATACTTGTACCCTAGGACCACATCAACATCCGGATCAATGTGCTATATCTCCTCCTCCACTAGTCAGGGGGTGGTGCACGTCTACCTCCTCTACGACTTCTAGAAGCGACCCTAGAAGAACCAGTGTTAGCACGTTTGCTGGGACGACGAGAAATTGTACCTTTACAAGACGAACATAATTAGCCACAACACTTAGAACAAAAAGAAAGACCAAACGAGGTACCACCCCACACTTATGTCATTAGTATGTTCACAAGTACAATGTGTATCGCGGACTCAGACTACCCCATTAAAAGTACGCCACAAGTCATCAACACTCCACCCAACCACCGAACTAATATTACAATAATACAAACAATGATTATACTACACTATTGTAAAGTAAAAAATCAAGAAGCTAATCTAGTATCTAAGAAAGAAAAAAACAAGAATTTATACTACACTACTACACAAGTACATAACATAAATCAGACATCCCAATTAGTAACTAATAATACAATAGCATGGGGTGGTCAATCGATTAGCATTCGGGGCTAACACGCTATAATTTCACACATAAAATATGACCGCCTACCCCATACTTATCTTCTAATAACAAGTTCATTACTAAGTCACAAGAATCAACTTTGTGTTCATACTTCACCATTGAAGTCATTGTGGCATTTTTTCAAACATGTAATAGGTATTAGTGTCAATACTTTCTTCAACTTTAATTTGAGCATGAATCACTCATAATTGTATACCAAACATATCACCCAGTACAACTATAACATCACCACAATATAACAATTCCATAGGACGCACAAAATACATCCCACAAGGCCTCTAATTTTCGGCCAAAAATATACCCCCACAAAGATTTATCACAAAATAACTCCAACTCCACCAAGACATACCAAAAATCATCCACAATCATAAGAACAGTGAAAACCCTACAAAATTAAGCACAATTTTCGGCCAAAATATGAAAATTAACTAAAAATAATGAAAAACTACCTAGGGTTAGAGATATTAACTAAACTACCTAAAATCACTACTAGAAAGAGAATAGAGAAAATATGGGAGAAAATTACTTACCTTGACTATGGAATACGAGGAGAAGACTTGAAATTGGGGAAGAATTTGGGGAAAGATAAGGGAGTTTGGGGTGGGATTTGAGAGGAGTTAGAAAGGAGGTAAGGTGAAAGAATGGGGAAAAGAGGGGAAGGGGTCGAGTGTTTTTCTCTTTTTTTCTAATATACAACTAAGATGTGTGCTTAGTGGTGATTTTTATTAATAATAAGAACAAAATATAAAAATATTGTCAGGAGGTCTCACAAAATGAAGAAAACTAAAACATAAAAATACATCAATCCTATTACTAAAGCTGAGCATTATACTCAACTTTAGCAGTACATAATGAGTTATGAAGCCTTGCCTATGAGGAACTAAACTTAGCCAATTGATTGCATGATTAATGATCATCCAAAGAGTGCCCAATATGCTGGAATATTGCACAAGTGATGTTAAAATTGAGCACTGAAAATCGAAGCAAACTAGCTGCTTCAAATAGCACATGGGATTGGAATTCAAACTATGCAAAGCCAAAATGATAGCTGAACCATACACAATTATGCTTATGACCACTGTCCAGCTCCGTGCCACCATATTGTTCTTTAGACTTTGTATCATGAATTCGTGATTGTACCTGGAAGTTATGAATAGAATCCTATTGAGCCTACCTTCCTCGAGCATAGGACACGCACAATATACCTGGAAGCTCCTCCAAAAGATACTCAAACAGCCCGCAAAATGAGCCTAAATCCTATGTCCTAAGTTTGAGTAGTGTGAGTCTCATGCGTGTTCCAAAAGCCATTGTTCTTCCATGAGCCTTGTTATAGCATGTTTGAAGAGCCTCCAGGGAGAAGAAAAATCTAAGACAATTATGCCTTTTAGTGCTTTGCTCCCCATCAGAACCAAGCTTATACACAATACATGTATTCTAGTTTGGTATATTTGTGTGAGGCTTCTTTTACTGTTTGCTTATTGCATTTTGAGCTGGTTTATGTAGTGGTTGTACCTACTAGGAATGAGCATAAAAGATGCTAATATCACCCAAATAATCTTGACCGCGACATAGAATCCAACTCCAGTAAAAGTACCTGCAAAACAAAAACATAGTTAGTTGAAAAAATCTTCATACTCTCCTCCATATGGATTTGAGTAGGAAGTTGAATGTGTATTCCTTCTCCAAGGATCACCTCATATCTTCCATCACTACACTTCACCCTCCACCTTATTACACTAAATGTCCACATCATCTTCATATCATCATATTTCCTCATCATCTATGATTTTGCCTTGGCCATTCTTGCCCTTATGTAGGGCATATGTAGTTTGTCACTATTTAGAATAGTCCTCCCTCGAATGTCCATCTCCAAAAAGTATTTCACCTGAATCATGGCATGCTGCTCAATAGATAGATTAGCAAGTTGATCAGTCAATTTATTACCCTCTCTCAGCACATGTGCAATTTGAAACACACCTCTAGCCATTGGAGATTTAATCTCCTCCACCTTATTGATAATGCTCCAAGGTGGCTCCCAAACATCATCCAAAATAATTTTCATCAATAAGGAATCTGTTTCAATCAAGCAAGGAAGAAACTGTGCATGAACTATATACCTTATTGCCTCCAGAATTGCCTGGGCTTCAGCTGGTGATGGAAAAATTGTAAAAAGAAAATAGTTAACCACCCATACTATCCATTAAAAAATGGGTTGGATAATGAACTTTTTAAAAACGCGTCAAATATGGATAAGAACCATATTATCCATTTAAAAAATGGATAACCAATGGGTAACCAATGGATAACCAATGAGTTTAACTTTTACATTTGCAAAGCCTCAAATTGGGGGTTCCTCAAGTTTGGGAGACTAGGAATTCTCCCAAAATAATCATATTCAAGAAATCATGGATAATATGGTTACCCATATTATCCGCTGATTAACCCATTTTTTTATCCATATTAAATATGGGTTGGGTCGGATAATTTATTCTTTTTTTCATTATCCGTTTTCAACCTGAACCATATCTGACCTGACCCGCCCGTTTGTCACTCCTAACTTCAGCTATATTATTAGTAACATCTTCAAGTTCTGCTGCCTGTGCATATATAATATCTCCAACTCCATCTCTTATGAAAAATGCATATGAAGCTCCATCATTATCACCTCTTCATGCACCATCAGGGTTACACTTAATTCATCCCACAGGAGGAAATTGCCACACTTTAGTATACTTCAACTTAGGAACATGGTGTAATAACTTGTCATTTAAATCTGGCCAGTTGGCAGTAACACATGTGAGGTTTTGCCTTCTCACTTTTAACAACATCTGTATTGATGTTGAAATTTGATAGATCAACCTATTGATGGACACATTTTTCCCATGCATACCTGAATTTCTCCTCTTCCATAGATGCCATACTATCAGACTTGGCATAGCATGATACACTGCCTTCAAACTTGTATTCACTGGCATTCTCTACCATTCATTTATAACTTGCAATAATTGTTTCCCATCTATCTTGATCCGTGCAGGAGCACCAAAGTAGTTCCATATGTATCTAGCTACTAGAGACTTCAGAAAGACATGAGGGAGTGTTTCTTCCTTAGGGTTTCTACAACACCAATATTTGGATGTTCTGAAATATCCCAACCTCAAGAAAAATCATCTAGGGGCAATTTTGCTTTCCACAGCCTCCACATAAAGAAGCAAACCTTAAATGGTAACCCCTTTACCCACATGAACTTGTATAGATGAATTTATTGCCTTTTTCTCCTTGTGTATTGCCAAGCAGATTTAATTGAGAATTGGCCTTTAGTTTCCTGTTTCCACCATGGTTTATCCTTCACATTATGGCAGGAAGGTGGTGCAATTGACTCCATAATATGATCAACTATATCATTAGGCAATAGTTCTCTTAGTAGTACTTTATTCCATGTTCCATACTCCACTACTTCATTCACATGAATAATGGATTCATCACAGCAATGCTCAGAGCCAGTAGCATGATAAAGACTACCTAGACCAGTCCAATTGTCATACCAAAAAAAGGAATTACCACTTTTTAATTGCCACCAAATTTGATGCTCCATTGGATCTCTCATTTGTAGCATTTTCTCCTAACATGAGATCCTGCTCTCCATGGAACTAATACCTCATTGATTTTCTTACAATACTTGTTCTTCATAAAGGCTGTCTATAATGTATCCTTAGTTCTATAGTTCCACCAAAACTTTACAAATAAAGCCTTGGATACATCATGAAGTGATCTAAAGCCACAGCTACTCTCATTCTTGGGTAAGCACAAATTATCCCATGATGCCCAATGCATTGCCCTTCCATTTCCTAAATTACTCCAGTGAAATACAACAAACATCTTGTGTATATCAACAATTACATATGCAGGTGAATTCACAGTAGACAATAGGTGAATAGGCATGCTTTCAAGTACATGTGAGATCAAAACTGCCCTCCCCCAATAGATAGTAATTTTCCCTTCCAGAATTGTAACCTTTGCTACACTTTGAATATTATATCTTTATAGAAATCCTTCTGCCTTCTGCTATAGAAGATTGGACAGCTCAAGTATGTGAAGGGGAAAAAGTGCCTTTGGAATTCAGTAATGAGATGCACAGTATTGGCTTCATCTGCAGGAGCCCCTTCATGTATATAGAATGTTGATTTCTCCTAATTAAACTTCTGTCCTGAGGCTGCTTCATACTCCTCCAATACATTCATGATCAATTGAATTTTCCCATAATATGAAGAACTAAATATAATTGTATCATTAGCATAAGAGAGGTAAATGATATTGTGACTCCATTTTGGCATCCCAAACCCTATAAAGTTAGGGTTGTCAAACAATGCATCCAAGGCTCTACCAAGCACTTCAGCAGCTAATATAAGCAATTTATGGGATAAAGGATCCCCTTGATTTACACCTCTAGATGATTTTAAAAAACCATTTGCCTGCCCGTTCAATAACACTGAATACCAATTGCTTGAAACTAACTCGAATGCCATATCAATAAAAACCTCACTAGATCCCATTTGCCTCAATACCTTAGTCAAAAACAGCCATGAGACCCTATCATAGGCCTTGTCCATGTCCAGTTTAATCACCACATTAGATGGCTTACCTCTCAACCTTATATCAGTCACAATCTCCTGTGTTAATAGAATGTTTCCACTATACTCATGCCTTTTACAAAGCCATCCTGATTAGGAGATATAAGATTAGGCAGCAAGTCAACTAACCTTTCATATATCACTCTTGATATGATTTTGTTTGAGAAATTTCTCAAACTAATTGTCCTCATATCTGAAAATGTAGCAACATTCTTCTTCTTAGGCAACAATACAAGATTTGTGTGCGTTATGCATTTTGGAAGCTCAGCACCACGGAAAAATTCCCTAACCATGTTTAACACATCTGCATTAATGATATCCCATGTAGTATAGTAAAAGTGTCCAGTGAATCTATCAGGACCACTTGCACTGTCCCCATTCAGACTAAACACTGCAGCCTTGACCTCCTCCATTGTTGGTTCTTCCCACGACCTATTATTCTGCTCATCATTAATCATTCTAGGAACATGATTGATTATGTCAAAATTTGTTGGTGTCCTTTCCTCAGTAAACTGAGCCTGAAAGAAGTCTACAACTTCCTTAGCCATCTCCTCTTGTGATTCAATCCAGTTTCCATTATTGTCCAGAATTCTGGACACCTGCAGTCTCTTTCTTTTACCTCTAACATGAGCATGAATTTTTTTTTATATTTCTATCACCATCCTTGAATCACTGCATGCCTGCTTTCTACCTCCAAAATTCTTCTTCTAAGTGATAATACCTAGTGAGATCAGCCTCCACCTTGTGCAATTTTGCTCTATTTTGAGCTTTTGGATTTAGCTCAAACTCAATTTCATGTACCTTTATAATATCTTTCAAGGATTAAATTTGTTTGAATATGTCACCAAATATTTCTTTGCTCCAAGCAGCCAAAGCTTTCTTCACATTCTTCATCATGTTTTGAAACAAAATGAAGGGGTTGCCCATACAATCAGTGTGACAATTCTCCTTCACCACTTTCAGAAAAGTGTCATGATTTGTCCATAAGTTAAGGAACTTGAATGGTTTCTTAACTTGGACAATGTCAGCATTGCAATACAATAAGAGAGGAGCATGGTCAGAACCATACTTGATCAAGTGCTCAACCTCCAAAGCTGAAAATAAATCTTGAAACTGCTGATTAGCCAAGTACCTGTCAAGACTCTTAAATATACAAGCATCATACGATCTTCCATTCCACCATGTATAAAGACTTCCTTTAAAGCCTAGATCATACAATGCACAAGTGCCCACAAAATGAGCAAAGTCTTCAACTTCACTCCGATAGACTCGAAGACCACCATATTTCTCTTCTTCAGAAAGGATGACATTGAAAGCACCCCCTAAAAGCCAAGGAGATTCCATGTCTGAAGCTAAATGATACATAGAATCCCACAATTCAATTCTCTCCACGACATTATATTTAGCATATACAAGTGTAATAATCAACTTCTTCCCTAGGCTTCTATGAAACAACTTTAGAGTCATCTGTTATTCCATATCCATAATAATGTCTACATCAATATCCTCATCAACAAAATCCCATATCTTGCCATTCATGTTTGTATAGGCAGAATGAATCCCTAAATTTCTTCTATACTCTTCAAGCTTGTTAATATCTTGCCAAGGCTCCATCAATTCAATCAAATAAAAATTGTAATTTCTCTGAAGGTTAATCAACCTATTGAAAGATTTTTGTGTGTTTATCGACCTCAAATTTCAAACTAGAGCATTATTCATAAGATTACTTGGACATAGAGATCCCAATTCTCTTTGGTTGCACCCTTACATGTACAGTTTTTTCCTTTTGCTTTCTTGTATGTTTGCCAGCTGATTTCTTCTTGTAAACACTCCTGGGTGATATGTCTCCATTCCTAGCTACCTGTTGAAAATTGGCAGCCATTGATTCTTCTTCAATATCAGCACCTAAGCCTTCCTATTCACCCTTGTCATCATCTACCACCTGAAGAGCCAATAGATTTGGTTCATGATTTTTGGCAATCATCCCAGTTCCTTTTGACCCTTGTTGTTAATGTGAATGCCCTTAGCCAATATACCGCTTGTAACACTAAAAGTTTTTCTAGCTAGAATTCCGAGATCTTCTACTGCAGGAGCCACAATTTGGATTGCATTATTACTTTGCCAGTTTCAAAATTACATGGCCTTGTGATAAGGTCAATTTGATCATGTGTATTCCTTGTATCCTCCATCAACACCATAGAACATTGATCCCTACCCCCATATCTCTTGACTCGCCTTGAATTGAAGGTCATACACATCACCCAAACTAGGGTTCACTATAGCAGGAAACGCAGAAGTTACTATTCCATTGCCTTTTGACACCTTGCCTGCAACTGTTTGGTGAGGTGACCTCACTATATTGTCTATAACCCCAACCTGAACATCCATTTCTTGATCTCCACCTGAAAAATTCACCGAATCACCTCCAACCTTAGTTAATAACTGGATGGTACCACTAGGGTTTACTGTTCTATTGGCTTTCTTCTTAGCTGAAGCCTCAACTGCTGATCCACCAATGATATTAACCTCATCATGTGATCCTTTAATAGCTCCAAGTGATGGATTATCTTGAAATTTTCTAGCCCCTTCATAAACTTCAACCCTAATTTGTGGAACACTAGGGTTTACTATAGCATTAGGGCTCAAAGTAGATGTCAGTTGCTCCTGTGTGGTATCTCTTTCCTCCTTGCTCATGGGACTAAATTTTATATTTATATTACTCTCCATATTCTCTACTTCATCACTCCATAAGTCTCAACCAGACATTACTTCAATATTTGCACCATTCTCTTCAGAATCATCAAATGTTTGCGATGGAATTTTATGGCATGAGTGATTAACAGTGACATTGAGTTCTCTAAAATGTTGTGTGTTTGTACCAAATCTCCTATGAACCTATTCATATGTGGACTTCTTTTTATTTTCCTCATCAATCCCAACTTCATTAGGATTAGGAATTTGTGTAGCCACAATTTGTGTCCTAGTCTTCTTAGGAGTAGCTTTCCTAGTAGAAGTGGGATTTGGATATGTTGCCTTCTTTGCCTCAACATTCTCCTTATTTAGAAACTTCTCCACAACTTCTTTCTTTATTTGTTTTTGTGTTTCAATCTCACCATCTTCCAATAGTTCAAACTTGCTACTGGTTTGCCTGGCTTTGATTGAATTTTTCCAGTAGCACCTTCCTTCCCAGTTGTCTCCTTCTCTTTTGTTTCCGTCTTCTCTTGTATTGTCTCAACAACAATGTTTCCAGCATCATCAATGATATAACCTCTACTATATCGTTGGTATTAGTTCTTTCTTTCTTTGCATCCATTCATTCTTGGTTGTGTTTGTAACTGGCTTTCTTAGAACTTTACCACTTGCTAGCATTTTAGTAGAAGTTGCAGTTGTACCTACAACATCACTTTGAGTTGTGACCACCATCTCCTTGCCTTACTCTTCACCTTCTTCATTAAATCTCCTGCGCAATTCTGGGTGAATTATCTAGCATTCACTCTCATTGTGGCCTTGCTTCTTACATGTTCTACAATATTTAGGCATGTAGTCATACTTGATCTTAATCCATTTTGACTCCTCCGGACCAGTTTCATCCTTCTCTTCAATGATCTTAGTTCTTTAAGGCAAAGTAGCTAGTAAATTCACTTCAACTTTTACCTTAGCAAAACTAGGTCATTTACCATTTTGAGTTTCTAAATCAACATGTCATGGCCTACCAGCTGCATTAGCTAGAGGGAATACAAATTCCTTACCAAAATAATTAGGAGGCAGGTCAAGAAACGATATCCAGGGGATGGCAATTGGTGTTTCCTCCTCAAGTTTTCACCATGGACTCCACTTTGTACATCTCATCTGCCACATATCTCCTTGGGCCTTCAAATAAAATGCTGGCTTTTATAAAAAGTGAATGTAATCCTCCATTAACAACAATTTGATAAGAACATGAGTGTCCTCAATCAAACCAATCGAACATGGACCTTTAACTCGCATCGGATGGGGATAACTTTCCTCAACTCTTGAATCATTAGTTTTCCATAGGAAAACTTGACCAGAACTGATAGATGTAATCCTTGCCACAAAATTGATTGTTTAACTTTAGATTTCTTCTATCGTACCATGGGTTCACCATGTAAATATTCAACTGCTTCAAGTTTATGTTCGTTGCGTGCATGGGGGCATTAAATGCTTGGGGATGTAGAAGTTTTGAATAGTTAGGGATCAAACTAGGGTTTATGGATGTTTGGGTGGGCTGTTTGGGAGTGATAGATGACTGACCAACCTCCACTAGAGGCTGGCCAGTGGCCGGCGTGGCCATGGGAGAAGCTTCGCGCAAAATTGTCTCAGAATCGCCCTAAATCGCCAGAGCTTGTCTCTCTAGGCACGCGAATGGGGGTCAGGTATTGTTTTTATAGCCAATCCACTAGGCAAGGTGCCTAGGGCTAGTTTATATATATATACTAAAAACAAAAATAGAGTAGCATAAGGTCTTACAAAATGTAGGGGTATAACTCATGTAAAGTACATAATCCCTATTAACCAACCTTGAGTAAGGCATACCCAACGTTAATAGTACATATGATTGCCCTAGCAAAGTAGTAACTACTCAAAACTAGCCATATGATTGCAATTACATAAGACCATGTCCTCGACAATTTTGTGATCCTTGTCCAAAATACTATCATCAACATTGCCGAGATTTGTGCACCACTGGACAGTTTCCTTTGTTGTTCCTCCCATCCTGTGAATGTTGTTATTTTAACAAATGACTCATCAATTGCACCTTACCAGACCCAATTAAAAATGGTGCGTGTGCATGTCTTCCCTAGCCATTGACCTATGACATCCACAATCTTTTCCAGCGAGAACTCACGAGGTCTTTTTTGTGTCCGTCTGTGCTCATGTACTATCACATAGTATCCTTGTATCCATGTAGCTGAACATATCCAATCCAAGGCAACAAAATTTAGTTCATTATATCTAAAATCAAGCTCAATACCTGTCAGTTTTCTAGCATGTTTTGTAGCAATGAGGAGTCCTAGTATGTCTCCATTGATCAAAGCATGTCCAAATTTGGTGAGTCTGGACATTTATATTGTGTGCATGCATTCCACTTCTTCTTGTTTCTTCCATGTTCTTGAAGTTTTATTTTGAGCAGTGATTTAGGTTTAAAAAGGACTGTAGCTTCCAGCATTACATCAAAGCATATCAATTTCTCAATTCTCCAGATGCTTCCCATACTTGTGCCTACCATTAACACCCCTTCTTAGAAATGAGCACATAGTACTAATACCACCCTAATGAAGTTGCACCAAATGATAGGGCAGGGGCACAATAATGTTTCTTGCAAAAAAGAACACATAGTTAGTGAAAATCATAACCCTCAGGATTCGAACATGAAAGTCTAATGTAATTCCATAACTGTCCTCCCTTCTCCTAGTGATCTTCATCTCTCCTTCTACTAGCTCATTTTGACCTTCACCCTTAGATATAGACATAATAGCTTATCACTATTGACGATCCTCCTCCTTTGAATGTCCAAATCCACAAAACCACGAGCCTCTATTGAACTAAAGTCTAGAGCATAATTATCTAGGTGATCTGCTAGCTTATTACCCTCATTCATAATATGTGACACCCTCACTTCACATGATTCCATTAGAGCTTTAATATCATCTACATGCCCAACCACATTCCAAGGACTGCTCCATATACCCTCAACAACATTCTTTAATAACACTGAGTCTGTTTGCAATAAAATACGTGAGTAATTACAAGTTACACAATATTTCAATCCCTGCAACATAGCTACTGCCTCAGCCTCAACATTAGTCATCTCCTGTACCTCCCTACCACATCCATACACTATATCACCTTCTTCATACCTCAATACAAATCCAATTGAACTCCTACCTGGATTGCCCCTAGATGCCCCATCCGTGTTAACCTTAATACATCCCTGGCCAGGTAATTCCTATAAAACATTGGTGATCTTTAATTTTGGTATATAATATTCCATCATGTTTAGTAAATCAGGCAAATTGTATGGAACAGTTTTGAGGCTTGGTTTCCTCAATTGCACAAGATTTTGTAGAGTAGATGCAATCTGGTAGATAACCCGTTTAACTGACATGACATCCCCATATTTGTAGTTGTTCCTCCTTTTCCAAAGTTCACATATGATGACGGATGACAAAGCTTGCAAAACAAGTTGTAGCCTAGGTATCACATGTGCTGTCCAACACCTCACTATAGCTTGGTGAAATGTTAAGCCCTCCAGTTTTATTCCTGCACATAAAAGAAAATAATCCATTGTTTCTTCTTGCAGATTCACACAACACCAACACCTAGAAGCCATTAGGTATACCATCCTCATCTAGTGGCAGCTTATTCCTCCATACTTTCCACATGAAGAATGTTATTTTGAAAGGCAATCCTTTCACCCAAATCATCTTATATGCATTTCAAGGTTCATTCCGTCTCCTCAAATATTCCCATGACGATTTTACACTAAACACTCTGCTCGATTCAAGCATCCAGAATGGTTTATCAAGCACCTCAAGAGATACTAGAGGCTTGATGTTTTCCAGAATATAGTTAGCAAAATCATCTGGCAGCAGGTTCCTAACTTTATCAATATTCCACCCATCACCTTGTACTACATCGCACACATTTTGCACTGATTCATCACAATAAAATCTGGAGGTCTGATAAAATATAAAGCCCCTAGTCCTGTCCACTTGTCAAACCAAAACAAAGATGAACCCATCTTTGGTTGCCATACTATTTGGTGTTGAATGAAATTCCTACATTCCATCATCTTTCTCTATACATGTGAACCATCTCTCCAAGTAACTAGCATTGCATTCATCTTTTTATAGTACTTTTGGCTCATGAATGAACTCCACTATGTTGGTTGAGTTCTAAAATTGCACCACAACTTGCAAAATAATGCTTTAGACATATCATGAAGAGATCTAAACCCTACACCTCCTTCTTCATAAGGCATGCATAATGTATCCCAAGATGCCTAATGTCTAGCCCTTCAATCCACAGAATTACTCTAGAAAACCTAGCAAATAGCTTGTGCAACTTGTTTATCACAAAAGCAGGTGGATTCATTGCAGGGAGTAAATGAAAGGGCATGCTTTGTAATACATGTGATATTGCCCGACCTCCGATTGATAGTAACTTCCCTTTCCAAGTTTGTAATTTATCAAGGAACTTGTTGATGAGTCCTTGATAATAATCCATCCTCCTTCTAGAATAAAAGATTGGGAAGCCAAGATAAGTGATTGGAAATTCTTGTTTTTCAATCCTAGTGATCCTTTGAACTTTCCTTATCACTTCTTCATTAGTTGAATGATGCATATATACTTCTGATTTTGACTTGTTTATCAATTGCCCAGAAGTAACCTCATATGCACTCAATACTTCTATGATCAATTGAAGTGAAGTAGCGTCTAATGAAGAGAAAATAATGGTATCATTTGCATATGCTAAGTGATTAATCTTAGGACTCCACTTAGGCAAACCAAAGCCACAAAAATATAGGTTCAATTGTAGGGCATTCAAACCTCTTGATAAAGCCTCAACAACTAGGATAAATAATATAGGTGAAAGAGGATCACCTTACTTTACACCTCTAGTAGACTTGAAGAAACCATATGGCTGGCCATTAAGAAGTATAGAATACCAATTGTTGGACACAATACCAAATACCAAGCCAATGAATCTTTCACAGAATCCCATCTTCCTGAAAACCTTGGTCAAGAATAGCCAAGAAAGTCTATCATATGCCTTTGTCATGTCTAATTTGAATACCACATTGGGGCATGCTTTTGTTCTCAACCTTATATCAATGATTATCTCTTGTGTCAACAGAAAATTCTCAAAAATACTTCTACCCTTCACGAAGCCTGCTTTCTCATCAGAAATAAGATTAAGAAGAAAGTCTACTAACCTTTCATGAATAACTCTTGAGAAGACTTTGTTTATGAAATTGCTAAGACTAATAGGTCTCATATATGAAAAAGTAGACAACTCCTTCTTTTTAGGCAATAATACCAGGTTTGTATGAGTTACAAATTTAGGTATTTCTTGACCATACCATATCCACAACATCATCACCAATTGCATCCCAGCAGGCATGGAAGGAACTGCCAGTAAAGACATCAGGCCCTCCGGCACTCCCACCATTTAAGCCAAACACTACCACCTTGACTTCTTCTTTAGTAGGCTGCCTTAAAAGATCTTGATTCTGCTCACTATCCACCATATAAGGTACATGATCAACTATACCAAATGCAGTAGGAATCTTATCCTCATGGAATTGTGCTTGAAAGAAATTCATTGCTTCATTTGACATTGCCTTATTATCTTCGATCGAGTCTCCATCACTATTTTTAATTCTCTTTAGTTGCAGTCTCTTCCTTCAACCATTGATTTGTGCATGAAATAATTTAATGTTCCTATCTGCATCTTGAAACCAAGACAATCCAGCCTTCTGCTTCCAAAATTCTTTTTCCAATGCCAAGTATCTAAACAATTCAGCTTGCACTTTATGAAGCCTCTCCCTATTTTGGAACATAGGATTTAGTTCAAATTGTGCCTCATGTAACATCACCACCTCTTCAAGACTCTTTATCTTCTAAAAAATATCACCATAGGTAGCCTTGCTCCACAAAGAAAGAGCTTTCTTTAACTTCTTGAACTTATAGTTAAAGAGAATGAACCAGATTTTTATGAAAGTGTGCCTTCCAATTCTCCTTCACTACTGACTGAAAAGTGTCATACTTGATCTAAAAGTTTAAAAATCTGAATGGCTTCTTGATTTTGATAGAATCTGGATTGCAAGTGAGCAATAAAAGATTGTGATCCGATCCTATTTTGAACAAATGACTAATATCCATCCCAGGTCATATTTGTTGAATTCTATATTGGCTTGCATCTATCCAACTGCTTGAAAATATAGTCTTCTTTTGCTTTACCATTCCACCAAGTGTATTCCCCTTGAAACCAAGATCAAATAGGTTGAAAGTATTCACATAATGTCGAAAATTATCAACTTCATTTAACGAGACTGGCAATCCACCAAATTTCTCTTCTTCATCCCAAATAACATTACAATCTCCCCATATAATTCAAGGAGTGGTCATATCTTGAGCAAGTGCATAGAGGGAATCTCACAATTCTCTTCTTTCAATCGAGTCACACTTAGAATATACCAACGTAAGTATGAACTCTTTGTGTTCTTCAGTATCAAAAAGCTTCAATGTTAGCTGTTGCTCAATATCAAACATGATTGTTACATCAAATTTCTCATCTACAAATGCCCTGATTTTATTAGAGACATTAACTGTAGCCTGAGTAAAACCAATCCTCCTCCTGTATCTATCCAATTTTCTTGACTGTTGCATTGGTTCCATTAGTCCAATAAACTGAAATTGGCGTTGTCTATGCATTGTGATGAGCCTTTCAAAATCTCTTTTAGTATTCACTGATCTAATATTCTAAATAAGAGCATTCATTAATAATTTATGAATTTAGAGATATTCCTCCTTATTTGGACCCCAACTGCCTGCACACTAGGGATCTCCTTTGTTTGTTTCTTTCTACCTCTACCTGCTAATTTTCCACTTTCAATTTGTCTAGGTGATAAGTTTCCACGTCTTGCAACATTCATAAAATTCTGGGCAGCTGATTCTTCATCCAAATCTCTTCCTCAAATCTTCTGATTGCCAGTCTCTCCTTTGTTTTGTTCTTGATTCGCCATCTGGTTTATGTGTGCTTCAGGAATCAAAATTTTACTTGGCTTTTCCTTCATAACAAATCCATTCATAGCAAGTGGGCTCTTTTCTTGAACAGTGATCCCAGATTTTCCTGTGAACCCTAGCTCCTTATTTTGTTGAGGAGCAGGTATCAAGGACTGCTTCATTCCAACATCACTACCATTCTTGTTGCTAATACTAACTATGTCATATTTTTGGTCAGTACCTACAGTTCCTCCTGGATCAATAAGCTGAATATTGGGTGGGGTAGGGTTTACTATAGAAATCTTAGGGTTAACTGTTGCTTCCTGCAAACCATGTTTAGGTTTAGGGCTCCGATTTTGCTCTTTAGAAATTGGGACTTCACTTTGAACTTGATCATCATTCACTTTGGACAAATTTTCACCTGACTGCACCTCCATCTTTCCACTCTTGCCATTTACACTTTGTTCCTCTTCTTCTTGTTCATCCTTCTCAATTGCATCATCATCCGCATCATTATATTTATGTAACTCTCCCTCTTAAAAATCCTCTTCCACTTGATCACACCATAGTCTTCCTCCAGTAAAATTAATTTTTTATTTCAAACTCTCTTGTTCTGCTATCTCATTCGTGTATAATGACTGAGATTGAACTTCTTGGCATGATTTATTAGTTGTAACCTTGTCACAACCAAAGGCTCGCTGCACCCACTGTGAAGTGGATTCCTTCAAATTTTCTAAAGCCTTCTCCTTATCACTGATGTTACTTATAATATTTCCTTCCTTAGCTACTCCACTCCCAAGTGAAGTTGGCTTATAAACTTATGTTGCTGGATTTAAAACTTTCCTCGTCCCACTAGGATTAGGTATAGCGCTACGTTGAACAGTGTTATTCTCAACCAAATCCAATTGATTATTATCTTCCTTCTCACCCTCTATGACCTCCAGTGCTGCAAATTTGTTGGCTACTTGGACATGCCGAGACACCAAATTATCAACTGGTACAATCTCCTTCCCAGATGTTCCTTAAGCTTCATTCAACTTATTAGCATTCTTCACACAATTGTCCTTGACTTTTTTCTGTTGTTCACCAACATGCTGCACGACTCTTCCACCTGTAAGAATTATCAAAGGCCTCTTGTATTTATCATTGTCCATTTGTTTTTCATGAACAACATGCTTTTCTATTCCGGTATCCTCCATCAGTTCAGAATGCAATCTCCAACAATCTTTCTCGTTGTGGCCTTGTAATTAACATTCCTTGCAACACTTAGGAATATAGTCATATTGAATCTTCACTCACTCAGTCCTTATAACTTTAATGACTTCATCTTCAATATCCATACACACCCTCTTAGGTAGGACAACTAGCAAGTCAACTTGCACCTTTACCCTAGCACAACTAGGTCTAGTTTTGTTAATGGTGGCCATGTCTAGGTGCAAAGGCGTACCTACTACAACAACTAAGGATAATAACCACTCTTTTACAAAGAATGTAGCCAGCAAATTGGGAAATGAAATCCAAGCTAAAGCCAGTGATGTCTCTTCATTAATCTTGAACTTAGAATCATAAATTAGAGGCCTCATTTTATATTGATATACATCTCTTGCCTTTAAATAATATGCTCCTCTTAAAGAGAAATTGATAAAATCTTCTAACAGTGTCAAACAAATAAAAACATATCTATTTCTGAATAATCCAACATTATACTCACCTTTAATACCACATTGTAATGGTATTATTTTACGTAGCTCCTGCAAGTCAGGCCATCCATAGGAAACTTTGCCTACCATTGCATATTGCAAACCTTCGATCAAGTTCATACGTTTAACTTCTGACTTCGTCTTTTGGATGAGAGGCTGACCATGTAAAAACATGATTGGTTTCATAGGGATTGGTTCAACAGACGCGACACTAGAGTTTTTCTGCATGGGCATATTTAATGACGAAGGTTTCAATAAATTGGAGAAATCTAGGACTGTTTTTTTGTTTGGATTAGTGTTTTGGGGCTGGTTACTAGTTGTAGGAGGCTGGCCGCCGGTCAGATTGGCCATAAAAAGCAAATCACCGGTGAGTCGCCTCCAAGTTGCCAAAATCGCCTAGAGAGTGAAGCCCTCAAAGAAGTGGGTGGGGTTTTGGGGGGTCGGATGTTTGAAGTCATAAACAGGGCATTTTTTTTAAATTATTTTAAATTTTCCAAAAATTGAACTACTGTATCGCGGGGTGCTGTGCCCCACGCAGCACGACTATGAGGATATTTAGAGAGGCTTACTTTTAGCAGACTTACCCATTTGTCCTAGCGCGGTACCCCGCGCGGCGTGCTAGGCCAAGTTTCTCAGAGTCTTGGCGATTTTTGCTTTTTAGCCTACTGGTTGTATCCCCACTCTATTATGTACTTATTTTGTGTCTAATTCATGCTCATACATGTCCAAACAAATATCAAAACTCATAAATTCTAATATTCCTAATCTACACTTATCTAAGCTACTCTACAAAAGTAAGAAAAAAGGGTTAGAAGTAGTTCTGAGTTATAGTCATCAGCTTCACTCCGTCACTTAGGCTCATTTGATCACAAAGCTAGAGGATTGCTTGTCAAATCCTCCAATAAAGTACGGTTTCAACCTGTGCCCATTCACCTTAAAGCTTTCATTCCCTTCCTCATCTTGGATTTCAATGGCGCCATATGGTGTGACATGTTTCACCACATACAGACCCGTCCATCTTGACTTGAACTTTCCGGGGAACAACCTAAGTCGACTATTATATAGTAATACTTTGTCCCCTTCATGAAAGTCCTTTGGTTTAATCAAAAGATCATGCCACCTTGTTGTATTTTCCTTAAAAATCTGCGCATTTTCATACGCGTTCAGTCTAAACACTTCCAATTCATTCATCTACAATAACCTGTGTTCACCTGCAAGACTAAGATCAAGATTAAACATCTTAATTGCCCAATAAGCTTTATGTTCTATCTCAATAGGTAGATGACATAATTTTTCATACACTAATTTGAATGGTGAACTCCTTATGGTTATTTTGAACGTAGTTCTAAACGCCCATAGAGCTTCATCCAATTTTACAGACTAATCCTTACACCAAGCACTAGCCGTTTTTTCAAGAATTCGCTTAAGCTCGTGGTTAGCCACCTCAACTTGCCTACTAGTTTGGGCATGGTACGGGGTTCCTGTTTTGTATGTGACCACATACTTGTACAGCAGTGCATCAAATTGCTTGTTCACAAAGTGTGACATATTTTCACTGATAATCACTTGAGGTGTCCCAAAATGGGTAAAGATGTTCTTCCGTAAGAACTCACACACCACCCCGAGCATTATTGGTCCTAGTAGGGATTACTTTAACCCATTTAGAGACATAGTCAACGGCTACTAGGATATACTCATAAGAATGAGATGATGGGAACGAGCCCATGAAGTCAATACCCCAAACGTCAAAAATTTCACATACCAGAATGGAGTTTAGTGGAATCTCATCCCTTTTGCTAATGTTACATGTCCTTTGTCACTTGTCACATATAGCTACATACGCTCGTGCGTCTTTTTACAAAGTAGGCCAATAGAAACCAGCCTCCATGACCTTTGATGCAGTGTGATTTCCACCATAGTATCCTCCAGATGCTCCATCATGACAATAAGACAGAATGCTTGCCATCTCTCCTTCAGGTACACACCTTCGAATCACACCATCTGCACACAGTTTAAACAAGAAAGGGTCATTCCAAAAATAACTTTTTACCTCACCTTGAAGCTTCCTTCTTGATCACGAGAGAGGTTACGTAGAAATCATCCACTAGCCAAAAAGTTGGCTATATCAGCATACCAAGGCAGTCTTTCGAAGACCGCATCAATAGAGAAAATCTACTCATCAGGGAACTCTTCCCTTATTTTCACTATCTCAATTGGAGGTCTCTCATGCCGAGATAGATGATCTACGAGTTAATTTTTTGTGCCCTTCCTATCTTTAATATCTAAGTCGAACTCTTGGAGCAACAACACCCACCACATCAGACGCAGTTTGGAATCCTTCTTACTCAGCAAATATTTCAACGCTAAGTGATTAATGTGCACAATCACCTTACTCCCCACAAGATATGACCTAAACTTGTCAAAATAAAAGACCACAACGAAGAACTCTTTCTCAGTGGTGGCATAGTTGACTTGAACATCATTCAACGTCCTGCTTGAATAGTAGATGGACCTAAACATCTTATCTTTTCTTTGCCCCAGAACTGCCCCCACAACTACATCGCTAGCATCATACATTATTTCAAATGTCATGACCCCGAGTTTCCTCCGTAGGATATCGTGACGGCACTTAGTCTCTGAGACTAGGTAAGCCTAACAATATACGAAAACATAAAATAAGAGACTAAAACTTGAACATCCCAACAATTTCATAAATAGAATCTACCAAAAACTCAATACGCACAATCCCAAAACCTGGTAAGATATAAGTCATAAGCTCTAGATACAGTACCGAACAATCCTATGCATCACTATCTATAAAGATGAAAAGAAATAAGGAAGGACAGGGTAGAAGGGGAATCCGAGGCCTGCAGACGCGGGCAGGCATACCTTGAAGTCTCCAAAAGCAAGCAAATCAGCGCCCTAATACCGGGGCTAATGGAATATACCTGGATCTGCACAAAAATATGTGCATAAACGTAGTATGAGTACACCACAACGGTACCCAGTAAGTGCCAAGTCTAACCTCGGTAGAGTAGTGACGAGGTCAGGTCAAGGCCCTATTGGAAATAAAAAATAAGATATAAGACATAACGATATAATAATAATGGCAAAGGAAGTGAAACAATAAAGAATTTACGGAAAGTTAAAAAACACGGAATCAAGGCAATTAATACAACACGAAAGGAAGACAAGGATTTTACATGTTAAGGAAACAACAACCAAACAAATAGAGAAAAGATCAACAGGGGCACTCCAGAGGTACCGCCTCGTAGTACCAAATCATAAAAGTAACTCACAATCTTTCCTTATATCACCGCAGGGGCCTTTACATTTAGTTTTTAAAATTATTTTTGCCGAAATAGCACCCCGCATATTAGCCCACCTTATCACACTGCATGGCTTCTAGTAGTTCCCCTACTAGCCACGCATATCAAGTCCACCTTATTTCACCGCATGTGCTTCAACACCCAGACCTTATACCACCGCATGCATATAAATAGTAACAATGGCACAACAGAAACCTCGTGCAAATAGCAACAACATCATGACAAAAACCTCGTGCAAACAATAAACACAGCACAACAGAAATCTCGTGCCAACAACCAAATAATCACCTCAACAATAACACGAATGCCAAACATAAAAACTAAGTAAAATGACATTTCACAACTTATACCTTGCCTCAGTAGAAACCATGGCCTTTGCAACTCAAGACCAAACTCAACATCAAGATATTTCAAGGATAGCAATTTTAAATAAAGAATTCCACAGTTAAATAGTGAATACGGAATTAAGAAATCAAGTAATTCAACTAAACATGTAGTACAAATTTCAAATAAGAGATAAGACAAGTAGATATGTGAAGTTAGGCTAAACATGATGAATATAACCTGCTAAAGTAACTCAAATTAGGCATGAAAAGGAAACTACGTAGCTAAAACTGGAATTTCAATATTTAGCCAGTGTACGCACTCGCCACCTTGCGTACACGACCTTCACATATCATAATTATCACAACAATAGCAAATCCTAAGGGGAATTTTACCAACACAAGGTTAGACGAGTCACTTACCTCAAACCACACTAAATCAATCAATTAGAAGGCCTTTCCCTCGATTTTCCAATTCCGAACGGCTCGAATCAAGGCAAAACAATTTTATACTATAAATAGAACTATAGGAAACTAATTTATATAATGATATTATGATCTTAGCACGGAATTGAAAAATCGCCCCAAAAGGTCGATCCGGGCCCGCGTCTCGGAACCCGACCACCGAACACCCATTCGATATCAAGTCTAACCATATATGAATTATCCAAATCCGACCTCATTTCGCCTCTCAAAACTCATAAATTTAGCCTAAGGACTTCTACACTTTTTTCCTAATTTTAAACTCCAAAACGCTAATTAAAAGATGTAATTAACAGTAGATTCATGGGAATTAATCAAAAATGAGTCAAGAATCCTTACCCCAAAAATTCTTCTGAAAATCCCTCAAAATTTTGCCTCAAACCGAGCTCTCAAAATCCCAAAATTAAAATGAAGCAAAACCCTTGAAAAATCCCCTTTTCTACCTAGTTACATCACACCTGCAACCACAATGGCGCACTTGCGGCTCCGCACCTGCGGAAAAAACCATCACAGGTGTGGAGTTCACATAATCCCAAAGAATTCACTTTTGCGGAAAAAGGCCCGCACCCGCGCGTGCGCACCCGCGGCTCACGCGTCACACCTGTGCTTATAGATGCACCTACGATCCTCTCCATCGCAGAAGCAAAGCCGCTCCTGCGAAACCGTTTCTGCACCTGCAAGCCCAGACCTGTGCTGCCTTCTCCGCTTCTGCGCTCCCCCACACGCACATGCGAGTCCGCACTTGCGGTCATTTCCTCCGCATGTGCGATGACACCAGAAGCTGGAAATTTTAAAAAATTGCACAAGTCCAAAATTGACCCGATATTGATCTGAATCACACCCGGGACGGGACACCGTCCTAATATACCAACCAGTAACAAAACTACTAACGGACCTACTCGAGGCCAAAACCCACATCAAACAACGAGAATTCAACGAATCGCAACCCAAATTCAAGCCTATGAACTATGAACTTTCAAATTCTGAAAACAACGCCGATTCATACCAAAACAACTCCTATTAACACCAAATTTTGCACACAAGTCATAATTGACATTACAGACCTATTTCAACTTTTGGAATCGAAATCGGGCCCCGATATCAAAAAGTCCACTCCCAGTCAAAATTTTCAAAATCTTTCAAAATAATATCCGGACTGCTTGAAAATTCCATAATTTTGCACACATGTCCGGATGTTATTTTGGAGGTCCGTAGGTCGTTTTAATCAGGTGTTTCCATAATAGGAGCACTCACAAGTTTTTCTTTTATCAATTCGAATGCTCTTAAGCAATCCATAATGAACACAAACTTAACATCCTTTTCCAGCAATGCAGTCAGCGGCTTGGTAATGCTGGAAAAGTTTTTAATGAACCTTCTATAGAACCCAGCATGTCCCAAGAAATTCTTATGCTCTTCACAGAAGTCGGTGGAGGAAGCCTAGCAATCATATCAACCTTTACTCTGTCAACTTCAATGCCATGTGCAGTTACTTTTTGACCTAAAACAATTCCCTTTTCACCATGAAGTGGTGCATCTCTCGGTCAAGGACCAGGTGAGTGGTTTCGCAACATTCAAGCAGAAGCTCTAAATTTTTCAGACAGTCATCAAAATCATCACCAAACAGAGTAAAATCATCCATTAATACCTCTAGACACTTCCCATTTAGATTAGAGAATATAGACATCATGCATATCTGAAAAGTGTCCGGTGCATTACACAATCCAAATGACATCCTCATGTAAGCAAAAATACCTAACGGGCAAGTGAATGTAGTCTTCTCAACATACTCTAGGGCAATGGGTATTTGATTGTAGCCTGAGTACCTATCGAAGAAACAGTAACATCCATGTCCAGCCACTTTCTCGAGCATCTGATCAATGAAGGGAAATGGGAAGTGGTCTTTCCTTGTTACATTATTCAGCCATCTATAGTAAATGCACATACTCTACCCAGTGACTGTTCTTGTTGGGATCAATTAATTATCTTCATTCTTCATCACTGTCATGCCCTCCTTCTTAGGTACAACTTGCACTGGACTAATCCACTGGCTACCAGAGATGGGGAAAATCACTCTTCCATCTAGCAATTTGATGATCTCTTTGTGCACTACCTCCTCTAGATTTTTATTCAGCTTGTGTTGGGGTTGAACCACTGGTTTGTTATTTTCTTCAAAAAGAATTTTATGCTTGCAAATGGTTGGGCTAATTCCTTAAATATTAGCTTTGGTCCAACAAATAGCCTTCTTGTACTTTCTCAGCAGCTCCACTAGCTTTTGTTCCTGTGCACTTGACAAGTAAGCAAAAATAATCATAGGAAAATCAAGAAAAGTATATTTCAAGTGAGTAGGTAGGACTTTCAATTCTCACTACGTTTAGAAGCCTCCTTTTTAGTTTCTCATCATTAATCACTTGATCCTCAGTCTCAAGAGATTCAATTGTACTAGACTAGGTAATACACCTCTCTAGAGTATCCCTCACAAGCTTGTCAAACTTATACTTTTCAGCCAACTCTCCAACAATATCAAGATTGAAACACGAGTATGCAGATGCATCATCTCTAGGGTATTTAATCATTCCTTTCATCTGGAACACCACTTTCTTGTCACCCACTCTGAGCATAAGTTGTCCCTAATAGATGTCAAGAATGGCTCTGCCTGTATATAGAAAAGGCCTCCCTAGAATTAGAGGAATCTCATTGTTCACCTCCATGTCCACCACAATAAAGTCCACTGGAAACACAAACTTATCCACCTGTATTAGAATATCCTCGATAATTCCTTCAGGCAGGATGGTGGTCTAGTCAGCTAGTTGTAGGGACCCTGGTATGGATTTGATCGCTCCAAGCTCACCTTCAAGTTTCCTGAATACCGACAAAGGCATTAAGTTTATAGAAGCTCCAGAATCACAAATAGCCTTGTCAAATTTTTCACCCCGACGAGCACGGTCTGGTGAAGCTTCCTAGGTCCCTACACTTTTGAGAAATTTTATTTTGTAATATAGCACTGCAGTGGGCATTCAACTTGATCACTGTTGTCTCCTCTAATTTCCTCTTATTGTATAAGATTTCCTTCAGGAACTTGGCATAAACAGACATCTGAGTGAGCACCTCTGTCAAAGAAATGTTCATATAAAGTTGCTTGAGCATCTCCAAGAACCGCCCAAAGCACTTGTCTAATTTTTCCCGCTTCATCTTTTAAGGGAATGGCAAAGCTGGCATGTGTCTACTTTCTTCAATATCCTTTTGTACCCCACTACTCTGACCTTTCTATTCTTCACTCTTTTGCTCTAGCAGTGTCTCAGTCTACTTGTTTACCGCCTCTAGTCTAGCTTTCACAACTGGGTCAACTAATGTTTTGCCACTTCTCAGAGATATAACTTTGAGTGTTTCCTTTGGGTTCTTTTCAGTGTCAGAGGGTAGAGTCCTAGGAGCCCTCTCAGATAATAAGTTTGCAATTTGTCCCATTTGTCTTTCTAAATTCCGGATGGCCATGCCCAACTCCCGGATGGCTGTGCCCTATTCTCTGATGGGTCGTGCCCTGAGTCTCAAATTTCTCATCTGATTTGTTGATGAACGCTTTCATGAGATCTTCCATACTAGACTGATTTGACTGTTGTAGCTGGTATTATTGGTATTGCTACCTCGACTCATTCTGAAAACCTAGTGGTCCTTGGTCCTAGAGTCTAGGATTATTTTTCTGCCACGAGTTCAAACTCCCACTAGGTGAACTCCAAGACAAACCTGGATGTCTTTGTCCCATGGAATTGTATTTATTCCCACCTTGGTAGTTTCCTCTATTATAGTTTCCCACAGTGTTAGCTTCCTCAGCTGAAGCTTGACACTCATGTGTAGGGTGTCCCTTTCCACAAAAGTCACATGCTGCATGCGGCTCACTCTGTACCTTGGTTAAGGTCAACTTTCTTATTTCTTTGGCCATGGTGTCTAGCTAGGCTTGCATTGATATGTTAGAGTCCACCTGGTGAACCCCAACATATTTTCTTCTGTCATTACTCTCAGCAGACCACTAGTTAGCATTCTCAGACAGTTCATCAAGGATTGAGACAACCTCCTCCAGAGTTTTTTCATTAATGGTCCTCCACATGTAATACTCAGAGTTCGTCATGAGGAGGGTGTCAGTCCATCCCAAAAGTCCTAGAGTTACATCCATAATTCGATTCCATTATACTGACACCTTATTACTATCTCCTTGAATCTTTCCCAAGCTTCGAAGACCGTTTCCATCTCCTTCTGGCAGAAATTGTGGATTTCTCTTCTGAATTTTCGTGCTTTTGTAGCTGAAAAGTATTTGTCCAGAATTATTTTTGTCATATATTCCCATGTCCCGATCGACCCCGTCGTCAAGCTACGAAGCTAGTTCCTCGTGTCATCCTTCAGTGAAAAGGGGAATGCCCTTAAGTAGACTGCATCTTTTTTATACTCCACTATACTGAAAGGTGTTCATGATTTTCTCAAAATCCATCAAGTGAGTGTTAGTATCTTCATTCACCTTTCCTTTGAAGACGCAGTTATTCTGGATGGCTTGAAGCAAGCCTTGCCTCAACTCGAAGTTGTTTGCTGCAATGGGTAGAGGTCTGACACTTGACAGTCCCTGATTGTAGACTGGTCTGACATAGTCACCTAGTGATCTCCCAGGCCTGGGTGCCACATTTTGAAACTGGTCTTCAACCAAGAGTCGATTTAGATTGAACCTTCGTCCCCCATCATCTTCGATAGTCTCCTTAGTAGCTCTAAGGGCTGCTTCAGTTGCTATCCGTGCAGCTTGTTCTCTCTGTTGTGCTGCCTCTTTTGCAGCTAAGTCTACTCCATCAATCTCTTTGTTTGCCATTTTATCTTGAGTCGAAGTATGACCGAAGAAATTTTCTGTGAATCCTCTTTCTTTTCTCAGTTGTCGTAGGTGTTTCTCTAACTCTGGTTTGTAGGGTATCACTTCCTTTGAATAAGACCGAGTCATACAACAGAGAAGTTAAACCTATATCCTGCACACAAGTAAGAAAATGTGAATACAATAAAGTAAAATTGATTCCTAAATTAGTACTAAAAACTATTTTAAACACTATTGATTGCCAATCCCCAGAACGACGCCAAAATTTGACGAGCGCAAATAAATACAAGAATATTGCTCGCTAGTCAAAGATAGTATAGGAAAATTATCTTCTCCACAGGGATTGGATTTGAACAATGTTCGAATAATCTTTAGTTAATCACTATCCAGGAAACTTAACACTTGATGGAATGATTATTAACTACGATTAGTTACTAAAATTAAGCAATTTTCAATTGATCACGAAAGACAAAAATTGAGCAACGAAGAGATATCAGTGAGAGAAGTAAGGGTAATTGACTAGACAGGTGCAAGACAATTGACTCGGGATCCGACTCTTGAGTTAGTTCACTCTATAATACTGTTGATTCTCACGAATTCAACAGATAATCAGATTACACTTGAAGTTAATGTTCCTCTTCTGATTAAATGTTAATTTCAGTAATTAATCCAATTGAAATACAGTAAACAATTGCAACGAATAAAATGATGGTTATGGTCTAAAAGGTAACTTCTCACGAATATTTTCCTATTTTCTAGTTCGATTAACAATTCAAAAGGCTCTTTCGATTACCTATTTGAATCACGAATTTAAACTTGAGCATAAGATGTAAAGAAATTCATTATCAAGCTCCTCTTTCGATTAAGCAAAATAATAACTAACTTCACAATACGATTTAAAACTCCATCAATTAATTCAAATAATTATTAAGAATCGAATCCCTAATCAAGTTATCAATACACCATATATGTCAATACCCTAAGGGAAATTACTCCATAGCAATGGAAAAAGTCTATCTCAATAAGATTTTAAAACATAAAAAATATCAGTGCTAATGATTCGATACAAACTCCCGTATTGCACCGTTTGTTGGTTGAAATCTTGATTAATTCTTGTGTCTTCTTGCCTTGGCTTCTTCTCAAATCTTTCGTAGGTCAAAAATCCTTTCAAAAGCGTATTTTTGGTGTATTTCCAAGCCGAACTAGGACAATACTCCGAGAAAAATTCACTGGCCCGGCGCAGGGTGCGCCGTCCCACGCGGCGCGCCACTGAACATTTTCAGAGAGTGGATTCTGATAGAGTTGGCCTATTTTGCACAGCTGTTTCGCCTCATGCGGTGCCCCACGCGACGCGGCTGTGATGTTTTCTCATAATAAATTGTTTTCTTCCTTTTTTGATATCCAAGCTTGGTCCTCGACCCCCGGACGTGATCCCGACTTAGTTTCATGGTCTTTTACTCAAAATTCAAAGCTACAAATTAATCGATGTAGCTCCAAATTATCTTTTTAACTCGAAATCACTTCCTGCACGGCATAAAATACATAATAAGTAGAATTCACTATCATTTAAACTCAAACGCACGTAAAGTGCAGTAATTAGAGTGTAAAATACGGCTAAAACATGGGTTTCTAGCCTACCATCAACTATAAAATTTAATATTAATATGTTTGCAATCATTCAACAAATTAAATTTAGGGTAACAAATTTCACTTACCACGCTTATTATTAAAGAAATCACACAATAATTAAACAGTCAGAAATTGAAATGAGAGGAGAGAGGAAAAGGTTAAGGAAATTCCTTTAAAGCTCAAATAATGAATGCCCAAACGGACCAAACATTTTATTCACTTCAAAATATATTTGATTTATTCAATTGTATGAAATTATTAACATTCTACTTAGTGGTAAACAATTAGACCATTATGAGAATTTAGAAGAAAAAAGCATATACGAAGCTATTTTTTAATTGAAAATAAATTTTAACTATTCAAAATGTATGAAATTATTTTTGACATATACTAAGAGTAAAAGTTGAAATTACTGATGAAAATTTTAAAAACATTCAGTTAACCTTGAAATTTCTTAAAATATTACATAAGTGTTTTCTGGATGATAGAGATATGTGCAAGATGGCTCGAACATCATCATTATAAATAAAGTTCAAATAAAAATATATACTAATCTTCTGTTTAAATTCAATCACTAATATGAAGCTTTGGGTTTAAGACACTAGTTTTAAGCCACTAGTTTGGATCTTAACTTGCCTTTTATTTTTAGATTTATCAATAATATATTAAAAATATGAAACTCTTTAAGTAAAAGTTAAATTATGAAATTACCCTCTTTTTAATATAAAATTATACGAACTTACCCTTGTCGTAATATATATATATATATATATATATATATATATATATATATATATATAATTTTAAACAAAAAAACCCTACACTAACCTCCATGTCTAAGCAGACTCCAAGAGTTGCACCGGTTAATTTTGTTCTCTTTAATAATGAGAACCCTATGGCAATTTTCTCTCAATATTCACTCTTCTTTATTAAGGCAATAGGTATGGGATGTGAACTCTCCTTCACCCAATTCTTTATCTTTTTCAATTAATCTTTTTGTACCCATACTTTTTTCCCAAATCTCCTTGTTTATTAGATATCCGGCGTCCGTACTAATTCATCCAATTATTTCCTCGCTGAATCCTACCCGATATTTATCTTTGCCAAAGTCAAGTGTAAGTTTCTTGATTTGTTTTTCTTATTAATTTAATTACATTTGCGCCGTCATTGATTTTCGAATCTTCGATTACAATAGAAATGGTTAGGATTAGGAGATGTGTAAGCATGAAGTTTAAATTTTCACGCCTTTATTACAGTTTACTTGAATTTGCATTTTTCCACCTTACTTTTTTATGTTTCTCTGTAGCCTTATTTATTGTGATTGCTGCAATTTGTAAATGTTACTTTTATAAAAAAAATCTTCATAATCTCCTATTTTAGTTTTATATAAATGGATAGCATAGTAACTCCGAATCAAGAAAACTCAATTTATGGTGTGTTCAATGATAAGAACGAGTTAAAAAATCTTAGCGGTGATTTTGGTGGGACGAAAGCCGACTCTTGTATAATAGATAATGTATTATTGGAAGAAATATTTTCTTAATGAAGAAGCG
The DNA here is from genome assembly GCF_000390325.3 of Nicotiana tomentosiformis. Classification (NCBI taxonomy): domain Eukaryota; kingdom Viridiplantae; phylum Streptophyta; class Magnoliopsida; order Solanales; family Solanaceae; genus Nicotiana; species Nicotiana tomentosiformis. Next base: position 95,826,437 of record NC_090812.1, on the reverse strand, counting down.
GCAGGAGAAATCAAACAGATTTTTACAATGGTTTTATTATTTGCTACTAAGGGCTAAGTGATCACAACTAAATCACACTCAAATAACAAGTATGAAATGATCATTGTAATTATAATACCCAACTTGAGTCGGGGTCGAATTTCACAAGGAATTTAAGATCGGTATTAAGGTAGATACTCAAGAATAGAACATAAAATAGCTTAATTAGACTTTCAAACACATAAGGTGATTGTTATCTAAGTTAACAGCTAAGAAATCAAACTAAGTTATAGCAACTAGAGATTGAATTGTTTTTGGTGTATTTAATCAATTAAGAAAAAGCCTAGGGATGTAACCTTCACCTAGGTATAAACTTAATGGGTATAGTAAGGTAATGCTTGCTTGGTTGATCGGGGTGTGTTATGACTCTCAATTCTCAAGTACTGAGTACCCACTCAATACCTCTCGGTCATAGAGTGATTATGCCCAAATTGGCTTTCTCAAGACCAAATGAGTTACAATCTAAGCAATTGATACGAATCCAAGTGAGATTTTCTCTATCTCTAGTTCAAATCATTTAATCAAACTAGTCAAATCCTTAACTAGCTCAATTTCTTGTTAGCCAAGTTTTTCTAGACTAGGTTCTTGTTTCTCAAGTAAGAACTAAGTTAAATAGGCATAAATCAATATTTGCAACCATTAATTCCAGATATTGTAATGACCTGACCGGTCATTTCGAGAATTTATACTTCGCTCGATAGTTTGAGGGCATGAGTAGCTCCGTATGATGTATTATGACTTGTGTGAATCGTCGGTTTTGGTTTTCAGGTTATTCGGAATCGATTGGAAAGAATGAATTTCATGATTTAAGCTTTAAGTAGGAAGAGTTGACCAAGTTTGACTTTTGTGAATTTGACCTCGAAATGAAGTCTTGAGAGCTCTGTTAGGCCCGGATGGTGATTTTGGACTTGGGTGTATGCCCGGATTTACATTTGGATATTTCTAGAAGGATTCGTCGCTAATTGGCGAAATTTAGAAATTTAAAGATTTGGAAAGCTCATAAGTTTGACTGGGAGTTAACTTTGATGGTATCGGACTCGGATTGTGGTTTCGATAATTTGAATAGTTTCGTTATGTGATTTGGGACTTGTGTGCAAAATTTGAGTTCATTCCGGGTTGATTTGATAGGTTTCGACGCGAGTTTTGAAAGTTGGAAGTTCAAAGTTCATTTAAGTTTGATTTGAGGTGTGCTTCATCGTTTCGATGTTGTTATGCGTGATTTGAGGCCTCGACTGGGTTCGTGGTATATTATGGGACTTTGTAGTATATTCAGACAGGGTCCCAAGTGGCCCGAGTGAGTTCCGGGCGAGATTCGGACCATTTATCATTCTCATTTGGTTGCTGGCAGCTACTGGTACTGGTGTTGTGCACCTGCGGTTGCATTTGCGCAGGTGCGATGGTTGCAGAAGTGATAAAGGAGTCGCAAGAGCGGAACAGGAACTGGGAGCAGGGCTCCGCAGATGAGAGAAATGGGTCGCACCTGCGGAAGCGCATAAGCGGTGCCTTGGGTCGCATGGGCGAGGTATGGCATAGGTGTGATGCCAGAACCGCACCTGCGGGCGCGCAGGTGCGAAGTGGTGTTTCGCAGAAGTGATGGCTGCTGAGTTTGGTTTGTTCGCAAAAGCGAAGATTGGGCCGCATGTGCAGGTCCGCAAAAGCAAAAATTTTGTTCGCAAATGCGATAATCACTGGGCAGAAGCTATATTTTTTTAGGGTTGGTCGTTTTATTCCCATTTTGAGACTTGGAGCTCGGTTTTGGGAGACTTTGGAGAGGAATTTCATCACAAGGATTGGGGTAAGTGTTTTATACTCGGTTTTGATTATATTTCGTGATTTTATCTTCGTTGTTGGTAATTGGACTATGAATTTTAAAGAGAAATTGGGGGTTTTAGCCTAAAGTTTCATAGAGTGAGTTTTTGAGTTTTGAACATCGATTCGGAGTCGGATTTGGATGAAACTAGTATGGTTAGACTCGTAATTGAATGGGTTATCGGATTTTATATGTGTGTTTTGGGTTTTAAGGTACGGGCCCGAGTTTGACGTTTTGGTTGATTTGGGGCTTTTGAGTAAAGATTCGACCTTTATCGATTGGGTTTGTTTGCTTTGGCATTATTTGATGTATTTGAGTTGCTTTTGGCTAGTTTCGAGCTGTTTGGAGGTCGTTACGCACGATATGGCACTTTTGGAGCATTGCTTAGCTTGCTCGGTATTGGATTTGGCTTGTTCGAGGTAAATAACACTTCTAAACTTGGTGCTGAGGGTATGAACCCCTGAATATACGTGATATGTGTTTGGTGTTGAGGTGACGCACATGCTAGGTGACGGGCTTGTGGGTGTGCACCGTGTAAATTGTGACTTAGTTATTTCTGTGGTATTGTATAGTTACCTAATCTTTTTTGTATCCATGAAATCTCTACGTGATAGAGTAATTGAGTTGTGATCCATGTTATAAACCATGTCTAGGCTATATGCTTATCCTATTGGGACCCACTGAGGTCATTTCTGTTGTTGAGTATATTGGAATTACATACCTAGTCATACGCATTCATTTGCATATCATATCTCAGTCTCTATTACCATTTATTGATACATCACATCATCATTTTGGACTAATTTTTATGACATTGTGAGCCCGAGAGACTGGAGAGATTGATGACTGAGTGAGGTCGAGGGCCTGATGGTAAGGATATTTATGGGATCGGTTTGCACGACGCAACATGTTTTATTGATTTATGCCATGATTGGCTTGTTATAGCACTTGGGCTGAAAGAGCTCCTCCGGAGTCTGTACGCCCCCAGTAAGCGCAGGTACCTACTGAGTGCGAGTGCCGAGTGATTGGGAAGACTGAGTGAATATGAGGACTGAGTGACTGGGAGGACTGAGTGAATTGATACTCTGAGAATATGCATATAGTTTTATCACTGAGTTGCATTGCATTCGACATGCACACTTGACATACAGGCATAGAGATGCATTTTCCTCATGCTGTACGATATTGCGTCATTCATAAATTCACATACACATTTACATATAGGCATATAGATGTATTTTTCTCATGCCATTTGAAATTTAAACAGTTACCTGTTGAAAGTTTTGGGGAAAAAATCACAGTTTTACAAACGTACTCATATTTTGGTGATTACGGTAAAAGGTTTGGGTTTTTACAGATATACTTGAAATGCATGCCTATTTTCTGGAACTGTGAACGAGCCAAGAAATATGTCTGTGAGTTACTTCTTTTATCACTTTTATTATGTTGTTATGAACCGTTATTGGCTATTGGTGTTGGACTCCGACCTTTATCCCAGCTCGTCACTACTTTCAACCTAAGGTTAGGTTTATTACTAATTGAGTACATGTGGTCGGTTATACTCATACTACACTTATGCACCTTGCGTGCAGATGTTGGATGTTGACATTGTTGTGCACGGTGGGAGCTAGATTTGAAGATGTACCTGTGTTCCGGTCATAGTTGCCTCTTGATCTTGGTAGCTTTAGAATTTTAATATGTCCAGGTATATTTCAAACAGATGATGTGCTTTATTTAATTCGAGCTTTGCAAATTCTAAATCTTAGAAACTCATAATTTGTACTACCAGTTCTTAGGGAGTTGTATAGGAATTCAGTTATCTCATCTTTGATTCACGTCAATGTTATTATATTATGTTATTTTGTTAATTGGCTTACCTAGCGGGTTGGGTTAGGTGCCATCACAACGGTGTGAATTTTGGGTCGTGACAGATATAAAGCATAAACAAGACTAGATAACAAACATCCAATCATAAACAAGTATTAATATTACCAACCAATAAGTTTTACACACTAGGGTTGGGTCACAACCCTAGATAAAATATAGCTACTCATGCTTGAAGGAGTAGAAACTAAAATAGGAGAAGTAATTAAAGACTAAAAAGATAAAAGTAGTGGGTATTCTTCAATTTTGATCCCTATTTTCCCAATAAAGTAAAATATAACCGCTACAGCTACTGGAAATACAAAAGTTTCCCTAAAAAGTGATTTCTATCTATTTATAGTGTCCAAAATTTCGCTGACAAAAATGCCATTCGGGAGGTTCTGCGGCCGCATAATTTTATGTGTGCGGATCACACTTTCTTCAGCTCTAGCAATAGGAGGAAATATGCGGCCTCATAATTATCTCTACGGCTGCACTTCAGCTTCTGCGGCCGTACATTTTGGCTGCGCACCCCATTCTTAAGAGTCTTCTCACTTGATCTTTTGTAGCTTCTCTGAACTTATCAGTGTCACGACCCTAATTTCCATCCGTAGGATGTCGTGATGGCACCTAGTCTCTAAGACTAGGTTAGCCTAACAAGTATGCAGAATAATTGAAATATTAAGCCAAATCTCAAAACATCAATATTTGTAATAAACAAAAACTACAATTCAACTATAACAACTCCCAAAACCTGGTAGATATAAGTCACAAGATCTAAAGAAACACTAAATATCCTTATACACCAGAGTCTAATGATGATAAGGAAACAACATAATAAAGATAGAGGGGGACTTCGTGGTCTACAGACGCTGGTAGATGTACCTTGAAGTCTTCACGTACGGACTAGGTCACTAGTACATGGTCTGGTAAGCAGTACCTGGATCTGCACAAAATGATGTGCAGAAGCATAGTATGAGTACACTACAATGGTACCCAGGAAGTTCCAAGCCTAACCTCGGTAGAGTAGTGACGATGTCAAGTCAGGGCCCTACTGGAAATAATAGGAAACAAGGCAGAAGATATAATAATATAATGAAATGACTGAGAAGTGAACAATGAGAATTTACAGAAGGTAATAACACAAAATCAAAGAAAGACAAATACAACACGAAAGGAAAGCACAAATCTTATAAGTTAAGGAACAACAACAACAACATCAATACAACAAATAGAGGAATCAACAGGGGCACTCCCGATGTACTGCCTCGTAGTCCCAAAAGTAAATATCTCACAATCTTTCTTTATATCAACGCGGGAGCCTTTATATTTTATTTTGAAAATTATTTTCCCGAAATAACATCTTGTGTTTTAGCCAACCTTATCACACTGCATGACTTCTAGTAGTTCCCCTACTAGCCACGCGTGTCAAGCCCACCTTATCTCACCGCATGTATTTCAACACCCAGACGTTATACCACCGCATGCGTATCAATAATCATAACGGCACGGCAGAAACCTCGTGCAACAATAACAACCGCACGACATAAACCTCGTGCAACAACCAAATAATCATCTCAACAATAATCACGGAAACCAAACATAACAACTGAAACAATGATATTTCAAGAATAGCAAATTTCAAGTAAAGAATCCCACAGTTAAATAAGGAACATGGAATCAAGAAAGCAGGCAATTCAGCTAAACGTGTATTACAATTTGAAAATAAGAGATAAGACAAGTAGACAAGTGAAATTAGGCTAAACATGATGACTATACATGCTAAAGTAACTCAGTTAAGGCATAGAATCAAACTACTTAAATAAAATCGGAATTTCAACATTTAGCCCGTGTACATACTCATCACCTAGCGTACACGGCCCTCACATATCAAAAATGGTCACAATAATACCAAATCCTAAGGGGAATTTTTCCCACACAAGGTTAGACGAGTCACTTACCTCAAACCTCGCTTAATCAATAAATAAGAAGATATTTCCCTCGATTTTCCAACTCCGATCGGCTCGAATCTAGCCAATACAATTTCATACAAGAAATATAGCCATAGGAAACTAATTTAAATAATGAAATTACGACTTTAGCAAAGAATTAAAAAATTGCTACACAAAGTCGACCTGGGCCCACGTCTCGGAACCCGACAAAGATCATAAATTCCGAATACCCATTCGATATCGAGTCCAACCATACATGAAATATGCAAATCCCACCTCAAATCGCCTTTCAAATCCCCAATTTTTAGCCTAAGAAGTTTTCCAAAAATTTTCCCAAATTTCCAACTAAAACACAAATTAAATGATGAAAATGATTTGTAGGAATTAATAAAAAAATGAGCCAAGAATCCTTACCCAAATGCTTCCTCTGAAAATCCCTCAAAATATTGCCTCAATCCGAGCTCTCTAGGTCCAAAAATAAATTATGAAATCAAACCCTCGAATTTCCCTTTTTCTGCCCACCGACTTTCAGTTCTGCGGCCTTTGGGTCGCTTCTACGATGCCGCAACTGTGGAAAAACCATCGCAGGTGAGGATTCCACTTAGTTCCAGGAGTTCGGCTTCTGCGGACCATGTCTCGCACCTGCAAGGCCGCTTCTGCGGAGAAATAGACCGCTCCTACGAACTTGCCCAAAGCCCCTCCTCCACTTCTGCTTCTACGGAGGAAAAGGCCGTGCCAGCGGAGGTGCACTTGCGCCCAGGTGTCCGCACCTGCGAGCCCAACCCCTGGGGTCTCCTTTCGCTTATGCGCTTCAACCTATCAAATCAAGTCCGATTGACCTCAAATTTAATACACAATTCATAATTGACATTACGGACCTACTCCCACTTCCGGAATCGCAATCCGACCCCGATATCAAAAAGTCCATTCCCGGTCAAACTTTCCAAAAATCATCCAACTTTCCAACTTTCTAACTTTCGCCAATTAATGCCGAAATGACCTACGAAACTCCAAATCAATATCCGGACACGCTCCTAAGACCAAAATCATCATACGGAGCTATTGGAACCGACGAAACTCCGTTCCGAAGTCTTCTTCACACAAGCCCAACTATGGTCAACTCATATGACTTTAACTTTCAATTTAGGGACTATGTGTCTCGTTCCACTCCTAAACTCTCCCGAATCCGACACCAAGCACCCTGACAAGTCAAGTAACCACAAAAATGAGATAAAGGTAGCAATAAATAGGGGATCGGTTCTAGCACTCTCAAAATGACCGACCAGGTCGTTACATCTCCCCCCCTAAAATAAACGTTTGTCCTCGAACGAGTATAGAAACATATCTGAAGTGGTGAAATGATGAGGATAATGGTTACGCATATCATGCTCGGTCTCCCACGTCACCTCCTCGATTAGATGACCCCTCCATTGAACCTTCACTGAAGTGATGTTCTTCGACCTCAACTTTCGAACCTGTCTGGATGTACTACAGAGATGCTATGTGGTAGTGCAAGTCTGTAAGCCACCTCTCCAACCCTCTCAATAATCTAAAAATGCTTGATACACCTAGGGATCAACTTGACCTTACTTCCGAACCTCATAACACCATTCATGGGCGAAACTCAGAGCAAGACCCGTTCCCCAACCATGAATACAACGGTGCGAACCTTTCGATCTGCAAAGCTCTTCTGTCTGGATTGCGCTGTACATAGTCGATCCTGAATTAATTTAACCTTTTTCCCAAGGCACCCTGAACCAAGTACGTACCCAATAGTCTAGCATCACCCGGCTCGAACCAACCCACTAGGGACCGGCACCGCCTACCATATAAAGCCTCATACTGGGCCATCTGAATTCTCAACTAATAACTGTTGTTGTAGGCAAACTCCGCAAGTGGAAAGAACTCATCCTAAGAACCCCCAAAATCTATCACACACGCACGAAGCATATCCTCCAATACCTGAATAGTGCGCTCAGAGTGTCCGTCTGTCTGAGGGTGAAATGTTGTACTCAACTCCACTCGAGTACCCAACTCATGTTGTACGGATCTCCAGAACTGTGATGTAAACTGTGTACCCCAGTCATAGATGATAGATACCGGCACGCCATGAAACCTGATAATCTCACAAATATAAACTTGAGCCATCTGCTCTGAAGAGTAAGTGGTAACCACAAGAATGAAATGAGCTGACTTTGTCAATTTATCCACAATCACCCAAACTGCATCGAACTTCCTCTAAGTCGGTTGAAGCCCAACAACGAAATCCATAGTGATCCACTCCCATTTTCACTCCGGAATCTCTAGCTTCTGAAGCAATCAACCTGGCCGCTGATGCTCATGCTTCACTTGCTGACAATTTAGGCACTGAGCTACATACTCCACTATATCCTTCTTCATCTGCCTTCACCAATAGTGCTACCTCAAGTCCTAATACATCTTCGCGACACCTGGATGAATGGAGTACCATGAACTGTGAACCTCCTGGAGAATCCATTCATGCAAGCAATATACATTGGGCACACACAGCCTGCCCTACATCCGTAATAAACCATCCTCTCCAATAGTGACTTCCTTGGCATCACCGTGTCGAACCGTGTCCTTAAGGACAAACAGATGGGGGGTCATCATACTGACGCTCCCTGATACGATCATAAAGAGAAGACTGAGAAACCACACAAGACAAAACTCGACTCGGCTCGGAAACATCCAATCTAACAAACTGGTTGGCTAAGGCCGGAACATCCAAGGCTAAAGGCCTCTCTGCTACTGGTAGATATGCTAAACTGCCCAAACTCTCCGCCTTGTGACTCAAGGCACCGGCCACCACACTAGCCTTCCCGAGATGATATAGAGTGGTGATATCATAATCCTTAATCAGCTCCAACCATCTCCGCTACCGTAAGTTAAGATACTTCTGTTTAAATAGATGATGTAGACTCCGGTGATCGGTGTAGAATTCATAAGGGACACCATATAAATAGTGCCGCCAGATCTTCAAGTCATGAACAATAGATGCTAACTCGAGGTCATGGATAGGATAGTTCTTATCATGCACCTTCAACTCTCTAGACGCATAGGCAATAACCCTACCGTCCTGTATCAACACCGCGCCAAGACCAATGCGCGATGAATCACAATACACCGTATAGGACACCAAACCAGTAGGCAATACCAATATTGGGATGTAGTCAAAGAAGGCTTGAGATTTTGAAATCTCTCCTCACACTCATTGGTCCACCTGAACGGAGCACCCTTCTGGGTCAGCCTAGTCATAGGTGCAGAAATAGACGAGAAACCCTCTACAAATCGACGGTAATATCCCGCCAAACCAAGAAAACTCCGGATCTTCGTATCTGAGGATGGTCTGGTCAAGCTCTGCACTACTTCAATCTTCTTTGGATCTACCTTGATCCCCTCACTCGATACTACATGACCCAAAAAATCCACTGAATCTAGACAAAATTCACACTTCAAAATTTTTGCATATAACTTCCTTTCTCTCAAGGTCTGAAGCACAGTTCATCAAGTGCATGAATGCTGTTGGGGCGTTGGTCAGCCCAAAATACATCACAAGGAACTCGTAATGACCGTACCGAGTCCTGAAAGTAGTCTTCGTGATATCTAGCTCCCAAATTTTCAACTAATGATATCCTGAACGCAAGTCGATCTAGAGAGCATGCTAGCACCCTGAAACTGATCAAATAGGTCATCAATACAGGGAAATGGATACATGTTCTTCACTGTAACCTTGTTCAACTGGCGATAATCAATACACATTCACATAGAACTATCCTTCTTCTTCATAAATAAGACTGGAGCACCCCAAGGCGACAAATTGGGCCGAATGAAGCCCGTATCGAGCAAGTCATGCAAATTTTCCTTTAGCTCTTTCAACTCTGTTGGGGCCATATGATAGGGTGGAATAGAAATGGTATGCGTGCCCAGTAAAAATCAATACCAAAGTCGATATCTCTGTAGGGCGGCATAACCGAAAGATCCGCTAGGATTCTCACTACCGGAACTAACTCGACAAAAGGAGTATCAACACTAACATCCCTCACATATGCCAGATACACATCACACCCCTTCTCAACTATCCGCTGAGCCTTTAGAAATGAGACAACCCTGCTAGGAACATAATCTAAAGTACCTCTCCAATCTAACCGCGGTAGACTTGGCATAGCCAACGTCACCGTCTTGGCATGACAATCAAGAATAGCATGATAGGGAGACAACCAGTCCATGTCCACAATAACATCGAAATCCACCATACATAGCAACAACAAATCGGCTCTGGTCTCAAAACTACTAAGAACAACCAAACACGACCGATACATACGGTCCACAACAATATAATCTCTCATGGGTGTAGGCACATAGATTTGATAACTCAAAGAATCACGGGATACGCCCAAATACGAAACAAAATAAGACGACACATATGAATAAGTAGATCTTGAATCAAATAAGACTTATGCATCTCTATGACAGACCAGAACAATACATGTGATGACGGAGTCGGATGCAACTGCCTCCGTCCTAGCAGGAAGGGCATAATATATGGCCTGGCCTCCCCCTCTAGGGCAACCTGCTCAACTTCCATCTCGAGCTGGTTGTGCAGGTGGGGTGGTAGTTAGTGCTGTAACCATAGCTTGAGGACCCGGTGGAGCATTCAGTACCAAAGTAATCTGTGGAGGTGAACCCCTCCTAAGTCTGGGCAATCCCTCACCACATGACAAGTGTCACCACACTCAAAATAAGTTCTCAGAGGACGTGGCTATTATGGCTAGTTCTGGCCTGATCGGCTGGACTGACCGCTGAAAGCACCCCGTGAATGAGGTGCACTAGACAATGGCAGTGCATAATAGGGAGCCTGAGGCCTAGGAGTGGCCGGAATACCGTCGAAAGCTGGAAGTGATAAATGAATAGGGCGAATCACATAGCCCCTACCATGACGAGATACAACTGGGGCACGGGTACCGCTATATATGCCAGACTCTCGAGACCTTTTGGACTCCCTCTCCTCTCTATCCCAAGTCAGCATACCCTCCAGTCTCCTAGAAATCCCCACTACCTGCTGGTATGCTATGTCTATCTCTAACTCTCGGGCCATGCTCAATCTGATACTGGGGTTGAGCCCCTCGATAAATTGACGAACCCTCTTTCGAACAGTAGCAACCAAGGTTGGTGCATGCCTAGCCAAATCACTGAACCGGACCGCATACTCCAACACGGTCATAGAAACCTGGCGCAACTGCTCAAACTTTGCACGCTATGCATCTTTGAGGCTCTAGGGAACATACTCTCTCAAAAACATATCTAAGAACTGAGTCCAAGTGAGCAAATCTGCCTCGGCCGGACTACCCAACTCATATGCTCATCGCCACTAATATGCTGCTTCTCTAAGCTAGAACGTAGTGAAAGAAACCCCACTAGATTCCGCAACACCCTTAGTACAGAGTATACGGTGGCACTCCTAGAGAAAACCCTGGGCATCCTTTTACGCCAAGCCACTGAAAAGTAGGAAGGTGGTACTTTTTGTACCTCTCGAGCCAGAGCTGCTCCTCCTCAGAAACTGCTGCCCTAACCTCGGGCTGAACTGGGGCTACCGGCTGTATTGGTATGACCTCTAGAACCTGGACCTGGACCCGCTGCTCTGGGGTACGGGCGGCAGGAGTCTATAATCCTCCCCCGGCCTGAGATATGGCAGGAGCAAGTGGTATCAACCCTGCCTGAGTCAAAGTGTTGAACATGCTCAGAAACGGGGCGAGAGTCTCTTAGAGGGCTGATGCAGTAACATGCATCTCAGGTGTATGCCCTCCAACTGGAGCTACTGGTGCCTCCTCTGTAGCAGCTCGTGCGGGTGCTCTGACTACACCACGTGGATGTCCTCGGCCTCTTCCCCGACCTCGCCCTCACACGGCTCTAGCAGGGGGCGCGGGTGTCTGGTCATCTGATCCAGTTGTACGTGTCCTCACCATCTGTGAGAGAATAGAAAGACAAAAATTTAGAATCCTAAGTCAAAACTATTGCATGATAAGGAATCAAAGAAGTGAAGCTTTTCCTAATAGTTCCATAGCCTCCCAAAGATAATCACAGACGTCTCCATACCGATCCGCGAGACTCTACTAAACCTACTTGTGATTTATAACACCTGTGAACCTAGTGCCCTGATACCAACTTGTCACGACCCCAATTTCCCTCTGTAGGATGCCGTGACGGCACCTAGTCTCTAAGACTAGGTAAGCCTAGCAAGTATGCAGAATAAGTGAAATATTAAGCCAAATCTCAAAACATCAACATCTATAATAAACAAAAACTACAATTCAAGAATAACAACTCCCAAAACCCGGTAGATATAAGTCACAAGCTCTAAAGAGAAACACTAAATATCCCTATACATCATAGTCTAATGAGGATAAGGAAACAATATAATAAAGATAGAGGGGAACTCCAAGATCTGCGGACGCTGGCAGATATACCTTAAAGTCTCCACGTACGGACTAGCTCACTGGTACATGGTCTGGTAAGAAGTACTTGAATCTGCACAAAAGGATGTGCAAAAGCATAGTATGAGTATACCACAACGGTACCCAGTAAATGCCAAGCCTAACCTCGGTAGAGTAGTAATGAGGTCAGGTCAGGGTCCTACTGGAAAAAATAGGAAACAAGGCAGAAGATATAATAATATAATGAAATGACTGAGAAGTGAACAATGAGAATTTACAGAAGGTAATAACACGAAATCAAAGAAAGACAAATACAACATGAAAGGAAAGCACAAATCTTACAAATTAAGGAACAACAACAACAATACAACAAATAGAGGAATCAATATGGGCACTCCCGAGGTACCGCCTCGTAGTCCCAAAAGTAAATATCTCACAATCTTTCCTTATATCACCGTGTGAGCCTTTATATTTTATTTTGAAAATCATTTTTCCGAAATAGCATCCCGTGTTTTAGCCAACCTTATCACACCGCATGCGTTTCAACACCCAGACCGTATACCACCGCATGCGTATCAATAATCACAACGGCATGACAGAAACCTCGTACAACAATAACAACCGCATGGCAGAAACATCGTGCAACAACCAAACAATCATCTCAACAATAATCACGGAACCAAACATAACAACTGAAACAACGATATTTCAAGAATAGCAAATTTCAAGTAAATAATCCCATAGTTAAATAAGGAACATGGAACCAAGAAAGCAGGTAATTCAACTAAACTTGTAGTACAAGTTACAAATAAGATATAACACAAGTAGACATGTGAAATTAGGCTAAACATGATGACAATACATGCTAAAGTAAATCAGTTAAGGCATAGAATGAAACTACATAAATAAACCCGAAATTTCAATATTTAGCCCGTGTACACACTCGCCACCTCGCGTACACGGCCCTCACATATCAAATATTGTCACAACAATACAAAATCCTAAGGGGAATTTCCCTTCATATAAGGTTAGACGGGTCACTTACCTCAAAACTCGCTCAATCAATCAATAAGAAGGCCTTTCCCTCGATTTTCCAACTCCGATCGGCTCGAATCTAGACAAAATAATTTCATACTATAAATATAACAATAGGAAACTAATTTAAATAATAAAATTACGAATTTAGCAAAACATTGAAAAATCGCTCCATAAAGTCGATTTGGGCCCATATCTCGAAACCCGACCAAAATCATAAAATCCAAACACTCATTCAATATCAAGTCCAACCATACAAGAAGCACTCATATTCGAGCTCTCTAGGTCCAAAAATGAATTATGAAATTAAACCCTCGAATTTCCCCTTTTCTGCCTAGCGACTTCCGCTTCTACGGCCTTTGGGTCTCTTCAGCGACACCGCACCTGCGAAAAAACCATCGCAGGTGCGGATTCCACTTAGGTCCAGGAGTTTTGCTTCTACGGACCATGGCTTGCACCAGATAGCCCGCTTCTGCGGAGAAATAGACCGCTCTTGCAAACCTGCCCAAAGCCCCTCCTCTACTTCCGATTCTGCGGAGGAAAATGCCTCGCCTGCGGAGGCGCACTTGCGAGCCCAGCCCCTAGGGTCTCCTTTTGCTTCTGTGCTTCGACCTCCGTACCCGCGATTCCGCATCTTCGGTCAATCCCTCCACAGGTGTGATAATACTAGCAGGCCTGTGACTTCAGCAATGAAGCTAAGTCTAAAATTGGTCCCAATTCAATCCGAACGACACCCGAGGCCCCCAAGACCCCGTATGAATATACCAACAAGTACTAAAACATCATACGAACTTAGTCGAGCCTTCAAATCATATCAAATAATGCTAAATCCATGAATTGCGCATCGATTCAAGCCTAAAGAACTTAAGAACTTCTAACTTCCACATCTGATGCCAAAACCTATCAAATCAAGTCTGATTGACCTCAAATTTTTTACAAAAGTCATAATTGACATTACAGGCCTACTCCCATTTCCAGAATTGGAATCCTACCATGATATCAAAAGGTCCACTCCCGGTCAAACTTTTCAAAAATCATCCAACTTTCGCCAATTAATGCCGAAATGACCTACAGACCTCCAAATCAACATCCGGACACGATCCGAAGAACAAAATCATCATATGAAGCTATTGGAACTGATGAAACTTTGTTCCATAGTCGTCTTCACATAAGTCCAACTATTGTTAACTCCTGTGACTTTAACTTTCAATTTAGGGACTTTGTGTCCCTTTCCACTCTGAAACTCTCCCGAATCTGACACCAAGCACCTCGGAAAGTCAAGTAACCACAAAAATGAGATAAAGGGTGCAATAAATAGAGGATCGGGGCTAGCACTCTTAAAACAACCGGTCGGGTCGTTACAATCAAGGTTGTCAGTGCGACCAGCTTTTGTGGCCGCACAATTTGATATGCGGACCGCACTCCTGCTGAACACCTATGTGACTTCAAGGGTTCATATGCAGGTTCACTTCATCTTCTGTGGACTACATATTCATCTGCGACCGCAAAATTAATTCTGCGGACCGCACTTCTACTTTGCATTACTCCTCTTTGCCTTGTTGAGCTGGAATACTCCTTCTTAAATTAGATTTCTTTGTTGAGCTCCAATATTTCAACATGCCTGCAATTCACACAATTTCATTAGATTTGGAAACAAAAACTATTACTTTCGGACTAAAACTAAAGGAAGAACGTATTAATAAGTGGCTAAAACCACACTTATCAACTCCCCCAAACTTAATTCTTTTCTTGTCCTCAAGAAAATAGTTTAGTTCCCACATCCTCTAAGTTAAAGGTCATTTTAAAGAGTCAATTTTAAGTCATTCATACTCAGTTAGGACTAACAATTACCCACAATACTCATGCATATTCAACAAGGTGACAAAACATATATTACTTACATATAACTCTAGTGTGACATTTGAGCTTCAAGAATTGACTTCACTCATCAAGGACTCTTGTTCTATCATGTAAAACAAGGTGGACTCCAAACTCCCCCTCCTCTACCTTTCATTTTCCATGCTCACTTCAAGATTTAACACTTAATTTCTAGAGCAACAAATGATTCAGTCTTCTCTCACAAAGGGATGTCACAAGTAAAACTTTAAGTACCATAGTCTTACCCCTCATGTAGATCTCCACTAATGTAAACTCACTCGGTTCAAAATCAAGTACGATTTCTTTCGAGTTGTAATGAAGGATTTTGTATTGGGGTAGGATACCATATGGTATAGGTGGTTACATCCTTGCTTAAGCACTTCACTTTTCATTTCTTGGCTCACATTTACCCAACCCTTGGAGGCATTTCTTTTTCTTGGGGGTTAGAGAGACTTTCCATCACTCTTTATTGATCATTTCATTATTTTTCTCCCTTGATGCTCATACTATAGATAGTTGCCTCTTTTCAATTTCATCAATCTCCCTTTTTATTTTCGTTTTGGCATTTTCTTTTTATTCTTTCTTTCTTGCTTTCTCTTTGCATAGAGATAATTATTTTTTTCTTTTAGGTATCTTGATACCTCTTTTAGATTCCTCAACTTTCCTCCCAAACTTATGCCTTGAGCCACTTATTACATATGAGTGTTAAGGAAGGATCGGGTGCCAAGAGAGGATTATGATCAAAACGGGTAAAGGCTTATAGCATGGTTACCAACAGAGAAAGTCTAAAGGCTCAAAGGGGTTGACTAGGGATAACGAACATAGAGTGGCAACAGAAAGCTCAAACGGTCCAAGAAAAGCCTACAATCATATTCCAAATCAAGCAAACCTAGAATTTTGCCTTGAAACACATTCGGGAAAAGTTCTAGACTATCCACTCAAGTACTTGGACAAGCAACAAAAAGTTACCTCACCTCCCATTCAACTAGACTGTAATAGAGGATAGAGTCTAAAGCCCACAACGATCACAATCAAGTTAAAGATCACTATGGACCATTCAACCACCTAATGATTATCAAAGTCAACTCAAGACTCTCAAAGTCACTAAACTAGAGCTATTTTCTTCCAAAAACCTTGTTTCAAATCATAAGCATGCAGTTAAGTATATTGGTCCTACATGAAGCATAAGTAACTCTTTTTTTAGAGAATGACTTAGTTAGGGCTTTTATTCATTACTACTTACTTCTACTATTACCTAAACATGAATTAGATTTATTCCTTTAAGAAAGTTGTCACACTATCCATCCTCAGGAAGAGTCACCCATTTCACATAAAATACCACCTTTGGAAAGAATCGTGGCATTAAGAAACCAAAGGCTTATTATCAAACTACTAAGAAAAATATAAAATCTACAAACGCAATTAAAGGTAAACAACTAAAGAATTTAATGAAAGTAACGACTACTAAAGATAAATAAAAAAAGTAGAATTATCCAATTATTACATTCAAAATAGTCAAATGTACAAATTATCAAATAAGATCCACCCCACCCCCAGAATAAAAAGAAACATTGTCCCTAATGCTTAACAAAATAAGATCAAAAAGTAGAGAGGGCGAAGAAACTCTCTAAGTTTCCTCAGTCATCACTGTGTCACTAGAAGTATCAGTCTTAGCCGGATCAGCTAACTGAATATCATCATCAAAGGTCGGAGCAACCTGAGAAGTGAACATATCACGCACCGCCTCAGTAGTATCGGAGGCAAGGCACGGCTCCTCAGTCTGAGCAGCGGGAGCATCTTAAGAATATGGAGATGGGTGGGGCTAGGAAGGGTCTAGCATCATGTCAAATGGTAAATCTCCAGCCTCATCTATTCGGGTCACCTCAGCTCGAAGTGCATCAACTGACTTCTTGATGGCCTGTGTCTTCCTCGTCTTCTTTACCTGCTAGGTCAACCTCTCGATCACAGCACCATGTTGTACCAATGTATCCATGATGACCTTCTAGTTATCCAAAATTTTGATCAGCTTCTTATCTATCTTACATGAATCTAGGGGGTGACTGGGAAGATGTCTGCCCTACAACAGTACTGGAGATCTTAGATAGCTTTGAAGTAGCTGCCTGTATCCAGTTGTTGAGGCTTGCCAGTGTTTGGGAGACTCACAAAGAAGATAATGGTACTGTAGTCATGGGCACTGGCCTCGAAGCTAGGGTGGGAACTGCAGTAGGAGCTGAGGATGGTGGCTCGGGCATAGTAGTTGTTGCATTGGTAGAAGGCTCAGCTGAAGCGATGGAATATTAGACGAACCGGAGACTACCACTACCATCTTATCATACTGGCCAGCAGTAGTAGAATGTTGAGTAATCTTCTTCAGATTCCTTGGATCTTGCATCTTGTACCACTCAAATGGTCCTGTCGACTTGACCTTAGTGTCACAAGGCCTGGACTCCACCAACGGCAAATTGTTTTCATTTAGTCACGGGTCAAGTCTGCTGCATACAAAGGTATGCCAACCTTTGGTCTCGAAACTAAAAGTGTTCCGGAGGATCGGCACCCTAGTAGCAATCCAAGGGGGAGTAGGTCCCGGTGCTAGAATCTCCGTAAGCCACAGCCTAGCCTCTTTTTTCAAAGCCAATTTCTCTAAATACTCCTTCGGCTCCATATCATCAAACCCCAAGTACGCATTTAGCGTATACTGAACAAACTTTACTTTAAAGCAGCGTACCTTAGTGATCTTGAGAATATGTGTTGTGCTGAAATAGAATTCTTGGACAAGATGATCCTTTACATCCATCAGTTTCTCAGTAAAATGCATCTATCCCTTTCTTTTGGTAAACTTCTTTAGAACTGCGTGGTTGTAATTGTCTAAGTTTTTAAGGAGGAATTGTCGCTCATGGTCAATGACCTCTCCTTCCACCACATTAAGAAATCAGAAAATGCTCGCAGACTCAAAAATCTACCTCTCAAACAGCCTTCTTCTTTTATCTTTCCATCCCTGCATGTTCACCCGCTTCCCCTCTCTCATCATCCGGGGCATCATCAGAATCAGAGCCCGTAGCAACTGCATTGGACTCATGACTATCACTTTTCGAACTCAAGGAAGTGATGTGGGATGTAAAAGGCACACCTAGAGGCTCAGACTGCCTCTGTGGCCTAGATTGCTCTTTAGCTCCAGTAATTATACAAAATTCCACTCAGAAACTTCCCTAGATGGGGCATATGAGCTACACTCTGAGAGGTCTCTACCTCTCTCTCAACCTGCTGTTATTTCCTTTATGATTGTTATATGCACACTTGAGTGCAAGTCACCTCTGCCCCTTCCCCTTGAAGATTCTTCACTTCCTTTGGTAGATTCACATCGATCTCGTGATCTTACCATTGTCTGCATATGCATAGAGAGAATTGTCAATTAAAATTCATGTTTCAAATAGTTAAGACTCATATAAGTATGTGAGGACAACATAGAAGCAGTAAGGTTTCAATTGGATAAGCATGCAGAAGAACAGGGGGAAGCGCGGTCCACACAATTTGAAGTGCGGTCCGCAAAATGGAAGTGTGGATCGCACAATTCCAAATGCGGTCGCACTTCAGCATAGATGTGCTAGGGGCTTAGGTGTTCCCTCTCTGAATGACAGTGCAGAGGCAATCTGTGGCTGCAGACTTCTTCTGCGGTCCGCATAATTTAAAGTGTGGTCCGCACTTGAGATGTTCAGAGAGCAAGTCTCTAACTATCAATGCAGACCAATTCTGTGGCCTTACAACACAATCTTTAGTCCGCACAATTTAAGTGTGGCCGCACAAACATCATCCAATAAGTCGCCATAATTAACAGATTGCAGATCGCATAATTTCAAGTGTGGTCTGCACAATCAAGAACACAAACGGAACAGGTCTATTTTACCTAGGTCATGCAAAACTTTCGTTTAATTCTACTTGGCAACATGGTATAGACATGAACATTAGTTAACCCAGCCCAAACTAGCATGCTTTTTTAATTTTCCAGTATAAAACTACCCCACATGGATGCATTGAAGGAATATAATAACAGATGGCCTAAAAATAAGTTTAAAAGAAAAAATAAATTCAAAAATAAAAATGAACTAAAATTAATATGAAATGAAGCATACGAGATGATGTAAATGTGCAAATATCCAAGTGAGTGTAAATGGTGGTGTGTAAGTGCAAAGTCCTCTGGCAATCTCCCAGAGTAATAGTGAATTTGAAAAGTGAGAAAAGTGTAAAATGGAGGTTGAGAGAGACGAGTGTGGCTGCACAATTTCAAGTGCGGGACGCACTCTGTTACCACGCCTTTCAATGGAAAATAATTGTGCGGTCTGCACAGTTTCAAGTGCAGCCACAAAATTCACAAAACTCCGCATTATTGTTCCGCACTGATAAGTGACAATTTCAGAGGACCTTTCATTTTGCATCTAAGATTACTCTTGCAAGTGCGGTCCGCAGATGAAATATGCGGCCGCACAAGAGCATCTGGGGCAGCATTCCTTTTCTGTGGCCACACAAAGAAAAAGTACAGTCCGTCTATCCTGCTTTGACGACACAACCTTGTCTACCATTTCATATCTAACCCTTATCCCTGCAGCACACTTCAAATCAAGTTAAAAAAAATAGCAAATAACATCTAACTAAAAGAGAAAAAGAAAAAGAACTTGGGTTGACTTCCAAGAAGCGCCTTATTTAACACTGTGGTACGACGCAATGTCATAGAATTCTCAAGTGAAGTAAATAACCGCCACCACGTGGCTCTCTCCAACATTACCCAAGTAGTGTTTCACCCGGTGAATATTGACTCGAAATATTTCATTGTTCTTGTTATTCAAATCAAATGCAACGAAAGGTGTCACACCAACAATTTCAAACGGACCACTCCACTTTGACTTAAGCTTCCCGAGAAACATCCCCAACCTTGAGTTAAACAATACTAGATCACCTACCTTGAACACCTTGTTCCAAATATATTTATCATGAAGATATTTTATCTTTTCTTTGTACAAGGACAAACTCTCATACGCATGATACTAGAACTCATCCACTTCATTCAAATGTGTAAGCCGGAAGTTAGCGGCTACATCCTAATCAAGATTTAATTTCTTCAAGGCCCACATTGCCTTGTGCTCTAGTTTCACCATAAGATAACAAGCTTTTTCGAACACTAACCAGTATGGGGACATTCCGATAGGTGTTTTGTAAGCCGTCCGATATGCCCATAGTGTATCATCAAGCTTTTTGGACCAATTCGTCCTTTTTGTATTCACCATTTTGGACAAAATACTCTTTATCTCCCAGTTGGAGACTTCCACTTGACCACTACCTTGTGGGTTATAGGGAATCGTGACCTTGTGAGTAACACCATACTTGCTAAGTAAAGTGTCGAAAGCCTTGTTGCAAAAATATGATCCCCCCCCCATCGCTTATGATTGCAAGTGGAGTACCAAATCTTGTAAAAATATGCTTCTTCAAGAAAGCCACTACACTTCTAGCTTCATTATTGGGTAAGGCAACGACTCCAACCCATTTAGATACATAATCCACCACGACAAAAAAATATAGGTGTTTCCACAAGAACTCACAAAAGGGCCCATAAATTCAATGCTCCAAACATCAAAAATATCAATCTCCAAGATGGTTGTAAGAGGCATCTAATTTTTCTTTGAAATTTCACTGGCATGTTGACATTCATCACATCTTTTCACCAAGTCATTTGCATCTTTGTAGAGAGTAGTCCAATAGAAACCACAACTTAGAACTTTAGCTGTCGTTCTTGATCCACCATGGTGACTACCATATTGCGAAGAAGACAAGCTCCAAGAATATCACCTTGCTCTTCTTCCGGCACACACCTCCTAATCACCCCATCCGTACAAATCCGAAAAAGGTATGGCTCATTCCAATTGTAGTATTAACAATCCCTTTTGATCTTCTTTCTTTGGTTTGAAGACAATTCATCCGGAATGATATCATTCACAAGAAAATTTTCCAAGTCCTCGAACCACGGTACCTCTTTAGTTAAAAGTGCCAAAAGCCATTCATCGGGCAAAGATTCATTGATTTCAAGGCCGTCATGTGGCCTCCCCTCCTCCTCCAAACGAGACAAGTGGTCCGCCGCTTGATTTTTACTATCCTTCTTATCTTGAATGTCAATATCAAATTCTTGCAACAAAAGCACACATCTCATCAACCAAGCCTTAGACTCCTTCTTGCTCATAAGATAGCGAAGTGTCGCATGATCCGTGTGGACAATAACTCATGGCACCCATCAAGTAAGGGAAAAAATTCATAATAGCAAACACAATAGCAAGGAGCTCTTTATCCGTAACAGTATAATTGCGCCAAAATCTCCCCAACCGCTACATCATTTGCATCATACAGGAGCTCGAACGGAAAACTCCAATTTGGAGAGGTAATCATAAGAGTTGTTATCAACTTGAGCTTCAATTGTTCAAAAGCTCTCATACAATCATCATTGAAATGAAACTTAGCATCCTTCTCAAAGATTTTACACAATGGGTTCACCACTTTAGATAAATCCTTAATAAAATGATGGTAAAAACCAGCATGGCCCAAGAAACCCCACACAACCTTCACCGAGGTGAGGGGTGGAAGCTTAGAAATAACCTCAATCTTTGCCTTGTCAACTTCAATACCATTATTTGAGATCTTATGACCAAGGATAATTCCTTCCTCTACCATGAAATGACATTTCTCCCAATTGAGCACCAAATTAGTTTTCTCACATCTAGCCAACACTTTATCCAAATTTGCAAGACAATCATCAAAAGACTCTTCAACCACCGGAAAGTCATCCATGAAAACCTCAAGTTAGCTTCAACCATGTCCGCAAAAATAACCATCATACACCGTTGAAAAGTCGTTGGTGCATTGCACAAACCAAAAGGCATCCGTTTGAGAGCAAAAGTACCATATGGACATATAAAAGTGGTTTTATCTTGATCTTTCGGAGCGATAAAAACTTGGTTGTAGCCCGAGTAGCCATCTAGAAAATAATAGAAAGCACAGCCGGTCAACCTATCAAGTATTTGATCCATGAAAGGAAGAGGAAAATGATCCTTCCTTATAACTTTGTTGAGCTTACGATAATCCATACAAACTCTCCAACCGGTGACCGTTCTTGTAGGAATCAACTCTTTCTTCTCATTGGTAAAAATCGTCATGCCCCCCCTCCCCCTTCTTTGGGACACATTGAATCAAAGAGGTCCATAAACTATCAAAAATGGGGTGGACAACCCTGGCATCCAATCACTTGATAATCTCCTTTTTGACCACTTCTTGCATAGCTCATTGTGTATTCTTTGATGTTCAATGGATAGTTTAGTATTATCCTCCAAATTGATCTTATGCATGTAAAATATTGGGCTTATACCCCGAATGTCTGCCAAAGTCCACCCAATAGCTTTCTTCCTCTTTTGCAACACCGCCAATGTGAAATCAACCTGCACGTTAGTCAAACAAGAGGAAAGAATAATTGGTAAAGTAGAACAATGACCGAGAAATTCATATTGAAGGTGTGATGTCAATGTTTTCAACTCCAAAGTAGGTGGCTCTTCAATAAAAGGCTTTGTAGGAGGAGTCTTCCTATTCTCAAGATCGAAAGATAATTTCCGGGGTGCATAGTTATACGACCCCATTCTTTGCAAAGAGTTCATACATTCCATGAAACCATTCATCGTATCGTCATAAAAGTTGAGCAACACGGCCTCCAACTTATCACCAACATTAATTGTAGCATTTGTGTCATTAATAATAACGTCGTCCACAACATCCACAAATGAACACACTTTAGTGCTATTTGGTTGCCAAACCCAACTTCCTTGATTGTTGCTTCCCCAATATCCTTGGTTGCTGCCTCCCCAATTTCCTTGGTTGTTGTTGTTGTGCCAATTCCCTTGATTGTTAGAACCTCAATTGCCTTGGTTATTTTTGAGAACGCCATTGATTTTGATTGGAGCCTTAGAATTTGCTTTATTTCCCTTGGTAATTGTTCACAAATTGTACCCCTTCTTCTTTCTCTTGATAGGAATCATCTTGAGCAAAGCTACCATCATCTCGTGCATAATTTTTTACTCGGGGTTGAAATTGTGGACCTTGGTCCTCTTCTTGTTGACAAAAATATTTACGCCCTCCATATCATGAACTTGCTTAGGAGCTTGTACTTGATGAAGTTGGGCCTTAGTAATTTGAGTCATGGTTGTTTTTAATTCGTCAACTGCTTGCCCATAATCTTGCAACTATTTATAAATATGAATCATGTTGGGATCACCTTGGGGAACATTAGCTCGGAATTTCCAAGCCGAAGAAGTTTCCGCCATCTCATCAAGAATATCACATGCCTCCGCATAAGGTGCTATCATAAAGTTGTCTCCAATCAATTGATTGACCATACATTGGATCGTAGTATTAATACCATGGTAGAAAGTTTGTTGGATCATGTTGTCGTTCATATCATTGTTCGGTCACTCCTTCACCATTGTCCGATATAGCTCCCAAATTTCAAGCAAAGGTTCATTGGGCTCTTGTTTGAAAGCCAATATTTCATCCCGAAGAGTAGCCATGTGCCGGGAAGAGAATAACTTTGAAATAAACTTCGCCGTCAATTCATACCAAGTATGGATAGAATGATTAGGCATGCATTCCAACCAATCTAAAGCCTTACCCCTTAGTGAATAGGGAAAAAGCCTTAGCCTCAAAGCATCTTTCGAAATATTTGTTTGTTTGCTTTCCCAACACGTATCCACAAAACCTTTCAAATGCTTGAAAGTATTTTGATTCGACTCCCCGGTGAAATAACCCTGTTACTCGAGCAAAGTAAGTATCACATTGGTAACTTGAAAGTTTCTCGCCCTAATGCTAGGGGGGACTATGACACTTGCATAACTTTCATTGGGCAAAATTCAATATTACGCCACTTATGGTTGTAGTGGTGGAGGTGGGGGAGGGGGATGGAGGCACATTGTCTTGTTGACCACGGCCTTGGCGATTTTGTTGTAGAGCTTGAGGCATTTCATCAAGTTTCTTGTCTTCACCATCCACCTCTCCCAATGGCAAGTTTCCAAGTTTTTTGTTCGCCATTTGGAACCTATGATCACTTCAACAAATTAGAATCATAAAAGTAAAAGAAGATATTTCAAGAAACAAACTCAAGTATAGCTAACACCGTAAAAACTCTCCTGCAACGGCGCCAAAAATTGGTCACAGTCAAATAACAATTATGAAATGGTCGTTGTAATTATAATACCCAATTTGAGTTGGAGTCGCATTCCACAGGGAGTTTAAGATCGGTATTAAGGTATATACTCAAGAAGAGAACGTGAAATAGCTTAATTAGACTTTCAAATACAAAAGGTGATTGTTATCTAAGTTAACAGCTAAGAAATTAGACTAAGTAATAGCAACTAGAAATTGAATTATTTTTGGTATTTTTAATCAATTAAGGAAAAGCTTAGGGATGTAACCTTCACCTAGGTATAAACCTAATGGGTATGGTAAGGTAATACTTGCTTGGTAGATTGGGGTATATTATGACTCTCAATTCTCAAGTACCCACTCAATTCCTCTCGGTTATATAGTGGTTATGCCCAAATTGGCTTTCTCAAAACCAAATGGGCAGTAATCTAAGCAATTGATATGAATCCAAGTGGGATTTTCCCTTCTCTAGTTCAAATTCTTTAACCAAACTAGTCAAAATCTAACTAGCTCAATTTCTTGTTAGCCAAGTTTTCCTAGACTAGATTCCTCTTTCTCAAGTAAGAAGTAAGTCAAATAGGCATGAATCAATGTTTGCAACCATTAATTCTAGATATAAAGTATAAACAATGCTAAATAACAAACATTCAATCATAAACAAGCATTAATATTAGCAACCCATAAGTTTTACACACTAGGGTTGGGTCACAACCCTAGATAAAATCTAGTTATTCATGCTTGGAGACATAGAAACTAAAATAAAAGAAGTAATTGAAGATATAAACTACAATTAAAAGATAAAAGTAGTGGGTCTTCTTCAATTTTGATAACTTTCCCAAAAAATAAAATATAACCGCTACAACTGTTGGGAATACAAAAGTTGCCCTAAAAGTGTTTTATGTCTATTTATAGTGTCCAAAATTTCGCTGACAAAAAAGTCTTTCAAGAGGTTCTGTGGCCGCACTTTCTTCTACTATTGCAATAAGAGAAAATTTGCGGGTGCACAATTATTTCTGATGCACGTCAGCTTCTGCGGTCGCACAGTTTGGTTGCGGACCGCATTCTCAAGAGGCTTCTCACTGGTCTTCTGCAGCTTCTCTAAACTTATCAAACTTGTCAGTGCGACCAGCTTTTGCAGTCGCACAATTTGTTGCGCGGCCCACACTCCTACTAAACACCTATGAGGCTTCAAGGGTTTATCTGCGGCCGCACTTCAGCTTCTGCGAACCACATATTCATTTTGCGGCCGCATAATTAACTATGCGGACCGGACTTCTGTTTTGCATTACCTGTATTTGACTTGTTGAGTTGGAATATTCCTTTTTGAGTTAGATTTCTTCTTCGAGCTCCAATCCTCCAGCATGACTGCAATCACACAATCTCATTAGATTTGGAAATAAAAATCATTACTTTCGGACTAAAACTAAAGCAAAAAGGTATTAATAAGTAGTTAAAATCCACACTTATCACTAAGTGAACCAAAGGCTTGAGAAGTTATCGTGATCCTCTCCAACGGAAAAGAAGACAAAAAATGATAAAAGGAAAAAAGGAAAAATATTGAGTATTCAACGGTAACTGGTGTTAGACTACTGAAAATTGAAAATAATATTAGAGCCTCCTGTCATGAATATTGTTACTGTCACGTGTCTCTGAAGGAAATTCGAATCCCTCGTCTTAGTTCCTAAACCATCTTTTGACTATGTATCTCTATTAAGTTGTCTCGCAAAGATTAACACAGTAGTGTTTGTTTCAATTGTCCTATGATCTTGGTTGAGATGTATGTAGAACGCATGTATATTGAAATATTAACTCAATAGTTTTTTACCTTAGTTTCATTCTTACAATATGGTTGTCCTTATAATTGTTGTAATAGCCTTTCTGTTACTACCATGGAGTAGCTCTATGCGGCCATGTTATGTAAAAAGTTTCTTCATAACAACAACAAAATATGAGTTGACGATGTTTTGTTTTTAACTTTGTTCGGAAATACTAGCAGCATTTTTTGCTTTTAAAGAAATTTGCAGCCTATAATTTTGAATGTTTTAAAAATGAGTTTTATCACATCAACGTTTGAAAGGATCTTAGTTAAACAAAAAATATTAAATTATCCTTTTATTCTATAAATCTATTCATGTTCACGGTTCACAGCAGTGTTTTGGATAGCGTGCGGCGACAAATAGCGACGAGGGCCCGCTTCACTGAGGCGAGAGACGCGCAGCGAAGCGCTCGCCTTTTTGATGTGAAGCGACAATTTATACAAAAACATAAAATATTATATACATATAACTAAAAACTCAATAACAATAATATATTAATAAATATATCATTCAAAAATTAAAGACTCAATAGATAGTCATAGACTCATAGTAGATTCATAAACTAAAGTCTAATAGTCTAAAACAAGCAACGTCTATTCTTCTTTCAAGATTTTCAAATTCTACAACTTCATGAATGTTAGCATTATATTGGCTATCATCTTCTTCATCCTCGGAGTTTTCATCAATTAGGGACCGGCTTGAACTTGCTACTCCCTTTCCCTTGTAACTTGAAGAACTCCCTCTAAGACCATAGATATTCTCCTCAACTCCAACCGCCATAGAAACAGTACCCCAATCAAGATCATCTCCTTCATACACTTGTTCATCTTCATGATTTTTGGGGGCTCCAGTTAACCATTCATTTGCCTCGTCAATGTTGTCCAACAAAATTGGATCAATGGTATCGCGAGCTTCATAACGTCGCCTCAATGTTCTATTGTATTTAATATATACTAGATCATTGAGACGCGATAGCTCAAGCCTATTCCTTTTCTTGGAGTGAATCTGCGCATAAGTTGTTTAGATTAATTAATCGATACTAATAATAATATAATATAAAATATATTAATATAATAAATCTACTTCTTACATGCTTAAATACGCTCCAATTTCTCTCGCATCCAGATGCACTACAAGTTAGGCTTAGTACTTTGATGGCAAACTTTTGCAAGTTTGGAGTTTGATATCCAAATTGCTTCCACCATTCAACTATAGAAAAATATTTTAAAAGTTAATAAGTATAAATCAAATAAATTAATTTAAAGTTATAGGGATATCTATATTAAAGTTAGTTACCTGGCGACCTTATGTCTCTGGCTCTAATGGCCGCTTGTAAACCAAATAGGTCCTCTGCTTGTGAGTACCTACCAAACTCCTCCCCTATTTGATCTATCGTCGCTGAATTAGGGACCAACTTCTCAAGACATGCATGGTATCCAATCCACACCTCTGAAGCCAAAGTTTCATCTCTAGTGTTCTTGTAAAATAATCCTGGGTTCAGAAGATGGCCTGCTGCATGCAAAGGTCGATGGAGTTGATTCTCCCACCTGATATCAATTATCTCAAAAACTTTCTCATATTTTCTAACATCTCCCTCAAATGACGCTGCAATAGTCTCTTTGGCTCTAACTATGCATAGCCTCATAAAGATAGCCCATTGGTGATTTTCTCTCCCCATCCACCATACGAAGTACCTTAATCAAAGGACCACTAACTTTAAGAGCCCGAACGACGTCATTCCAGAATGATGGAGAAATAAGAACTTTGGTAGTTTCTTTTTCCGCAACTTCCTTTGCATATCTATTATCTTTCCATTCATTTGAAAGAACTAGCTTTCTCAATTTTTTCTTTTGCAAGTAAAAACTATGCAAAGTTAAGAAAGTCGTTGCAAATCTAGTCTTGGCCGGTCTCACCAAATTTCTTTCATTTGTGAATTTTCTCATCAAATTCAACAACAACGGCCTCTGACTGATGTAAGAATATACCCTGACGGCCTTAGTGAAAACTGTAAAAGTAACAATAACAATTTTATAGTTAATCCTTAATAGGATAGGACATAAGTATAAATAACTATATTAAAGTTACCTGAAGCATATGGGTTTTCCTTGAATATGTCACCAAACATCAAGTTGATACAATGGGCAGCACATGGAGTCCAATAAATATGTGGATACATAGCTTCCATCATCCTACCCGCACTAACATTCTCACTAGCATTATCTGTAACAATTTGTACAACATTTTCCTTTCCAATTTTATCAATAGTCTTTCTAAACAAGTTGTACATTTTGCTTCCATCCGTAGAAGAGTTGCTAGCATCGTGAGATTCAAGAAAAACACTCCCTCTTGGAGAGTTCACCAACACATTTATGATCATTTTTCCATTCCGTGTTGTCCATTTATCCATCATAATGGAACATCCAAACTTGTTCCATTCCACTTTATGCTCCTCAATAATTTGGTCTATCTTCTTCACCTCTTTTTTAAGATGAGTTACTCTAACTTCATGATAGCTAGGAGGCTTCATTCCTGGGCTATATTATCCTACAGCTTCAATAAATTTATCAAAAGTTTTGTAGTTAACACAGTTGAAAGGAAGCCCTGCATCATACATCCATGCTGCAAAGGCACTTACGGCGCGGTCTCTCAAAATCTTCTTGGCTTCTAAACCTAGACCTTCTTCACCTTTTCCCTTTTCTTGTTGTTTTGCCGAGAAATAAAGATTGAGAGGACCTTTTGTCACTATACGTGCCGTGGTGGATGACCCACTAGAACTATTTGAAGATATCTTTGAAGATATCTTATGAGTTTTTTTTTGGGGGGGGGGAGGTCTCATTTCACCATCTTCATCCATTTCATCATCTTCATCAATTAGATTCACCGATGCTTCAAAATTCATTTGAGTTCTTGTCACATTTTTCTTATCAACAAACGCTTTTACTTCCTCCCTAACCTCGGGCGGACAAAGGGGACATTGTACTACATTTTTAAATCCACCTATCAAATGTTGCTTGTGACGAGTTATCCCACCATTATATGTTTTTTCACAAAACACACATTTAATTGCGGATCTTGATGAGCCTTGTATAGCATAATTCCAAGCTATATCATTTCGTTTATTACTATCGGATGACATTTCAACGCTGTTTTATTGAAAAAAAAATTATCAAGTCAATATGCAATTAATTCTACTCTATAAGAGACTATAAGTCAATAATTGAAAAAAAAAACAAAAAAAAAACGGGGCCTGAAAGAAACAGAAAGTTTGTTAAGAGAAGAAGCAACCTCTGTTATTTTGCAAAAACAGGGCTTCGAAACAACCTCTGTAATTTTGCAAAAATAGAGCTTCAAAACCTCTGTTATTTTGCCAAAACAGAACCAAAAAAAATAGAGCACAAAAACAGACCTCTCTTTCTGTTAAGAGAAGAAGAAACCTCTGTATTTTGCTCGAAAAATAGAGCAGAAAACAGACCTCTGTTTCTGTTCTTTTCGACAAAAAACAGAGGAAAAAAATAGAAAGAAGAAGAAGAAGAAGAAGGAGAAAGGAGAAAGAAGAAAGAAGAAAGAAAAAAGAAGAAAGAAGAAAGGAGAAGAAGAAACCTCTGTATTTTGCTCGAAAAATAGAGCAGAAAACAGACCTCTGTTTCTGTTCTTTTCGACAAAAAACAGAGGAAAAAAATAGAAAGAAGAAGAAGAAGAAGAAAGAAGAAAGAAAAAAGAAGAAAGAAGAAAGGAGAAGAAGCATACCTGGACTTTCAATGGCTGGAACCTCAAGCTTCTGAAAGAAGAAGACGATGGCTCGCGAGTTCAGAACGTCAAAATCTCAAAGAAGCTCTGTTGTTTTGTTCAAGTTAAAGAAGATATGTTGTCAAGCCCTAATCACGACCCTTTTTGTTGAGTCTTTACTTTTTTTCTTTTTTTAAAAAAAAAAAAACAAAAGGCGACGCTATGGTCGCTTCTCGCGATACTGTCGCCTCTCACCACGCAGGCAGAGGCGAGCACTATTTCGAAACGCAACGCAACAGAGGCTCTGTGGCGACACTGTCTCGCCTCCCCTCACGCTATTAGCGCTGAGGCGAGCGCTATTTATAACACGGGTTCACAGAAAGTGTCTAAATCAAAATATACTGTTTTTTAACTATCATTTTCATATGGTTTATATATCACAATAAATGTCTAAATAGTATGTTAAATTCTTACTTAATTCTATTCATTTTCATACGTGTCGATATAACTGTTATAGAGAAGCTTAATTTTAACGGAAAACCTATTCGCTTAGGTTTAAAAATACCCTTCGTTCACCTATTTTGTAAAAATTGCCCCTAACGTCAACTTTCCGGCCTACTCATACCCTGGAAAACTAACGGCCCTATTTTGATTAAGAAAATTTTTTATTACTTATTATGTGTCAATTTTTTATTGGCTTAAATTAAAACCTCACCCCCACATCCACTTATTATCCCATTCCATGATCCAAAATATCCATACCTGACCCGTGAACCGCTTTTTAAAATGCCCTAACTTCACCTCTCACTCTCCTCTTCCATCCTACCCTCCCACTCCACATTTTTTGTAATCATCCTCCTCTATGGCCAAAGTACAATAAGTCACCATGGCTGACAGAGGACCACCATCGGCTTCAACTTTTAGATCTTCACCCTTCAACACCCGCGGATCTCCCTCACCCACTCAGATTTTTTGGCCTTAATTTCATTTTTAAATAAACATTTTTTTGTTAAATCAATTTTCTGAGTGAAATCTGGTATTCTTTGAAATTAAATTAATGGTTCATTTTAAGATTTTATGGTTTAATAAGTTATCTTTTTGACAAAATTATATTTGTTGTGCTACCATGTAGATTTTTGGAGTTAATTGAAATCATGTGAGAAAATTAGCTTCATAGTTCTTCAGCGGTGATTTAGTTGGAAAACTGTCAGCGGTGATTAAGTTGGGGAAGATGAACAAGGAAAGGGATAAGGTACCAAATAATAAATTAATAAAAAGAAAAGTATGAAATTTTGACAAATGAAACCTAATAACAATTGGATCATGAGTCGGGTATGGAATAGGGTGTTTGAGTGGCTAAAAAGGGCTTAACAGGTTGGAACGACTAAGATGGATCGTGGGCGGGTTATTTACGGATCAAATCTGGGTTAGTGGGATTTTTAATTTTGAACAATAATCAATTGCCATGTCATATATAATAAAAAATATTTTTATTCAGCAGAGGTCCATCAGAAATAAGGGCATGAATGGGCCAGATTTTTAACAGTGAGGGCAGTTTTTATAAAATAGGTGGACGAATGGTATTTTTAAACCTAAAAGAATAGGTTAGCGGCAGTTGTGGCCCTTTTCTGTAATTTTAATAAGTCGATTTTAATTAAAGGCATCCCACCTATCTTCTATGCTCATGCTATTATAATAGTCCTTTGATTAATATTTTTCAAATTGGACGTAACATTTAGGAACCTATTGTATGCTTATGATATTTTAATTTCACTTAATTTTTCTCTAAACAATAGATCATATCGCTCCAGTGACAGTGAAATTAAGAGGCCTTTGTTAACATATTTATATAGCAAAGGGACAGTGGGTGTAGCAATGAATGTTTTTTTTTCCCAATTATATTGGAACAATTATTCTATAGAAAGTACTATTCTCCTACCACTAGTAATTATTTTATATGGTACTTCAAGGTCATCACCTATAGCATTACTACACTTTTTAGTTATTATGGTTATTCCAATGTGTTTGCTATATTAATAAAAGCTCACGCCAATACAAATTATTCCTGTTTTTAAACTGAAGACTGTTATAGAATTAAATTACGCTTTTATTCTATAAATCTGCTCATGTTCACAGTTCACTGAAAGTGTCTAAATCAAAGTATGTTGTATTCCTTCTACCCATTTTTATATGTGTCTATATATCACAACAAATGCCTAAATAGTATGTTATATTCTTTCTTAATACCATCCATTTCCATATGTGCCGATTTAACTGTTGTAGAGAAGCTTAAAGGCATCTGACATCTCTTGTATGCTCATGCTATTAGAATAGTCCTTTAATTAATATTTTGCAAACTGGAAGTTAGATTTAGGAAAGTATTATTATGCTTATGCTATTTTGATTTCACTTGATGTTTTTCTAAACAATAGATTATGTCGCTCGCTCCAATATTAATTAGTTTAGTTCTCTTCTAACAGGTTCGAATTCCCAGGAATACTCGCTCAAATAATTAGTAAAGTTACACTTTTAAGTTATTACGGTTATTTCAATGTATTCACTATATTAATAAAAGCTACTACCAGCACGAATTGTTGCTACTTCTACGAATGTTTTAAGTTATTGTGTATTTGAAATGACACAATCAGGGCGGATCTACCTTAACACAAGCAGTGTCACGTTATTCATACACAATCCAAATGAAGAAACAAGAAAATAGTAAAATATAATAAAATGACACTGCTTGTTACAAAGAGCTGAGTATGTGAGGCTGCAAGTTTGAACCTCAGCAGCCTCATTTTATGTTTTAATACTTTTGTGCCTCATCTGGAAAATATACATGCCCAAGGGGGTTTGAACCGCTGACCTCTTAGAGATTATCACACTGAACCAGTGGATCATAAATTAGAGTTGAGGACAATATTACAATACATTTTCAATATTTATGGATGTTGTTGCTTCCTTTATAAGCTTTGTTATTTTTTTGGTTGTTTTTTTAAATATGCTATTATTACAGTAATTTAATCTTTTTTTCACGTTTAAAATGGTGACACCACTTATAAAAATTCCTGCATACGCCCCGGGACACAATAAATCATACTACCTCCGTTCCAGTTTATGTGAACCTATTTCCTTTTTGGTCCGTTCCAAAAAGAATGACCTCTTTCTAAATTTGGAAATAATTTTGCTTAAACTTACAATTATATCCTTAAAGAGAAGCTTTTATAACCACACAAATATTCTGGGCTCCTTTTTGAATTGTTTAAGACCACAAATTCCAAAAGTCTTCATTTTTTCTTAAACTCCGTGCCCAGTCAAACAGGTTCACATAAATTGAAACGGAGGGAGTAATAGAAACCACACAACCTATTTATATTTAATATTATATTATTTCATTGTCCATATAACCATCTGAGGTGCGACTGAAATAGAATTATCAAAACGAAGATGTACCTATTAGCAAGGTACCAAAATATTCATCCGATTGGATTATGAAAGTCTTGGTGATTCGAAGGGGTACAGTAATACCATACAAAATCCAAAGGCACGAAGGTGTTTTCAGAACTCATAATAGTTGATGAAGAGGTAATGTCATTCTACATTTGTTAACTTTACTTTACTAATTCATATTGTCTTTATTTATCACCTAAATTGTTGGTTGCATCTATAATAAGGGGTAAAGATCCAAGCAACGCTTTTTAATAAGCACGTAGAAAAGTGAAAGGGTTTCTTCGAACCAAAGAAGAGTTACTATATTATCAATAGATGTTTCGATCGTGCCAATCCGAACTACACCTTGGTTTACAAAGAACTATACTCTATCATAAAGGAATCCGAAAAAGATATTCCCACCCAAAAATTCTCAAATATTTTTTATTCTTGGAAGAGGCGGAAAAGTAAACTGACGACACTATCTTTATAGGAATAAAAGAATCATTTTAGTGCATAAATACTAGGTACTTATGACTAATTTCAGTCTCATGCTTTTCAGATGTAGTTGGTATGTTAGTTACAATGAAACCGCTTATTGGAGAAGGCCGGAGCAGTAGAAGAGAGATAATAGTTTTACTATATAATTTCTCAAAATATTAAAGAACCCAAAAATTTACTAGCATCCGCGCAACTCTGTACATATTCTAATGCTAAGGGCATGTCAATAGTACCGTACTCGTTTTACAAGTGAAATATATTCTTCTCACCTCCTGCTTTTTCCTCATTATCAAGTGCTCAGTTTTGTTAAAGTGATGAGTAAAAAGCAAGAACTTACAAATTGAAGTTTTAAGCTGCTGCTTTTGATTACAAAATTACTGCTCAAGTTACTTGACCCAGTACAAGTGAGCATGAATGCTTAAACTCAAAAAGACGTACCATTGACAAAAATATGCAGTTATTTACAGATGCTAGCACTTAATTTACACAACAGGAACTTAGGAAAATGTAAGAAAATTCAGAACCAAATGCCACTACGCAATTCTATTGCTACCATGAGACAGATATTATTAACTTACACGCCAATGAATGCCCGGCACTGATTATCCCAATGCTCCTTAACAAGCCGAACCCTTTCTACTCTCTCCGTCTGAAGGCGCTCTTTCCAATACTCAGGGCAACTGTTCGAAAAAGTGGAATTGTATTAGAACTAACAGAAGCAACAAGAACGCACCAGATAAACTCCTTCGGCGTTGATAAACCTAAATAGACCATGCATTACAGAAGAAAGATACCTTCTGCTCAATAGAATGTTAAGCTCTTCTAGACGCATAGCACCTTCATAAACTCCTTCCTGATTCACATAACAAAAAATATAAGACGAATGTTATGTTACAAAGCAAAAAACATTTACACATAATACCAGTACAAGCAAATCATAATTGGAGAAGAAATAAGCCAGTGCAGAAGCTAGAAAACAAAGAGATCAACTATAACTAAACAAAAATTATCAACGTCCCCAAATTTCTTAATAACATTAATCTTTGTATTATTAATCAGATTCTGCAAAGCAGATACGTCTTCATCATGTTTCCCACGGGTTCATAAATCCACGTGAAATCCTTTTCCTTGTTTCAAGGGGTGGATTGGCAAACTGCTATACTGTAACCAGAGGAAACAAGTCCAGGGGAATATTTTGATTTTAAATAACTTGTTTATCCTCTGACACGACAGTACCATTCAGTTAAACATTGGCAATTTGGTATCCACTGTTTACTAAAATTGGTGCTCTAAAACCATATAATTCACAACATAAGACTTTGCTTGATGTTTTTGAATAAAGAACAAACGTTTAACGAACCTCTCGGCAGAGAGGGCATTTTTCCTTATGATTTGCCGCCTGCAGTCCATCCACTATGGTCACGGATGCACCTTTGCAAGCACAGATATAGCAGAAGATATGGCCACAAGTGAGAGATACTGGGTCAAACACGGTATCCTGCATAAAAAGGCGTATTTAAAGCACTGTTTCATAGACGATACAAACTTTCAAAGTTAATCACTGCTTTTATTTATCCTGCATGTTGCTACATGGATGACAAAAGAAAATCTAATTGAAAGTTTCTGCATGGACGCTAGAATAGAAGGGAACCTTACTTGAAGTGCAAGTGCTCTGTTGAAACTTACAGAGATAACGACCTTTTAGCTTAACAACACTAACAATTGATGACACCAACAGAATTTAAAGTCAAAAGAACAAGAATGAGCTCTTTGCTCTGATTTCTATTCTCAAAACTCCATGCACACCTCCTTACAGCTGCGAGGGTAACAATTAGGTGGATATGCTCGTTGTGATAAACAATGAAGCAAAATGAGAAATGGTTTTGATGGTTAATACATACCAGATGTCTTAACTTAAGAAGTCAAGATTGAAATGGTACTAACAGTTTATGTTGTTTTGTATACAACTAATGATGTTTCGTAATAAAATGGTAGAATAGGTATAATGCTAATTTTCTTATTATGTTTTCGGATATGATTTGGGATTTTAGGTTTACTCTATCTAATGTTTTCCTTGATTCGATCACATACATAATTCGCAGAATAATACATTTGTCATATGTTTAGTTTTGCTTTATGACATTCCCAGAATAAATTATATTGTAGTTGTTTTTCTAATATCTTAAAATTTTCAGGAATTTAGGGTTGGTAATTCTTTACACAGGAATTTATAATTCGATTGTTGAGCAACTAAAATAAAATTAAGATAAAGCTTTCAAAAACTTGTTTTTTTGTTGTCTGTTGTTACATGAATCTATATCATTTAAATGTATGCAAAACTGCCCCTCCAGTTTTCTTCTTTCCTTTCA
Source organism: Nicotiana tomentosiformis (assembly GCF_000390325.3). Taxonomy (NCBI): domain Eukaryota; kingdom Viridiplantae; phylum Streptophyta; class Magnoliopsida; order Solanales; family Solanaceae; genus Nicotiana; species Nicotiana tomentosiformis. The sequence continues at coordinate 95,790,347 of NC_090812.1, read as the reverse complement.
CCACCACCAACAACAACCCGGTATAATCCCACTAGTGGGGTCTGGGGAGGATAGTGTGTACGCAGACCTTACCCCTACCCTAGGGTAGAGAGGCTGTTTCCGATAGACCCTCGGCTCCCTCCCTCCAAGAACTCCCCACCTTGCTCTTGAGGTGACTCGAACTCACAACCTCTTGGTTGGAAGTGGAGGGTGCTTACCACTAGAGCAACCCGCTCTTGTTTCTTCTTTCCTTTCATCGATGGTCAATTACACATCCATACATAGAGGCAGAAATAATGATAATAGATGTCCTAGTCATGTGAACTAGTGAAGTTGGTTATCATACTTTCTCAAAATTGAGCAAAAGTTTTGGACTCTAGTAGATTGGATTAGCTGCTGGATATCCTATTATTTGTCTAGTGTACTCGACGTGAGATCAAAAGACTACAATCCAGTTCGTGAGATCAAAAGACTAAAATCCAGTTCATAATACTTGGATAGTATCCAAATTCTAGGGAAGTATAATACCCAACATGGCAACCAAACAACTACCAAGTACTAGATATTTCACAGAATAGTATCTTGAATCAGCCACGTAAAAACTATAGCACCCCATCCAAGCTAAAAGAAGTCAAGAGCCAACGAATAACTATCTCTTTATCTGAACAAAGAGATCATGGACAAGCTTGCAACTTCAAAATTGAATACTTGACCAGCTCTGAGGCCTTAGCTGGTTGCACATACAAGTCGTAACCACTTATCATTGAGTCCAAGCACGGGATAAATTGATTACAGAGTAAAACGCATTCATCACTGACACTAAGAACCAGCTAACCCCAGATCACAGTTTTGCAACTATAGTGACATCAATTAAAAATGTTAAGAATGATGTTCACATTATCTAGATTTGAAGTCTGATGCTTTTCATATGCAAAGGTTTCTAATTGTTAAGCAACAGTTAGATAATTGCTCTGTATTAGAGCAAAAAGACGTGTCTTAAATCACACACCAACAAATTAGCCTTTCTCCAGAACTATGTTTCAAGCAAAATTTTGAATGTGATACAGTAAAACCTCTCTATAACATCCCTATATAACAGTCATTCACTATAAAAGTCAAGTTTTTCTCGGAACTGATTATTATATTATGTTATAATTTATGTTCTCTATAATAACATTTCACTATAGCAGCCAAAAAAATATCGGAACAGAAGAGGCGGTGGTTTGACTGTACTCAATTAAGGGGAACTCTTTTTTGGGGGGGAGGGGTGGGGTGGGGTGGGGGTGTACTTGGCTGATAACATTAAAGGAAAGATATGGAGAAAGAGCAAGCACTTACCAAGCAAATAGAACAGGTCAAATCAATATCAAGCTTGATAGAATCAAAGAGCTCACAAGTGAGAGATGGTTTCCCTTCATTGAATATCAGGACGCCACCGTCAAAAAGTGCAAGAGCCTTCTCATTTCTTGCCTTATTTTCTCTCAAATTGATGTGAAAAGCCATAAGTTCACAGAGCCAGGGGGATTGAAGGATCTCAATGTGCATACTTTGAGCTTGTGACTTGAATGCCTGACCTTGCTTAGAATAGTGAACCTACAGATAGGCATAAGTAGTTAATAAAGGAAACAAAATGACTCAGTAAATGTGTTGAATTAATTGCCCAAAAGGAAAATACCTTGTCATATTTCTTAAGTATTTTACGCATGGCAATTGCATTGATTATCGCATAGGTGACCAGTTCTCTTCCTTCTTGAACTAAAGCAATATGGTTTCCTTGTATTCTTTCTTTAAGCAAGATAAGACACTTGCGAAAACCCGAGGAGAGATGCCGTTCAAGCAATCTCTGTGCACATTTATTAAAGCAGCCAACCACTTCAGACATCTCCTTAAGGAGAGATGGAAAAAAACTTCCATCACAAACTACAGAGGAGGAAAACTTGTTAGAACTTATAGACTGAGATGAGATATATTAAGAAACAAAGAAAAAGTTTTAGATTTTACAGGCTTGAACATTGTTCTAGTGCATAAACTGTACTAAGTTAATTTGTAATGCGATAAACACTAAATTACAGAATGTAACTAGAGCAGTAAATAATGCTTATCAGAGATGCAACCAGATATTCCACATATGTTTAAGCAATATAACTTGATAGATTTATTAGCCTTATAATGATAATTGGTATAAAAGATCTACGAAACAAGAAGAAAAGTTTTTGATTTTACAAGCTTTAAAAGAATAAAAATTATTCTAGTGCATATATTGTCAAATACTCAAAATGGGGCGAATTTCTTCGTTTTTCTTTTACCAAATTCAAGCCATCTACACCAGATTAATCTGAAAATGCGATAAAAGTTAAATTCCAGGGTGAAACTAAAGCAGCAAATATGGTCATTAGAGATGTAATCAACAAGAGATTCTAAGTATTTTTAAGCAATATAAGTCAGATAGAAATATTAGAAGTTAGAACTTTATAAGATGATTGAGATAAAATATAGTACTAAGAAACAAGAAAATTCATTGATTTTACAAGTCTTAAAGTTGTCCCAGTGCATATATTTTCAAAAACTCAAAAAGGAACGAATTTCTTCTTTTTTTACTTTCACTTTTATCAAATTTAAGTTATCCTATACAAAATAATATGAATATGAACATGAGAACAAAAGCAGCAAATATGTCCATCAGGAAATGAACCAACCACAGATCTACATATATTTAGGCAAATTTTAACTCAACAGATTAACGTGTATAAGCAACGAGAGGAGTTATGCATATACAAGTTTTAAAGTTGTCCTAGTGCATATCTTGTCAAAAACTCAAAAGCCGGTGAATCTTTTTACTTTTTTTCTTTGGCCAACTTGAAGCTATCCTATAGAAAATAATCTGATTATGCAACGATGGATCATACTAAAGCAGCAAATATGCTCATCAGAGATGAATCAACCACAGATTTGCATATGCTTAAACAATTTTAATTCAACAGATTAAAATTGTATAAACAAACCTGTGCATTGATGAGGGCAAGTGGAGGTGTCATGTACAGTAGTAGTATCTGCAGCAACACTACGTGATTGGTGGCACCTTCTACACTTCTTCAATATTTTCTTCAATTTCTTAAGACCCACTCTTGGCAGCTTCTTATTATTCTGCCCTAATTGCCCCTCCATATACTCCTCATATTTCTTGCAAAATTTCATCTTCAAAATTCCCTTTCTCAATCTCGGATTCAAATTAGATGAAAGAAAAAAAAACCAGATAAACAGTAGATTCACTACGGTCACTAGCGCGAATTGTGACGAAAATCAACAAAACAGAAAATTGTATAAATTAAGAGGTGTACTTATAGTGAATACTCGATAAATTTCTGCAATTCTTATCTTGTTTTTGGATCTATCCTTAAAAAATGGTAGAAGTGACACCTTTTAAGAACAACGCACAGGAATTTTGAGAATTTCACGGAAAAGGGAAAAAAAATTTCAAAGGGTGGTGGATTTTGTAATGTGAAAGTAATCCGTATTTAAAGTACTTTCGAGCCAAAAAAAAAACCACGTACCAACAAGAAACCATGTGAAATGCCGTTATTTCTTTCAATTTCGAAACAAATTGGTTGGTGCATAGTGATAGGCGTATAATATACAACTCCTCTTTATTTCGAGTCTAATCTAATTCAAGATTCTAGGTCAATTAGGGATCGTTTGGTTCGCAATTTTCGGTTGCTGTTTGGTTTTAGATTTTTTAGAAAAAGAAGAGATATACGAATATAATATTTGTTTTTACAGTTGATATATTTAAATAAATTTTATTTTTTATCTTATTTTTTACATTCGTTTTAAAGGGCTTGTATAATGGTCTATTGCAAGGAATGAGATTCGAGTCCCACAACGGTACTACAAAGTGCTTATGCGGGTTTATATAGCCTTGAGCTCTCCCACCTCAATAACTAGCTTTTGGGTATAATTTTCCTTAGGTTGTATTGAGAGCCGGGTCAAAAGTTATAGCTAATAGGTCTTTTGCCTCATGCCCCTAATTTTGGGGGTTCCCATCTTTTTAGAAATAATAGGTTTATAGGTACTTTAAAATAATAATATTTAATACTTTTAATACAAAAGTAGACTTTTTTATATAGAAATAGAAGTAAATAATTTTTTTAGATACATAAGTAAAGTAGCCATTTGACTTATTTAAAAATAGATAGTAACCATTTGATTAGTTTTCCTAAGGTCTGAATTTGAATCGATGTTTTTCTAAATTAAAGTATTAAAAACAAATACTTTAATCGATATACCGTTTATCCGTAAAACGGTACAGTTGAATTTATATGTGGTTTCTAAATAAGTGAATTAAATTTGATCCTGAAATAAATAAATAATTAAAGAGTTACGCAATACTTAGCCTTAAGATGTAGACGAAATAGCAGGAGCAACAATTCCGGGAACAAGATTTTCGTGCACAACAACAAAAGAATCGAGAAATCGGAAGATAAGATTGGATTGAGCTTTGTATAAAATATAGTGTAAGTTTGCAAGAAAATTTGTGTCCTTTACAATGACAACTGGGCTCACTATTTATAGCTATGAAGAAGGTCCTAGGGTCGTGCCCTTCTTTAATGTTAATTATGAAGGGCATTGATGAAGATGTAACGGTGAACATAAATGTCAAATTCCTTGTAACAGGTTACTCCTCTTAATGCTATGAATATTCTCTATTGAATGCTACCAGGAGAAGAGCATTTATCAAATCTTTATGAGCATTATTCTTCCCGGTGACAAACGAAACAATTATCTTCAGTCTTTAGTCATCCCCTGTCTTGGGTACCACATGTTCCTTTCTCGGACGGCCACGAGTCATAACATATTTTACCCAATACAGATAGTCCCCCTACTTTCCGGTGACATAACTTTGTGTTACTAGAAAGTTGGTAGAAACACTCTTTCGGCGCGAATTACTATAATTCCCTCTAAAGGCTTCAGACGGTTAATTAGACACATGTCTCTCCGTATTTAATGCCCTGAACACGCGTCTTCCCATGATTCAGCACATCTTTTGCCGATTATCGAGGTAATCTTGGCCATGAATTTAGCCACCAAAACTTTTACTTATACGTATCAACTTCCACCCTTTATACTTCATAACTTTTCAAACTTCCTTCATCTAACTTGCATATTATTTCTTTATCTTTTTTCTAATTCTCTTCAAACGAAAGACCCTTTCTTTCTTACTATGCCTTCTTCCTCAAAACGTATCGGTTCCTCAAAAAGCAAAAATAAAGCCGAGGACTTTACTCCTCTAACAGTGGGCTCTATCATCCCTAGAAGTCTTATTACCACATGGGTCGTTTAACAGGTATCCTTCTTCCATACGTCCTCCGAGCGTTCCTGCTGTGAAGGAAGACTGTCGCTGCCATGACTTAGAAATTATCGCTCTTGATCTATCGGAGCGAGTCACCCTTCCCAATGAGGGTTTTACATATGTTTACATGTATCCCTTTACTTTGGGTGTGTTTTCTTTGAGCGGAGATCTTGACTCCGTGATTGCGGAGTTTTGCCTCCGTTAGCAGGTGTGTTTGGAATAAGTAAGTCCTTCTGTATGGAGGACAGTTACTTTCCTTCGGCTTTTGTACCAGGAAACTGGAGAGGAGCTAATCTTAGCTCACATGATGAATCTTTTTTCTCCCAAAATCTTCCGCGGGGGAATGATAAACCTCTGCAAGTGTAGCCACCATGCTTTATTGTCTAGCATGGATGATGACAACGACCGTGGGTGGATGGAACGGTTCATTGCAATTGTCACCGACGATATCATTCCGGCAACGGCTTCATCTTTTCCAACCGCACTCGTAAGCTATTTGTTTAGTATTTATTTTTACTAAAAAAAATTAATGGATGTATTGATCCTCCATCCTTCGTTTGTTTCAGCAACTCGATGGGTTCCATCAGTGATTGAAGGTTTGGACCGGTGGGTACAAAAAATCTTGGACGCTACGACGCCCGAGACTCGCTTGTGGAAAGAACTGGCCCCTAAATACGGGTGAAAAAACAAGAATCATGGTAATTCAAACTCATCTTGTTTCATGGTAATTCAAACTCATCTGTCTATGAAATTAGGTCTACACGCGGGCTCTAATACTGTTCCCGAGGAGGATACCATGGCTGATCCTGCTGATGCAACGAGGCTGCTTCAGGAGGAGCTTACTTGAACAGGTTGTAACGACCCGGTCGTTCGTTCTGAGAGTTATAGTCCCGTTTTCCCCATCTATCCTTATTTATGTGTTGTTCAGATGTGTTGAGTTGTATCGGGTTAGTTGGTTCGGGTCCGAAAGGAACTCGGATTGAAATAAGACACTTAGTCTCATAATTGAGAAATTTAAGTTAGAAAAGTGGATCGGATATGGATCTATGTGTAAACGACCTCAGAATTTAATTTTGATGATTCCAATAGCTCTGTATGATATCTTAGGACTTGTTGGTATATTTGGTTAAGGTCTCGAGGGGCTCGGGATGATTTCGGATGGTTAATGAGAAGTTTGGAAGTTGGAAATTTCATAAGATTAAAGTTTCAAGTGAGTTCGCATAAGACCTAAATTCTATTGAGCATAACTCTCATTATACGAAGTGTTATATGGTTTATTACCTATCAAATGAAAGATCTTTGAGTCTAGTTTCTAACTCTTCAAACCGTTCGTCATTTGGACATTCCTATAAGACGTTATGACCAAATTACCAAAGGCTGGTGGAGGAGCCTGCGGATGCGAAGCATCCGAGGTCGCATCCGAAAGAGAGGTTGGCAGTGAAGTGCAGCCATAGCGTCCAGGTCTGCATCCAACCTTCAAAGAGGAGTGAAGTGGGGATGCAAAGCATCCAGGTCCGCATACGAAACCCAGAAATCTGGGCCTATGAATACAAGGTCGGGGAATGGGGATATTTTGAGTATTTGGGGGTTAGGGTTCTTGAGGTGAAGGGACGATTTTAAGCTCAAATCAAGTCCAATCAACCAAGGTAAGATATTAATGATGTTTTGGGTTGATTATTACTCAATATACATGATTTCTAACATCATTCTTACATCCAAATACAAGATTTCATCATCAAATCCTCAAGAACACAAAAATCACCAAAGTTGTGATTTTTCAAGATTGATCTACTAGAGGTAATTCCAATGCTTCAAACTCGTTTATTATGAGTAGTTAGAAGTATTTGAAGCATTTGTTACAAGTTTTAATGGTTGAAAGATTGGATTATAAAACTCTAGTTCATGGCATGAATAGTACTTTTGAGAAAATAAGAGAGAAGGTGAATGGTAATCTTGGCGATGAAATTTATGAATACAATGAAACTATGAAATGGGTTACTAATGTTGGTCCCAATGGATGTTGATATTGTAGATTGAAGTTGCTTAGTAAAGTAGATCGTTGTATTATCATTAAGGGGTGAATTTCAGTTTCGGATCGTTGGCATTGAATTGAGGAGACAAGAAGGCATTCAGAGGTGGATATGCACGGAGTGGAAATTTCCTGAGTATTGATTAGCTTTCTCGACGTTGGGTTCATCTTGTTGAGGTAAGTAACGATTGTAAATCTAGTCCTGAGGGTATGAAACCCCGGATTTTGTATTATTCTACTATTTTTAGTGACACACATGCTAGGTGACGGTTGTGTGGGCGTGCACTGTTGGGGATTTGTGACTTGGTCCGCCCCGTAGCAACTGTAAAGTTGCATACTTTGTTGAAACCGTTGATACTTATATGATTTAGAAAGAATTTCTGTAAATTGGGCTGAATGCCATGTTTGGGCCTTGCGCCAATGCTGTTTGGACCCTTAGGGGCTGTTTTGTATCATCCTCTCACTGTTTTCGATTGAAAATCTATACTCAGTCATGGTTATACTTGTTTAATGCATAACTCAGTCTTATGACTCTATTTTGATGCATATAAATGTTTTGGGCCGAATGCCCTGTTTTACTGAAATGCCCAAGTGGCTTGAAATATTTATGACTGAGTGAGGCCGAGGGCCTGATTTGTGAGGATGAGTGTGGATCGGGGCTGCCCGCCTGCAGCATACTTGTGACTGAGTGAGGCCGAGGGCCTGATTTGTGAGGATGAGTGTGGATCTGGGCTGCCCGCCTGCAGCATACTTTATTATTATCGCACGTGAGTTGTTCGTGCAGATTATAGCGCTTGGGATGAAGGATCCCCTCCGGAGTCTATACACACCCCCAGTGAGCGCAGGTACCTACTGAGTGCGAGTGCCGAGTGATGAGTGATTGTGAGGTATGCCCGAGTGGCAAGAGTAATTGTGAGGAATGCCCGAGTGGCAAGAGTGATTGTGAGGTATGCCCGAGTGGCAAGAGTGACTGTGAGGTTTGTCCGAGGGGCTGTTTATGATTTCATCATTTTTACTCACATTTGCATTGAGCCTTTGTTTGAAAAACTGTTGGAAAAATGTCTTTAAAATGATTTTTACTGGAACTGGGTTTAAACGAGATGTTTGATTCAAATCCTGATTTTTAAGAGCATGTGGTATTTTGCTGAGATTTCCTGATATGAACGTTACATGCTTTATTGCTCGTCACTACTGCTCAGTCTTTATTTATTGTTGTTACTTACTGAGTTGGCGTACTCACGTTACTCCCTGCACCTTGTGTGCAGATTTAGGTGTAGCTGGACACGGCAGCGGTTATTGAGTGTTCTAGTTGCAGGTTTTCTCGGAGATAGTAAGGTAGCTGTTTGGCAATCGCAGCCCCTGTTCTCCTCCCTCTTATCTTCCTCTAGTTGTATTTAGCTATTTTCCAGGCTAAGTTAGCCTTGATATTGTTAGACAGATTATAGTATATGCTCATGACTAGTGACACCCCGATGTCGGGCTTTTCTTTTCTGCACTTCTGTTTTTCTTTGATTTGAACTCTTTAAATGGAGTTTTTACCTTGAAATTATCTTTGAAATGAAAATATCATTTTGTTTTGGAAATGAGTCGGCTTACCTAGTTCCACGATAGGCGCCATCACGACAGGGTTAGTTTTGGGTCGTGACATATTGGTATCAAAGCCTAGGTTACATAGGTCTCACGAGTCATGAGCGGGTTTAGTAGAGTCTTGCGGATCGGTACAGAGACATTTGTACTTATCTTTAGGAGGCTGCAGAACCCTTAGGAAAATTTTACTTTCTTGTATTCTATCGTGCGAAAATGATTCAGCTTGAGACATAACTCTTTGAATTCCTTCCACGCATCTCGTATGCGCACATGAGCGCTCGGTATCAGTTGTGCATCGCCGGTTTGTGATTTTATGAACGAGGTTCGAGATGTGTATTATGTGTTTTGGTGATGGGCTAGTCTGGAGGACTTGAGGCCAGGTTTAAACCATAGTTTTGGCTCGGTAGCTTCAGTTGTAATCTATACATTTGGACTCATATGTCTAATAATGTCCCTACGAGTAGAATTGTGGCTCGATGAGCAGTGGAATGTCTTTGTGGTAAGTATGACGTAACTGCGGGAAGTGTTAAGACTATGTGAATGTAACGAGAAGTGTTTTCTTGAAATGTAAAGGAAGGCCATTTGGTGCTTGATTTTCGTTTTGATGCGACGTACCGTCTCGAGTGTGAATGTTTTGAAGGATCTTCCACGTTGTTAAATTTTGGGGCAAATTAAATTTGCATGTCTGTCAATGAGTTGAACTCAAGAAGAGTAAGTGGTTGTGTAGTAATGGTGGTTGTGAATGGGTATTTTGATGTTGATGGCTCGGGAAAGATAATCTTTGAAGAGACTTAGAATCGGTAACATTTTATTGGTTCAGGTGCGACAAAAATACATTTCGATTTGATGCAGCAGTTGGGTAGCAAAGTATGAGGGAAGACATGATGGGAAGTGTTTTGCGGTGGTTGAAGTACTAGCAGGTCAAGTAGGAGAAGTAGAGGTTGAGAAGTTTCTTAAAAGAGATGATTTAACCAAAGTAAGAGTGGCAAATTAGCATATGAATTCACTAGTAGGGTAGTCGTGCGCCTTGAGGAAGTGTAGAATGGCTTGGAATCGTGTTAGTATGTGAATAGGCATGCAGACTCTATTTGGAGTGATGGCTAGTGTACAAAGGTAAATTGAATATGGCAGAAAGGAGTGTGTTTGAAATGAATAGAGGCGTGAAGATCTGATTATCGTGTCAGGCGCAATATGACTTGAGTTCGGAAGGTATTGTTTACGTATAGTTAATGTCAATAGGGAAAGTGCAGACTTATACAAATGGTGGGCGAGCATGAACTCAGGAGAATTTACGAATTTCGTGATCATTGCACTCAGTGCAGTGTCATTGGGAGATATCGGTAAGGAATTTCACATGTGGGTTATCTCCTGTGTGCAGCTAGCGGTGACGTGATGTTGATGAAGCTTTGCGAGGAATATTACTTGCTACCCGGTAGGAGGTCGTGTGTGTGATTTTGGCTGGAGATTCATAATGTTCATGAAAGGCTTAATAAAAGACTTCGAGAAGTCTGGCAGGTTAACGGTGCGAGACCTTGGTAATTGAGAAGGAGAAATCCTTACGGATTTTAATTTTATATAATAGCAGCTTAAGGCTAAGTGGGGGAGTCTGCTATCGACGAGTTAATTGCACGGTTATGGGTCATATTAGTTTCGATTCGGGGTATACCGGTGAGTCAGTTATGAGTTGCAGAGGTCGAGATCGAGGATGACTCGGGTAAAGGAATTTCTGGACATAAGTTGTATTACACTCTATGGTTATAGGAGGACCATTAAATAATTGAGTGGTTATTCACAGAGAATGTAGTGTACATGGAGCGGGAATTTTCTCGGTTGCATAGGATTGTGGGTTACTCTTTATTCCCTTGGGTGTTGGTGTGCTAATGTGGCACAGGTCGTTTCGGTCCGTTTGGTCGGTTAATTCGAGAATGGTTACAATGGATTCAAGATTTATAAATATGGCTAGAAAACTGAGAGTTGCATTGAACGGTGTTGAGACTCGTGGCATCTTATATAATTGTGAATTATGCATTTCAGTATCAAGAAGGTGAAGGAAACAGTTTTAGATTTACATAAAGTCTCTTTGGAGTAAGCATTTTTTTGGTTATGGAACCTTTGGAATACATAAAAAGGGAATTCGGCGGCTTATAAGCCTTAGGACGGCCTGATTCTATGCTAGAGTTCGTGGGGTAAGTTTTAGTTAAGGATAGTAGTGTTCTAACAAGGAAAAGGTAGCAATTTGAAGGCAATTTAGAAAGGACTTGGAGAAATAGGACAGTTTGGAAGTAGGTTGGGGTAGCACAGTAATGGGTATGATCGGTTATTTGTGTACTTATGACGTGGCTAGTATCTACAGGTGCTTCGTGGCAATGCTCCTGGATTTGGCAACCTGTGTGGCTTGGTGAAGTTAGAGGAATTCGGTTCAGATAGCTTGATTATGTGCAAATGGATTTCAAAGTGTTCATGATGGGTTCTACCATGGTTTAAACCGGATAATTTCTACCGATGTACGGAGCGTGTTGTGTGTTATGATTTTCTCCTAGAAAGAAGCAAGAAAGAGGTTTCTGACTAATAATGTATGTAATTTGCTAGTGACTCAGAGTTGATAATGGAATTCTTATGCTTGTCACATGATGGCATAACAGATGTGGTGTGTTGTGCGGGAATAGGATTTACATGTACAAAGTCACAGTTCAGTTTTGAAGGGAAGGACATAAATTCTTAGGCAGCATGAATGGTTTCCGATGACTAGGTGGCACGGAAGAAGTTTCAAAGTATTTCTCGTGGGGGGATTGTGTATGAGAGAGGTGTTAGGCATTCAGGAGATGGAGGTGGAATCAAATAGGGTAATTCATGTATTCTATGGAATTGAAGATTGGGAGTTCTCATGAGCAGATTGTTTCATGGTGGTGGACTGTGAAGTTGTGGTCGGAGCTAGCCAGATGATAGAAGGTGTTATGATTCCGTCATTGTGGACGTTCGGAGGTTGTTTATCTATTGGTGGCTGACCATAGTTGATTCGGGGCCCATTGGTAGGCCCAATTAGGATGTGTATTCTACACCGAGCCAGATTGATTGGCTCCATACTGCTATTCTTGAAGGATATGCCATTCGGTTGATGTGAAGCTTATTCGTGTTCTGGAATGATCTGTGAGTTACTTTTCTATGCTATGAAGAGTTGTGATTCGTTGGTTATATGCACATATGGTGCGGTTCTATTATGGCCTTATATCGGAATTTGAGCGAGAATAGTATTGGATATTGCTTGGTTGATGATGTATTGGTCACGTTCTTTCAGATTTTATGTGGCATGCTGTCGTTTGCTTCTCTGTGGTTATAGTAATGTACTTTGGGTATTTGATGTCGAATTGCGCATGGTTATTGATTTTAGCAGGGTGGCTTGAGGTGTTTCATATGGACCAGTATTTGGATAGGGTCGCATATTGCAGCAAGGTTATGTGGAAATATGATCCCTTGTGTAAGATTCGTATGTTATAGTTCTGCGGTGTGTGATGGGTTATTAGCATTGCGTCGGGGTGGTACTCGTCGAGCTTGCGGAACGGTTCTCCTGTCTGGGTCATTATTATGATTGGGTACATTTAGAATATTGCTATCTGGTGCACGGATTGCACGGGTTGTGGCTTTAAATTGTATTGATGTGTCATGTCACTAGAGTGGTCGTGCTGGAGGAGACGAGGTCATTGGTCCTAGAATGGATGCTATCAGATTGATTGTGGTATAATTAGGAGGATAATATCGGAAGTCGGCTTTGAAATTTGCTATAGTTCTTGTAGAAGGAACAGGAGCTCCATGACCTATTGGTCTAATGAATGGTTATGAATTTGGTATGTTTCTTTCATCATCGGCATTGTACGAAGGTTTTAGAACGAGGGTTTGGTTGATATGAGGTTTATTACTGGCACTAGATTGATTTGAGTCGATACTATGATTTGAAATCATTGCTTCGAGCATTCGAGCTATGCGGTATTTGAATTTGAGTATTTAAGTTATGGTTACAGCTTTTGGTACAGATTGTTCAGACTTATACGGTATGTAGATGCAAACTTTTCATCTTATAGGAAATTTCGGATGTTGGAAATTTGATTCGAAGGCTTGTAGGCTAGGTTGAATTGAGAAATTTCAGTTATGCTGTGCTATTGGACGTGTATGGGATAGGGTGACGTGGGATCAGCCCCGGGTATGTGCATGGGAAAGTTACATAGTGATTTGATGGCTTTTGGAACAACTTTGGGCACGTTCGAGGACGAACGTATGTTTAAGTGGAGGAGGATGTAACGGCCCGGTCGTTCGTTCTGAGAGTTATAGCCCTGTTTCCCCCCATCTATCCTTATTTATGTGTTGTTCAGATGTGTTGAGTTGTATCGGGTTAGTTGGTTCGGGTCCGAAAGGAACTCGGAGTGAAATAAGACACTTAGTCTCATAATTGAGAAATTTAAGTTAGAAAAGTGGACCGGATATGGATCTATGTGTAAACGACCTCGGAATTTAATTTTGATGATTTCAATAGCTCCGTATGATATCTTAGGACTTGTTGGTATATTTGGTTAAGGTCCCAAGGGGCTCGGGATGATTTCGGATGGTTAATGAGAAGTTTGGAAGTTGGAAATTTCATAAGATTAAAGTTTCAAGTGAGTTCGCATAAGATCTAAATTCCATTGAGCATAACTCTCATTATACGAAGTGTTTTATAGTTTATTACCTATCCAATGAAATATCTTTGAGTCTAGTTTCTAATGCTTCAAACCGTTCGTCATTTGGACATTCCAACAAGAAGTTATAACAACATTACCAAAGGCTGGCGGAGGAGCCTGCGGATGCAAAGCATCCGAGGTCGCGTCCAAAAGAGAGGCTGGCAGTGAAGTGCTGCCATAGCGTCCAGGTCCGCATCCGACCTTCAAAGAGGAGTGAAGTGGGGATACGAAGCATCCAGGTCCGCATCCGAAACCCAGAAATCTGGGCCTATAAATACAAGGTCGGGGAAGGGGGATATTTTGAGTATTTAGGGGTTAGGGTTCTTGAGGTGAAGGGACGATTTTGAGCTCAAATCAAGTCCAATCAAATAAGGTTAGATGTTAATGATGTTTTGGGTTGATTATTACTCAATATACATGATTTCTAACATCATTCTTACATCAAAATACAAGATTTCATCATCAAATCCTCAAGAACACAAAAATCACCAAAGTTGTGATTTTTCAAGATTGATCTACTAGAGGTAATTCCAATGCTTCAAACCCGTTTGTTATGAGTAGTTAGAAGTATTTGAAGCATTTGTTACAAGTTTTAATGGTTGAAAGATTGGATTATAAAACTCTAGTTCATAGCATGAATAGTACTTTTGAGAAAATAAGAGAGAAAGTGAATGGTAATCTTGGCGATGAAATTTATGAATACAATGAAACTATGGAATGGGTTACTAATGTTGGTCCCAATGGATGTTGATATTGTAGATTGAAGTTGCTTAGTAAAGTAGATCGTTGTATTATCATTAAGGGGTGAATTTCAGTTTCGGATCGTTGGCATTGAATTGAGGAGACAAGAAGGTATTCAGAGGTGGATACGCACGGAGTGGAAATTTCCTGAGTATTGATTAGCTTTCTCGACGTTGGGTTCATCTTGTTGAGGTAAGTAACAATTGTAAATCTAGTCCTGAGGGTATGAAACCCCGAATTTTGTATTATTCTACTATTTTTAGTGGCGCACATGCTAGGTGACGGGCGTGTGGGCGTGCACTGTTGGGGATTTGTGACTTGGTCCGCCCCGTAGCAACTGTAAAGTTGCATACTTTGTTGAAACCGTTGATACTTATATGATTTAGAAAGAATTTCTGTAAATTGGGCTGAATGCCATGTTTGGGCCTTGCGCCAATGCTGTTTGGACTCTTAGGGGCTGTTTTGTATCATCCTCTCACTGTTTTCGATTGAAAATCTATACTCAGTCATGGTTATACTTGTTTAATGCATAACTCAGTCTTATGACTCTATTTTGATGCATATAAATGTTTTGGGCCGAATGCCCTGTTTTACTGAAATGCCCAAGTGGCTTGAAATATTTATGACTGAGTGAGGCCGAGGGCCTGATTTGTGAGGATGAGTGTGGATCGGGGCTGCCCGCCTGCAGCATACTTGTGACTGAGAGAGGCCGAGGGCCTGATTTGTGAGGATGAGTGTAGATCGGGGCTGCCCGCCTGTAGTATACTTTATTATTATCGCACGTGAGTTGTCCATGCAGATTATAGCTCTTGGGATGAAGGATCCCCTCCGGAGTCTGTACACACCCCCAGTGAGCGCAGGTACCTACTGAGTGCGAGTGCCGAGTGATGAGTGATTGTGAGGTATGCCCGAGTGGCAAGAGTGACT
This sequence comes from Nicotiana tomentosiformis, assembly GCF_000390325.3. Lineage (NCBI taxonomy): Eukaryota > Viridiplantae > Streptophyta > Magnoliopsida > Solanales > Solanaceae > Nicotiana > Nicotiana tomentosiformis. Next base: position 95,775,028 of record NC_090812.1, on the reverse strand, counting down.
GTGAGGTTTGCCCGAGGGGGCTGTTTATGATTTCATCATTTTTACTCACATTTTCTGAGCCTTTGTTTGAAAAACTGTTGGAAAAATATCTTTAAATAATTTTTACTGGAACCCGGTTTAAACGAGACGATTTGATTTAAACATTAATTTTTAAGCATGTTGTACTTTACTTTGATTTCATGATATGAACGTTATATGCTTTATTGCTCGTCACTACTGCTCAGTCTTTATTTATTGCTGTTACTTACTGAGTTGGCATACTCACGTTACTCCCTGCACCTTGTGTGCAGATTCAGGTGTAGCTGGACACGGTAGCGGTTATTGAGTGTTCTGGTTACAGGTTTTCTTGGAGATAGTAAGGTAGCTGTTTGGCGATCGCAGCCCCTGCTCTTCTCCCTCTTATTTCCTCTAGTTGTATTTAGCTATTTTTCAGGCTAAGTTAGCCTTGATATTGTTAGACAGATTATAGTAGATTCTCATGACTAGTGACATCCCGATGTCGGGCTTTTATGGATGTGGGTCTTCGAGAGCAAATGCTTCTTTTTGGAGTCCCCGGATAGAAGACAAACAAATAAAGAGAAGACGCTCCTCTGCAGCCGGGGAAAAGAATAAAAGGGTGAGGACCGATGCCCCCGAGTCATCTCCGGTAGCGATGGTGACTGGCCCTCCTTCCGGGCCGGTCATAGACACCATGATGATTGATAATGAAGAAGAAGCCAGTGATGAGAGAGCTTCTCTACATAAAAGACGACGATCCTCATCATCTCAATAGGATTCTCAACATGTGAGAGAGTTACACCAACCGAGGACGATGCCTCGACACTTTGGGGAGAATTTGATTTAGTAGATAATGTCAACTCCCATTTTCGGGCCCCAATTGCTGTGTCCGGTACTGCGGAGCTGAGTACCGGTCCCTTGCCGTCTTTGGTTGGCGAGCATCCAATAACCAACACTGCATTTGACGTAGCTGCTTCTCACTCTTCAACTCCATCAGCTTCATCTCTATCTTCACCAACACAAGCAACAGCTACATCACTTCCATCTTCATCCATTCTTCTACCAGCAATTGTCATACCACCTCTGTGGGCCGCGTCTGACCATAAAGAAGGTGTTCCTCTTCCACAGTTCCCAGTTCATGGGAATTAGGGGCAAAATTATGCTACCCCTTCTGAAGATCCACAAAGGAGGAGGAACGTTACTCTTTTGGTCTCTACTAGATGCAACTTGCTATCCTCACCGGTGGAGCTTGCTAATTATCTGAAGCCTTTGGCTTCTAAGAAAGACTGGGAAAAGATTCAAGCACTCTCGGGATTGTGTTTGTTGATCAATGCTATGCATAACGCCGCAGTGGTACATTCCTTTATTCCTTTATTACTTCTTCTATTTTTGGGTGTGAACATCTCCTGAATTTTACCCTTATTACTTTGTAGGCCAACTTTCTTGCTTCTAAGGGTCTTCAGAGGTTGATTCTTCAAAAAGAAGAGATTATCTCCGCACGGGATCAGCTTTTGGCAGAGCAAGAGCAACATGTCGCTTGTCTATCGGAACTGGAAGCCAAAGTCGTTGAGGCTGTTGTATTAGAAGTTCGTTTGCGGTAGAGTGAACAAGAAGTAGTAAACCTTAGCCAAGAAATTAGCCCTCTGAGGGTTAGATTTGACGAAGCCAGTGGCAAATGGGTTGAAGTCCATAACACTGTTCTTACTGCAACCGAATGTGAGGTTGCCTCCACTGAAAGAGTGATTAACTTAGAGGTAGCCTTGAACTCCAAAATTGAAGAGCTTGCTGTTGTGGGAACGAAACACGCCTAGCTGGAAGTGAAGTACAGAAAAACTATCGAGCATAATAGGCTCTTTAGTTCAACTGTCTGCGACATTGATGTCAGCCTCAAATCTGCTAGTTCTGCCCGGATAAACCTTTCTGCCAAGGTAACCCAACTCAAAGAAGAACTCAAGCACCGAGCGGCTTCCCTCATTGTTGAAAAAACTTACGCCATGTATAGCATGAGGAGAAAAACCTTGGAAGAGGCCAAAGCTCGTGTCATTGATTTTGATGCCGAAATTGCTAAGGTCCGCGAGCTTGAGTTAGTTGCTAAAAGTGGACTCCCATCGAGGTGTGATGCACCTGATCCTTCTGATTTCGGTTCCGAGTTTTCGGGAACTGAAGAAGAATTGGAGGATGATGATGTCGAAGGCCAAACTAGTGAAAATATTGAGTCATCGGTGGATCCGTCTACTTCTTCCGGGGGTGCGAACACTTCTCTTCCTCCTGGTTCCGGAGACAATGCAGTTTAGCTTTTCTTTTATTTTTCCAGTTCACGTATCTATGCCATTTTGTCATATTTTTATAAATAAAAACATTTGTTGCTCAAGTATTGTTTGAGTCTTGTCATCGTTAGAATATTCATGCAAGCCTTTAATCTTTGCATTTTCTTTAAGAATTTTGCGCAGACATTTTTGCGTCTTATTATGTGAAACGTTTGGGTGTATTCTACTCGAAAGCATTTTTGACTTCGGGCATCAGCCCTTTTCCATGAGGGCTTTGATAAGTATTTGCGCAAGTTTACTTTTTTCGTCCTTTTCGCATGCGGCTTCGAGTGTATTTTTTCCCGATAGCATTTTTGATTCCGGGCATAAATTCTTCCGGAACCAACCCTTTAACGTGAAGGTTTTTATAAGAGAGGGCCCTCTTATATTTACAGTGCCCTTGAAGAGGACGTCTCATATTTATTACGGCACTAGCATTTGAAATACTTGTTTAACTTTCAAATGACAAAGTTAATTCATCGTTCAGATAAGAAACAAGATAAAAATAAAAGGATTTTATTTTATTCCTTCTATTTTCAAAAAATACATAAGCATTTTCTATGCTGAAAAGAAATTGCCATTACTTGTGGCTAACTTGTACAACTTATTTCTACGGGGCTGTTCGCGCAGTCCCCAGTCCCGATGATGTAATTATATTTCCGATTTTTCATTCCCGTTTGACGTGGTAGTCATTGTTGTCGTATCCTCATATCATTCCCCCCTAGTGTTCGAATGTGAAGAATGCGGATTGGAACACTGGAAGTCTTGTATCTTCGAAAATTTCACTAATGCATTGCTAGATAATCCCTAAAGGTAACACACTTTACTTCCCCTTATGAATTTATGCTATCAAGTGAAGGAATATATTACACCCCATATTTTCGTACGTGAGAGTACGTCGTAAGTCAATTGATGTAAGCTCTGAAATGAGATTATTTTTGAAAGTACATAAAGTAAGTTAATCATGTTAAATTGTAGGTTACAAATATTTAAGATCATGGAATGCAAGTATCAAGAGGGTTGGAAGGCTTAGAAGCTAAACCAATTGAAGAAAATAAGTTTCGTCGAAAGTCGACAAGTTGGAAATATTATAACATGTACTTTTGGGGTGAGACTAGGGTGCTCAAATTGATAAGGAGGTTATGTTATAAGTTATTTTTATCTTATGATAGTCGTGTGTTATGTTTTGAAGTCAAGCAAATTGTAGAACAAAAGTTGGCAAAGATCATCACAAGTTACATTCATAAATATGCTGAAAATTAGGTCAAATGTAGCTAAGAATTTCTCCTAAATGTACTTAGAATTACGGGATGATACACATATAAAATGTACAATCTATGAGTCTAATTTCTAACGCATTAAACTGTTCGTCGATACGACATCGGAGTAGAAAGATATGTGCAGTTTCGCGAGACTGCGTATACTACATAGGTGACAAGTAGGTATGTCACTGAAGCTTTTTGAGCAATACATTTTGTGTGTTATATGAGGTATTTTTGGGACATATTATATACCAAACTGAAGGTCTTGGAATGTAGTTTCTAATTATTATAACCGTTTATTCATACGACATCCAGATAAAAAGATATAAGCATCGGAAGAAGGACCAATGCTAGGGTGCCAAGCTAGCACCTCTTTGACTTTTCAAAAGTTGATATATATAGGGTTTTAAATCGTTTTTCTCTTCATTTTTCATAGAACACGACCATATAACCCCCAAAAACTTACCCTTAAGCTCTCTACAAAGGTTCCAAAGAAGATTAACATCCCGGGTATAAAATCAAGAATCGATAACATTAGAACGATCCCTACAACGTAAGTAGCGCTATATCGCCTCTCTTTTTCTTTGTAGTTTGAGTTTGGGGACGTACTTCATAGTTAATAAAATGCCTACTTTCTGTATTTAAGCTTTTAAATTTCAAGCAATGTTGATAAATTTGTTTTCTAATAGTTAGAACTCATGGAACGGTGATCGAAAGCCGTGAGTTCGATTTATTTCACTTTTAGTGAACTGTTTTGTAGTCCACTCATGTTGGCCTCTTGTGCTGATGTTTTATGGAGTTTTGGATGAAAAAAGGTGTGGAGAAACAACACATAATTATGGAATGGTGGGCTGGGCATTCGTCGTTATATTTTTTAGGTTGTTTGACACTACTTTGGTTGTCATTTTATGTATGAAGTGATTAGGGTGTGTGGGCTGTTTTGTGGCATATTGTGATGGATATAAGGTTGGAAAATAATGCATACATGTTGTTATAGTTGTGTTCTTGTTGTTTTTGGTATATAGTATTGGAGGAGGTCCTTGTTACATGGGAGATGCTGCCCAAATTTACGTAAACGAGCTACTAGTTTAAGTTGCGGACTTAGCCTTTACTCAGCACTGATTTTGAATCTTCTTATACTGTGGTAGATTGAGTTGAATTGTTTGAAGAATTTCTTAGAAGGTATTAAGGACTTAGCGTAGTTAAGGTATGTTAAAGCTAAACCTTTCTTCATTTTGTCATGATCCCATAATTACATGCGTTTGATAACGAGTCATAAAGAGAAGTTCTTATTCCTGAATTTATGTACATTATCCTAGTTTCATAAGTTACAGCATTCTCCCTTATTGGGACTTCATATTTAGTTTAGTATTGTCTTCTATAATCCAAGAGAGCAGAGAGTTTATATATATATAGTATTACAGTATTTTCACCACCATCGAGCTATAATCGATGGGCAGGCCCCTATTGGTCAACCTCTGATCAGATGGTAAGTTATATATCGAGCCTACTGTGGCCGAATGCCTATGAGAGAGCCCAGAATGGACAAGATACAGATCCTAGTATGGTCGAGCGCCTATGAGCGAGCCTACTATGGTATAGCAGTTACACATACCGAGCCTTATAGGGCCGGACATATATTTTACTTACTATATTGAGAGAGATGAGTCAGTATCAGCAGGTAAGCATATCTTCAGATTATCTTTGACTCCCAGTTACTTTCAGTTATTATATTATCAGCACAGTCTCAATTGTCAGTTATTTTGTTGTCTTACATACTCGGTACATTATTTTGTACTGACGTCCCTTTTGCTGTGGACACTGCATTTCATGCCTGCAGGTCCTGATAGACAGCTAGATAGACCTTCCCAGTAGAAAAAGTCAAACATCAGTTTGATTGGTAAGCCCCACTTCCTCGGAGATACCAGGTCTATACCTTGGAGTTCATTTTATATATACAGGTTTGATGGGTGGGTCGAAGCCCTGTCCCAGCCATGATACAGTTTAGTTATCCCTAGAGGCTTGTACACGAGTCATGTACATTTTTTTTATATCAGTATTGTGGCTTTACCGGCCCTATGTAAATGTTTACTTTGGTATTGCTAGATGTAGATGCTATTTTCAGATGATTCATAATATGGCCTCATCAGCCTAAGTTGAGGGTTACCTCTCCAGAGTTCACATTTACAGAGTGGTATGCTCGGGCTGAGTATGGAACCAGGTGTCGGCCACGCCTCTTCAGGTTTGGGGCGTGACAGACTATCTAACAACCCTCTAGTGGTTTGTGCTCGTGTATGATCAGATAACCTTTGCTCAATAGCAAACTTAACTTGCTAGTGGGAATTTGCTATAGAGCAAAAGATTATCTAACCATACCCAAGTGGATCTCTGCTTGTGTGCCTTGCTATTAAAGGTCTTATTTTTGTTGTCTTCGTAGTATGTTTTCTGTTACTGCCTCGTTAAAAACCCTGGTAGAAAAACCCAATTGGGACAAAAACTGAATTAAGGGAAAAAGAGTATAGCACATACTTTCTGATCGGATAATGTTCATCAGCAATAATATCTTTTGAGGTGTACCACGTTCCAATTGATGGCAATTTCTCTCCATTTTGATTTTTCAACTCGTATGAACCTTTTCCGGTGATAGCTGAAACTCAGTAGGGGCCTTCCCACGTTGGACCTAACTTCTCCGCATTGAGCTCCTAGGTATTGTGAGTTATTTTCCTTAGGACCAAGTCACCTACTTTGAAATAACGGAGGTTAGATCTTCGATTATAATACCACTCCATTCTTTGCTTTTGAGCTACCATTTTTACATATGCCAATTCCTTGCGTTCATCGAGCAGTTCCAAGTTGACAACCATTGCTTCGTTGTTCGATTCTTCTTCTGACTGGAAGTATCTCAAGATCGGTTCCCTTACTTCCACCAGGATTAAAGATTTTGCACCGTACACATGGGAAAAGGGGTTTCCCATGTGCTCGACTTGGTCGTAGTTTGGAATGCCCATAGAACTCCGGGTAATTCCTCGGGCCAATTTCCTTTAGCCGCTTCCAACCTTTTCTTGAGGCTTTGAATAATTACTTTGTTCGTCGACTCCGCTTGACCGTTTGCGCTCGGATGATAAGGGGAAGAAGTGATCCCCTTTATTTTTAAATCTTGGAGGAACTTTGTAACTTTTGCGCCGATAAATTTTGGCACATTGTCGCAAGCTATCTCTTTTGGTATTCCGAACCTGAAAATTATATTTTTCCACAAGAAATCCACCACTTTGCTTTCTCCGATTTTCTGATAATGACCTGTTTTCACCCACTTAGAAAAATAGTCAGTTAAAATTAAAGGAAATCTTACCTTTCTGGGAGCTGGTGGTAATGGTCTGACAATGTCCATTCCCAAATTTTTGAACGGCCACGGAGATAGGATCGAATGTAAGGGTTCTGCCAGTTGATGCACCAGTGGCGCATAGCATTGACAGTTATCACATTTCCGCACGAAGTCGTTGGCGTCTTGTTCTATGCGGGGCCAGTAATATCATGACCTTACCAATTTCAACACCAAGGAATCTGCGCCCAAGTGGTTGCCGCATATCCCTTCGTGAACCTCTCTCATGACATAGTTAGCTTCGGACGCTCCTAAGCATTGGGCCAGTGGGCCTTGAAATGATTTTCTATACAATTGGCCTCCCTTGAAGCTATATCGCGCTGCTTTGGTGCGCAGCGCCCGGAACATTTTGGGGTCTTCAAGTAGCTTCCCATGTTCGATATAATCGATGATTTCATTCCTCCATTCCCAAACCAGACTAGTTGAATTTACCTCGTAGTAACCATCTATATCCAGGACTGAGTTCATCAGTTGTACTACCGACCCGGACTCCTATCCCTTTGTTCCTGTTGATGATCCTAGGTTTGCCAATGCATCTGCTATTGCGTTTTCTTCCCTTGGGATATGAGTAATTGACCACTCTCAGAATCGTGCCAGGAGAGCTTGAACCTTTACCACATATTGTTGCATGCGCTCCTCTTTGGTCTCGAAGATCTCATAGACCTAATTTACCACCAGTTGTGAGTCGTATTTGATTTCGATGACCTCGGATTCAAGTCCCCGGGCCAACTTGAGTCCTGCAATCAAAGCTTCATACTCTGCTTCATTGTTAGTTAAATGGACCGTCCTGATGGCTTGCCTCAGGGTTTCCCCCGAAGGCGTAATTAAGACTATACCGAGCCCGAACCCTTTCACGTTGGAAGCTCCGTCAGTAAATAAGGTCCAAACCCCTGATGTCGATTCTGACATCATCATTGTTTCCTTGGTTGCCTGAGGCAATAATCCCAAACTGAAATCGGCCACGAAGTCAGCCAAGACATGCAACTTAGTTGCAATCCTCGGCTTATATTGTATGTCGAACTCACTCATTTCGACGGTCCATTTGGCCAATCTACCCGAGAGCTTGGTTTTATATAGGATGTTCCGCAAAGGGAAAGTAGACACCACGGCTACCGGGTAGCATTGTAAATAGGGCCCCAGCTTTCCAGCGGCGACTACGAGAGTTAAGGCTAGTTTTTCCAAATGTGGGTAATGAGTTTCTGCTCCCGTTAAAACTTTACTAACATAATAAATGGGAGATTGCGTACCTTCGTCTTCTCGGACTAAAACTGCACTTACTGCAACTTCCGAGACCACGAGGTAAACCAGCAACGTTTCCCCTTCTTTTGGTTTTGAAAGCAATAGAGGGCTTGATACGTACTTCTTTAAATCCCTCAAAGCTTGATGGCACTCCGGAGTCCATTCGAAATTATTTTTCTGTTTGAGCAGTGCGAAGAAACAATGACATTTTTCTGACGATCGTGAAATGAATCTGCTCAAAGTTGTCAATCTCCCCATAAGCCTTTGGACTTCCTTCACGCTTGTCAGTTGGTCCGGTATAAACTCTATGGCCTTGATCTTATCTAGGTTTACTTCAATCCCCCTTTGTTATACCAGAAATCCCAGAAACATACCAGAACTGACCCCGAACGCGCATTTCTCAGGATTAAGCTTCATATTATGCTTCCTTAGGATGTCGAAAGTCTTTTAAAGATGTTTAAGATGATCACCTGCATTTGAAGACTTAACGAGCATATCATCTATATAAACTTTCATAGTTTTTCCTATTTGATTTTCAAACATCTTGTTCACGAGCTGTTGATAAGTGGCTCCGGCGTTTTTCAACCCGAAGGGCATCACATTGTAATAATATATACCGAAATTCGTTATAAACGAAGTTTTTTCCTGATCTTCTAGGTTCATCTTAATTTGGTTGTACACACAATAAGCATCGACGAAACTCATTAACTCGTGTCTGGTCGTGGCATCAATCATTTGATTGATGTTTGACAGCGGGAACGAGTCTTTCGGACATGCCTTATTAAGATCTTTATAATCTACGCACATGCGAAACATATTGTTCTTTTTAGGAACTACTACTAAATTAGCTAGCTAGTATGGATATCTTACATCTCGAATCGAACTAATATTAAGTAAGCGGGCTACCTCTTCTTTGACGAATATATTCCTGGATTCGGCGATCAGGAGCTTCTTTTGTCTTACCGAAGGTATGTTAGGATCCAAGCTTAACTTGGGTATGACTACCTCTGTTGGGATACCTGTCATATCCTCATGCGACCATGCAAACAAATAGGCGTTAGATTTAAGGAATTTAATGAAGTCGGACCTGAGTTCCGGGTGCAGTCCTGTCCCCATGTGGAATTTCCTTTCTAGGAGTTCCTTGAACAATGCCACTTGCTCCAGCTCTTCTGCCGTGGACTTCGTCATATCAGTCTCTTCTGGAACTTGTAAATATCTTGGCACCTGATTATCTTCCGACGCCTGGCTAATTTCATCTACTTCAGGAGTAGGTCCCGGGCCCTATAATTGCTATGCCACGTGTTCCTTTTCTTTGCTACTGGAGACCAAAATTGCATTCATCTCCCTTGCCCCTGGTTGGCCACCCATTATCTGCTTAATTCCCTAGGGTGTTGGAAACTTCAGCAATTGATGGTATGTTTATGATACAACTTTCATCTCGTGTAACCATGACCTTCCCAGAATGATGTTATATCCTATATCACCATCTACCACTTCGAAAAGAGTTGTTTTCATTACTCCTTCAGCGTTTGTGAGTAATAAAATTTCTCCCAGAGTTGTCACACTTGCGAGGTTGAATCCAGCGAAGAGCTTTATGGCCGGAATAATGCTTCCGGTGAGTTTAGCTTGTTCCAATACTCTCCATTGTATGATATTAGCTGAACTCCCTAGATCCACTAAAACACGTTTAATCTTCAAACTAGCACATTTAAAAAAATTAACAATGTGTCGTTGTGTGGTAGCAGCAATCCGTCTGCATCCTCCTCCGTAAAAGTGATATCGTCTTCCTGAAGCCTTTTACTATGCGTTATTGGTACTTTCGTCTTCTTTGCTGCTAAAAAGGTGAGCATGTTAATCTCGTTCCCTCCGAAGATCATGTTGATTGTTTGACACGGGGGATATTGTCCCACTTTCAAGGTTTCCGCATTGTCTCGGTTGTGACCATAATTGTTCTTAGCTCGGTCACTCAAGAATTCTATGAGGTGACCATTCTTTAGTAATGTTGCCACTTCTTCTCAGAGATGTCGACAGTACCCTCTCCGGTGGTCATTCGTCTTGTGGTATTCACACCACAAGTTGGGATCCCTCTGGTTAGAATCAGATCTCATCGGTCTTGGGAACTATGCTTCTTTGATATTTCTCATGGCCGATACCAATTCCACTATACTGACGTTGATGTTGTATTCTGATAATTTGGGATAGGAAGGATCTCGCGATCCTGCCACTTCTTTATCCTGTAGTGATCAATTATTCTGACCCTCTTGTCGATCGTGAACCTGTCCGCTGTCCGGAAACCTCTACTGTGGCCTTCGGTTCATTCGTAAGGCGAAAACCAGCCCCTCGAAGTCCGTCTGTCCACGTCATAATCATCCTTTGATTTTTCCTTATTCTTTTCTCATCCTTTGGTCGTTGATGGAAAACCAAACTGATCATATTTGATCATTATTTTTGATTCATATCAGTTGTGGACGTCCGCCCAGTTTGTTGCTTGAAACTCGAGTAGACTCTCTTTCAATTTCCGGGAAGAATCTGAACTCCTCGGATTCAATCCTTTGGCGAACGCCTCAACCGCCCATTCATCCAGAACAGCCGGGAGTAACATTCTCTCTTTCTGGAATCGGGTAACGAACTCCCGTAGCAACTCGGACTCTCATTGCACTATTCTGAATATGTCGGCCTTTCGGGCCTGTACCCCGGTTTGAGCCTTGATGAAAGAATCTGCAAGCATTTTGAAAGAATCTATGGAATGCTTGGGTAACAGCGAATACCACGTCAAGGCCCTCCTCGTGAGGGTTTCTCCAAATTTCTTCAGCAGCACAGATTCAATTTCGTGAGGAGCTAAATCATTCCCTTTTATCAGTATTGTGTAGGTGGTAATATGCTCATAGGGGTCTGAAGTTCCGTCATACTTTGGCATTTCGGGCATTTTGAACCTCTTCGGGATTAACTCTGGTGCCACACTTGGCTTGTACGACAATTGAGTATATTTCTTCGAGTCCAGGCCTTTCATCATTGGTAGCGCGCCCGGGATATGGTCCATGCGAGCGTTTACTTCCCTCATGAATCATAAAAGTTCATTCTTGAAAGAATCATTCTCGTTGTTGAGACCGGATATGTTTCCCTGCCCCATCAGAGCCAATTTCACCCCTAAGAGTGTTGTTGTCGATCCTCCATGTTGTTTGATTTGTGGGAATCCTAGGGGATGGATCTCGTCTGTTTGCATTATTTGAAGCTCCCGATAACGCTTGCTTCAACTCTGTCATAACTTTATCCTGTCGCATGAGGTGGCCTAGAATGATCGCTTGTTGCTCTTGCAAGACCCTTACCGCGTCCATGACATGCTCATCATCAGCGTCATCGTGAGTGGTCCCCCGAACATGTTGAGGATACTGCCTGCCATGCACTGGTGTAGCGCCACTCCCTTCATTATGGCCACCGTTGGTTAAGTCCTCAGAATGAGGATGATCCCCTCGAATCTCGGGGTTGTGCATGTCGTTAACAGTGTTATCTGTTATTTCTTATGATTTTTTCTAAGACAAAAACAATCAAAACACGTTAGTAAAAAAGACAAGGATCAATTTAATTACACGGCTATCTAGTCCCCACGGTGGGCGTCAAACTGTTTACCTGTAAAACGGTACAGTTAAATTTATACGTGGTTTCTAGATAAGTGAATTAATTTGATCCTAAAATAAATAAATAATTGAAGAGTTACACAATACTTAGCCTTAAGATGTAGACGAAACAGTAGAGGCAACAATTCCGGGAACAAGATTTCCAGGTACAACAACAAAAAAATCGAGAAATCAGAAGACAAGATTGGATTGAGCTTTGTATAAAATATAGTGTAAATTTGCCAGAAAATTCGTGTCATTTACAATGACAACTGAGTTCACTATTTATAGCTATGAAGAAGGTCCTAGGGTCGTGCCCTTCTTTAATGTCAATTATGAGGGGCATTGATGAAGATGTAACGGTGAACATAAATGTCAAATTCCTTGTAATGGGTAACTGCTCTTAATGCTATGAATATCTGTATTGAATTCTACCAGGAGAAGAGCATTTATCGCATATTTATGAGCATTATTCTTCTCAGTGACAAACGAAACAGTTGTCTTCAGTCTTTAATCATCTCCCTGTCTTGGGTTCCACGTGTCCCTTTCTCGGACGGCTACGTGTCATAATATATTTTACCCAATACATATACTCAATCAAATAAAAAGGCTTGATTCTTTTTCAAATACGTACATTGCTTATAGAATAATGTTAAGTTTTATAACAGTTGCCTTAGTAGAAAGAAGTTTTCAAAATTATGTTGATAATAAGATCAACAATATCTCAAGAAAGATTAAATGGATTGACTAAATTATCAATTGAAAAAGAATTGTAGGAAGAAATCGATTATAAAAGAATTATTAACAAGTTTGCATAAAAAAAGCTAGAAGAATAGACTTCAAACAAAAATATATAGTATAACTTTTAAAGAAAATTTAGGTCTCGCATTAAATTTTGGATTTAGGCCACACATGTATTTGAGCGGCCCGGTTGTATTCACCTTAAGAGATGAGTTTTGGAAAAAGGCTAGTAGCAAATCGGATTATTATCCCACATTTATGAAGTATAATATGATATTAAAATTGTAATATACAGTAACTAGTTTCAAGATTTGCTTATTCACATTTTGTTCCGAAATTATTGCTCGTTGTCTCATGAATCAAACGACCCCTAAGGATGACAAATTCTAAGTTACAGTTATAAATTCTAAGAATTGTTATAAAATTATTTAGAAATCGTCAAAAGAACAATTCATGTGTGAGGTCAGGAAAGTAGAATCTTAATTGGCTTAGGCTTGAATCCGTTGACTGAGGTTAAAACGGGAAGCACAGAGAAATTTAACAAAACTTCGAAGAAGTTAAAAGACATTCTTGACATCTCTAAAAATTGGATCAAGTTGCAACTCGTGAAATTTTAAGACTTTGGGAGGCTTTTTTTAAAAAAATTATTTTTCGCCTCATATTCGATATCTGCTTTGGGACTTTGACTATTTCAGATTTGGCTTAGGATTCTCACTCCAAGGTAAAGTGTTCTTAACCAAACGCGATTACATTTCAAAATTCGAATTCAAAATTTCTAGTTAAAGTTACGGTAGTTGTGAGACTTATTATAGTGATATTTCTTTTAACTTTCACTACAACGCTACATGCAAGTCAAGAGGCCACTAAACTTTCAGCTAGTCATGTCATATTGAAGGGCTGGGCATGTAAGTTATCAAATGAACCATGTTGTGCTTGTAATCAAATTTTGACATTAGTATATACTCAACTCCTCTCCAAAACCAAATGAAAAAAAATAAATTAACATTATACTTTTAAAAAAAGTTATCCACATCCGGGTTTTTTACACCAAATTGCATTAATATACTACAGTAAAGTAAAAAAAAACTACTGATGTATTAAATCATTATACAGTCAACTCTCTCTATAACAACCTCGTTTGCTCTGATATTTTTTAGTTGTTATAGAAGATATATGTATATTATATCTTAATATAATAATCTGTTCCGAAAAAATTGACTTTTACATATTAAAGTCACATGTATATGCCATGCATTCATTAAATTAATAAAACATTAGGTGTTGATAAGTTTTTTCCATATATTTTAATCCCTCTACATTCTGTTTTCTAAATGACTGAAAGGGCGAGAAGAAGTGTCCGATGTTTTCACAATTGACCCCTTCTTCTGAAGAGAAAGATTAAATATACATGCTTCGTTGATGGCATTTCTATCCAATAAAAGCTAATAGTACTAAATTATGCAAAAAGAAACCCAGTTTGAAGTTTATCTAGAGCTATCTTCTACTTCAAAGAAACAAAAAACAACAAATAAATGACGCGTGAGCAGAAAAAAAATGTTCTGGCACGTAAAATTGTATACGCAAAGTCGCAATAGAAGCACATATGGAGGAAGCGTTTGCATTAATATATTCAATTCGATAAGGCAGCCACGTATGATGGATTCAAAACGTTAGGAGAAGTATACATAAGTCACGATTTATCAATTGTTTTAAAAAAAAGTTGCACACAGAATCCTCATCTAATTAAGGATTATGCGTTTTGACAAATACGAAGAGTTGTTCACATTTCCACCTTAGTCATGGTGGCTATTGATTAACCTTTGGATTGAATAGTAGAACAAATCAAGCTTTTACCTTTATTCCATGTGAATTTAAGGAAAAATAAAATTAAAAAGAACGCCAAATGCTTGAAGGTTGATATGGAGGTTTGAAGATTGATATGAAGATTTGAAGATCTAGTTTGAAGATTTAAAGGCATAGTATGAAGATTTGAAGACTAAAGATGAAGAAATGAAGACGTGGAGAACAATTTGTGAAGATTTGAGGGAGTGATGGACAAGTAAAAAAATCGAGAATAACTCAAGAAGATTCGAAATTGGGAAGTAAAAAAAGTGAAAAGAGGAAACCAGAGCTTTTATAGGAAGGAAATAATGAATGCGTGACGTTTCGCATTCGATGCCTACCGAGGATGGTCAACCGGCGGCTGACACGTGTCTGAAGTCAGAACGACGCGACTGATGGGATGTTTCGGTGACTTGTCAACTCACTTGTGGCGTACGGAGGAAGGAACTAGAGTCAGTTAATCACTTCTCGTTGTTTCTATAAATCTACTATCCGAAAAGTGAGGGAGCTATCTCTGTACGGGTAAAATCGGGGATAAAGTTACCCCCGATTTTTCGATAAAAAATGAGAAGACAACACTGACTGATGTAGCCTCGGGTAAAGCCGAGGGCTCCCTATAGATCAGAGTCTGGGGAGGACGAATGGTGCGCCAAGAATCAGACATGGCCAACATCACCAGTAGCATATATAGAGTTTTTCAAAAGCCGTGTTGATTTATTGACATAATTTATATTGTATGTAGGTTGAATATTGGAGTAGGATAGTTTTAAGGTTTTATTCTTGTCTTAAGTTATATTTATTTTGTATGCTTTTCAGGTGGTGCAAATATAACCCGAATCCTCAAGTGCAAACTTATTAAAAAATGGCCAAAGAGAATTGACACAATATTGTTTATCCATAAAACGGTATAGTTGAATTTATCGCGTGGTTTACAGACAAGCGAATCGATTTGATCCCAAAATGATAAATAAATTAAATAAAATGCAAGACTTAGCATTGAAATCGAGATAAACTAGCAGACAACTTGATTCCGGGAGTAGGGTTTCCAAAGACAGCAATAAGAATATCGTTAGACAAAAAATAAAGTATTATTTAGCTTGGAATAATTTGTAGCATAAGTTAATCGGAATTTTTTGTGTCTTACAATGGTTATTGAAGCCACTATTTATAGATATACCTAGGGAACAAGGCCATAGGATCAAGCCTATCTTAAATGACAATAATGGGGGGTCATTGATGAATATGTAACGGCATGTCATGAATGCCAGAATTCTATATAACAGATGTGTATTTAATGCTGAGAAATATTTTTCATTGAATGTCATCTGGTGACAAATATCTGTTTGCTCTCGATGATAATGCTCCATTCTGGGTCTACCCGATGCTAACCGAAGTTGTTACCCTCGGTCTCGATTTCATTTACTTCGTCTTTCGTCTGTCCCCGGTTCCATGTTTCACTTTGTCATTCAAGTATTTAATGTGAACCGATTTTATCCTGTACAGATAGTCCCCCTGCTTTCCGATGACTATTTTCTTGTAAAGATTCCTTTCTTGGCGGGAAATTTTCTGAACTCCTCTGAAAAATTTCTAGCGCTTGATAAGACGCACGTCTCTCCGCATTTAACACACCAAAATGTGTTACTCCACGATTTAGAAATATTTTCGTCGGTTCTCGAGGTAATCATGGCCACGACTTCTTTGCATCCAACTCTTTCATGCTTTCATCCTTCTTTAATCTTCTTCAAACAACTCTTATCACCTTCTGTTGATCATGGCTTCTTTCACTAACTCTTCCAAGAACTCCGGTCTTCTCTTCGGTGGGGGTCCGATGGAGAGCAAAAACAAAAAAATCGATATTGATGCTGACCCCCCTATGGTGAGCACCATCATCCCCAAACGTCTCAACATAGCCAAGGACTTTGAAGAGAAGTTCCCTTCATCAAATTCCCGTGCCTGGGCTGTAGGTAAATTCCCTTCTTCTATCCGACCTTCCAACATTCCTACTGTGAAGGAGGATTGTGATTGCCACGACCTGAACATTATTGCTCCCGAACTGGTGGAGCGAGTAACCTTCACTAAGAAGGGCTTTATGTACGTTTACACGTACCTATTCACTTTGGGTGCATTTTCTTTTAGCGGGGGACTTGACCCCATGATTTTGGAGTTGTGCCAATGATACCAAGTTTGTTTGGCACAGGTGGGCCCTTCGGTATGACGAATGGTGGCCTGTCTGCGGTGGCTTTTCCAGGAAATGAAAGAGGAGATCACCTTAGCTCATATGATGAATCTCTACTCCCCCAAGATTTTCCATGGGGAGCAATAAATTTCAGCAAATATGGCCACCATGCTTTGTTCACCAGCATGGATGACGACAACGACCGTGGGTGGATGGAGCGATTTGTCGTTATTACCACAAGGGATATCATCCCGACCACAACTCCATCCTTCCCTAAGTCCTGGACTCGTACATGTATGTTCAAAGTCTACCTTTTTTCTGAAAAAAGGTTGTTTCATGTTGTTGATGATCCTTTTCTTTTCATTACTTCAGCAACTCAGTGGACACCACCAAGGGTTGAAGACTTGGACCGGTGGGTTCAGAAGATTCTGGACATCACCATACCTGAGACCCATCGGTGGAAAAAGTTCGACCCTAAATACGGATGGAAGGCCAAGAATCACGATAAGTTGACTTGTAAAACTGATTCTGCCTTCGTTTCATTTTTGTTAATAAGAAAACTGGTTGACCTCACTCTTTTCTTGGATTCAGGTCTCTCGCAAGGATCTGTTACCATCCCTGAGGAGGATATTTTGATCGATTCCGTAGAAGCTGCCAGGCTTTTGAAGGAGGCTCTCACCCGAACAGGCCCCATCGGATCTGCTTCCGGTGCAAGAGCTTCCTCTCGGAGTCCCCGACCGGAGAACAAGCAACCAAAAATATGGCATTCTTCCTCGGCCGAGGGCAAGAGTAAAAAAGGCAAATAAAGTCGCACCTGAGCCAGCCGCAGACACTGTGGTTATTGACGATAATAGGGAAGCCAGTTATGAAGGGGCTTCCCTACAAAGGAGACAATGACCTTCATCAGCTCATCAGAATGCTCAATCTGAAGAGCTTATAACCCCAACCGAGGACGATGCCCAAATGCTCTGGGGGAATTTGATTTGGCGGAGAATGCCAATTTCCCTTTCCGGTCCTAGTTGTGTAGCACCCCGAAAAATTTTAAAATACTTTAGCGCTATTAAGAAAGTTGATGTGTGTTAATTATATTATTTTGTGTGCAGACGAGGACTATTAAAATGATGAATATTAATTGGATATTATAATAAGTGTACGAGGTGTATTTGAAGTGATATAGGGCATAAGGAGAGCCCTTAGGACAAATCAAGTTGGAAATTACATGATAGACTAAAGTTTCAAATGAGTACGCACAAGACCTAACTTTGGACGGGCATTATATATATATATATATTATGTGATGGAAAACCTATCAAATGAAATATCTTCGAGTCTAGTTTCTAACGCTTCAAACCGTTTGTCATTTGGACATTCCTACAAGAAGTTACGACCAAATTACCAAAGGGTGGCAGAGGAGTGAACTGCGGATGCGAAGTATCTGGGGCCGCGTCCGAAAGAAAGGTTGTCAGTGAAGTGCTACCATAGCATCCAGGTCCGCATTTGAGCTTCGAAGAGGAGTGAACTGGGGATGCGAATCATCCGAGGCCGCGTCCGAAACCTAGAAATCTGTGCCTATAAATACAAAGTCAGGGAATGATAGTATTTTGAGTATTGGGGGTTAGGGTTCTTGAGGTGAAGGGCGAATTTAAGATCAAATCAAGTCCAATCAACCAAGGTAAGTTGTTAATGATGTTTTGGGTTGATTCTTACCTAATATACATGAGTTCTAACATAATTCTTACATCCAAATATTAGATTTCATCATCAAATCCTCAAAAACATTAAAATTACCAAAGTTGTGATTTTTCAAGATTGAGCTACTAGAGGTAATTTCAATGCTTCAAACTTGTTTGTTATGAGTAGTTAGAAGTATTTGAAGCATTTGTTACAAGTATTAATGGTTGAAAGATTGGATTATAAAACTCTAGTTCATGGCATGAATAGTACTTTTGAGAAAATAAGAGAGAAGATGAATATCAATCTTGGCGATGAAATTGATGAATACAATGAACCTATGGAGTTATTTGTTAGCAAAAGTTGGAAGTGATCAACTGAGTAATCACCCGAATTGTATATTTTACAAGTATTGATTATGAAAGACGATGAATAGTAACTTGGTGGCATTGGACAATTGATGTAGTATCATAATTGATTTTGAATGGGTATTAAAATATAAGAATGAAGTTGAATGGTCTAGCTTGTAAATCTATTTAGCGATTTGAGTTGTTGGAGGCTTGTAGCCAACTTATGAGCCATATATGGATATTGATCAATATGTCATATTTTGATGTAATTAGGATATCTAATTGTAGATATCGACTTGTTGGTGATGTTAAGCATTTTAATCAACATTGGAATGATGGAGGAGGATTGAAGGCTTATGAATGTTAATAAAGCGAAAGCGAAGTAAGTTGATTAAAACTTACTCTTCTTGATGGACTTTCTCTAAAAGCATGTTTCGAGTTAATACTTAAGTTGTTTGCAAATGTGCTTTCATGCTTGTGGGGACAAACAAGTACGGATGTCTCCATGTACTAGAATAATATGTTGCATATGTAGTGTCATGTCGTTTTATAAAATTTTATTTTAAATCTTGTTGGCAAAATGACACTCAAGGTAAATGTTATAAGTTTTTATCAAAACTTACGTATTGACAAGAGTATACATATTTGATTGCTAAAGATAAGTTTTCATGGAAAGTACTTCTTTTGGAAATTGATGAACAGAATAGCACTTGTGGTATCTTTTAAAGATTGATGTTAAATTTCTAAAGGCTGTAGCATATAAAAGGTTGTTTATTTAATTTTTGTTCAAATGATTTAGATTTTCTATAAATGCTATGAGTTGATAAAAATAGATCATTTGAAGCTACTATGCTATGAATCTATTTTTGAAGTATCAAATATTTTGGTAGTTACTTGTGTTCACCGAGATTGACTTCGGATATATTGTGTTCATTGTCATAAAACTATACGTGTCGGTGTAGGCGTAGATGGCCACTTTGTGGTATAGACTACGGCATAGTGCTCTTCCTCAAGAGAGTACTATTTTGTGCTATTATTAGCATGGCTGAGTCGATTCGTACGACACTACGATGAGACGACCTGAGCAAGTAGGGTATATGATACTTGCCTCTAGGTACATAACCTAGTTGACCTTCTTATGTCGGTGATGGTATAGTACTCCCAGTGAAAGGTAAGGATGATTTTCTTATGTTTAGGCCTAAGGAGCCGAAAGTGATTTCAATGACTTAAAGCAAACAAAATAATTTTGTATGATTTTATCCAAAATCTTGGATTGATGTAAATGTTTTAAAATTTTATAATGTGGGTTATATTTCACTTGGTTGTTATTTAAAATGACAAGGGTCATGAATTGATAAAATATCTTATCGTTTTATATCAAATGTTGGTGCATTAGTTTTATAAAGTTTGTCCCAAGAACTTAAGTTATAGCGAGTCTTTGACACTTATTGAGTACCGACGTGGTGTACTCAGCCCTTAGCCCCCCTCCCCCCTCCCCCCAGGGTCCCGCTTACTTTACATGTTTCTGGATGAGGTATGATACGTGGCATACGTTCAGGGTTGGGATGACTCTCTTCCTGAGGTATATGGTGAGGCACCACTCCTATTTCGTGGTAGCTATCATGTTGTTTTCTTAATTTACGCTAGTCGGGTATTAACCCAAGTGTTTAATTCTATTCTTTGGTATAAAGGCTCCATAGATAGTTGTGAAAGATTGTAGTAACGGGGTTGTACACGGCATATATGAAAGTATATTTATTTTACTTAGTCTCATTGTTATTATCAAGAAAGACGTCATGTGCGATTTTGAATTGGAAAATATTTTATCATTTAACTTGAAAATGTATATGATTTTCAAGGAGCTTCCACAGTTAAATTAGTTTTCATGCATATGATTTGGGTACATCACATGGTTTGGTTCGCTCGGGTCGGGTAGTGTGCCAGGTGCCGGTCACGTGATTTTAGGTCGTGATAAGTTGCTACTCCAGGTACTATGAGGCTGAGTACCGGGCCTCTTCCGTCTTTGGTTGGTGAACAACCAACAAATAACACTGCCTCTGTCGTATCTGCTTCTCAACCCACTACACCATCAGCTTCATCACCTTCCATGCCGGCCATACCTTCGTCACCAGCAACTGCTACGTCATGCTCGAGAGGAGTATGTCCCTTCTCTCAAGTCCCCAGACCATGGGAATTTGGGGCACAACTATCCCACTTCCCTTCTGCAGGTCCCCATAGGAGGAGGAGTGTCTCCCTCTCGGTATCTACCGAGTGCCATCTAATGTCCCGACCGGTAGAACTCGCCAATTATCTGACGCCGCTGGCTTCAGAAAAGGATAGGAAGAAAATACACTCTTTTTCGGGAGAGTGTTTGTTAAACAATACCATGCATAATGCAGCAACGGTAACATACTTGTTTTTTTTTACTGCATGTTTCTTCTTGACTTGCAGTAATAGGGTTTCTAACTTGGGTTTTTGCTTCGCATGCCAACTTCCTTGCTTTCGAGGGCCTTCAGAAATTGATCATCGATAAAGAAGGACTTCAGTCTGAGCAGGACCAGTTGTTGGATGAGAGGGACCAAATTGTTGCTCGCCTCCCAGTGCTGGAAGAAAAAGCTATTGAGACAGGAGAGTTAGAGGCTCGATTGCAATAGAGTGAGCATGAAATGATGTCCCTCAGGAAGCCTCTCAGCTGATTGTATAGTTTCAAAAAGCCAAGCCTAAATGATCTTAGGTCCAAAGTGTTGTGCTCGGTGCTGCCGAGCGTGAATCTGCCTCCATTGAGAGAGTGAATAACATGGAGGTAGCCTTGAACTCCAAAGCTAAAGAAGTTGATGCTGCCGAGGAGAAGTTTTCTTAGATAGAGGACAAGTATAAGAGGATCATGGAATATAATAAGGTTCATATAACCACTATCTGTGACCTTGATCTTAGCCTTAGGGCCACGAGATCTGAGCGGGGTGGCCCTTTGACCGAGGTTGATCGGCTTAAATCAGAACTCCAGTGCCGAGCGAATTCCCTCATTATTGAAAAAACATATTCGATGTATAGAATTACGAGAAAAAAGTTGGAAGAGGTCAAAGCGGGCGTCATTGATATTGACGATAAAATTGTCAAGGCGCGAGAGCTGGAATCAACTGCTCGAAGACGCCTCCCGGCTCAGCCTAATACAACTGACTCTTCTAATTCCGATTTCGAGTTATCAGGAACTGAGGAGGAACTCTGGGAGAATAATGATGAAGGCCAAGATCCTGAGCTGACGACAGATCCTCCTACTTCTCCTGGGGGCGCTGATGCTTCTCTTCCCCCGAGTTCTGAGAGCGATATAGTTTAGCTCTTTGATTTCTCTTACTTTGTTGTTTTCTTTTTTGTATTTTTGTACTTGTGTTGCTTGGCACATTTGATAAATAAAAGTTCTTTTTGCTTAAGCATTATGCAAAGTTTATTTTTTTGCGTCGAATTATGCAAGGATTTGGGTGCATTTTCCCGGATAGCATTTGGGTTCCGGGCATAAACTCTTCCGGAACCAACCCTTTTCTGTGAGGGTTTCATAAGAGAGGGCCCTCTTATGTTTACGGTGCTCTTGAAGAGGACGTCTCATATTCATTCCGGCACTAGCATTTGAAGTACTTGATTAACTTTCAAATGATCAATTCATCGTTTGGACAAGAAACAAGATAAAAATAAAAGGATTTTATTTTATTCCTTTTGTCTTCAAAAGTACATAAGCATTCGTTTTGCTAAAAGAAAAGAAATTTCCATTACTTGTGGCTAATTTGTACAACTTGTTTCTACGGAGCTCGTTGTGCAGTCCCCAGTCCCGATGAGACATTTTTGTTCCCGGATTTTGTAGTCTCGATTTCTGTGGCAATCAGATTGTCGTATTCTCATATCATTCCCCCTAGTGTTAGAATGTGAAAAATGAGAATTGGAACACTGGAAGTATTTCTCCTTTGAGGATTCCACTAGTGAATGGTTGTATAATCTTTAGTTCGATAGCAAGCTTCGTTTCCCGTTAAGAACTTTGCTATCGAGCCAAAGATTATCTAACCACCCCCAGTGGCTTGTAGGGAAAACACTTGTAAATGATTGAATAGCCTTTGGTCCGGGGGCAACTTTTGCTTCCCATTAGGAATTTGCCACCGAGCCAAAGACTATTTAACCATCTCCTAGTTCTTTGTCATTTTGATGCCTTGTCATTTAAAAGTCTTACTTTTGCTGATGGCATTTCCTTTGTAGTATGCTTTCCATTGCTATCTCGTTAAAAGCCTTGCCAGAAAAACCCAATTGGGACAAAAACTAGACAAAGGAAAAAATAGTGCAGCACATACTTTTTGTACAAGCGATATTCATGAGCAATAATACCTTTTAAGGTGGGTCACATTCCAGTTTCTTGGCAATTTGACTTCGTCTTGGTTTCCCAGTTCATATGAACCTTTCCTGGTGACAACTGAAACTCGATAGGGGCCTTCCCACGCCGGACCTAACTTCCTTGTGTTGAACCCTAGTGTTTTGAGTTACTTTTCTTAAAACCAAGTCTTCCACTTTGAAATAATGGAGATTGGCTCTACGGTTATAGTATATTTCCATTCTTTGTTTCTGGGCCACCATCCTTATGTACGCCAAGTCCCTGCGTTCATCAAGGAGCTCCAATTTGACTAGTAATGCTTCGTTGTTTGTTTCTTCGTTCGTCCAGAAAGTATCTCAAGGTCAGTTCTCCTACTTACACAGGTATAAGAGCTTCTGCTTCGTATACGAGAGAGAAATGTGTCTCTCTTGTGCTTGACTTAGCCGTCGTCCGGTATGCCCATAACACGCCTGGTAAGTCTTCGGGCCACTTACCTTTGGCTACTTCTAATCTCTTTTTGAGGTTTTGAATAATCACCTTATTTGTTGATTCCGCTTGCCCATTTACGCTCGGATGGTATGACGAAGATGTGATTCTTTTATTTTCAAATCTTCAAGGAATTTTGTGACCTTTGAGCCTACGAAGTGTGGCTCGTTGTCGCAGACAATCTTCTTTGGTATTTTGAACCGGCAAATTATGTTCTCCCATAGAAAGTCAACCACTTCGCGCTCGCCAATTTTCTGGTAAGGACCTTCTTCAACCCACTTGGTGAAGTAATCAATTAAAATCAAAAGAAACCTTACCTTACCGGGAGCCGGTGGCAGTGGACCGACTATGTCCATCGCCCATTTTATGAATGTCTATGGGGATAATACCGAGTGCAAAAGCTCTTCCTGTTGGTGCATTAACAACACATGGCGTTGACACTTGTCGCATTTGTGAACGAATGCCTTAGCATCTTGTTCAATCTGGGGCCAGTTGTATCATGCCCTAACTAATTTTAACACCAGCGAGTCTGCACCTGAATGATTTCCACAAATTCCTTCGTGAACCTCTCTCATGATGTAATTAGCCTAGGAAGTACCTAAGCATCGGGCCAACGAGCCTTGGAACGATCTTCTGTATAATTATCCTCCCAGAAACTATAGCGAGATACTGTGGTGCGGAGTGACCGGGATGCTTTTGGGTCTTCAGGCAGCTTGCCGTGCTAAAGGCAGTCGATGATCTCATTCCTCCAGTCCCATACCAGGTTGGTTGCATTTACTTCGGAATAACGTCCACATCCAGTACCGAGTGCATAAGTTATACGACTATAGCGAAATCTGATCCCTTTATTTCCGTGGACGAGCCTAGATTGGCCAATGCATCTGCTTCTACATTTTCTTCTCTTGGAATATGAGTAATTGACCCCTCCCTGAATTGTGTGAGTAGAGTTTGAACTTTCACCACATATTGCTGCATGTGTTCCTCCTTAGTTTCGAATATACCATATACTTGATTTACCACCAGTTGGGAATCGTATTTGATTTCAATGACCTTGGAATCTAGTCCCCGGGCCAGTTCAAGTCCTGCAATCAAAGCCTTATGCTTGGCTTCATTATTAGTCAAGGGAATAGTTATTATGGCCTGCCTTAGGACTTCTCCCGAAGGCGTGATCAAGACTACCCCGATCCCGTACCCTTTTCACGTTGGAAGCTTCGTCCGTGAACAAGGTCCAAACTCCTGATGTCATTTCCGACACTATCACCTCTTCCTTTGTGTCCAAAAGCAGCAACCCAGGACTGAAATCGGTTACGAAATCAGCCAAAACTTGTGATTTGATCTCAGTTCTAGGTTTATATTCAATATCAAATTCACTAATTTTGTCTGCCTATTTGGCCAGTCGACCTGACAACTCAGGTTTATGAAGGACATTCCACTGGGGAAAAGTTATCACCACGGCTATTGGGTG
Source organism: Nicotiana tomentosiformis (assembly GCF_000390325.3). Lineage (NCBI taxonomy): Eukaryota > Viridiplantae > Streptophyta > Magnoliopsida > Solanales > Solanaceae > Nicotiana > Nicotiana tomentosiformis. The sequence continues at coordinate 95,750,152 of NC_090812.1, read as the reverse complement.
GCATTGAAAATAAGGCCTAAGCTTTCGAGCGGCAACTACGAGAGCTAGCTTAGGCCAGTTTTCGAGGTGTGAATAATGAGTTTTCGCCCCCGACAAAATTTTGCTAACATAATAGATAGGAGATTCCATACCTTCATCTTCCCAGACTAGAACGACACTTACTGCTACCTCCGTGATCGCTAAGTATATTAGCAACTATTTGCCTTCCTCCGATTTTGATAGTAATGGAGGGCTTGAGAGATACCGTTTCAGGTCTTTTAGAACCTGTTGGCATTACAGAGTCCATTCGAAGTTGTTGTTCTTCTTCAGAAATGAGAAAAAGTGATGGTTGGTCTGAAATGTCCTCGACTTCTTTAGTCTTTAAACTTCTTTCATGTTTGTTAGCTGGTCTGGAATGTCCTCGATGGCTTTAATTTTTTCGGGATTGACTTCGATCCCCTTTTGTGACACCAGGAAACCCAAAAATTTATCAGAGCTGACTCCAAACGCATATTTTTCAAGGTTAAGCTTCATGTTGTGCTTCTTAGGATGTTAAAGGTTTCTTGGCGGTGTTTCAGATGGTCACCTACGTTCAAAGACTTAACCAACATATCATCTATGTTAACTTCCATTGTTTTCCCTATTTGCTTTTCGATCATTTTGTTCATGAGCCTCTGATAAGTGGCTCTGGCGTTCTTAAGCCCGAAGGGCATCACATTGTAGCAATATATGCCAAAGTTCGTTATGAACAAAGTTTTTTTCTTGATCCTCCGGGTTCATCTTGATTTGGTTGTACCCGGAATAGGCATCGAGGAAACTCATCAACTCGTGTCCGGCCATTGCATCAATTATTTGATCAATGTTTGGCAATGGGAATGAGTCTTTTGGGCCGCAAGATCTTCCCTCGGGTTGTCACACTCGCCAAGTCGAACCCGACGAGGATCTTAGTTTCCAGAATGATGCTCCCAGTTAGCTTGACTTGTTCTAGCACTCTTCATTGAATGATATTGGCTGAACTTCTTGTGTCCACCAAAACACATTTAATTTTAAAATCTAGAACGTTAAGAGAAATTATCAGGGCATCATTGTGCTGCAGTAAAAGTCTATCGGCATTCTCTTTTGCGAACGTGATGTCATCTTCGGCGACTTCCCGGAGTCTCTTGCTCTGGGTCACTGATACCTTTGTCTTTTTTTGCTGCCGCAAAAGTTACACTGTTGATCTCATTTCCCCAGAAAATCATGTTGATGGTTAGCCGGGGAGGGTATTCACCTATCTTTGAGGTCTCTATGTTGTCCCTGCTGCGGCTGTAATTGTTCTTAGCCCGGTCGCTTAAGAACTCTCGGAGATGGTCATTTTTCAACAACATCACCACCTTCTCGCGCAGATATCGGCAGTCCCCAGTCTGGTGGTTGTTAGTCCCATAATACTCGCACCATAGATTAGGATCCATTTGGCTGGGGTCAGATCTCTTCGGCCTCGGGAACCGCACTTCCTTGATGTTCCTCATTATCGATACCAGTTCTACCATACTGACATTGAAATTATACTCGGTCAGCATGTGATAGGTGGAATCCCGGGAACCCTATACCTTTTTGTCTTGCAATGGCCTATTATTCCGTCCATGGTCAGTTCTTCTATCGTAAGCGAACCTATCCATCGACCGGAATCCTTGGCTGCGTCCTTCGGTCCTTTCGTAGGGCAAAAATTGTCCCTTAGAAGATCGTCGATCCGCATCAAAATCATCCTTTGATTTATCCCTGTTCTTTTCTCGATCCCGTCTCTTAGTTGATTCCAGGAACCCGAGATGATCATCTTCTATTCTGATCTTTGATTTGTAACGGTATAGACATCCACCAATGTAGTTGCTTGGAACTCAAGCAAACTTTCTTTTAGTTTCCGGGATGCGTCGGAGCTCCTCGGGTTCAGCCTTTTAGTAAATGACTCGGCTGCCCATTCATCTGACACGACCGGTAGCAGTATCCTTTCTTTATGAAACCTGGTCATGACTCACGCAGCAACTCGGACTCTCCTTGTGAGATTATGAATATGTCCGCCTTCCGGGCCAGAACTTTCATGGCCCCGGCATGGGCCTTGATGAAAGAGTATGCGAGCATTTTAAAGGAATCTATTGAGTGTTCGGGGAAGAATGAGTACCATGTCAGGGGCCCCTTCTGAGGGTTTCTCCGAACTTCTTCAGCAGGACCGACTCAATCTCGTGTGGAGCGAAGTCATTTCCTTTCACCACCATTTGTATAGGTGGTGATATGCTCCTGAGGGTCCGATGCGCTGTTTGATTGGCGGGAGCACCGGGAGGAATTGGACCTCTTCCATTTGCGTTGTTGGAAGCACCCAACAACGCTTACCTTAATTCTGACATGGCCTGGTCTTGCCGTGAGAGATGGCCGGCGATGGCCTTTTGTTGTTCTCTCAAGATCCTCATTGTTTTCGCAACATGCTCGTCTTCGACATCATCAGGATTCGCCTCACGTATGTGTCGTGGATATCGCTCGCCATGAATCGACGTGGCTACGTTCTCCTCGTTGCAGGTGTCGCTGATCGAATCCTCGTGTTGAGGTGGATTTTCTTGTGCCTCAACGTTGTATGCGATGTTGACATCGTTATCTGTCATATTTTACGATTTTTGCTAAGAAATAAAGAATCAAACATATTAGTAATAGACGCAAGGATCAACTCAATTACGCAACTATCTAAGCCCCACAGTGTGTGCTAAACTGTTTACCCGAAAAACGGTACAGTTGAATTTATAGCGTGGTTTATAGACAAGCAAATCGATTTGATCCCAAAATAATAAATAAATTAAATAAAATACAAGACTTAGCATTAAAATCGAGATAAAATAGCATACAACTTGGTTTCAAGAGCAGGGCTTCCGAAGACAGCAATAAGAATATCGTTAGATAGAAAATAAAGTATTATTTAGTTGGAATAATATGTAGCATAAGTTTATCAAATTTTTTGTGTCTTACAATGGTTGTTGAAGCCACTATTTATAGCTATACCTAGGGAACAAGGTCCTAGGATCAAGACCCTCTTAAATGACAATAATAGGGGCCATTGATGAATATATGACGGCAGGTTATGAATGCCAGAATTCTCTGTAACGGATGTGTATTTAATATTGAGTAATATTCTTTATTGAATGTCATCTGGTGATAAATATCTGTTTGCTCTCGTTGATAATGCGCTCTTCGGGGTCTACCCGATGCTAACCGAAGTTGTTGCCCTCGGTCTCGGTTTCCACTTGCTTCGTCTTCCGTCTGTCCCCGATTCCACGTGTCACTCTATCATTCGAGTATTTAATGTTGTGAATCGATTTTACCCTATACAAATATAGTATAGTGTATTCGACAAAGTTGTGCATTCGAGTCTCATTATCACCGAATAACAAAATATTATTATTTACACAATTTAACACCTACTATAAATAAGAAAAAAAAGAGAGTTTGGAATATGTACGACCACATGAAGTAAAACTCATGAGTTTGAATTTTACTGTTACTCATAAATAAAATATCATCGTTCAGACAATTCGATAAAGCTTATGCGTGACATTGGGACGTTAAAAAACTCATGAATCGGAGCTTGTGAGCACTTAATTTTTTACCGTGCTTGAATATTTCCCGCTCCCTTCTTCCCAGGCGTATCCCCACTCTATTTTCTTTTGTCCCCCATACTTGTCCCCCATGTTTTATGCTTTGTCCCCCCCATGCATGCTTTGTCCCCCCATGCTTTGTCCCCCTCATGCATGCTTTGTCCCCCCCATGCTTGCTTTGTCCCCCCATGCTTTGTCCCCCCATGCTTCCCCACTCACAACCCCCCACATCTTCCCTATTCCCAAAAGAAGAAGGAATGAATCCCTCCCCCTTGAAAAAGAACCGGACGATCTCATTTTTACCCGGACGGATTTCATTCTCACGGTGAAAACACACAGATTCACATCTCTGAAAATACACATACCCAAAAGCACTTAGCACCAAAAAAAAAAAAAGTCCCAAAATTAGCTCTAAAACCCAGCAAGGAGTAACTCTGTTTTCCAGCCCAAAAACAGCTGAAAATGCAGCCATAAAATCCCAGTTCCGAAACCAGTCCAAAATATCATGAAATCTCAGCGTGTCCGCCCTCACAACAGTCTCTCTACGGGTCAGTGAAGGGATCGAGTCCATCGAGGTCGACGTGGGAATTCTTCGGCTGAAGGTTCCTGTTGGTTGAGCTTATTTGTTGCTCATTTTGGTCGCCGCCTTGTCCGGTCGATTGGATTCATTAGCTCGAAGCTCTTGTCCGACATTTTTATCTGTGGTACAACTTTGTTGAAGGAGTTTTCGTTATTAATCAATTGGAAAATCAATTTTGGCTTCACAAAAGGTCCAGTTCCTTAATTACTTTTATTTTATACTATTCTATTAGTGGATAAATATTTTATAAAAGTGTTTTCTTGTTCTGTTTGAAAATCCTTGAATGTTGCCATATATTAATGTGTGTTAGCATGCCTTAAAGATTACTGATTGTTGAATACGATTTGTCTCATAAAATAAGTTAAGTTACTAAATGAGCTCACAGTTATTTATTTGGAGTTGGACATGGGATATTCGAATAATCGAATTGCTTCTGTTTGTTTAATAACTTGAAAGGAAGATAGAAAAATTTGATGACAAAAGAAGAGATATTTAGAAAAAGGCGATTTTAGATTCTTGGGCCAAAGGACTTCTCTCTTTAAGAATTGTTTTTATGCTTGATTTAAAATAAAGTTAGAATTGATTTTTTTGAATGAACATTAGTGACTGTATTATTGAAAAGTGATAGACTTTTAATGCTTAAATTTTTTAATTTGGGAATAACTCAACATGCATAGTTGCTTTAGGCGTGCTCATAATTTATTGTCATGATTATGTACACGTTCGCGTGACATGATTATGATTCTCAAAATAAATCAAGGTATGCATTCACGCAATTTTGACAAAATAATCTTAATAATTAATAAAGTGTTATTAGTTGTGTACACGTACTCATGATATGATTTTGGCACAATAAATAAAATAAATTCACACACACGATTTGTTTCAAAGATAATTTTATATTTTAATAATAAAAGTGGACATAGATAAAACATGAAAACCAATAAATCACAGTTTGTCCAAAATTAATTCAAGCCAATTTTAGTCAATAAAGCGACCGTGCTAGAACCACGGGACTCGGGGAATACCTTACACCTTCTCCCCGGTCAACAGAATTTCTTAACCGGACTTTGTTTTGCAGACCAATAATAAAAGAGTCAAATCTTCCTTTGACTAGGGATTCAAACAAAAGGTGACTTGGAACACCCAAAAAAAATATATTAATTCCAAATGGCGACTCTGTAAATAAAATAATCCCTATTCAAGTTTGTCACTTTAATTGGAGAAACTCTTTAACCCACCATCCACAATAACACACACATTATCCTTAGGGGGGCATAAAAGGGGTGTGACAGCTCTGGCGACTCTGCTGGGGACTTTAAAAATTCGAGCTTGTACATTGACTTTGTTTGGCTTTATTAATTTTTGTATATATTGTGATTTATTTGGGCCTAATGTGTTACTTGTCGAGTTTTTACCGTTTTGATATTGTTGAACTGTACATATAAATTGTATCTTCTCTCGCATCTCTCTAAGTCTTCTGATAAGTAGTTATGTTGTGCTTGCCTACCAGCATCACAAAATTTCTGTCTTGAGATAAAACCAGTTAGCCTATCAGCTTCTGGTGAAGGATTTAGTCACGCATGTTTAGGCGGGAGAGCCGTTAGCTAGCCAGTGCAGTTCTACTACTGGTAATGCTTAACGTTCCTCGGCTCGGGTTGTCCGCCCGGGTAAGCCAGGTCTAGATACCATCTCCTTTAGGATTTACAAACTTAGAAGAACAAGCCACAAGCAATGAATATCCCTAGTAGGCTACGCTTTATTTGCATCATGTGCATTTGACTTAGCAGCAGTCGACTCATGGGCCGAGTTCTGTTTTAGGACAGGTACCTGGTTGAGACCATTATGTCATGTTATGTGCTACTTGTTGCATTATTTGGGAGGCTTTCATGTAGACCGACTTTAGCATAAATTAATTGGACGAACAGAGAAAAAATGATGTGGTCTAGCGCATATGGTTTTTGAAGATTAATTTTCATTAAAATAAAAGAAAAAAGAAAAAAAAGAACATAGTCGATTTTCACCGAACTACGCGGGTCTGATTCTCACCGGATGTGAGATACGTAGGCAAACCTCATCGGTTCTGGCCCCAATTTTCAAAAAAAGAAAAATCAAAAATATTTTCCTTTTCCTTAATTCCCTATTTACAATTCTTTCCTTAGAAAATCCAAAAAAAAAAAATACTAAATCCAAAAATATTTTTCATAGTCCCACAGTTGAGTTTTTATTTATTTATTTATATTCTTTTATGGAGTCAAAACCCGAGAAATCGGAATTTTTGTGTGTTAATAATATGTTTGATCAAAGCCTAACCTTGTGTCTGGTTAGACAGGTATACCATGAGTGGGGAAAGAGGTAAGTCTGAAAAGAGGCCTAGATCAGAAGGGATACCAGATTTTCTCATTGTCGATCAGATACAACAGTTGTTGTGGGATTGGTGGAGAGACTTTAAGGAATATGAGCGAAACCAGATAAAGAAATACTTGAGACATTTGGTTCACATGATTACGATAAAGCCGAGGAGGGATGTGATTGAAGCTTTGATTCCGCACTGGGATCCTAAAAATAATGTGTTTCGTTTTACCGACTGTGAAATGACTCCGACCTTGGAGGAAATCGCCCATTTCCAGGGGTGGGGCCGCAATCTTCGCCGCCAAAGGCCCATAGTACCAAAAAATATGAACGAAGGTAGGTTTCTGAAGCTTTTGAACATAAATTACGGACAATATGAAGGTCTAGGAGGCAAATGGGTTAAGTTGGGCTTTTTGTTTCAGTTGTATGGCCTAGAATGCAATTTCGAAAGGAATGTGGGAAAATTGAAATCAAAGGAAGATAAGGAAACATGGAAGGTACATAGAAGGTTTACATTTATGGTCACTTTTTTGGGGCGTGTAGTTTTCCCGGAAAGGGAGGGACGCATTGACATCCGCTTGGCAGGTGTAGTTGAGGCTCTAACCTCAGGAGGGGGTGATTATACTTTGGTCCCTATGATTCTTTCTTGCATTTTCCGTGCCTTAACTAGATGTAAAATGGGCGCGCGAAACTTTGATGGTTGCAACATTTTGTTACAGATATGGTTTTTGGAGCATTTCTATCGTCATCCTATGATCACTGATTTAAGTGAGCTATGGCCCAATCATACTTATGATCACCATAAAAGAATTGACAAATGTGACTTACCAGAGGGGATTGGCGCCTAGAAAGAACTACTTCTTACTTTGTCTGCCAAACGGATCACTTGGAACTACGATTGGTTCTCCTCCAAAGAGGTCATTTGTGAGTCGGCATACCACTCTTATTTGGTACTCATAGGATTGGATGGTGTTCAGTTTTATGGTCCACTTCGGGTAATGCGCCAATTTGCACGACTACAGGAAGTGCCACCAATACGAGATATGAGCAAGTTCTATTATGATTTTGGTAAAGATCAACCTCATGACGAAGAAGAAATTATGAAAATTTGGTTTGCAAGTAAAGTATCGGAGTTGAATGATATGGTAGAAGACCGAGATCATGGAAAGGTGATCCTTGAATATATTACCTGGTTTCATGACCCTTCGTTGCTTGGAGATATGCCTGAAGGATCCAACAGGAGGAGAAATGATCAAAGAGCTATAGAAAAGTTAAAAGAGGAATTGGAGCGTTCCCGGATGACCATAGCTAAACAACAAGCCCAACTGCAAGCCAGAGTCGCTCAGATTCATTTAAATATTGAGAAAGATTATCAATCGGCCTTACGGGGCATGGATAAAGATCTAAAGCATGCTAAAATGAGGCGGCCCGCTTAGAAGAAGAATTGGCAAGCACTATTGGTTTAGTTAGAAGAGTTGAGGCAAATAACAATATTGAAATGCACAAGTTGCAAGAAGACCTGAGTATCATTGAAGAGGATGCGCACCAGCAACAATTGGAGTTTGATCAGCAGAGAGAGCAGTTTGATAGAGAAAGGGCACATTGGATACGCTCAAAGGGTCAGTTTCTTTCACAATTGGAAGAAATAAAAAGGCTTAAGGGAGGTCATCAACATGCAAATTTTGAGGTAGAGCGGCGTCAGTGGATGATTGAGAGAGCTGTGCTAAACCGCCGTATTGAAGAATACGAGGGACGCGAGACCGAGATGGGTAACACCCTCAACACTACCCAGATATGGTTGCAGAATTGTCACGTAAATATGGGGCTTGCTAGAGAGCAAGTACTTCAATTGGCAGAGAAAGCAGCATATATTCATGACGATCATCGTCATCTAAACAATGAGAAAGTTGGTCAACAGGCACGTGCCCTCGTTCCACAATTGCCGGGAGTGTTTCAGAATTTGTACGAGATGTTACGGGGAGAGTGGAGGCCAAGGGATGCAGACCATTGATGATATCAGTTTAAGAAAGAATGCCATTAAATATTAAAGTTTTAGTGCAGTCAATTAGTTTTTAGTTTCATTTTGCATTTGTCGTATTTTTACTTTTATATTTGTCGCATTTTCAGTCATATTTATGTCTTTAGAGTCATTTTAAAAATAAAAAAAATAAAAAAAATTGCTATTTTGTCTCTCCTGAACTACGTAATGATCTGATTCATGCGGCGACATGATACGTAGGCAACCCACAAAAGGTTCGATCAAAATATTTTTTAATGATTCTAATATGAGGGATCAAAATGAGGGTGAGTGAATATATATATATATATATATATATATATATATATATATATATATAAAGAAATAAATAATAAGAGCGTCAATAAGAAGCTACCCCATAAGTCGGAATGAAACATGAAGCCTCCAAAAGCATGTTAGAAATAGTGACAATGATAGGAGCATGGCACATTATGTGTGATTTCATATCTATAAAATGCTTAACCCTAACACGTTTGTTGTCTCTTACAAGTTTAGCTTAAGGTGGTTGGTTTGTGGTGAAACTGGCAACACACCATTACTTCACTAGATCTAAGGGAGCAGTAGTAATGACCAACGATGATGAGATCGAGCTGATCAGTGATGACCCCCAGGGTCAATCAGTTGAATAAGAGTCAGAGGAAATAAGAAAATTGAGACAGCAATTGTCTGATGTATATCAAGCTTGGGTGTCTGGTCAGCCTCCACCCCGTGGTCCCTCAGAGGGAACTTCCACTGTACCCCTGGCTACTCAACCGCCGCTCCATGTAACGAGCGACCACATCCTACCACCAGGGTATGTGCCAAACTACAGCCTCCACGTTGCTCCTGGTACCTCTAATGTGCGACCTCCAGCCGCACCGGTCAGGAACACTCCTCTAGTCGTGTCTGGCGCACCGGCATACACAATCCCGCCTCCACCTCCTGTGACGAGGCCAATCAACGAGCCACCATCTCATGCTTATGATGGCCAATACTACTCTCCAAATATGGCTTTCGGGGTCTCGGCTCCATATAATCAGACTCCTCAGTACGAGTCACCAGTGGAAAATGAAAGGCCTACCAAGACGGTTGAATCGGATGAGATGGCCAGGAAAATGAAAAGTCTTGAACAGAACATAAAGAACATACAAGGATTAGGGGGTCACAAAAGTATTTCGTTCAGTGATTTATGCATGTTCCCTCACATCCATTTGCCACCAGGGTTCAAGACCCCAAAATTCGAGAAATATGATGGACACGGCGACCCTATCGCCCATTTGAAAAGGTACTGCAACCAGCTGAGGGGTGCAGGTGGAAAAGAAGAATTGCTGATGGCTTATTTTGGAGAAAGTCTGGTGGGGGTAGCCTCCGAATGGTTCATTGACCAAGATATCTCTCACTGGCATGTCTGGGACGACATGGCCCAAGCCTTCGTCAAATAATTTCAATACAACATAGATATTGCGCCGGATCGCAATTCTCTGTCCAATATGAAGAAAAAGCTGACTGAAAGCTTTATGGAGTATGCGATCAAGTGGAGGGAGCAAGCAGCTAGAGTTAAGCCACCCATGGATAACCACGAGTTGATCACTATTTTTCTGGAGGCCCAAGAGCCTGATTACTTTCAGAACATGATGTCCGCAATGGGTAAGCCTTTTGCTGAAGCAATCAAAATAGGAGAAATGGTCGAAAATGGCCTCAAGACTGGCAGAATTGTAAGTCAAGCTGCTCTCAAAGCCACCACCCAGGCTATCCAAAATGGGTCGGGAAGTTTGGCAAATAGAAACAAGAGAGATGAAGGGTCCATGATGACTTCGGAATCCAGGGAATTTCAAAGAAGGGGATCGCACCCTTATGTGCAAGCTCAGCAGGGGCACTCCAGCTACCCTCAACATTACTATCCCCCGCCAATTCCTCAGTACTCTTTGGGACCGCCACAATATACAGTGTTTAATGCTCAATCATATGCTCATCCTCCTAATCAACAGGTACGGGCACCAGCTCCAAGATTACCCCGACCTCAGCAGCAAAATTTTTGGGCACCCTACAACGCTCGTCCTAGGCAGGATTATGGTCGAGAGCAGAGGCCAGTGGAAAAATTTACTCCATTGGCGGAATCATACTCTAGTCTGTTCCAGAAGTTGAAGCAGATAGGCGTGATTGGACCCATCGCTCCCCACCATATGCATCCCGATTCACATAGATTTCAAGCAAATGCTAGATGTGAAATTCATTCAGGTGCTCCGGGGCATAGCAGTGATGATTGTTGGACCCTGAAAAGAGCCGTAGAAAGACTCATTGTTGAAAAATTGATTGTAGTCACGAATGGTGAGGACCCTCCTAATGTGACCAATAACCCGTTACCAGTACACAATGATGTTCATTTTGTGGGAATGATTGGCCGAGATCATGAATACAAGCCGGTTGGTCGAGCAGAAATGACAGTGGTAACGATTCAAGAGGGAACCAAACTGGAAGTAAATCCAAGCCTAGATGCACCGTTGATTGTGAAAGGTGCCCAGAGCTCAGAAGGGGCAATTTTATATGTTCCAAAAATCTCGAGGTTGGAGGTTCGCTCCAATGCTCCAAGCCCAAAGTTATACGTCCTTGGAGGTCACCCCATCACAAAGGAGAATCAGTGCGGTACGACGGGTATAATAGAGCCGATCATAATCAAGCCTGCCACACAACCCCGTATAACAAATACGAAAACCATCCCTTGGAACTACAACAAAAATGTAGTAACCTACAAAGGTAAGGAAATCATAGAAGAAGTGGGGGAAATTGGAGGTTTGACTCGATCAGGAAGGTGTTACTCTCCAGAAGAGTTGAGGAAGGCTAAGCAAATCAGAGAAGGCCAAATACCAATAAAGAAATCGGTCACTGAAGAAGAGGCGGAGGAGTTTTTGAAAAAGATGAAAGTTCAGGATTACTCAATCATTGACCAACTGAGAAAGAGTCCTGCCCAAATCTCTCTGTTATCTCTGCTTATACACTTAGGAGAGCATGCCCGTGTACTAATCAAAATCCTGAACGAGGCACATGTCTCAGAGAATACCACTGTGAATCAATTAGAGAAGATGGCCAATAGATTTTTTGAGGTGAACAGAATTTCCTTTACTGATGATGAACTTCCTGAGGAGGGAGCCGGTCACAATAGGGCTTTGCACTTGACTGTCAAATGCGAGGGGCATTATGTGAAGCGAGTCATGGTTGATGGAGGCTTGAGTGTAGATGTATGCCCTCTTTCTACCTTGCAAAGCATGAAGATCAATACAGACAGGATCCGACCCAGTAATGTTCTCATCCGGGCTTTTGATGGCTCAGCGAGGGATACCATTGGGGAGATCGACCTGACCATGACGATTGGGCCTGTTGATTTTGAAATTGTCTTCCAAGTATTGGACATGAAAACTTCTTATAACTTTCTTCTTGGAAGGCCATGGATCCATACGGCCCGAGCTGTGCCATCCACCTTGCATCAGATGCTCAAATTCGAGCACAACAGGCAAGAAATTATTGTTCACGGAGAAGACGAGTCATCCATTTATAAAGACCCGTTAATCCCATGTATTGAGGCCAAGGAAGGATGTGAGTCCATTGTCTATCAGGCTTTCGAAGTGGTTGTTGTGGACCATGTTGAGGAAGGAAAACCCATTCTACATCCGCGTCTCTCTGCCACATCTGTAATGGTGGCTGCACTTATGATGAGACAAGGTTATGAGCCAGGAAAAGGTTTGGAGGCATCATTGCAAGGAATTTCAGAACCCATTTCTCCGTTCAGTAACAGGGGTACTTTTGGTTTAGGCTTCAGGCCAACACAAGCAGACAAAGACAAAGCCAAGCACTGCAAGAAGCACGGGTAGGTCTTGCAGCAACCTATCCCTCACATTTTCTACACTTTTGTCAAGCCACGATTCAAATATGGTCAAAATTCCGAGGCGCATGCAAACATTGATGAAATTTGCCATGACCTCATGCAGATGTTTTCTAAAGTGAACATGATCCAGGCGAGTGAAGGCACTAGTCGTGCCGATATGCAACTAATTGGCCCAGAAACCATGCTCAATAACTGGGAAGCAACTCCTCTCCCCACAAGGAAGGAGTTTTGGTAGTTGACTTTTGCAGCTTCTTTCTTTTGTACTTTGGGTTACTTTCAGGGTTGTAATCCGAATATCTTAGTATGATTGTTTTATTTTGACGTTAACCCTCCTATCCTTTCAAATTCAATGAAATGCAGTTCAGTTTCATGTTAAATTTTGTATATTTTCCTTTTCCTAATTCCTGCCATTTTATTTCCATTTCAGTTTTGTTAATGCCGGCTTTAATAACATGACATGCATGCGGAATTCATGCCCAGATCTCAAAAGGCTGTCTAATTTTGAAATAATGCATCAAGAGGTCGAATATGATAAAGATAAGGTTTTTGATGAAATAAAAAGAGAGTTGGAACAATTTGAAAACAAGCCTAGGCCCAACCTCAATGAAACTGAGCCAATTAATATCGGAGGTCATGAAGAAGTCAGAGAAACAAAGATAAGCATTCACACTGAACAAAAAACCAGAGATGCCTTGATTCAACTTTTATTTGAGTATAGAGATGTGTTTGCCTGGTCTTATAATGATATGCCTGGTTTAAGCGTCGATTTAGTGGTTCATAAACTTCCCACGTATCCTGATTTTCCACCAGTCCAATAGAAGCAGCGAAAATTTAAAACAGACATGAGTGATAAAATCAAAGAGGAAATAATGAAGCAATTGAGCGCCAATGTTGTCAGAGCTGTACGATACACCACCTGGGTGGCAAATGTTGTGCCCGTGCCAAAGAAAGATGGAAAAACTAGAGTCTGTGTTGACTACAGAGACCTGAACAAAGCAAGTCCGAAGGATAATTTTCCTTTGCCGAACATCCATATTCTTGTAGATAATTGCGCAAAGCATGAGATACAGTCGTTCGTGGATTGCTATGCTGGGTACCACCAGATTCTAATGGATGAGGGTGATGCAGAAAAGACCGCTTTCACCACTCCATGGGGTACCTATTGTTACAGGGTCATGCCATTCGGTTTAAAGAATACAGGGGCAACTTACATGAGGGCCATGACCACCATTTTTCACGACATGATGCATAAAGAGATTGAAGTATATGTCGATGATGTCATCATAAAATCAAAGACACAGGCTGACCACGTGAATGATTTGAAAAAGTTCTTCAAACGGCTTCGAAGGTATGACCTTAAGCTCAATCCAGCCAAATGTGCGTTTGGGGTTCCATCTGGGAAATGTCGGAGAGGCATCGAATTGTATCCATCTAAGATAAAGTCCATTCGAGATCTGCCACCCCCGAAGAACAAAAAGGAGGTCATGAGTTTGCTCGGAAGGTTGAACTACATCAGTAGGTTCATTGCTCAGCTCACAACCACGTGCGAGCCCATCTTTAAGTTGCTGAAAAAGGATGCTGCAATCAAGTGGACAGACGATTGCCAAAATGCTTTTGACAGGATCAAAGATTATCTATCAAAACCCCATGTACTGGTCCCACCTGAACCTGGTAGGCCTTTGTTTTTATATCTATCGGTGATGGATAATTCTTTTGGATGTGTTCTGGGGCAACATGATGCGACATGCAAAAAGGAATAAGCAATATATTATTTGAGCAAGAAGTTCACAAATTATGAGGTTAAGTACACCCTTTTAGAAAGGACATGTTGTGCTTTGACTTGGGTCACTCAGAAGTTGAGACATTATCTTTTGGCCTATACTACTTACCTCATATCCATAATGGATCCTCTGAAGTATATTTTTCAAAAGCCAATGCCCACCGGCAGGCTCGCAAAATGGCAAATCCTGCTTACAGAGTTCGACATCGTCTATGTCACTCGCACTGCAATGAAAGCACAGGCTTTGGCCGATCATTTGGCAGAGAATCCAGTTAATGATGAGTACAAGCCACTTACCACATACTTCCCAGACGAAGAGGTCAACTCAATAGAGGAAGTAGTTCCAGATGACAACCCTCTATGGAAAATGTATTTTGATGGAGCTGTCAATATCAAAGGAGTTGGGATCGGGGCAATCCTCATCTCACCTATTGGACAGTATTACCCTGCAACAGCCAGACTTCGGTTCTTCTATACCAATAATACGGCAGAATATGAAGCATGTATCATGGGTTTGAAAATGGCCCTCGATCTGGATGTGCATGAACTATTAGTTATGGGAGATTCTGACTTGCTTATCCGGCAAGCCCAAGGTGAATGGGAGACTCGAGACATCAAGCTTATTCTATACAGACAATGTGTACAAGATTTGAGCAAAAGATTCAAATCCATCGAGTTCAGGTACATTCCCAGGTTTCACAACGAGCTAGCAGATACTTTGGCTACTTTAGCCTCGATGCTCCCTTATCCGGGAAACACCCATATCGATCCACTAAAAATCCAAGTTCGGAATCAACACGGTTACTGCAATACAATTGAGATAGAACCAGATAGTGAACCATGGTATCATGACATAAAACGATTCCTGAAAATGAGAGAATACCTAGAGCACGCTAAGGGAGATCAAAAAAGAACTATAAGGAGGCTCGCCAGCGGTTTCTTCCTGAGTGGGGAAATTTTGTACAAAAGAACCCCAAATTTGAACTTGTTGAGATGCGTAGATACAACAGAAGCTGAGCGGATCATGAGTGAAGTACATTCGGGGGTATGCGGACCTCACATGAATGGATATGTTTTGGCGAAGAAGATTCTGCGGGCAGGGTATTATTGGCTTACAATGGAGCGAGATTGCTTCAAGTTTTGTTCGCAAGTGTCACCAATGCCAGATTCATGGTGACCTGATTCACTCGCCACCTTCAGAGTTGCATCCCATGTCCTCTCCTTGGCCTTTCGTTGCTTGGGGAATGGATGTTATTGGGCCAATTGAGCCAAAGGCTTCAAATGGGCATAGATTCATTTTGGTTGCAATTGATTACTTTACCAAGTGGGTGGAAGCCGTCACTTTCAAAGTAGTCACCAAGAAAGCAGTGTTAGATTTTGTTCATTCCAACATCATCTGCCGCTTTGGTATCCCAAATACCATTATCACTGACAATGCAGCCAATCTCAATAGTCATTTGATGAAGGAAGTATGCGAGTAATTTAAAATTATGCATCGCCATTCTATCCCTTACCGGCCAAAAGCCAATGGAGCTGTTGAAGCGGCGAACAAGAACATCAAGAAGATTCTTAGGAAAATGGTCCAAGGCTCGAGACAATGGCATGAAAAGTTGCCTTTTGCTCTTTTGGGATACCGCACGATTGCTCGCACATCGGTTGGTGCAACTCCTTATCTGTTGGTATATGGGATAGAAGCTGTAATACCGGCTGAAGTTGAAATTCCCTCTCTTCGGATCATTGTGGAGTCGGAGATTGAAGATGCAGAATGGGTAAAGACCCGATTAGAACAACTAATGTTGATTGATGAGAAACGGCTAGCAGCAGTGTGCTTTGGCCAGTTATACCAGCAAAGAATGGCACGCGCTTACAACAAGAAAGTGCGTCCAAGGTACTTCGAGGTAGGCCAACTCATCCTGAAATGCGTTCTTCCACACCAAGTAGAAGCTAAAGGAAAGTTCGCCCCAAACTGGAAAGGACCCTACATCATCAAGAAAGTGTTACCAAAAGGGGCCTTGCACTTGGTAGATGAAGAAGGACGGGTACCAGATATGACTATTAATGCAGATACAGTCAAAAGATATTATGTGTGATATATACCCACTGTGGAACTTTCGCGCATGATTTTCTTAGATCGAGATGACGAAGGCTACCATTGCTCGCTATTCCAAGAAAGTGTCCCCCTTTTGTTACCCCTTTTTAAGTTGTATTTCTCTTCTTCCTTTGTTTTCCACTTTTTGGAACATGTGTACTTAAAAAATAAAAATAAAAAGAGCAAATTTTCTGAGTCATTGAACTACGTCTGACCTGATTCCGAAAGGATATGTAGGCAGCCTTACCCTGGGTTCGGTCCCATTGCAACAAAAATCCATATTCCCAATACTCCAAAACTAGGGCACAAGTTTGTTTTTATCTTACGGTTTTTCCGGTAGAAACAGTTCCAAAGGTTGTAATTCAGTTCAAGGTTCCTTTCGACTTTTCCTGTTAAGAACTTCTGATCGATCTTTGAGAATACTTGAAGTCCACATGCCAGGGGCATCAGCCAACCTTTCGCGTGTCGTATCTTAGTGAAAAAAAAAAAAAAAGAAAAAGAAATGAGAGAGTCTTATCGGTGAAAACTCGTATGGGCACTGTAAGGCGACGGTGATTAGAGAAATGAGAGAGGTCAGTTAGCAAAAACCCGCAAAGGGCGCTACTAGCCGGATGAGGGTCTTCCATGCTCCGACATGAGCACAACTAAGACAGTTTCAAGATGAATATTTGCGACGTATTTTGAGAATTAGACAGCTCAGACAGATCAGGCGCCCAGTCCAAAATGCATGTCATGATTCATTAAAGTCGGCACATATCTCCAGATAAGTCTCCTTATTTCTCTCCCCGAAAGGGACACCTTTTATTTAGACACAATTCCCCTTTTCATTTCCAATTACTTTTCTATTCTTTTCCATAATTTTTCTTAGATTCCCTTTTGGTCTAATCTTGCATCAAAACCAAAGCAAAAATGGCTGCAAAAATGGCTACAGTTTCCCCGTAATACCAAGCATAATTTGGAGCATATACAGCAGTGATGAAGGCAGGAATCCATATGTGATCTCTTTTGATAAGGCGGACAAAGTGTCTTAAAGAAACTAAAAAGGTCGCTTAAGCAAGACTTGCTTCATGGGAAAAGTTGATAAGCACTACAGACAAACATTGGTTCTAGGTGAAAGACAACTAAGTTTGATTTTAAAGGAAAATTGCCTTGCCTTAGGGACAAGGATTAGCGGTACCATGGACATCCGGGTATGAAACAAACAGGGGCAACGTCAGAAAGACAATGTCTCTAGAAAGGGATACAGAGTATTCGGGAACCTCGGTATCACATTGACAAAATCAGTTCTTCGACAGCGGAGGGGTGAATTCAAACTACTAAGGGCATCAAGGCCACAAACCGACCACCACTTTCAAAACTCACAATTTTTCTTTGTTTGCAGCATGAACAAAATAGTGAAGAATGGTGATTTCTAAAGGACGAATGTCACCAAAGGTAAGTTTCCTCAAAATCTCCACTTTCCTTTATTTTTAGCATGCATAACTATTGTTCATACCTCTCATTTTCATAGCTTAACCCAGGTAGAACTTTTTCGCCTAGGGGGATTCAGCTCATAGTTTCGGGTAGAAGCACTCTTCGCCCAGACTGTTTTTTGTTGCTTAACCCATGTAGAACATTTTCGCTTAGGGGGATCCAGCTAACAATTCCGGGTAGAAGTACTCTTCGCCCAGGTTGTTTTTCATAGCTTAACCCAGGTAGAGCCTTTTCGCCTAGGGGGATCCAGCTCATAGTTCCGGGTAGAAGCACTTTTCGCCCAGGCTGTTTTAGGTGCTTAACCCAGGTAGAACATTTTCGCTTAGGGGGATCTAGCTAACAATTCCGGGTAGAAGTACTCTTCGCCCAGGTTGTTTTTCATAGCTTAACCCAGGTAGAGCCTTTTCGCCTAGGGGGATCCAGCTCATAGTTCCGGGTAGAAGCACTTTTCGCCCAGGCTGTTTTAGGTAGCTTAACCCAAGTAGAACATTTTTGCCTAGGGGGATCCAGCTCATATTTTCGGGTAGAAGTACTATTCGCCCAGGATTGGTTTTTGTAGCTTAACCTAGGTAGAACCTTTTCGCCTATGGGGATGCAGCTCATAGTTTCCGGATAGAAATACTATTCGCCCAGGATTGTTTTTCATAGCTTAACCCAGGTAGAGCCTTTTCGCCTAGGGGGATCCAGCTCATAGTTCCGGGTAGAAGCACTTTTCGCCCAGGCTGTTTTAGGTAGCTTAACCCAGGTAGAATATTTTTTCCTAGGGGGATCCAGCTCATATTTCCGGGTAGAAGTACTATTCGCCCAGGATTGGTTTTTGTAGCTTAACCTAGGTAGAACCTTTTCGCCTATGGGGATGTAGCTCATAGTTTCCGGGTAGAAATACTATTCGCCCAGGATTGTTTTTTTGTAGCTTAACCCAGGTAGAACCTTTTCACCTAGGGGGATCCAGCTCATAGTTCCGGGTAGAAGTACTCTTTGCTCAGGTTGTTTTACATAGCTTAACCCAGGTAGAACCTTTTTGCCTAGGGGGATCCAGCTCACAGTTTCGGGTAGAAGTACTTTTCACCCAGGTTATTTTTCGTTGCTTAACCCAGGTAGAACCTTTTCACCTAGGGGGATCCAGCTCATAGTTTCGGGTAGAAGTACTCTTCGCCCACGTTGTTTTTTGTAGCTTAACCCAGGTAGAACCTTTTCACCTAGGGGGATCCAGCTCATAGTTCCGGGTAGAAGTACTCTTCGCTCAGGTTGTTTTACATAGCTTAACCCAGGTAGAACCTTTTTGCCTAGGGGGATCCAGCTCACAGTTCCGGGTAGAAGTACTTTTCGCCCAGGTTATTTTTTCGTTGCTTAACCCAGGTAGAACTTTTTCGCCTAGGGGGATCCAGCACATAGTTCCGGGTAGAAGTACTCTTCGCTCAGGTTATTTTTTGTAGCTTAACCAAGGTAGAACCTTTTCACCTAGGGGGATCCAGCTCATAGTTTCGGGTAGAAGTACTCTTCGCCCACGTTGTTTTTCGTAGTTCCGGGTAGAACCTTTTTGCCTAGGGGGATCCAGCTCACAGTTCCGGGTAGAAGTACTCTTCGCCCAGGTTGTTTTTCGTAGCTTAACCTAGGTAGAGCCTTTTCGCCTAGGGGGATCCAGATCATAGTTTCGGGTAAAAGTACTATTCGCTCAGAATGTTTTACGTAGCTTAACTCAGGTAGAATCGTTTCGCCTAGGGGGATCCAGCTCATATTTCCGGGTAGAAGTACTCTTTGTCCAGTTTTGTTTTTCATAGTTTAACCTAGGTAGAACTTTTTCACCAATGGGATTCAACATTCTTTTTTCCAGTAATATAGGGCACCAACCCCTGGTTACATTTCCTTTTCAGTAATACATGGCACCAACCCCTGGTTACATTTCCTTTTTAGTATAGGGTACACCAATCCCCGATCTCCTTACCAGTATAGGTTACACCAATCCCTAGCTGTGTTCTCCAATATAGGATACTTCATTCCCTAGTTGATTTGAGCTTAAATGCATGGTACACTACTCCCTGATATCATTGCCAATATAGGGTATCCCATTCCCTTTCCACATTTTCCCGACATAAGGTACACCAATACTTAGTTGAGACATTCTTTTGGGATCATGACCTTTTCAGGGTACACCATTCCTGTTCTTTTATTTTTTTTCAATAAAGAAGTAGTTTAGAATTTTTGTTACAATAACTCACGAAATTTTTCTAGTGAAAACTGGGACAGAAAAATTTCGTTCGTTTGTTTGTTGTGATGTCTGAGCAGGTTTTACCTTGAGGCACATGGTTTGAGATGAACAAAAGAAAAGTCTCAATCCAAAATAAAGAAAAGAAAAGGAAAAGAAAGTGAATCCAAATGCAGAAGCAGATGGAAAGGATATGGACTGCTCAAAACCTGACTGAAGTTACGAGCTTCACATTTCCCGTTTTGCTCAGAAGAAGCCGTAGAAGAATGAATTAGCACCTACAGCTAGCAAGCATCAAGGTTCAAATCAGAGTTTGAATGAACAACCAGTCAAAATTCAAAATCAAGCTTCAAAAGATTTGTAGATAGGAATCTTGTAACTCATAGTTGATAGGCTTGTTTAGTTTCTTTCAATTTTGATGTAATAGCAAGACCACAGACCGGAGCCTCGACAGAACCTCACTCGACACTCCAATTCATCATTCCATCACTATCCTTGAACTACACGTGACCTGATTCCCTTATAACCCGGGATATGTAGGCAGTCCAAAACCAGGACTCGGTTGTACCTTTTTCTTTTATTTTCTTCCTCTTTTGAGTAACGATATGGTCAAAACTTAGTCACACAGCTCACTTTATCTTTGCCTGAAAAATTTTAATATTTCCGAGCAAAGAGGGGCATGCTGTGAGCACTTAATTTTTTACCGTGCTTGAATATTTCCCGCTCCCTTCTTCCCAGGCGTGTCCCCACTCCATTTTCTTTTGTCCCCCATGCTTGTCCCCCATACTTGTCCCCCATGTTTTATGCTTTGTCCCCCATGTTTTGTCCCCCCATGCTTGCTTTGTCCCCCCATGCTTTGTCCCCACATGCTTCCCCACTCACAACCCCCCACATCTTCCCTATTCACAAAAGAAGAAGGAACGAATCCCTCCCCCTTGAAAAAGAACCGGACGATCTCATTTTTACCCGGACGAATTTCATTCTCACGGCGAAAACACACAGATTCACATCTCTGAAAATACACATACCCAAAAGCACTTAGTACCAAAAAAAAAAAAAAAAAGTCCCAAAATTAGCTCTAAAACCCAGCAAGAAGCAACTCTGTTTTCCAGCCCAAAAACAGCTGAAAATGCAGCCATGAAACCCCAGTTCCGAAACCAGTCCAAAATATCATGAAATCTCAACGTGTCCGCCCTCACAACAGTCTCTCTACGGGTCAGTGAAGGGATCGAGTCCATCGAGGTCGACGTGGGAATTCTTCGGCTGAAGGTTCCTGTTGGTTGAGCTTATTTGTTGCTCATTTTGGTCGCCGCCTTGTCCGGTCGATTGGATTCATTAGCTCGAAGCTCTTGTCCGACATTTGTATCTGTGGTACAACTTTGTTGAAGGAGTTTTCGTTATTAATCAATTGGAAAATCAATTTTGGCTTCACAAAAGGTCCAGTTCCTTAATTACTTTTATTTTTATACTATTCTATTAGTGGATAAATATTTTATAAAAGTGTTTTCTTGTTCTGTTTGAAAATCCTTGAATGTTGCCATATATTAATGTGTGTTAGCATGCCTTAAAGATTACTGATTGTTGAATACGATTTGTCTCATAAAATAAGTTAAGTTACTAAATGAGCTCACAGTTATTTATTTGGAGTTGGACATGGGATATTCGAATAATCGAATTGCTTCTGTTTGTTTAATAACTTGAAAGGAAGATAGAAAATTTTGATGACAAAAGAAGAGATATTTAGAAAAAGGCAATTTTAGATTCTTGGGCCAAAAGACTTCTCTCTTTAAGAATTATTTTTATGCTTGATTTAAAATAAAGTTAGAATTGGTTTTTTGAATGAACATTAGTGACTGTAGAATTGAAAAGTGATAGACTTTTAATGCTTAAATTTTTTAATTTGGGAATAACTCAACATGCATAGTTGCTTTAGGCGTGCTTATAATTTATTGTCATGATTATGTACACGTTCACGTGACATGATTATGATTCTCAAAATAAATTAAGGTATGCATTCACGCAATTTTGACAAAACAATCTTAATAATTAATAAAGTGTTATTAGTTGTGTACACGTACTCGTGATATGATTTTGGCACAATAAATAAAATAAATTCACACACACGATTTGTTTCAAAGATAATTTTATATTTTAATAATAAAAGCGGACATAGATAAAATATGAAAATCAATAAATCACAGTTTGTCCAAAATTAATTCAAGCCAATTTTAGTCAATAAAGCGACCGTGCTAGAACCACGGGACTCGGGGAATGCCTTACACCTTCTTCCCGGTCAACAGAATTTCTTACCCGGACTTTGTTTTGCAGACCAATAATAAAAGAGTCAAATCTTCCTTTGACTAGGGATTCAAACAAAAGGTGACTTGGAACACCCAAAAAAAAATATTAATTCCAAGTGGCGACTCTATAAATAAAATAATCCCTATTCAAGTTTGTCATTTTAATTGGAGAAACTCTTTAACCCACCATCCACAATAATGCACACATTATTTTTGGGGGCATAAAAGGGGTGTGACAGAGCTTATTAATCATGTCTAATTGATTGTATAAATTGAAGAAAATGTGATTAAAAAGACTATTTTGGAAAAACAGAATTGGGATGCACTAAGTTTGGTAGACTTCCCACAAACAATGGTCTGTTTAGTACGTAGAATATAATGGTGTAGTGTAGGCCATTAACTATATAGACCATGATGAAAATGTAGAAAGTGAAAAAGTGTTATTTTCAACCACCCATATCAGGATCTCGCCTGCCTTTTAACCTTTCTACTCTTCCGATTTCAATCATAGTTTGATTCGACACGGAGTTTAAGAAAAAAAAAAAAAAAAAGACTTTTGAAATTGATGGTCTTAAAAGCTTAAGGGATAAAAGCTTTGTGGAGTCACCTATATTCTATTTTGTGTGTTTTGTATCCCGTTTTTCTGAGGAAGGTTCATGACACCTTTTCAGTTGTCTAATTAGTCACGTGGGTTGAGTAATCCTTTCCACGGTTCATTTTTCTTATGTATCGCAATTGAGTCTGTGGCTTATTAGATCATTGTGGCGTCATATGAGACTTTTTGTCATGTCTGAGGTGGCTTATTGCCTGAGCAGCTTATACTAAGTGAGACAAGGTTATTGGATCCGAGATCAGTACGATCTGATTATATGAAGTATAATAAAGAGCAAACACCATTATTTGATCCATAATGAGGCAATGATTCTTTTCAGAAAGAGAAAACTCAATAATTTATTGGCACAACAGTTGGTTATGAATTTCTACACATTTCTTCCGTCGTGAAAGCCGTTAAAAAGTTTGAATACGAATTATAGATATCATGAGCAGAAGAAAGGTGAAAGGCAGGTGAGATCCTGATATGGGTGGTTGAAAGGCAACACTTTACAATATTGTAGTGGTGAAAATTGCTCTTTTTGTCACTTTCTACATTTTCATCATGGTCTATAGTTAATGGCCTGCACTACACCATTATATTCTACTACATACTAAATAGACCATTGTTTGTGGGAAGTCTACCAAACTTAGTGCATCCCAATTCTGTTTTTCCAAAATAGTCTTTTTAATCACATCTTCTTCAATTTATACAATCAATTAGACATGACTAGTAAGCTCCGATTCATGAGTTTTTTAACGTCCCAATGTCACGCATAAGCTTTATCGAATTGTCTGAACGATGATATTTTATTTCTGAGTAACAGTAAAATTCAAACTCATGAGTTTTACTTGATGTGGTAGTACATATTCCAAACTCTTTTTTCCCCTTATTTATAGTAGGTGTTAAATTGTGTAAATAATAATATTTTATTAATCGGTGAAAATGAGACTAGAACCCACAACTTTACCTAATACACTATCCTAAATTGTGTCATTACTCTTGTCAAAAGTTAAACTATAGTAGTAGTTTATTTGACTCTGTAGTTTCAGTTTCTGTCCATCTTTTAATAAGTTTGCACTTGAGGATTCGGGTTTGATTTGGTTTCATCTTCTTCTTCTTCTCTCTTTTCTTTTTTTTTTTTTTTTTTTGGCTCTTATTTTCCTTTTTTTATTTTATTATTTCTCTTTCCAAATTTATGTCCTTTTTTGGTGATAAACAAGAGGAAGATACCTCGAAAAGCCATTGACTAATTCAAGGGAGATTGACAGGAATAACCCCCATAAAGGCTGATTTTAGCGGAATATGTGAAAACTTTCGGTAATGTAGTGAACGAGATGCAAATTGGAGAAGAAAATGCAGCAGCAATCTTTTAAATTATTCATCAAAGTCTACTTGTACCAGATTAGTACGACTTTGTGTTATCTGCAAGCGGCCTATCTGTTAAATTATTCATCAAAATCTACGTGATTGGTATAATTTATTTGTGTTATTCAACAAATTATTTTTCAAAATTATAATTTGATACATAACAGTATGACAAAATGATAGAACTTTAGCAATAAATATTATATTACTATATAGCATTTAGTAAAGAATCTTACCATTGGTAGATCTTAGTTGAAGCTACACAACAGAGAGGATGCGTAGCTATTTTTTAAATACCACCAATTTAGAGATATTCCCACTAAAACCAGCCCCATGCGAGGCCACGCCGCGCAATTGTTTTTTAATTCAATCCACAGTAACTGCAAATTGCAAGAAAAAGTCTCCTTCACCGACCAAATGAGTTAAGCACACATTAAATTAACAATATGACCAAAACTTTAGCCAAAAGAAAAGCAAGCTAAGCACTGCCCCTTCAATATCTTTTTAGGTGAATGAATACACTTGCTAATTTGTAAAGTTCCTACCTACGTTAGATATTTCCTTACCATTTTTTTTTTTTTGAGAATATGAAAGGCCATTTGAAAATTCTTTAGTAATAGCGTGTCTAATACAAGGTGGTTTTTCGTAAAGCTTAGAACTCTTTCCAAGACTTTTTTTTTTTGGGGGGGGGGGGGGGGGGGGGAATATTTGTAAAACTTCTGAAAAAATTAATATCATCCAAGCAAGTTTTATTTTACAATTTTTTTTCTTCTAAAAATTGCTTTAATGAACTTCGACATAGAGTTCTAAGAGATAGAAAGAGGTTGTTCGTCACCTCAATATGTTCTTCCCAAGATATGGTCCGTGACTCGTTTCCTACCAAATCATAATATCTAAGGTGGCTTTTAAAAAAAGAAGATTATCAGCAGCTGGTGTTTTGACCAGAACAATATATGTATATCATGTGTTTGCACATTAACCTTTAAAACTTAACCATAATTAATATGCATTAAAATTGATGCAAACACTGAGTGCAGATATGTATTTTCTGGGTGGGTAGAGTAAAATTGTATCGAGGGAAGGCTCCCAGCCCCAAGTCCGCCCACCCTTCCCCCCATTTTTATCCTTAGGAGAACTCCTGAAAATAATTTGTCCTCCAATATCCTGCAGGATTGTTTTGGTGCCCAATGCATATTGTGAAGATGTCAAGTGGCCAAAGGTTAAAGCCTGAGACACTTGTGATTTATAATTGATCTTTAAGGCTCAAGACTACTAGAGTAGCTTAAGTGCTAAGCCTGAGACAGATATGCTCCTTGTGCCTATGAAATGATCAAGACAGAAGTTGACAATCTGTGGGGTTTCATGAAAAGGAGTATTGATTTTCTTTCCACATTTATCACTCACAGATACAGAATGGAGAATTTTGTGCAGGTATAATCATATTATTTGAGAAGGGTTGACAAATATCTAGCATCTTGTGCAGATAAAACCGTATTACAGAAGAACCAATTATATTTAGTAACAAAACTAGGATTTGTAGATAGGAAGCTTCCCCTACTTGGAAGCTGCACTGGTAATGGAGCTTTTTCCCTTTAAGAAGTTGGCGTACCAGTATGCGGAAAGTTTTGGATACCTTGTTAATTCTTTGTCATCCAAATCTACATAGTAGAGGCCATAGCTCGGTCCATAGCCACCAAGTAACTCCAAACCATCTAAGAAGGACCAGGCGAAATACCCTCTTGTATCCGATCCATTCCTGCATTATATAGGTAGAGTGAACAAAAGAAAAGCTTTTTAGCCAAGTGCACATGAGAAAGGCTTAGTCTACATCAACTTGAAAAATGATTAAGAAAAGGAAAAAGTTATGCTCTTAACCAATTAACTTGCTGAATTAGCAATTAAGGCGCCTGCCTGTTGCCACAGTGCAAACAAATAAAATAAAGATTTTAAGTCTATGCATTGATGGTGTAAAAAGTATTTACACAAATCAGGTCACTTATAAGGTACAGGTAAGTTCTTATGACGAGCCTTAATTTGTAAACTAATAAAAATGACAACACTACACTGATCGCGTAAAATATCTTTACAAGGCCAATGTATGTAATTTAAATCCTACCCAACATGATTAAGATAGTTGTCTCAACATTTTAACTTGCAAGAGTGTATAACTTTCTGATTTGTTCAGTTCTTGGAAAGTGTTTTGCCAAATTTACAAGAGGCAAATAAGCTTGACCTTTCATCTCTTCCAAAGATAACATCAAAGATACGATTCAGAGCTCTCTCTCTCTGCCTGCATTACAGTCAATAACTTTGTTATAAGAGGTTTACCTTACAGCGTCAAGAACACTCCCAATGTAGGCATGCAAATATTCTATTCTTGCTGTGTC
Source organism: Nicotiana tomentosiformis (assembly GCF_000390325.3). Taxonomy (NCBI): domain Eukaryota; kingdom Viridiplantae; phylum Streptophyta; class Magnoliopsida; order Solanales; family Solanaceae; genus Nicotiana; species Nicotiana tomentosiformis. The sequence goes on along the minus strand of NC_090812.1, from coordinate 95,723,535 downwards.
ATTTAGTGTACCATTACGCCGAGTCTTTTGACCTGCTAAAACAAATCATTAACCATCTCAAACACTTTTCACTTCAGGAATTTGAAGAAAGTCGCAAGATTATGCTAACATCCTGAAATCTTACATTTGGAATTCAGAGGAAACTACAGTATAGCAGACATTGCAACTTCAAACTTCATCATATTTTTCCAGAGTACCCCACAACAGTAAGTGGGCTGCTTGGGGGGGGGGGGGGGGTTGGGTTACAGGGTGCTGAAATGTTGAGAGGTTGTAATCTGAGGGAGATCAAGCTTCCAAGATCATCATATAATCACCAAGTTCTTGAAAATAGAAAGATATGGATACAGTTTCCTGTTCTGACTTAGTAAAAAATAATGGAAGTTGTGTTCCTAGGAAACATAGATGAAGAGATCGCTATTTGAAAATGACTGTTTGAAGATCCTTTAAAAATTTGCTTATTTTGAAAAGTACTTTTGTCGAAAGGAGTTTAAGAAAAGTAGTTTGGGTATCTTTCCGAAAGTGCTTTAGAGTATCAAATTAAAACAAAGACATGTAGAGATTTGTTGTACAATTAGTTTTATTTAAATAGATAAATGATTTGAATTTTTTTTATGAGAGGTTTTAATTAACATATTCAATTTCTTTTAATTAAAAGTAAAAAATAAAATCAAAAAGTAGAGAGAGAGAAAGCATATTTATGGGACTTTGATCACAGATTTGTTGACGATAATTCATGAGGTTTGTGTTTGACCGTATGGTTGGGATAGTTTGGTAATATAAATTTTCGTAAAGGTATTTTTGTAATGATAACAAGTAAAAAACAACTTTTGTTTCTACTTCTAAAGAGAAGCTACATTATTTAGGGTCTGTTTGGAAAGCCACCTGGTAATTAGAATTGGTGTAATTACTAGGATAGTAATTACACAACAAAGTAATTACGACGACTTGTTTGTTTGTCATAACGTAATTATATTGTAATTACAAGCGTATTGTTTGTTTGCACAAGTGTAATTACACAGTTAGATTAAATTTTAAATGAAGTAATTATCAAAACTTAAAAGTTAATATAATAAATATATGCCTATAAATGATTTTTTATAAGTATAAATGATAATAGATTGGTATTTAAGATGCATATTTTTTCTTGAATATAAATTAATTAGTAATCATATATTTATAACTAATATTGTAAAAATAATTGATATATATTTTCCAAATTAATAATATATAGTTTAATTAATTATAAAAACTAAAAACATACGTTTTGTAAGAACATCATGGATTTCATGTTTGATAAAATAAATTAACATTTATAAATATATGTCATAACATCATTCATATGTTTGACAAAACTAATCTATCAATTCTAACTAAAAATGAACAACATGATTAACAAGTCAATACTATTAAAACAAGTAAATTAGAACCATAAATATATCATAATTTCAAACTCCAAAAAAAAAAAAAATAGTTTAACATATGTCAAATTCCAACATAATAAAAATAAGTTCCAATACAACTTAAGATTAGGAAACATAATAAGTTTATAACCTCATTCAACAACGAAATTTTACTTTAATGACATCACTCATTATATGGCACGTTTGTTAATGACTCATTATTTCTATTATTAGGAGATGTAGTTTCAAAAACTAGAATAATAATGCAGTTACGCTAAATGAAGAAAATAAAATAAATAAGAAATAAAATATACGAGCAATTATATGGAATCACAATATTAAAATTAAAAAAGAAATTTAAAAGTAAAACTAAACAAAAAATTAAAATAATGGAAATAAAAAGTTATAAAGAAAATAAATTAAAATAAAAACAAAAAGGAAAGAAATTAAAAAGTAACCTTGTAATTACCACCAATTCTCACCTCCCCTTGAGAATTGGAGAGTGTAATTACGCCTCTCAAATTACACGCAATTCCATGCTTACCAAGTAAGACAAACATGCCAAACTGTGTAATTACACCCAATTATCCAAATCCAATTCGTAGATGGCTTTCCAAACACGCTCTTAGCTTCTTCCACACAGCAGAAAATAGCCTCTTCTACTACTTAAAAACACTTATCTTTCACAAAAGCTTGTCCAAATACCCTGACTCTCCAAAATAAGCACTAGTAGTAGTTTTCCTATGCTGGCCAAACAGGCTAGAAGTGAAACCAGGTTATACATGCTTTACTTTGAGTAGATTGTCCGTAGTGGTTGAAGTTTCCAGGTTGTAGGGACAAATTTGGCTTATAGTAGGCACAGTGACGGATCCAGAATTTTCATCAAGGGATGTCAAAATATAAATAATTAAATATATCGAAAAGTCAAGGGGAGTCAAAGCATAGCAAATATACATAAAATAAAATAAAAAATTATCTAGAAAAATAGTGTAATTTTCCGGCGAAGGACTTACCCCTTGCTTCAATGTGGCTCCGCCACTGAGTAGGCATCAGCCTCTATATATATTTACTGAATAAGGCAAAACATTGCTAGAGCACACAGGTGTAAGAACCCACAAATTGCATGCAAAAGCATAAAATCAAAAGAGAGGACGTGATTGGAGAGGACGCACCATTTTCCTGAATGTAAATCGGCGGGTTGCCATAAGCTTCTTTTAAGTACTCCAGAAATTCATAAAGACCAGAAGGTATAACTGGATACTAAAGTCAAACAATGTTTAAGTGACAGAATGTGTAAATCTTGAAAACATCACATAAGAACTTATGTTAGAGGCCTCACCTGATCTGCTGCCAATGCCCCGACTGCAGAAACCCATAAAAGGTAAAATTAGAGAGCTCACTGATATCACCTAATCCATCATAAGCAGATAAAATAATAAACTATGCAAGAGATAATTTGAATGAAGTCGGATAAACATCCAGATGAAACTGAGTTAGCAAACGGTTAAAATATGAGAGAGTGATCTTTATTTAGGGTGTGTTTGGCATGACGGAAAATATTCTTATTTTCTAGTGTTTGGTTGAGAAAAATATTTTTTGGAGAAAACATTTTCTGGGGGAAAAATGAAATGACTTTCCTCACCTTCGGGCGGAAGTCGTTCTCCTTCACAACTATCTTAACTCCTAACTTAATATTACTGCTTTGACCAACATTTAAACATTATTACCAACTTTAATACTCAAAAGTTTCATCAAAAACAGTACTCAAATTTGCTATTAATTTTATCAATCTTTAATAAATGTTCTTTTTTTCCAGAAAAATACTTCTGTTCTCCAACCAACCAAACACCGAAAAACTTTTTCCAAAAATAAATCATTTTCCAAAAAATACTTTCTGAAACAGTGGCTTCCACTAGGGGTGGCAAACTGGCAGGTCGGATCGGATATGGGCGGGTCGAAAATGGGTAATGCAAAAACGGATAAAATATCCGACCCGAACCATATTTAATACGGATAGAAAACGGGTTAACTGACGGATAATATGGATATCCATATTATCCATGGCTTGTTGAATATGATCACTTTGGAAAGAATTCTTATTCTCCCAAACTTGAAGAACCCAAAATTTGAGTCTTTACAAATGTAAAAGTCAAACTCATTAGTTATCCATTTTCTAAGCAGATAATATGGTTCTTATCCATATTTGACCCGTTTTTAAAAAGTTCATATCCAACCCATTTTTTAGTGGATAATATGGGTTGATAACTGATTTTTTTATCCATTTTGCCACCACTACGTCATACCAAATACAATCTTAGTTAGCACAGGATTTCATACGTGAGATATCTGCTTCTATGTCAGCACTAAAGTCCCTGCTATGCTTTTCAATGCTGGAAGACCTGTCCTTAACAGATGCTGTTGTGTAGTGGTTTAGGCCAATGAAATCAACTGAGCCCATAACTAGCTTAGCTTCATATTTGGTGAAGCTTGGAATCCTTGTCCCAGCAGCCTTCTTCATTACAGAGGGATAGTCTCCAAATATTAAAGGATTCATTATCCTGCAGCCAAAGTTGGAACAGGAGAATATGGTAAACAAACATATTACTTGCAAATACAGGATAAAAAGATTGAGTTGTAAGCCCATCTCATCTAAAAGCATAAGTTGTTAGAGAGAGCACATTTTTATATACTTAGGTCATCAACATGCTCCTTACGTTAGGGTCTGATTCTTTTTGTGAATTTTTATTTATTTATAATAGGAGAGGACGAACTTGAGCTCAATACTTCTGTCTGCTTTGTACCATATTGAATTGCGTAATCATCTTATCTAAAAGTTTAAATTATTAGATAGCACATTTTCATATACTTTTTTTTATAACTGACGCATGGTTTGAAACTCGGTAATGGGCACGTCCCTCTACCCTTCTCCACCTAAATATCAAGCTTTTGTCAGTTGGTTGGTTCACATACGTGATGTACCCCTAACCCACACATCACCCGCTGAGCTCTTACCACTAGATGAAAGCCTTGGGGGCATGTGTTTATATACTTAATTATGTCCTTTAAAAAAGTGTAATATTGATATGCCTGCTAGGCAAGAGTTTACCTGTCAGAAAGATATACTTCTAATCAGTCAATGAAATTCAAAAACTCACCAACCAGTATAAAATTCATTGGCTCTTTCTGCTGCATTTACATCAGCCCTTGAATTTGTGTAAGGTACACACCATAAACCATATATATTAAATCCCACGAGACCATGTTGGGTGGACTGCATTGCAAAATTTTGCTGTCATTAGTAAGCACGTCTTAAAGTAAATTTGTTCACTCACAAGTAGTAGAAGGGACTGGAAATGAGAAAGGATATACTTACATGACCACAAAGACCAGTACTTTCATCAAAGAAACAGGAGTAGAGAAGAAGGAAAGAAGTTTTCCTCAAAGCACTTAAGCCATACAATGCCAAACATCCAAGATTACAAACTAACTTGCTATCTAAACTAGTTTGCACATGTGTGTCGCACATAGTACTAACGGGAACGAAATGAATATTTTCTTATTTGCTAAATTTAAATAAATACATACAAATGTTAGATAAATTATTATTTATCAAACTTATTACCCAATCACCCTTTATAGCATAACCAACATCCTCCAAATAGAAGGAACATGAGGTGATAAAATTCCCCTCTAAATTGGTGAAAATTGATCAAACTATAAGAAAAATAGGGAATGTTCATACTATAGCCTCAGAACAATAAAAAACCAAAACATTAAATCATTGAAACTTCAATAATTATACGGATGAAAGTTATTTAAGTGACCAGATTGCTTCTATATTGAAATCTTTGAATCTTACCTTGTAATTTCTCCTGTACAATTTCATTGCAGATGAATGTGCAAGTAACATGTTATGAACAACAATATAAGGCTCAGTAGACGAATTCCCTCTAGAGCAATTAACTCCAAAAGGTGGAGAACAGCGTCCCGGAGGAGTGATGCCAATATCATAACCTCCGATCGCAAATATATTGGCCTCGTTAATGGTGGTCCAATACATCACCCGGTCACCAAATTCCTTGAAGCATACCTCTGCATATGCAGTGAAGTCCTTCCTAAAGTCGATATCAAATTCTACTGTTGAAGTTAATCGTATCTGATGGACTGATACTAAAACTGATATATGAGTAAACAGGTTAAAAATAAGCTATAGACATACACAATCTTTCGGCTTAACCATCCCCCGTATTCATCTTCAAGTACCTGCGGTAGATCACTGTGAAATAGTGTAACATGTGGTTGAATACCTGCAATATTAAAAGATATGAAACACTTTTAATACACTCTTCAGAGGAATCTCGAAGTGCAGTTTTTTGCTTTTCTTTTTTCTCTATATGTGTAATCGACAAAAAGTACTGAAATTGCCAAGAAATTTGGTATGACCGTGGCTGATAAGTTCATCAATGTAATTGTTGTAAAACTGTAAACCCTTTGGATTTATAGGTCCTCTTCCACCTGGAAAGAGAACAAACACGGCATCAAAGGGGATGGAAATAAGAGAATAACGTGAGGTGTTTTCAAGTAGTATCAAGGGGCTAAACCTACCAGGAATAAGTCTAGACCATGAAATAGAGAACCTGTAGGCTTCTAAGCCTGTGTCGACCATAAATAGGACATCTTCCTGCCACGGAAATTTGATGAACTCAAAATCCCTTTCTTTAGGAAAAAACTGATTGAACTTAAGTGCTACCAACTTTTTACAAGACGTAAAGAACAAACCATTTCTTGAAGACCAAAATGGGCAGCCCGGTGCACTAAGCTCCCGCTAGCGCGAGGTTCAGGGAAGGGCCGGACCACAAGGGTCTATCGTACGCAGCCTTACCCTGCATTTCTGCAAGAGGCTGTTTCCACGGCTCGAACACGTGACCTCCTGGTCACATAAACTAAAAATAACAAAGACACTACCCCGAACCTAAGATTATGCTATTGTGCGAAGGACTTAACTATGTAAGATCAATTTTAAGAAGCTTAAGCAAATAAGATTCAAGAGTAAGGCTTAAAGAGGCAGAGGCTTAGTTAAATGCTTTTTTTGGCATGTTGTTAAGAGAATGGAAGATAGGAACTTGTAAGAAGTTCAATTGATTCTAAATCCTAAGAATGAAACTGAACAGTTCTCTCAGTTGCTTTTCAAGGAAATCAGTGTGCTACTGATTCTTCATCTATAATTGCTTGTTGTACTTGTCCATTTTAGCTTTGATGTCAATTAAACTTACATGCAAACTACTCTCTCCTTTAACTGCTGATGGCACTGAAATTTGTTATACCGTGTTACTTCATAGCAGTCGGGGGGAGGGGGGAGATTTCAAAAGAATCAGATTGAAACAGAGTGATTGTACACACCTTGTATTTGTGGTACAGATCACATGCTATGTCTCCATTGGCTCCACCAGAAAAACCTGGAAGCAATAACTTGAAATATCATATGCCAATCTGCATTAATCTAACTCACAGCATTTGTTTCCTAATAAATAGACTCTAAATTTAAAAGAAAGAAGTGCTCCACATATAAATGATTGTCCAAAAACAGACATATAAATGTACAACTTTCCGTAGTAGTATGCCAGTTTTCTGCACCATAATCAGTGATTGATTGTGCATCACCGAACAACTTCAGTTTGGCAAGAAGCAACTGAATTATAATAAATGAGGGATATTCTTAAATTAGGAAAGAAAATAAAAAGAGGATGTGTTGGCTTTATCACACATTCAACTTCTCATACATGGAATAGACAAGACTTATTGAGGTTAAAAGATGAAATTTCTCACAAAGCCATATATTATGATTATGCTTTAAATTATTGAAGAGTAAAATGGCCTTAAAATCTCAATTTCCTTTAACTTGTGTTTCTGGTTGCTCCACTACCGTAGATGGAAAAAATGACATTTCAGTCAGGCAATTGTAAAAGGATGTAACAAAGTCTCCGGCATAACAACTATGTAACGCTCACGAGTCACGATGGAAGGGGGCTGATGAAAGCGGATTTAGGAGAATGACTGACATGCTTCTAGGGTGTCAAGCTTATGAAGAAAGGGTGTATATGACACTTAATGCAAATCCCACATCGGAAATGAAGCTCCCGTTTGGCCATAGATTTTGATTACTTTTTTTGAATTTTTTTTTAAAACACTGTTTGTTCATAGAATATTATCAGTTTTTGAAAGAAAAAAAAAATTCTAAGTTCCCAAAAACTGGTTTAGGGCAACTTTTGGGTGAAGTTTTTTCTTTCACTCACAAAACTTCAAGTTTTTTTCTAATAAAATGCATGTACAAACACAATTTCAACTTCCACAAATTATTTTTCAACACAACTTCAAATTTTTGTTTTTCAAGTTTCAACCAAATCTATATCCAAACGCTAGCGAAGAAGAAAATGAAGTGCTATATAAGACAGTACAAGTTCACATAGTATCTTATGCTTTTGGGCTCGATATGACATAGCTCAAGTGACAAATCCAAGAACCGGTCAGGCCAAAACAGACAATACGAACCATGATTTGGGCTGTAAGACAAACTATTACTGAATTTCAAGATTAATGGGACTATAAAGAGGTCAAGGATGCGAAGCGCATACAGACCAGCATGAGCAAAAGTGTCCCAAATGCTAGGTGTCCTTCCATCTTCAAATGCTTCCCCTTCAACCTTTTCTCAAATATAACCAATCAAAGAGTAAACAATTACTATTCATCAATTACAAACTGATTATTGAAAAAAAAGAAGGAAGAAATCTTTTAACTGACTTGATAGGCAGAAGTTCCAGCACCAAAAACAAAACCAGGGGGAAAGTCAGCTCTGCTATAGTGATCTGTACCAAAGACTATCACCAATAAACATTGGATTGAAACAAGCAGCAGCAGAAAACAGTAGTTGGATTGCAGATTTTGAAGCATCATCCTTAATGGATGGCTATTATTAACTCCTCTTACCCACATATACCCTCAAAACTTATTGTATTTCTTGACCCATATATTTGTTAAGTTCCAGTAAACTATGAAAGACAACAATAAGACAACAATGGAAGTGTATGATAGGGACATTTTCCATAGTTTGCAAAGAGAGGGACAAAACGTTGATGTAGAAGTGTATGATTGGGACATTTTCCAGCAAGAGATTTTTTTTTTTTTTTTTTTTCCCCTCCCCTAACAATTTTGAAGTGTTAGACATCGCACAAGCAAATTTTGACAAAACTTTTCTCGTCCGCTGTTTTTCCTTTCAAAAGTCTCAGCTTTGACGTCACTACTTCCTAATTCTACAATCCACCCTTCCCAGAAAAAAATGCATTTTTTTGTATTTGGTATCGTCCAATTTAATTGATTTTTTTTTTTTGTCTTTTTTGTGGTCTATAATATTTAACTTTTTAGATATCGAGAAGGCATTAATTTTTTTTTCAAAGTTGTTCTTAGAAAAAAGAGTCTTGGGTATTTATTATATTCTTAATGAACAAATTTAAAAGATAGTAAAAGTTAATATGATCAATTTTATTATTAATTAATATTAAAAAATAAGTTCTTAATATGTGTAAAAACAACTAAAATAATTGACTAGGGGTTAAATAAGAAGTAATTGGGATAAGTCCCAATAAATGTCACTATATACAAATCCTTGTTTTACTGCCTGTGCATTAAATTCGATTTTTAGAAACTGTTGAGGTTTTTGTTATTTAAGATGAAATAGTCTTAAAATGAGGGTGAATGGGAAATGGAGGGAAAATGAAATTTTTGAGTAAAATTTTAAGTTTTCCCCTCTTGACAATGAGATATTGTCCCATATTGGAAGACGAAAAAAAATTTGGTGGGTATATATATAATTGCTCTTCTTGTAGCTTTTAAAGAGTTAAGAAGAAAGCAAGCCTCGCGCCGTCGTCGTCGTCGCTCGCTCGGCTCGGCTACGGCTTCGGATTGGGATTGGGATTGGGATTTGAATTTGAATTTGGATTTGGATTTGGTCAAATGATTGATTAATTTTTTGGACCAAATTTATTTGTTAATAGTAAATATTAACGTACGATTATCCGCATTTGTAACAGATATTTTCCAATTCCCACCATGGCCAAGTGCTTGCTCCACAAACAAGCTAGTGCATGCTCCACCATGGAGGATGGAGGGTCGTTCATCTTCAAAACTGGCTGCTATATATATGTGCAGCAGCTGTTGAAGAAAGACATGAACGAAAAATGATAAAACACCAACAAAACTGAAAAACGCTCAACTTTGGCTATATATTGCACTCCTTCCTCTCAGCATTTCCATACGATTTTCTGAGTTTCTACTCCTTCGTTCTGCATTGTTTTAACTTCAAACAAAGCAACTGTAAGTGTGATTTGCTATCGAACTTTGTGTTCGCTGAAACACTAGGGTTTGAAGTACCGCTACACTAGTGTGTGATTCGTTCTATCCTGGGAGGAAATAATCCATTACCTTGGGTACTAGGAGGGGATTAAATTCCTTAAGAAAACACTGTGAATTCAGTGGGCTCGAATTAATTACTGTTTCATTACGATAACTTATATTTTGCAGAATTATTATTTACAAATACAGCAATATTGGCGGGACTAACAATCTTAAGAAATTTAATATTTATTTCTGTATTTGTGTTATTATTATTATTCTGCAAACTAAAACTTTTGTGATTTTGTGTACTCCCGTTTTGGAGAGTAAAGCCTTCGTGGCGTTTTGTTGGAGATTAAAATCTACGTGATTTTTACTCCAGTTTAAAAACGTTTATTAAACGTTTGTTTGTGTCATTCTTTTACAGAAAAAATGATGACTGAAAGCGAAAATCAAGTTGTTCCGATGGTAACTGCCAACGTATCGACAAGCCGAACACCGGCGTTGGCCCAAACCGTTGGCACCAATATGCATACATTGTGATAGTCAAGCGGCAATTGGAAGGGCTGGGAGCATTATGTATAACGGTAAATCTCGTCATATACGACGAAGACATAAAACTGTTAGGCAATTACTCTCTAGAGGAATTATCACGATTGACTATGTAAAGTCAAGTGATAATGTGTCGGATCTACTTACAAAAGAACTAGAGAGGTAGTTGAGAAATCATCAAGGGGAATGGGGCTATGGCCGAGAACAAGTCATTGTGGCGGTAACTCTACCTAGAAGACTGGAGATCCCAAGATCTAGGTTCGAGGAGATCAAACAAAGTCATTAATGACGGTTCAATATTGTCAAATAAAATTTTAGTCCGTTCTCGTAATGAGACAATGTTCAGTACCAAGGATAAAGCATTAAGGCCTTTTAATGATTTCTAAATTTGATACTGGGTATATCAAATAGTGTATCTACAGGATGACACGTTTAGGAATCACCTATGTAAGTGTGAAGTGTTAGCCGCTTCAAGGAGAACTTTGTAAGGCCAGTTCTCGACGCACTTATGAAACCAGGCAGTGTTCATGGCTGAAACGAACACAACAATGAGAACCAAAGACGATTAATGGTTGATTGTGTGACTTATGGTTGTCTAGGTATACACCAAAGATCGACGGTTCAAAGATATCAAATCTACCGATTGACCGAGTATATCCGACATAAGTTTACTACGAAAAGTTCAAAGGGAAACCTACTTATCCAGATGTGATTAATCCTTGCTTGCAAATCACACAGTTTTTCCATGCATACTTCCGTGATATAGCTATTCCCCATTCATATGGGGGATTGTTGAGGTTTTTGTTATTTAAGATGAAATAGTCTTAAAATGAGGGTGAATGAGAAATGGAGGAAAAATGAAATTTTTGAGTAAAATTTTAAGTTTTCCCCTCTTGACAATGAGACATTGTCCATATTGGAAGAGGAAAAGATTTTTGGTGGGTATATATATAATTGCTCTTCTTATAGCTCTTAAAGAGTTAAGAAGAAAGCAAGCCTCGCGCCGTCGTCGTCGTCGCTCGCTCGGCTCGGCTTCGGCTATGGCTACGGCTTTGGCTTCGGTTTCGGATTCGGATTCGGATTCGAATTCGGATTTGGATTTGGTCAAATGATCGATTGATTGATTAATTTTTTGGACCAAATTTATTTGTTAATAGTAAATTTTAACGTAAGATTATCCGTATTTGTAACGGATATTTTTCAATCCGTGTATTGACCACCAGCTGCAATAGCAGCCGCCTAATGCTCTTCCCACCATGGCCAAGTGCTTGCTCCACAAACAAGCTAGTGCATGCTCCACCATGGAGGATGGAGGGTCGTTCATCTTCATAGCTGGCTGCTATATATATGTGCAGCAGCTGTTGAAGAAAGACACGAACGAAAAACGATAAAACACCAACAAAACTGAAAAACGCTCAACTTTGGCTATACATTGCACTCCTTCCTCTCAACATTTCCATACGATTTTTTGAGTTTCTACTTCTTCGTTCTGTATTGTTTTAACTTCAAACAAAGCAACTGTAAGTGTGATTTGCTACCGAACTTTGTGTTCGCTGAAACACTGGGGTTTGAAGTACCGCTACACCAGTATGTGATTCGTTCTATCCTGAGAGGAAATAATCCATTACCTTGGGTACTAGGAGGGGATTAAATTCCTTAAGAAAACACTGTGAATTCAGTGGGCTCGAATTAATTACTGTTTCAATACGATAACTTATATTTTACAGAATTATTATTTACAAATACAGCAATATTGGCGTGACTAATAACCTTAAGGAATTTAATATTTATTTCTGTATTTGTATTATTCTTATTATTCTGCAAACTAAAACCTTTGTGGTTTTGTGTACTCCCGTTTTGGAGAGTAAAGCCTTCGTGGCATTTTGTTGGAGATTAAAATCTACGTGATTTTTACTCCAGTTTGAAAACGTTTATTAAACGTTTGTTTGTGTCATTCTTTTACAAGAAAAATGACGACTGAAAGCGAAAACCAAGTTGTTCCGACGGTGACTGCCAACGCATCGACATGCCGAACACCGGCGTTGGCACCGGCAGAAAAACCCAAAAAAAATTTCGGGATTGATTTCAAGCACTGGCAGCAGAAGATGTTCTTCTACTTAACTACGTTATGTCTACAGAAGTTCATCAAGGAAGATGTTCCTGATCTGCCAGATAAAACTCCAGAGAATGAACGCTTTATCGTGATTGAAGCGTGGAAGCATTCTGATTTTTTATGCAAGAATTATATTCTTAGCGGACTAGATGATAATCTGTATAATGTATACAGTGGCGTGGAGACGTCAAAAGAATTGTGGAATGCGCTTGAAAAGAAATATAAAACTGAAGATGCCGGGATGAAGAAATTCGTTGCCGCAAAATTTTTGGACTACAAAATGGTAGATAGCAAGTCTGTTATTACCCAAGTCCAGGAATTGCAAGTGATTATTCATGATCTACTTGCTGAAGGTCTTGTCATCAATGAAGCATTCCAAGTAGCAGCAATGATTGAGAAGTTGCCTCCGTTGTGGAAGGACTTCAAAAATTATTTGAAACACAAACGAAAGGAAATGTCCCTTGAAGATCTCATTGTTCGGTTGAGAATCGAAGAGGACAATAAAGCTGTTGAAAGGAGAGGCCGTGAAAATTCAACAATAATGGGAGCAAATATTGTTGAAGATAACAAAAAGAGGAAGAAGGCTTCTGGTCCGAAATACAACCCGAGCAAGAAGCGGTTCAGTGAAAACTGCTACAACTGTGAAAAAATCGGACACAAATCTACGGAGTGTCGTGCTCCGAAGAAAGACAAGAAAAGGGGTCAAGCAAACATGGTAGTAAATCATGATGATGTTGATAACTTGTGTGCCATGCTTTCTGAATGTAACTTGGTGGCAAATCCTAAACTGTGGTGGTTTGATTCAGGAGCCACTCGCCATGTTTGTGCAGTTAGAGAAGCTTTTGCTACTTATGCTCCTGCTGGACCCGGAGAGACAGTTTATATGGGAAATGCTTCAACAGCAAAAGTTGAAGGATATGGGAAGATATTTCTGAAAATGACTTCTGGTAAGGTCGTGACTTTGAACAATGTCCTTCATGTTCCCGAAATGAGAAAGAATTTAGTCTCTACTGGACTTCTTGTTAAGCACGGTTTTAAGTGCGTTTTTGTGTCCAATAAGGTTGTTATAAGTAAGAATGAAATATTTGTAGGAAAAGGTTACCTCACCGAGGGCCTTTTCAATCTAAATGTAATGGTTGTGGAAACAATAATAATATTTCAGCTTCTTATTACTTACTTGAGTCTAATGATTTATGGCATGTACGTTTGGGTCATGTCAATTATAAAACCTTGCGAAAAATGATTAACTTGGAAGTACTGCCTAAGTTTGAATGCGAAAAATCAAAATGTCAAACATGTGTGGAATCTAAGTATGTTAAACATCCTTATAAGTCAGTTGAAAGGAATTCAAATCCTTTAGACTTAATTCACACAGATATTTGTGACATGAAGTCAATACCATCTCGCGGTGGAAAGAAGTATTTCATAACTTTTATTGACGATGGTACTCGATATTGCTATGTTTACTTACTGAATAGTAAAGATGAAGCAATAGACGCATTCAGGCAATACAAAAATGAAGTTGAAACGCAACTTAACAAGAAAGTAAAAATGATAAGAAGTGATAGGGGTGGTGAATATGAATCTCCTTTTGAAGAAATATGTTTAGAATATGGAATTATTCATCAAACAACAGCCCCTTACACGCCCCAATCTAATGGGATTGCGGAAAGAAAGAATCGCACATTAAAGGAGATGATGAACGCGTTGTTGATAAGTTCTGGTTTGCCACAGAACTTGTGGGGGGAAAGCCATTATTACGGCTAATCGAATATTAAATCGAGTGCCCCATAGCAAAACACAATCCATTCCATATGAAAATTAGAAAGGAAGGAAGCCCAACTTGAATTATTTTAAAGTGTGGGGGTATTTGGCAAAAGTGCAAGTTCCTAAACCCAAAAGGGTAAAGATAGGACCGAAAACCGTTGATTGTGTTTTCATAGGATATGCGACAAATAGTAAAGCATATCGATTTCTGGTTCATAAATCAGAAAATCCCGACATTCATAATAATACGGTTATAGAATCAGATAATGCTGAGTTCTTTGAAAATATATATCCGTATAAAAAGGAATGTGAGTCGTTTGGTGAAGGATCTAAACGGAAGAAACAAAAGAAAGTACATGTAATCAGGAGGATCCAAGACGTAGTAAACGTCAAAGAACGTCTACTTCATTTGGACCAGATTTTGTGACTTTCTTATTGGAGAATGAGCCTCAAACATTTAAAGAAGCTATGACTTCTTCAGAATCATTGTTTTGGAAAGAGGCAGTCAATAGTGAAATAGAATCCATATTGAACAACCATACATGGGAATTGGTTGATCTTCCTCCTGGAAATAAACCTTTGGGTTCTAAATGGATTTTTAAGAGAAAAATCAAAGATGATGGCACTATTGATAAATTCAAGGCAAGACTCGTAGTCAAAGGGTATAGACAACGAGAAGGTCTAGACTACTTTGATACATACTCTCCAATTACAAGAATTACATCCATACGGATGTTAGAAGCATTAGCTGCAGTGTATGGTCTTGAAATTCATCAAATGGATGTTAAGACGGCCTTCTTAAATGGAGAGTTGGAGGAAGAAATTTACACGGAACAACCTGAAGGGTTTGTGGTTTCAGGTAAAGAAAAGAAGGTATGTAGACTTGTTAAGTCTCTTTACGGACTAAAACAAGCACCCAAACAATGGCATGCGAAATTTGACCAAACGATGTTGTCAAATGGTTTTAAGATAAATGAATGTGATAAATGTGTGTACATTAAAAATGTTCCAAATCACATAGTCATTGTTTGCCTATATGTGGATGATATGCTGATAATGAGTAATGACATTGCCAACATAAATGCTACTAAGCGTATGCTCAATAGCAAGTTTGATATGAAAGACTTGGGAGTTGCTGATTTAATTCTGGGAATTAAGATCCATAAGACTCCTCAAGGTATAGCATTGTCACAATCTCATTATATTAAGACAGTACTTGAAAAATTCAAGCACTTGGGCTTTAAAGTTGCAAATACTCTAATTGACGTGAATCTTGCATTAGCAAAGAATAAAGGCCAAAGCATATCACAATTGGATTATGCTCGTGTGTTGAGATGCTTAATGTATATCATGAATTGTACACGACCAGATATAGCTTGTGCTATAAGTAAACTGAGTCGATATACAAGCAATCCAGGCCAATCTCATTGGATGGCAATTAAACGAGTTTTGAGATATTTAGAACATACCCAGAACTTTGACTTGCACTATAGTAAATTCCCTGCGGTGATTGAGGGATACTGTGATACAAATTGGATCACCGGTTCAACTGATTCTAAGTCCACAAGTGGATATGTATTCACTATTGGTGGAGGAGCGGTATCTTGGAAGTCGTCCAAACAAACATGTATTGCCCGCTCTACAATGAAGGCTGAATTCATAGCCTTAGATAAAGCCGGTGAAGAAGCTGAATGGCTCCGGAATTTTTTGGAAGACATTCCATTTGGCCCAAACCGTTGGCACCAATATGCATATATTGTGATAGTCAAGCGGCAATTGGAAGGGCTGGGAGCGTTATGTATAACGGTAAATCTCGTCATATACGACGAAGACATAAAATCGTTAGGCAATTACTCTCTAGAGGAATTATCACGATTGACTATGTAAAGTCAAGTGATAATGTGTCGGATCTACTTACAAAAGGCCTAACTAGAGAGGTAGTTGAGAAATCATCAAGGGGAATGGGGCTATGGCCGAGAACAAGTCATTGTGGCGGTAACTCTACCTAGAAGACTGGAGATCCCAAGATCTAGGTTCAAGGAGATCAAACAAAGTCATTAATGACGGTTCAACATTGTCAAATAAAATTTTAGTCTGTTCTCGTAATGAGACAATGTTCAGTACCAAGGATAAAGCATTAAGGCCTTTTAATGATTTCTAAATTTGATACTGGGTATATCAAATAGTGTATCTACAGGATGACACGTTTAGGAATCACCTATGTAAGTGTGAAGTGTTAGCCGCTTCAAGGAGAACTTTGTAAGGCCAGTTCTCGACGCACTTATGAAACCAGGCGGTGTTCATGGCTGAAACGAACACAACAATGAGAACCAAAGACGATTAATGGTTGATTGTGTGACTTATGGTTGTCTAGGTATACACCAAAGATCGACGGTTCAAAGATATCAAATCTACCGATTGACCGAGTATATCCGACATAAGTTTACTACGAAAAGTTCAAAGGGAAACCTACTTATCCAGATGCGATTAATCCTTGCTTGCAAATCACACAGTTTTTTCATGCATACTTCTGTGATATAGCCATTCCCCATTCATGTGGGGGATTGTTGAGATTTTTGTTATTTAAGATGAAATAGTCTTAAAATAAGGGTGAATGGGAAATGGAAGGAAAATAAAATTTTTGAGTAAAATTTTAAGTTTTTCCCTCTTGACAGTGAGACATTGTCCCATATTGGAAGAGAAAAAAAATTTTGGTGGGTATATATATAATTGCTCTTCTTGTAACTCTTAAAGAGTTAAAAAGAAAGCAAGTCTCGCGCCGTCGTCGTCGTCACTCGCTCGGCTCGACTTCGGCTTCGGCTTCGGACTCGGATTTGGATTTGGATTTGGATTTGGTCAAATGATCGATTGATTGATTAATTTTTTGGACCAAATTTATTTGTTAATAGTAAATATTAACGTAAGATTATCCGCATTTGTAACGAATATTTTCCAATTCCCACCATGGCCAAGTGCTTGCTCCACAAACAAGCTAGTGCATGCTCCACCATGGAGGATGGAGGGCCGTTCATCTTCAAAGCTGGCTGCTATATATATGTGCAGCAGCTGTTGAAGAAAGACACGAACGAAAAACAATAAAACACCAACAAAACTGAAAAATGCTCAACTTTGGCTATACATTGCACTCCTTCCTCTCAGCATTTCTATACGATTTTCTGAGTTTCTACTCCTTCGTTCTGTATTGTTTTAACTTCAAACAAAGCAACTGTAAGTGTGATTTGCTACCGAACTTTGTGTTCGCTGAAACACTGAGGTTTGAAGTACCGCTATACCAATGTGTGATTCGTTCTATCTTGGGAGAAAATAATCCATTACCTTGGGTACTAGGAGGGGATTAAATTCCTTAAGGAAACACTGTGAATTCAGTGGGCTCGAATTAATTACTGTTTCATTACGATAACTTATATTTTGTAGAATTATTATTTACAAATACAACAATATTGGCGGGACTAACACTGCCGACCCTCATTTTTCATGAATCTTGGATTCAAACGGTATGAGAGGAAAAGATCGACTTATTGTTTTTAAAAGTATTTTAAATGCTGGTTGAAAATGGAAAAAGTTTATTAAAAAATTATAGAAGGTTGACATAAAGTTAGCAAATTGGATAGTGTTTTAGACACTTTTTAGTATTAAAGAGTGATTATAATGTAATGTTAGAACATTGATATGAAGTTAAGAATTGATATGAGGTAAAGAAAATTTAGAACACTAATATGAAGTTAAGAATTGATATGAGGTAAGCAAAAGAGACGATTTTTGGGTGAAAAATATATACTATTTTAAAATATACTTTCTGGTAATTGAACATCAAAAGTGACTTACTTTTGAAAATTTAATTTTCAAAAAGAATTTTTCCGTGGAGTATGAGGTTCTTGAAATGAGTTTGCTTCAGCTTGACAACGAAATTCAAATTCTTCACGAGTTGACTCGATTCGGATTAGACAAATTGGACTCTAGATCTTTAATGGAGATGAGGTTTTTGCAACCAATAAAAAAAAGTAAAAGAAGAAAAAGGAAAAGAGAGATAAGTGCACGAAAATCGAGGGATGTGATTTTTAATCATTGCTTTATTTAATACTACATTCGTCTCAAATTATCTTTCATGATTCTCTTGTACACACCATTTAAGAAAAATTAGTTCCGAGAGAATTTTGACTATTTTACTCTCATTCATGTCTTAATATATAATCTTTTTTTATTAAATATTTTTTTAATTTATGTGTCATCTCCATCAATATTATATAGTGCTGAGTGCTGGCCAGTCAAGAAATCTCATGTCTAGAAGATAAAAGTAGCAAAAATGAGGATGTTGAGATGAAAGTGTGTACATAACGGGAAAGATACGATTAGGAATGAAGTTATTAGGGACAAGGTGGGAGTGGTCCCTGTGGAAGACAAACTACGGAAGTCGAGGTTGAGATAGTTCGGGCACGTGATGAGGAGATGAGAGACATAAATGCTCTGGTTAAGAGGTGTGAGAGGTTGACCATGGCGAGTCTGAGGAAGGGTAGAGGTAGGCCTAAGAAGTACTTGGGAGAGGTGATTAGGCAGGATATGGCGTTGCTTCAGCTTACCGAGGATATGACCCTCGATAGGAAGGTGTGGAGGTCGAGAATTATGGTCGAATATTGATAGGTGGCAGAGGGTTTCTCCTAGTCTTACTGGTAGTATTAGTAATATTTATATATTTTTTTGCTCCTTGATCTTTTTTATTACACGTGTGTCATTCTTACCAGTAGTATTCTTGTATTTCTTATTTCTACATCTTTGTTATTACACATTGTGTCTTTATTTTTTAGCTTGTTGTTGTTATTGTTGGTTGCTTCCTTATCATTGTTCCTTGAGCCGGAGGTCTATCTGAAAACAGATTCTCTACTTTCACAAGGTAGGGATAAGGTCTCGTACACATTAACCTCCTCAAACCCCACTTGTAACTGAGTTTATTGTTGTTGTTGTTATTGTTGTTGTGTCATCTCCGTCAATGACATTATCTAAAATTCTATTAAATGTGAGTGCGAATGGTTTACTCTATAGGATATCTAAAAAGACACCTAGGGTAAACTAAATTAACAAACTTGAAGAATGTGTTTGAATGTTCAACAATCAAATGACTTTTTACTTCCTTCTCCATTTTCTTTAAATATGTTTTCATTATCATAGTAGCATAATTTTGATTTAAGAATAGACTTTATAGTACAATGGTGGAAGTCGTTAGGAATTAGGATTTGAAGCAATTAGTACTCTGTCGTTTATTGATTGCATGGGTGTAAAACATGATAAAGTATTTAAGAAAACAAGGTTGATTTATTGGTATTTGAACATGTTACATATAATCGAGGAGAGCTACTAAACGGCCACATTAATTTGGCTCAAATGTGACCACACTCGTAAAAAGACTATCATAACCTTATTCAGTTTTGCAATCTTTCCCCCAAATATTTTTTCCCTCCAAAACACACTAATAAATACAGTAACTTATCTCTATTCCCAAAATACATTGAGCAACTAAAATTGATACATGTTTCCATACATATGAAAATAAAAAGTCTCTATATACTTTGTGTATTTTATGTGTATAGCAAATTATAATGTATATTTAATAAAAATTAATTATATACTTGATTTAATAAAATATACGATCTACACATCAGCAAAACAAACCTTTCATTTTTTTTATCCTTAAACTAAACATGAATTCAAACCAAGAAACTTGGTAGTACAAGAAATATTAGTTTGTTTAATTTAATATTTATTGCACCACACTCATTTTAATATAATACAAATAAAAACTAAAAATTATTTTAAAAGAAACTTTGATTCTATTGCTCATATCCAAAATATGATTTTTCTTATTATATTTTTATTTTTTAAAAAAATTTCATCTCAAATTCAAATAAGTCATATCCTTTTATTTTTTAAATTGGACCCTATTTTTAAAAAATCATCTTATGCGTTCACACTTAAAGTAATCGCTCTCAATTAAGATATTAATCATAAAAAACTATTTTCTTATTTTTTTAAACACATTATATACAATATTGTAACAGCGTTCCTACAATTATTATTTTTCTCTATATAATATTTTTTTAAAATTATTTTTAAAAAATGGAATGGAAGAAAACGGATCACATGGTTAGTGAATAGCTATTAAAATAAGAATCTTAATTTTTGAAAGCTTGCAAAATCTAATTACTATAAAAATAGGAGTCAATCATAATTAGTTTTCACCATAAATGAAATTTGATCAAAACTTATTTTCTTAATTCTTATTAGATTTGTCTAATTTTTCTTAGTCAATGGACTTATATGGTTGCTATGAATAACTAGTGGCTGATACGTATGGCTTTAATGAATGAAATTATATATTGGCTATTATATAAACGGTCAATTCAATATAACAATGAATCGCGACGATGTAATTAACATAAGTTATATGATTAAGACCTTAGTCAATAGACTTATATGGTTGCTATGAATAACTAGTGGCCGATACGTATGACCTTAGTGAATGAAATTATATATTGGCTATTATATAGACGACCAGTGTAACTATGAATCGCAGTGATGTAATTAACATAGGCTATATGACTACAACCTCAGTTAATGGACTTATATAGTTGCTATGAATAACTAGTGGCCGATACATATGACCGTAATGAATGAAATTATATAAACGGTCAATTCAACGCAACGATGTAATTAACATAGGTTATACGACTATGACAAAAGTTAATAAACTTATATGGTTGCTATGAATAACTAATGGCC
Organism: Nicotiana tomentosiformis; assembly: GCF_000390325.3. Classification (NCBI taxonomy): domain Eukaryota; kingdom Viridiplantae; phylum Streptophyta; class Magnoliopsida; order Solanales; family Solanaceae; genus Nicotiana; species Nicotiana tomentosiformis. Next base: position 95,702,526 of record NC_090812.1, on the reverse strand, counting down.
GATACGTATGACCTTAATGAATAAAATTATATATTGTCTATTATATAAACGACCAATATAACTATGAATCGCAACGATGTAATTAACATAGGTTATATGACTACAATCTTAGTCAACGGAGTTATATAGTTGCTATGAATAACTAGTGACCGATACGTATGACCTTAATGAATGAAATTATATATTGGCTATTATATAAACGGTTAATATAACTATGAATCGCAACGATGTAATTAACATAATTTGCAAGAAACATTGAATGTAAAAAATTCTTTTTTTATTCATGTCATAAATAATCATGGCAATAGTTTGCTTAATAACTATAATTATTTGTTATAATAAGATAATATAGCCACAAAATTCGAAGAGACAATAAACTCCGCTAGCTGGTTATAACTTTTTGTCATGCATTTACCATATCAAATAGTATTATTTAACTACAATAAATAGTTAAATAAATATTATTCTTTGATTACCAAAGTCATTACAAGAGCTAGTCCAAAAAGAAAATAGAGATATTTTAGGAATAATGAATTTTAAATATAAAAGTTAGATTTTTCTAAAATATAAACTATTTAGTAATTGTATTTAATCAAAGAATTCACTAATTCTCAAATAACAAAATTTAAAATATAAAAATTAATCCTAAGCAATAGATCAGTAGACTTAAGGCCTCAAAGCTTATCAACTGACTCCTTGACTTATGTATATATATATATATATATATATATATATATATATATATATATGTGTGTGTGTGTGTGTGTGTGTGTTGTATGTAAGTTTGGTCCTTTATTATTCTTAAATAAGTCTTTACAGTAATTTCTTATATCTAAACTCTTATTTTATTAAATAAGTATTTGGAGTACCTTTTTTTATATCTAAACTCTTAATTTAAGTATTCATATGGTGAAGACTTTATATATTTATTTATCCATTTATTTATGTATATGTGGTCCTGAATTTTTTGGAATAAGTACTTAAAATAATTTCATATATCTAAACACTTATTTTAAATAAGTACTCATATGTTAAAGAATTTTATGACAGCTTTAGTGCAAGAAAAACTAATTTTAGTGGTTGATGACGTGTCCTAACTAATTATCTATGAAATACCGTTAGATTTATGATTTCATCACTAAATAAAAAGAAAATATATTAATTTAAATATGGATTTTTTTACAAAAAAAAAAAAGTGAAATTCATCGCTAATATAGTGGCGCTAACATTTAGCAATGAAATATCGAAGCTAACAATATCTTATTATTCATCTTAATTTTTAATAACTATCTTTTTATTATTATATCAAAGATAAAAATATATTTTATTTACACTAAGAATTAAGAAGTATTATAACTCTCTTTTCTAAAAAGAAGTATTTTCTCTAAAAATATATGTATATAGATGAATAAATTCGAAATATATACGTGTATACTATAAAAAAGGATGAAAAAATACGTAAAAAGATAAAACAAAAAAGGTTTATGGGAAAGAGAGTTTGCACGCTTGATATTTTCCATGTATTGGGAAGACAAACATTAAATGGGTGAGAGAGAATCATGAAGAGAAATTCAAACCCAGCGGTAAGGGTATTTTCGGTATAAAGTTTGTCCAGAAACCCTAATTTGGGTGTGATTTTACTTTTATAACCCCATTTGGGTCATTGTGACCAAAAATAGTGTGGCCCAAAAGAATTTCTCATAATTGAGGTGTTTGTAGTCTTCAAGAACAATTACCATTAATGGTAAAAAAAAAAAAAAAAAATCAATTTTATCTTGAACTTTTATGACAAATAATTTGACAACTATTTTTAGAAATCACGATAAATAATTTGAGGCGGAGGAAGCAAGTTATTGCAATCTTCGAAAGCCAAAAAAAGAAAGTTATGTTAATTGTATCAGAGCTTTTACAAGAAGGGCCTAAAAACTCTTGGACAGAAAATCATTAATTTACTTTTGAGTGTTTTTGTACATCATTTTGAAAGCCTCAATTCTATAGTTAAAACTGCACGTTTGAGTCCGCTTGCTTCAAATCTTAAAATATCAGTGTGATACTATTTGCGTAGTTAAACATGACGCCGAGAATGAGAATTACAAACTAACTATGTTATGGCAAATAAATAAATTTTTTAAATTTTGTATGCTGTGTAATATGTATTAAATTAAGTTCGTCCTTATACAAGGGTACACGATCAATCGTCTAGACTATGGATCTTTATTTGCAAAAATTACAACAGACAAATGTGAACTCCATAACTGGATTGAGAACACAATACAACTCAATACTTATGAAGAAGAACGAGACTGGGAAGAATGAAGCACTTTATCCTCAATCTCAAGAAGTGCACTATGTTTGGAGCCTTTCCCCTTCAAGAAATTAGAGTACCAATGTGCAGAAAACTTTGGATATCTTTGCAAGTTTTTGTCATCTAAATCCACATAATATAGGCCAAATGCCGAACCATATGCGTCCAATAACTCAAAACAGTCTAAAAATGACCATGTGAAGTAGCCTTTCACGTTTGATCCATTCCTAGAATAACAAAGAGATGGACACAGATGTCATACGGTGAAATGCCTAAACATAAAATTTCTCCAAATTTTGTGGTTTTACAAGGACATGCAGAGGATGCACGGAAAGATATTTCTTATCAATTACAACTGAGTGCAAAGATGAGTTACTTAAGTGCTTGATCTACGCGTTTAAGCAAAGACGGTTCATCTATTTCATGTAAATATTCTACAGGCCTATAGTCTCTCATCAGTAACTAATGTGTTATGTGAGAATAGGGGGCTTACCTCACAGCATCAAGCAAATTCCCAATATAAGCTTGTAGATAGTCTACCCTGGTTGTGTCATTCAGTATCGCAGTTCGTGGTGTCATTTGACCTACCAAGACAAAAAAAACACCAGGCTTTAAATAGGGTTGTCAAATGGGCGGGTTCGGGTGAATTTGGACGGATCAAGATGGGTTAGGTCAATAAATGAGTCATTGCCCAACCCAACCCAAAATTTACTTGGGTTAAGATGGGCTAAACAATGGGTCATAGCCCAACCCACCCAACTTGACCCATATTTTAGAACCATGCTCATTTTGCATAAACAAAGCCTTTTACCTTTTATACATAGGTGTATAAAAGGTAAATAAATACTATTAGTATTTTGAGAATCAAAATATATTTTCTTAAATAACAAATTAGTATTTAAAATGTGTAAGTTGAAAAACATTTTGCGGGTGGGGGGGTGGTTCAGAAAAATGAAAAAACAGGGGTTGGATGAGTTTGGGCTCGAATTGACACCCCTCGGCTTTTTAGAGCTTCTTGATTTTAGGGATTCAAAGAAAGATATATATATTCGATTGGGACGCTGAAGCCTATAAAACAACTTTCTTGGGCTCAGAAATTTAAAGCAAAAGGTATAAAATTTTGTGTGTGTGTGTGTGTGAATGAGAGAGAGAGAGAGAGGGACCATTTTCATGAATATACATAGGCGGATTGCCATAAGCTTGCTTGAAATATTCTAGTACTCCTTGTAGACCAGGTTCCGTCACTGGATACTGATTCAGAAGAAAAATGTCAGAATGGAAAAACACATAAACATAAACAAGGCAAAGTGCACAGTGGAATTGATGCATGTCGCAATCCTCACCATGCCTGGTTGTGTAGTAGCACCATCTGTCACTGCATAAATAAAGAGATAGAAGCATTGAATCTTGACATCAGACAAATCTATCTTTATTTGGCTACTCGACCAAATTTAAGCTGAATATTGTCTTCAAATGCCAATACATGATAATTATCTTTATTTTATGATGCATTAGTCATTGATCTTACATATAAATTGAAAAGCTGCATCAGCACTGAAGTCTCTGATATCAGTTTCCAAGCTGCTAGAGCTATCTGTGACATGTACTGTCATATAATGGTTCAGGGCTATGAAGTCTATAGCGCCTTTAACTTGCGCAGATTCTTGTCTTGTGAATTTGGGCAATCTAGAGCCAGCATTCCTCTTCATTACGTCAGGATAGTCTCCAAATATCAAGGGATTGGCAAACCTGCAATGAGGATTGAAATTTTAGTGAACCAAATAAGCTCAGCCTTGCATTACTTCCTGAATCATTGTACAAATGATGTTTGAGATTGTCTTGATGCTAATAAGCGCTTACCAGCCCAGGTAAAAATCATTAGCTCGTTGTGCTGCAATTATATCGGTCGTTTTATTTGTATAAGGAAGGGACCAAAATGCAAAGAGATTTAGTCCTACAAAACCATGTTGAGTTGTCTGCATTGGAACATAACAAACTATTAGTAAACATTTAAGACTTCAGAACACTAGTAATCACTTGATATGATGTTTAAAGATGATACCTTGTACTTCCTCCTGTAAAGTCTCACTACAGCTGAATGAGCGAGTAGTAAATTATGAGCTGCTATGTATGGCTCGGTTGAAGAGTTACCTATCGAGCAAGGTCTAAATCCAAAAGGTGGGGAACAATGATTTGGAGGGCTGAATCCATTATCATAACCACCTAAAGCGAATACATTGGCCTCGTTCAAGGTAGTCCAATGCAAAACCCTATCACCAAATTCCTTGAAGCACACATCTGCGTAGGCAGTGAAGTCATCACTACAAGAAAAACACGAGAAACTCTTATGCATTCAGTTAGGTGTAAAGAATATGTAGCCAAAATTTGAACTAGATTAAAAGTACTCTGCATCGATCACACATTATCTTTCTACTCATCCATCCTCCATATTCATCTTCAAGTGCTTGTGGAAGATCACTATGACATAGAGTAATATGTGGTTCAATTCCTACAAATTTAGGAAAATGAAAACACAATGGAGTCAATCAGGTAAGTTATTGATCATTTATATACTCTTACTAACAAGAGCGACATTCAAACTTTTAACTGAAAAACATAAGAACTAGCTAGTGCTCAGGGAAATGTAAATATAACCATGACTGAGAAGTTCATCAATGAGATTGTTGTAATACTGCAATCCCTTAGGATTAACAGGACCTCTTCCATCTACACAGAAGACAAAAATCAAGTATGAGAAGGAAGATAAAGCTTATAACAGCATGATATGTATTAAGGGAGTAGTTGAATAATGGAGCCTACTGGGAATAAGTCTCGACCACGAAATGGAAAATCGATAGCCTTCCAAACCCGTGTCAGCCATGAGTTTTACATCCTCCTGCAATACACAACGTTAAGGGCAATCAAATTAATCATCAATTATGTGAACTCAGAGATATACTTATCCTGTTTCGTCTGCCAGACCTTGTATTTATGGTACGCGTCACAAGATACATCTGCTGTGGCTCCTCCATATTCACCTGAAAATTTAGGGGACTTTTACAATTTAGTGTCAGTTGCTGCTGCTGTAGGAACAGGGCAAATTTACTGGCCCATCCAAACCATAATGATCCTTTAAAATAATACTATTGCGAAGGAAGAAGGAAAAGAGATAATTTGTGAGGTGAAAGAGGAAAGATCGAGATTGGAGAAGGCCTAACTGAACTACAGTAGTTTGATTGACAATTGAAACTCGTATACTAGTAATTGGATTGTCCTCTACGGATCATTGGGAATCTTCACAGATGCAAACCGTGCAATGTTATTAATCTTACATGTCCGCAAGTCAAAAGGAACATATGTTTTAAGTTCAGAGATTAGCAAGGTAACCACAAGGATTAAAGAGAACAAACCCGCATGAGCAAAGGTGTCCCAAATGGTAGGAGTCCGTCCATCTTCAAATGCTGCCCCTTCCACCTATCGCCAAAAAAACCACTAGTCAAGTATCTACTGTTTACTGTATTTGCTAACCAGCATTATATACATACATATACACATACATATTGCATATACATATATAATGTGTGTGTGACCGCGCGACGCGTCGTGTGTGTTTTTGTGTATCTGAGTGTGTGCACACACATGCATGTATGTATATATGTATGCTAGTGATCAGCAGAAATTACTGACCTGATAAGCAGAAGAACCGGAACCAAAAACGAAAGTATCAGGGAAGTCCGTTCTGCTGAAATCATCGCCGCCGAAAACTAGAACCGGCGAAACAAGCATCATCACCGTGAATATACATCGGAATTGCTTTGCCGGCGACATCCTTCTTCTCTGCCTCTGGTGCTGCCGGCTCGATCGCCAATTATAAGTACTCTCGTAGCTTCCGTAAAACTTCTATTTTATGCTCTCTCAATTTTGTCCTATACAACTGGCGGCTTCTCTCTGGAGGAAAATGTAAAGATCAAACTACCAATGAATAGTTTACAGAGAACAAAAAGGCATTTGGAAAAAGAATTAGATGACAAAACTAAGCCAAGTCTCCGTCCGTTTTAACTTTTTGCAATCACTACGTACAAATCGTGCTCAACTTTTGAGTCAGTGGCGGAGCTACATAGAATCACTTCGCCAGAAAAATACACACTTTAGAACGGTAAAAATTATATATATATATATATATATATAAATATAATGAACTGATTTTGACATGGTTCAAAACTTCAAATAGGTGGGATGGTCTTGATGGTTCGAATTTATTTTTGCGGCAATAAATCAATCAATTAGAAAATCTATTCAGCAATAAGTATCCAAAGCAAAAAATGCTCATGCACACAAAATGCCAAATCTTCATTCATATGGTTTAAAAGTTGTTTACTTTTGGACTTCCCTTTATTTTCTCACTTTATAACGTTTTACTAGAAATTGCGTATTCTATGTCATAGAATATCAACTAACTCATTCATTGAAAGTCTATTCTCTTTCTTTTGTTCTTGAGATTTAAGTTTAATAGGGATATGGTGGAATGTATAAGATAGAAGGCTGAGTCCCCAAATGAGCCCTACGCGACACAATTTAAATAGTGAGGCCAACTTATTTCGGATACCAGATTGTTAAACAAAAAAAAGACAGAATTTGGATTGAATTTCTAGTCCAAAATGAGAAAAGTTGAAAGACCATCAGAAATATCTACATTAGGAAGAGTTGAGCCTTGATAAAACCACTCATAGTTTTCTTCAAAATAATCCTCTGCCTACCCTCATTAACAAAGAATCAGAAACGATTAAAGCTAATGTGCCACGTCGGTACCGACTCAGTTATCCGATGTATTTGCTCTCTTCCAGCTTATACCTAGTTTTAAATACTTAAAACATAAATAAATTTTTAATTGTTAAAATAGTGCTTCAAAGATGTATACAGAATTTTAGGTGCTTTTTCTATCTTTAATAAATCATTGTTGGTCAAACGGTGATAGGAAATCTGTGTACAAATTTTTACTAGGAGAACGTATTACAAAGAAAGTATCTCTATATAATAGAAAGAGAGTCAAAGACACTATATTAAGACGAGTGACAACATAATAAAAAGTTATTTAACAATTTTAGGATAGACAATAGTTATTCATAAGATTAAGCCAAGTGTCAAAATACTACAAAGCCACTTGATAAATTTTAATGAATTTCAAATTTATAATTAAATTAAAAAAAGGTATTTTACTTATAAGTAAAATACTAAATAAGAAAACTAATCAAATATAGCAGCAGAAAAAAATGTACTAAAAGATAAAATAAATATAATGTTAGGATATTTATAATTTGAATTAATTAAAAAAATAATTTAAATTAATATCACTTAAAAATTTATTGATAAATTTAGACAAGTGAAGAATTTCGATAGACAAAGATTTGATACTATTTGATGAATTCTATGCCAAGTTTCATCATTATAACATGTCAAGTTTAAATTTTTAGGATAAAACTCCAACAAAAAATTTAAAATTATTTTAAGATAGAAAATAAAAATAAAAAATTTAAACCTGCCAATTTTAAAAAATAAATACTTCCTCCCACGTTTAAGAAAAATTAATACCCGCACCCCACGTTTGTTTGGCATTTGGCATTTTTTGATTTATTTATTAAACCTTCCATGCAAAAAGAAATTAATATTTTCGCCCATACTTTTTTGTGTGTGGAGTTTGTAATTTATTTATATATTTAATATTTTTTTCACAGAAACAAGAAAAAGAAAGAAAAAAATAAATCGCCAGAAAATTCAACTCCACGACTGATATCTTCCCAAATGTGGGCTTGGAACAACGATTCAAACCTACATCCATAATTAATTGTTATTCACGTTCTCTTGTGCAAATAATTATCTATGCAATTTCTTCTTTTAAGTACCTACATTAAGCCAAGTGGTAGCCTAATAATAAGTTACTTGGCATTGCTCAAGATAATTGGCAATATTAGGATAAGATAAATAAATAATGTAATAAAATTAATTAGTTTTGAATTAGTGTGGTTAATTTTCCTGATATGATTGTGAAATGCGGCATGTCTAATGACACTAGATGTGAAAGTTTTTTTTAAATGAATTTTGTTGCTAAGTTATGTGAGTTGGATGTAATTTTGTAACTATCAACCAGTGTTTAAAATACGAGGGCATAAGGCGGGGCGTTTTACTTAATACTGAGCGAGGCGAAAGCCTCGAAACATGGGCCGTAAGCCCCATGGATCTTCAATTTATTTCAATTTATGAATTAATAATATAGCATTATACCACAAAAATATATAAAAGATACATTAAAAATTCAAAAAAATAAAATAAAAAAGAATTAAAGAAAATCATATAAAATAAAAATATCTAGCATATTTTACAAGTATAAATAATGCAATACTGTTAAAGTTACTATGAATTAACTACAACGTCAAATATGCCATCCGTTTGTATTTCATTCCTATGTGTTGCTTTGATCAAATAAAAAGTATTATTTTATACGAAAAATGATCAAATATGCCCTTGAACTATTGAAAAAAGAGCAATTATCCCCTCCGTTTGTATTTGGGTACAAAATTGTCCTTGATGTGGAGTCTGTTAGTGGGGAGGGACAAAAGTAGACCACTTTATTAACGGCAAGGGCAATTTTGTACTCAAATACAAATGGAGGACATAATTGCTTCATTTTCAATAGTTCGGGGCATATTTGAACCTTTTCCCAATAATAAATTATGACTCCGTAAGATTTCACCTAAAGTACTCATTTATTTAGATGTAACATGACTCACTTGAAATATGATAAACTAGAGTGACTTGTATTTTCTAGCCTTTTTGGAACATTTTAAAAAATATGTTTGGGTTATTATCAAATTTCAAATAATGTTTAATGGTAAAAGTATACATTAATTAGTAACTTTAGATTTTCAATATTGAAATATTATGAGAATTTTTGCAATGAAAGGTCAAAATCTTTTCATTAATTGCAATTTAATGGATAATTTTGTAATTAGGGAAGCGGTTGAGTAGCTAATTGTAGAATATTTTGTTTAATAAGTAAATGGAAAGTTTGGTTATAGCCAAAAGCATTTTTTATGCCCTTTCATGTCATTAGTTGGAGTAATTGATCAAAGCAACACATAGGAAGGAACTACATGATAATATATTTTCGATTTGAACTAAGAAACTCCTCATATGCTGCCTCAAAATGTCAATTAATTTCACTATTAGGACTATCCTCAAACAAAGTTACACGACTAATTTAGACCTGATGAATCACTATTTGCAAGAATTGGAAACAAAATCATCTGAGATATTCACTGTTGTGAGATACAATGTAACCACAATATACTTGTCAGGAAGAATGAAGTACATTATCCTCAATCTCAAGAATTGAACTATATTTAGAGCTTTTCCCCTTCAAGAAACTAGAGTGCCAATGTGCAGAAAACTTTGAATATCTTTGTAAATCTCAAAAGAAATACCTAAAGATAAAATTCCTCAAATTTGTGGTTAGACGTCTTTCAGAAAAGACTTGGACGGAATAGATACTTCTTATCAATTACTAAAGTGAAAAGACGAGTTACTCAAGTGCTTGATCTACGCGTTTAAAGAAGAGGTTATTCATGATCTACGAGGGAGTACACATTTTACCTAAAAGCAACTAGTATAGTTAGGTAATGTTAAGCCCGTTATAAATAATTAATATTCCTATGTTATATCTCTATTAATTTAAACTATCAAATAACACAATTCAATCCATTTTATGCAAATATTCCACAGGACTACAATCTCTCATAAATAACATGTGTGATGTGAAGATAGGGGCTTGCCTCATAGCATCAAGCAAATTCCCAATATAAGCTTGCAGATATTCTACCCTGCTTGTATCATTTAATGTTGCATTTCGTGCTGTCATTTGACCTGCCAAAACAAATCAGGCTGATATTTGATGGGTGAAAATGTGAGAAAAATAAAGTAAAGTTGATTTTTTGGAAAAATATAGATTTCTCTAGAATATTCTAGTGTAGTATCCTTGATATTTATCTACTAAATACATCTAGATGTTCTAAAATATCATGAGAAGATAAGGTTATCTATTAGACACATCTAGATATTCTAGAGTATTGTGGGAAGATAAGGTTAACTAGACTTTTCTTGTACATGTTCTAGAATATTATCTAGAACCATCCTTAGAGGAGTATAAATAGGGGTGGCCTTAGACATTTGTAACTAAGAAAAAAAATAAAAAAAGCCTTATTTCCTAAACAAACTTCTCCTCTACAAAACTTTTCTTCTCTTTTGAAAGCTTCCTCTTCCTTAGTTGAATCTTCCTATTTTAGTTAACGAACTTGGGCTAGCAGAAAGTCTCCAAATAATACTTTTCTACTGCTATTCTTTACATGGTATCAGAGCCATAGTTGGCTTCTACATATATTTGAAAGGTCGAGTTAGTGGTTGGTTCAACTGGTTTCTCTAAATGGATTTGGGTGGTTGTGCTAATGGACTGGGAATAGAGTTATTGAACCCGTCCAACTATAAGATATGGAAGACTTGTATGGAGTCATACCTTATTGGTGAATATTTGTGGGAAGTTGTCAATGGGAGTAACACAAGTCCTCCTGCTGACGCACCGGAAAATATCAATGCCCGTTGTTGCACCCTATTTTGCACTGGTCAAAACAAGATTCAACTTATGGTTTCTCCGTTATTGATGAAAGAGAGTCGCCGCCTAATATTTAAAGTTATACTAGGGTACCTATTTAATTACTAAAGTCATATTCTTTATTGTTCTGCTAATCGGTGAGATTATGGGTAAGGGTTCTTATTCTTCTAAGGGGAAGGTATTAGGCATCCCTTAAAATCTACCTGAGGTAGCTCCATAGGATTTAGACTAAGTTAAATGATTAGTTATTTATATTCTGCTTAACTGGTGCTAAATGAGTACGACTTACATGATATTTACAAAGAGGATGTGTAATTTTAAGAGGATATACGTTTATAAAGGAGTCTTTAGAAACTAATATTGGTATATATGATTGAAACAACAACAAACAATAACAACCCAGTATAATCCTACTAATGGGGTCTGGGGAGGGTAGTGTGTACGCAGACCTTACCCCTACCCTGGGGTAGAGAGGTTATTTCCAATAGACCATCGACATCCTTCCCTCCAAGAACTCCCACCTTGCTCTTGGGGTGACTCGAACTCACAACCTCTTGGTTGGAAGTGGAGGGCGCTTACCATCAGAGCAACCCACCTTGTCAAAGAACAATAATTTAAGCACTAGAAGGAGGGCTTGAACCTCCGACCTTGTGGTTAACAGCCACACGCTCTAACCAACTGAGCTATTCCAGCTGCTGTAAATGTGTGCATGATGTTTGAAAGAGTTTTACAAATGTGTGCATGATGTTTTAAACATGTCATAAAAGGCTAAGTTGTGAAATGCTTTGTGTTTAAAGGATGTGGTTATTTGTGCAACTCTAATGAAATAAGGGTGTTGTAAGAAAATGAGTCCAAGATATACCTTAGCTTTCAACTTTTGAAGAAAACGTTTAAGAACCTTTTGCTGGTGGCAGCACCTTGCCTTTAAAAAGATTCACTCTTTTTTAGAAGGCCAATTTTGGATTTCATTTCTGATTTTTTTAAAAAGAGGGATTGTCGTCCTTGCTAAGCTATTTTTGGCTTCACAATCTTCATAAAATGTCAGTGAAACATAAGAGATTAATAGCGTGAGTAGCATATGATTAACGAATGAAAATTAATTACTACTAAACCTAATGTTTCTTTTAATCCTATGTTCTTTTAGGATTTGCCAAAGTTGTTTACATGATTTAAGAGGTAAAGTAAAGCATTCAATCTAATATGATAATCTTTGTATACATGTGAGAGATAAAACAACAAAACGCAGCAAAGGCAGTGAAGCGGTAACGCTATAAAATAATAAAGCAGTAAATAGTAGAGGAGTAAAGGGAGAGGATGGACTCTGATTTTGAGCCTCAAAAAGGCAGGCCCAGCAAACAGCAAGAACGGATAACAGCTGACTTCAAACTTCCTAGAATGCACAGGGGCGGATTTGGGCTTGAGTTCTTTTAGGAACTTGACAGGCCGAGTGGTTGTACATGTCAAAAAAGAAAGAGAGGGTCATTAGATATAATACTCTATACATACACTCATACATGAATATAAGTGAATGGATTGAACAGATTATAATAACAAATGGTAATTTGAGTTATGAAAGTTATACTAGTGTGGGGTCACATATGGTAAAGTAATCCATATTAAAAACCTTTCGTTGTCATTAAACACTAAACCTCAAAAGGAGTAATAAATGTCAATAGGTTAGAGGCTAAGGGTAGAGTTCCATTCAAGGTCAAGGCTCTCTTTGGATCCCTAACACTTCAAAGTTCCCGAGGGTCTCAAGACCTAGGGCAGTGCTTGTGCCAGGGAGAGTAGCCTAACCAAGAGCTAAACTCTACTTTCAAATACTCCTAACCACTCACATTCACTCTTCCCCACAGGTTTAAGTGCCAATGAGGCACTTTCAATGTACATCCCAACACCACAGTGGTACCATACCACAGAAGTATATACCTTTCCCATGATGGCTAAAGTAGAACATTATGAGACTACAAGACAACCTATCTACAATGTTATAACCATATGTCAAAACTAAATGGATGATTCACTATGAATAACATGCTAAGCAAATCCAAAAGAAATCAGCTTCAAACACACACAGAGGCACGGACATTATCATATTACTGTTAAAGAATCAAACACTTGAGATCATATGTCCTAAGGATAGAGAGAGAACATACAGTCCAAGTCAGCAACAATTATGAATGCCACGCCCCATTTTCTCGCGAAGGCGGGTTTCGATATGTGACAACTCTTTTAAATGGGTATTAAAAGAGAAGAGTCGCCACCTAATAATTTTGAGGTATATTAGGGCATCATTTTGCAAATAACTCTGATTAGAACTAGTCTGTGTTACCAAAGATTGGGTAAGGGCTCAAATTACCTCGAAGAGAAGGTGTTAGGCACTCTTCGAGGTCCACAACTGTGGGTCCTGACTGAAATTCATGCTATGTGGGATTATTGGATTGTCTTATGTGATCATGTAAGTGAAGGAAGACATTGAATTTAAAAGTTCAACTACAATGTAAACAAGTGTGAAGAAAATCGCACATGTGAAGAAATTAAACTATATATAAATGATCAGTACAAGTCTTTAGAGGTTACAGGATACAACTTAATTATTCCAAATTCAAGAGACAAGGCGCGACCAATAAACATATAAAGGAGGGGGGTCCCAAGTTTTTTAGCCTAAAGGATCACCCCGTGCAATATAATAATACTTCGCAACTCCTTTGGGATATGAGTTGCTCATATTATTCAGCGGGCATAGACTATCATCCCCTGCTACCTAATTATTATGTTAAAGTTATTTACCTAAAGCACTCTAATTCAATTCTAAACTGTGTCCTATGCGTGCACTACCCGTCCAATGCATATGGTCCAAGAGGCTTTGGACCTTCTATTTGGGTGGTTCTAGACTTTACTTAGGGTTCTCAAAAGATAAAACTAGGTGCACATTCAAAACATATAGGACTACACATAAAATCAATAAACGGCTCAAGTTATCCTTCACACATAAGCAACAAAAGCACACGAGCAGATTTCACATTAGGCAGTAGACAGTTTCAGAATTAAGGCATATTAGAGTCGTTAAGTCCTATAGACATGGCTTCTATGTGATCCTAATTTAAGACGTCCTACAGGCAGTACTGCTATTTCATACTATCGAATTTGCAGATTACAAGTATTATAAAACCTATAGACATAATCTCTAAGTTATTTGTGCCATGGGGCAGTGAAAGCTATTAGAGAGTTCGTAATTATTTGTGTTTGGTCCTATAGGCATGCTTTCTAAGCGAGTAACAATATCCTATAGGCATGTTCTCTAATAGTTGGTATTTAAACATAGATTCATCATGCATATTCCTATAGACACGTTATCTAGGCGGGCAGTGTAATAAGAACAACAGAAGTAGTTGATTGGTTAATTAATTAGAGCTCTATAGACATGATATCTAGATGAGTATTAGCAAAGGCATATATTAGTGCGATCTTATAGGCATGTTATCTAATAATCATATTGAAATTACACAAATAGTTATTGGCGTTTGATCCCTATAAACATGTTGTCTAATTGCGCATAGAAGTAGATATGAGAGCAAGTAAAGCATTTACTCAAACAAACATGATTTTGGATTATGTACGAGTATTAGACAGGTTAAGCGAAGTGTGTGATTTCCTATAGGCATGATTTCTATGTGTAGCACGTCAAACAAATAGCAAGAAAGGCAATTAAATCTTATGGACAGGTTTTCTACCCGTTCATGCAAGAATTAGGATACCTCATCCCCCTTTTCACTAATCTCTCTCGTCGTTTGTTATTACAGATTATTACAGGCCCAATTAGAATAATAAAACAAATACAAACATAATAGGGTAATTACATGCCCAAATACAACAATTATAGGTCCAATACAAGTACAAAGTGACCTAGCAGTGCCTTCTGGGCCTTCACCAGCCTTACTCTTGCATATCCAACATGCCCAATACCCATGTTCGCAAGCATGTCTGACCAATGCTCAGATCCAATAACACATACAACCCAATAAGCCAGGCCCCAAACATGAATACAATCGTCTTGCTTACCCATTAACAAACAACAAGAACATGGGGACATAAAATATGTCATTCAAATATCTCAGAGTTCATGCAAAGGCACATGGATTCCTACTACAATCATCAGTAGAAAGATTTTCTAAGTATCACCTTAGGGGTGATGTCTAATAGGTGGGAGGACACACATGTACAAGGACCTTACAATCACACAACAAGAGCACATATGTAGGGCTTTCAAACTAGTAAATAAGTTCAAAGCACAAACTCATTAGATGCACCAGATTAGTTATAGGAAACATGAATCCACAAAGCAAGAAACTAAGCATGCGAGTTAAGGGCATGAATTGGTTCTAAGGAGATTAACAAGTGACAATGACATGCTTAAGAGACTCCCCTTTGGGGTAGATACCACAACAGCCTTCCCAAGAAGAACATAAGAATGCAAGGCAGAACATAAACTAAGAATTGTAGGCTAATTCATGGCAAGTAGAAGTGTTACTAAGGAAACCTATTAGAGAAGCTTAGGGTCAACAAACTCAACACCACAACTAATCAATAAACAACTACTTAATACAAATTGATCACATATAGCAAGTTCAGTTATGCACATCAAAGATTCCCTAGGCATTTAATCCGAGCAAACCTAGTATTAGCAGGCATGAGTCTACATAACAGGATAGTAGTAAAGCAGTCAACTATAGTGAGGATTGGGGTTTCACAAATGGTAGAGTAGCGTGCTTGTTTGAAGAGTTCAGAATTCATATAGACATGATTAAGTAACAAGTTATGCTTGAATGGCTTAGCATAGAGAAGTACAGTTGAGCAAATTCTGGGCATGAATAAATATCCCAAGAGTTATAGTGCAAGTATTCAGATTGAGACATGAAAGGGATACCGTATTAAACAGTCAATGTAAGAGATCAAGCATACATAGACATAACAACTTCGAACAGGTATCACAACCCAGAAATCTTCTATGTTGACTACACTACATGAACACATGCTAACTTATACAAGTCCAGGTGAAGAATTAAAAGAGAAAATCAAAGCAAAAGGTCGGCACAACATCATATTGGCTTTGAAAAGCCCACATAGCAGGGATATTCAGAAGCATGAATACAAACAAGGAGGAAACATAATTGCGAGAGTTTGGACACTTACTAATTTGCAACTTTTAACAACAAATAGAGAAGAATCACTGAATTCCAGTAGCAAAGTAAGAACAACAACAGGAATTCCAAACCCCCAGTGCATCAGAGTTCACAAGAGCTTCGAATGAGCCCCGAGCAGTGCTCTCACTATGGAGGTAGTTAGAGATGATTCCGGTGTCCTTGGCTTTCAGCTGGCACCAACAAAAAGTGCAAAAAGTATAGAAGAGTGAGAGTTGAGAGAATAGTAGTAGTGGTAGCAATAGTTGTTCAGTCCTCGAGGGAAAACAGGGAAGGGGTTTATATAGTAGTTAAATAAAACGTGTAAACAAGGAAAGGAAATTAAGCAAACATAAACAAGGAAAGAAAGATACACATGCAATCAGTAAAGTAACCGGAAAGGAAAGAAATCGAACTTCAAACCCTAGTTATAGTTCAATGCTTAAAATCAGCCAATTGGTGTGAAGAATCAGGCCTTTCTTCATGTATATGGATGAAATATTGTTCAAATCTCAAATATTGAGGTCGATTCCAGTCCGATCTAGGAGATGGTAGTTGCCAAAATTGGGCAAGTACCTAAGTAATACTACGAACGCGTGACCAGTAGCGGAGGAACATAGATATGGTAAGCAAATAATGGAGGAATCCCATTATCAACGGGATTAGGAGAGGAATTTAAGGGGGCGGCTATTGTTCTTCAGAGAGAGAGAGAGAATAAGAGAATACAGAGGCGGCTGGGCGGGGAAATAGGTCTCTAGGGTTTGGGCGAGGGATTATAAAGAGAGGAGAAGGGTTGTTGTGGGCCGTTGATCATTTAAGATCAACGGCCATGATCGAAGGGGAAGCAAGACAGTTTTCTTGACGGGTTACGACCGGGTTAAGTTAAGGGGGCGTTTGATTTGTGCTGCTGAGAGGTGAGATGAGATGAGCTAGGTGTTTGGGCTTTGAAATTGTCCGAAAAATTGGCCTGTTTGGGGCCAACTCTTGAAACCCCTAAAATTTATTTAAAATAGATTATTAAAATGTCTAATAAATGGTAAAAATATTATTTATTCTATTAAAAATTCTTGAAAATAATAACTCAACATTATAAAAATATAAAATGTTATTTTGGCATAAATAATATAATAAGCGCAATTATTTTAGGATATAGGCTATTATTGTAACTAGTATAGATAAAATAGAGAAAATACACATATAATTATATAAAAATGACATGAAGCATTATAAAAATGCATGGGGGGTATAAAATGATAAATTTGGGTGATTAAATCACCCTAAAATGATTTAGAGAGATAATTAATAAATATTTAAACAAATTAAATGCGAGAAAATCACTTTTAAAGCTTTAAAAATCATAGAAAATTATAAAAAATACTTATATGACTCTTGTAGATTGGGTAATAATGCAAAAATGATATTTTGAAAGTATATGAAATATTTCATAAAATATGAGGGAAAAAATTGTGTATCAACAATGAACACAAACACATATGCTTTAACAACCTTCAGTTAAACTAATCAAGGATTGGTTTTAACTTAGGCATTGTTCTCTAGTATGTACATAGGTTAACATCTCCAATTATCAAGAGAAGACAAATTAACAATTACAATTAAGGTTCTTGGGGAGTGTTAACAATACTATATGTTAATTACTACAACCGGTGTTCTCTAAAGAATGCCAATACAGATACAGGCCAGCAACTTCAAATACAAATTAATAATCTTAACTAAGAGGCACATGTTGAGGACTTCAATTAGGACATTCAGAGAGCATGAACAGAGGTTCAAAGCAGTAGCCATGATTAGAGCTTCCACTGGTACTATCAGAGGTACCCAAACTACAAGAAGAACTTCTAAAAAAGATACTAATAGGGTCAAATGTTCACAATCTTAATTAGTACTCCTAGAGGTGTTAATCAGGATCACAAATCAGTAGGATGCAATTAGGACTTCTAAAGATATTAGCAAAGTCACACATTCACAACTTCATTTAGGACTTTATGATAGTATTAACTTCACACTAATCTTACTGAGGGTAAAGCATGCTATTATATCTAAGCAGTAGCAATAAGAGACTCTCTCTAGAATTTACAAGATAAGTTTAATCCATTTAAGAGAGCTTAATAAAGTTTCAAATCAGTCTGGGCAGGTGTAGGGTCAGGAAGGACAAACAGAGGCATTGAAGAACAAAAATGAATGCTGGATCACAAGAACACACACAAAAGACAACTAGCAGAGGTCATATCATGAAAGTATTACTAACAGTGTCACCATATGAGCTTCAGGAAAATGATAAGAGTATTATCACATTGGGGAAACATGTTAAGCATATCTGGGATGGGGTTTCAGGTATAATGGAACTTAGCAGCAGTATTTTAGCTAAAGAAATGTGTTATCATGACCTGATTATGTCTCATCCTTACTTCATGATTTAAACTGCGTAAGGTAATCTCCAGAACATACACAAAAGTGATACAAGGATCCAAATAGCTTAGGACAAGTTTACATAAATAGTCGTGAGTTTAATCAACCAATTAACAGAATCACATAAGCGCATTAAAGAGATAAAACAAGCTTAAATATCATGAGTTAGTATCTCTGAACTAAGGTAACAAACTAGTTCTCAGCACTAAATGATCCATACTTTGTTTACATCTAGACTATTAAGGGAACTACAAAAGTAACATTTAAAGCAAGTCAGCATATCAGTCAGAATAGTGCTAATAGAATCATTAAAGAGGTCTAAAACCGGGTATTAGGAGTGTTAAGAAGTTCTTCAGTCACTTTCAGAGTTAACAGTAAACATAAATCATCAAATGCATATCAATATCAGCATGTAATTCTAATTTTAATAACTTAAATAAGTTCATGATCGCAGAAAACTACTTAACAGTTATTAATACACACATAAAACAATTAAAGAGACATAAACACATTGTTAATAACATCATTCAACAAAACTATTAAAGCAGTTCATATTACCTTGGCGTGGGAAATGAGAGATCTACCGTTAAATCATGAGAGACCATCGGTCGGAATCCTAATACCCAGAGGTCATTGCATTTGACCTCTGGATATTGAATTTCAATGATGAAGCCAGTTAATGTCCTCATGCTTGTTTCGATTTGAAAGGTCATGAGAGAAAATCAGACGAATCCAAGTTTTACATTTTGGTCTGTGACTCAAGGATTAGGGATTTTGAAATCAAACGGTGAAAATGGAAAGAACAACAAGATTTGAAGTACAGGGGCAAAACGGATAACCATGTATGCCATGGATTTGAAAGATCACATGCGATTTGAGGTTTCATCTTTGGGGTTAGGGTTCTGATTTGAGAATTTCAAATTTGATCAATGAAAGAGGAAAGGGTTCAGCGGGGAATCACGGATGCATGAGACAGTAGGGATGAATCTTTGAGCGATATGAGACCTTGCATGAATTCGTGCAAGGTTTTCTTGATTGATTAGGTGATGGGAGTTGAGAGAGTTGAGAGGAAAAGGAAAGAAGGGGCAGCCTCATATGGGTGGAAATGATTTAAGGTTAGAGAGAAAGGGGTATGTTGTCTCTGAATTAAGAATGAGGGAGTTGATCTGGGCCGTTGATTTGTTGTGTTTGTTTTGTGAGGGTGGGAGACGGGTGATGTGGCAGGAGCGGATTGGTTCAATGGGAGTGACATGGATTGCCAAAGTGGAGAGTGAGGAAATTGGATTGGGCTGGTGCATTTGGGCCAATTTTGATTTAAAAAATAACCAATTTATGTTTAGGGGTGCAATTGCAATTTTAGCCGTTTAGTCTTTAACCTCTTTGAAAATTAATATAAATAAACTTAATTATTCAATAAAATATAGTAAAATTATAACTATCAAATATACTACTAATTATTATAATTAATTATTTATAAAATATTTATTTTCTAAATTATAACACTAATTTTGAATTATTAATATAGTAATCTAATTAATTAGGAATTAAGGAATAATTCATTAAATTAACTATAAATCTTATTTTATGTATATATAAAAAAATTCTAGTGATCTTGAAATAATAAATATATTTATAATTACATAATACCAATACTGAATTTATTAATTTCGAAAATAATACTCAGTTAATTTGTAAAATAGGTACTTTTGATAGAAAATGCTTTCAAAACATTCATTGTAAATTATTAAGTATAAATAAATTAATTTTAAAAAGGAGGGTCAAAATTGGTTGTCAACACGTGTAAGAAGTGGAAGCATATTAATGCTAAGGCGAAGTATCCTGAAGAAGTCCATCTCCCCTAATTTATTTGATCACATTATAAAACGTAAATGAGCTCATGAAATATGGAGGACCATCGATCGGTTGTTCAAAAAGAAGGATGAAGCTCGGCTACAGATTTTGGAGAATGAATTGGCTAACACTACTCAAGGTAATCTTTCTATCGCCGAGTATTTTTTGAAGGTTAAAAATTTATGTTGTGAAATTTCTTTATTGAATCCGGATGAGGCAATCTCGGAAGCACGAATAAGAAAAAATATTATTCGTGGTTTAAAGATAGAATATATTCCCTTTGTTATATCGATTCAAGGATGGGTTCAACAACCATCCTTGGAAGAATTTGAGAATTCGTTGTCATCACAGGAGCTACTAGCCAAACAGATGGCTGGTGTATCTATCAAACAAGGGGAAGAAAATGATCTTGCCACTTATAAGAGGAACTTTAAAGTGAAATAAAGAGATAGCATGCACTTTTGATCCGCAAGTGGTTCAAGCTCGCCAGGAAAGAAGGGGGAGTCTTCCAATAACGGTAAAAAGCATTTAAATGTTACCGTAGTGGCAAAGTCGGACACATAAAAAGATATTGTCGAGACAAAGAGAGCAATATGGCTCAAACCAAGAAAGTTGCCGAAGAAGAAGAAAAAGAAGAAGACTGGGGAAAGTGCTTCGCAACGGAGACTCGAGCTATAAATACCATGGCTTCCATAAATTTTGAAAGAGACTGGATCGTGGATTCAGGATGTGAGCACCATCTCACTGGAGATCAATCCAAATTCTCCACCTTTCGCGAATACAATTGACATGATGTCATTGTTACAGCAGATAATACATACCATAATGTGGAGAAGGAAGGCACTGTTTGATCAACGAGAAGCAAAAAGTCGCTATCACCCTCAACAGTGTCTTTCATGTTCCAGGTATGAAGAAAAATCTATTTTCAGTTGCAAATGTTGTATATGCTGGAAACTATTTGTTCTTTGCCCACGTGTTGTGAAGTTCCTCCGAAATATCAACGTGCTCAAGGCAGATATCATTCACTCCGGTAAAAGAGTTAACGATTTATATGTTTTATCTGCCTCTAATTCATATATTGAGAGGATGTGTAGCAATGATAACACACATCTTTGGCCTGCTAGACTTGGACATCTAAGCATGGATAAATTAAAATTCATGGTAAAATGTAATCTAGTAAAAGGATTGCCCAACTTAAGAAATTTTGGTGGAGGGGAGGTTTGTGAAGGATCTCAATATAGAAAGGCACATCGTCTTCCATTTGATAGATCCTCCTCAAAGTGCAATGCTCCACTAAAACTAGTTCATACTGACTTGATGGGGCCAACAAGAACTCCTTCATTCTCAGACTATTTGTATATGCTAATTTTTTTTATTGATGATTTTACTAGATTCACTTGGGTTTATTTTGTAAAGCAGAAGTTAGAAGTTTTCAATAAGTTTGTAGAGTTCAAAGAAACAGTTGAAGGCGAACTCGATTCCAGAATAAGGCGGTTGCGAACTGATAATGGCGGTGAGTTCACTTCAGACAAATTTCTTTCCTTTTGTCGTCGGCATGGCATTAAAAGAGAACTCACATGTGCTGATACACCATAACAAAATGGAGTGACTGAAAGGAAGATCCAACACTTAACTAATACATGTAAGAGTTGGATTCATGCCAAGAATTTACCTAGAGCCTTAAGGGCTGAAGGTATGAAATGTGCAGCGTATGTAATTAACAAGATGCCACTTTCTTCAAATAATATGAAGTCTCCCTATGAATTAATGTTTAGATACAAGCTTAGTATTAAACACCTCAGGTTTTTGGCTCTATTTGTTATGTTCACATTCCGGATTCTCAACGGAGCAAGTTGGATGCCAAGGCAAGAAAATGCATCTTTGTAGGATATGATAAAAGAAAAAAAAGGGATGGAAGTGCATGGATCCTAAAACTCATCTCTTTGTTGTCTCAAAGGATGTCATATTCGACGAAGTGTCTTTGTATTATGGAGCTCCATCGTATGGAGGTGCTTCTCTAGATAATACAGTTGCCGAGGAGTTAAGAGATAGGGGGGGGGGGCTGAACCTCAACAACATGAAACTCAGCAAGAAGATGATTCAAGTGGTTCGGGAAGGCCAAAAAGAACTATTATCAAGTCAGCTCGCTTCAGAGATAAAAATTTTGTCAATACGTATTCATGTTTCTTTGCAGGACCAATTGATGATGAAAAACCTTCTTCCTTCGAAGAAGCTAAAGGAATCAAAGAGTGGGAGCTTGCTATGGATGATGAAATGGAGGCTCTGATGAAAAATCAAACCTGGATCCTTGTACCAAAATCGAAGGATGTATAACCCATTTTTTGTAAATGGGTTTACAAAATAAAAAGCAGAACAGATGGAAGCATAGATACATATAAAGCAAGGTTGGTTGCTCGAGGATTTTCTCAAAAGTACGGCGAAGATTATGAATAAACCTTCAGTCCGGTGGCTAAGATGATCTCAGTCCGAGCTATGCTAGCCTTGGCTGCCTCGCATAATTGGAAGTTATGGTAACTTGACGTGAAGAATGCTTTATTATATGGAGAGCTTGACAAAGATATCTATATGGACCAACCACTCGGGTATGTCTCTAACTTACATCCTGATTATGTCTGCAAACTTAAGAATGCCCTTTATATGGCCTCAAGCAAGCTCCACGAGCATGGTATGGTAAAATTGCTCAGTATATACATTTCAGTGGCTATTGATAAATGGAAATTTAGACTACTTATTAGCGCCTTTTAGCTTTCGTTTTAGTCCAAAGGTGTATAATTATATTTCCGAAAAATGATGAAATATGCTTACCTGCAGAAGTATTGGAAAATAAGCCACTACGATGAAATCCAACTCAACTCACGGAGGAGTGATCTGAACAAGGACAAAAATCAGGCACTGAAGCTCAAGTGCGGACCGCAGATTTTTATTTGCGGTCGCAGAATATGAAGGAAAATCAACAGAGCCCCAACGCAAAGTGCGGACCACATAATTATTGTGCGGCCGTAGAAGCTACGTAAGAGCCAAAGTTCAGATAGTTTCATTTCAAGTTTAAGAAGAAATGCAGACCGCACAATAATTGTGCAGCCGCAGAAACAACTATGCGACTGCACTCAAGAAATGTGCGGTCTGTAGAAGATCCCAGTGCGGCCGCACCCAAAATTGTGCGGACCGCAGAACATGAGAGATGCGGCCGCAATACAGAATTGTGCGGCCGTAGAGTCAACTCCTGTCAAGATCTGAAGAGAAGTGCGGACCGCACATATAATTGTGCAACCGCAGAACCTCCGAAAGGGCAATTTTGTCCGAAAATTCTAGCTTTGTATAAATAGACTACTTTCACGAAATTAGGTCAAGTTTTGAAGATTGAAAGTCCTGTAACCATTTTTATTTGCATGTTTAAGCAACTTTAGCTTACTTTGGTGATTTAACATTGGATTTTTATCTTTTAATCTTGCAATATGAGTTTTATCATCTTTTCTTCTTTATTTTCTTCTATACCCATTATGAGTAGCTAGATTTCTAACTAGGGTTATGACCCAACCCTAGTGTGTAAACCTAATGGGTATTTGATTTATTGCTTGTTTATGGTTGTGTGTTGATTATCTAGCCTTGTTCTTGCTTTTACTTAAAGATTTAATGGTTGCAAAAATTACCTCATGCCTAAATGACTTGGTCTCTTCTTCAGAAAGAGAGACTTAGTCTAGGAAAACTTGGCTAATAAGAATTTGGGATAAAATCAAGAGATTGATAGTCCCAATTAAAGGGTTGAACTTAGAGATAGTAAAACCCGACTTGAGCATTTTATCAACTGTTTTGTTCAATACCCATTTGGACTTGAGAAAGCCAAATTGGGCAAAATCACTCTTACCGAGAGGTATTGAGTAGGTATTTGAGTGTTGATTGTTATAATACACCCAGACCAACAAAACAAGCTTTAAAGTTTACAACCCGTTAGGCAAACACCTAGGTGAAGGTCATAGCCCTAGGCCTTTTATATATTTGAAAACCATCCAAAAACAATATTCTCTAGTTTTATATCTTTAGAATTGTAATCCTTAATGTACTTTTAGAAGTAAAAACAAAACCATATTTGTGGAAGTGCAACCAAGATAATTCACGTTCTTTATCCAAATATATACCACTAATCCCATCTCAGCTCCCTGTGGATTCGATCCCGACTCCTTGTTGGGTATTATTATTGCAATCGACCGTTTCACAACCCCGAATAGAGGTGTGACTTAGACGGGATCAATTTTTGGCGCCGTTGCCGTGGAGCTAAAAACGAATTTAGCTATATATTTGATTTTGTGTGTGAATTATCTTCTTTTCCTTCCGTGTTACTAATCTTTTTGGGTGAAACAATGGCTCTCAACAATAATGATCCTCTCGGAAACATGCCTTTGGGGGATGTGGACGTGGAAGATGACCAAGTTGAAGAGGTTCCTCTTGAACCTCAAGCGAATAGACGAGGTTGACCACCTCAAGACAACGTTCCCATTCTACTCCCACCTCCACCAAGAGCGGCTCCACACCGGGCGTTGCCGAATGAAGGGTATGCAAGTGCTATAGTCCTGCCCCGCATTAGGGCGGGCAACTATCAAATCACAAATGTTATGCTCACATTGCTAGAGAAAAGGGGATTCTTCACCGGGGCTCCGAATCAAAATGCGTACAAACACTTGAAAGGGTTTGTGGACACTTGCTAAGGGAGTAAACAGACAAATATCTCCGATGATGCTTTAAGGCTGAGGCTATTTCCTTTCTCTCTACGGGGGAAAGCCTTGGATTGGTTAGGAAGTTTGCTAAACCATTCCATTTGTCACGACCCAAAATCCCAACATGTCGTGATGGCGCCTATCTCGTTACTAGGCAAGTCGATAATATCAATAAACCACAATTTCTTTTAAGTTTGAGAATTTTAATAATTAAATACAATACAAAATCCCACAAATACTGATATGAACGCTCCCCAAAAATTGGTGTCATTGAGTACATGAGCATCTAATATGAATACAAGTCTGGAAAAATACAGTCTATTATAGTTTAAGACCAAAATATGGTAAACAATGAGATAAGGAAGGAGAGACAAGCTCTGCGAAACACGGCAGCTACCTATAAATCTCTGAAAGATCAACTGTACGAGAGAATCAACACCCGCTATGTCCAGAAGCACCTGGATCTGCACACGAAGTGCAGGGTGTAGTATGAGTACAACCAACTCAGCAAGTAACAATAATAACTAAGGAACTGAAGATAGTGACGAGCTACACAGTTATAGTTCACTTACAGTAATTCCAACAAAGAATAAACATGCTTTCAAGTCTGGCAGTTTAAGTCAAATCAATTTTATACAGTTCATGTTCATGTAATCCGGATATAGAATTTTTCAGAGAATTTCACAACAATGACAGATAGAAACTAAATGCAACAACAAATGAAAAGCAAGTACAGCCTCTCAGGCAACAGTCACTCAACTCGTCACAACAGCTCAACCACTTGGCTCTCAGCCCTCACACTCAATGGGTACCTGCGCTCACTGGAGGTGTACAGACTCCGGAGGTGCTCCTATAGCCCAAGCGCCATAATCTGCACAGACAACTCACGTGATGCACGGACAACTCACATTCTATAATATCCTGCACGAACAACTCACGTGCCATATATCCTTACCTCACCGACAGGACCTCGGCCTTACTCAGTCCTCAACCTCTCTAGTCTCTCGGGCTCTCGGAAATCACAAAGATCAGCCCAAACAAAGATAACATAGTAAATCAACAAATATCAAGAAAGACTAAGGTATGATGCACAAGTAAAATTATGACTGAGTACAAGACAACAATTAGCAAATAATTCAACAAGTACGTGACCTCTGTGGGTCCCAACAGTACTATCACATAGCCTAAGCATGATTTTTAACATGATTAACATTCAAATTTCTTCAACACAAAGAGAGCTTATAGCTAACAACAAGTTATTCAACTTTATAATTTCACGGGACAGACCAAGTCACAATCCCTTCGGTGCACGCCCACACGCCCGTCACCTAGCATGTGCGTCACCTCCAAAATAATCACATGACACAAAAATCTGGGGGTTCATATACTCAGGACCAGATTTATAACTGTTACTTACCTCAAAACGTGAAATTCTTTACTCTGCTATGCCTTTACCTCGCAAATCGGCCTCTGAATGCCTCGAATCTAGTCACAAATAATTTGTTTCAGTTAATAAAATTTATTAAAATTAATTCCATAAGAAAATACTAATTTTTCATAAAAATCCAAAATTTAGCTCAAAATTTGCCTGTGGGGCCCACATCTCGGAACCCGACAAAAGTTATAAAATACGAAAGCCCATTCAACCACGAGTCTACCCATACCAATTTTACCAAAATCCGACCTCAACTCGACCCTCAAATCTACAAATCTTATTTCCAAATTTCTAAGTTCAAATCTCCGATTTACACCTCAAATTTTGCACACAAGTCATAAATGACATAACAGACCTATTAAAATTTTCAGAATTGGATTTTGACCCCGATATCAAAAAGTCAACCCCCTGGTCAAACTTTCCAAAAATTCAACTTTCAGCATTTCAAGCCTAATTCCTCTACGGACCTCCAAAAAAAAAATTTCGGACATGCTCCTAAGACCAAAATCACCATACGGAGCTATTGGAATCTTAAAAATTCAGATCCGAGGTCGTTTACACCTAAGTACACATCCCGTCAACTTTTCTAACTTAAATTTTCAAATTATGAGACTATGTATCTCATTTCACTCTGAATTCCTTCCGGACCCGAACCAACTAACCCGATAAGTCATAAATAAATTGTAAGGCATAAATTGAGAAGTAATGGGGGAATGGGGTTATAATACTCAAAACGACAGGCCGGGTCGTTACATTCTCCCCCTCTTAAACAAACGTTCGTCCTCGAACGGGTTTAGAATAATATTGGAGTCTCAAATAGGTGTGGATATTTGCTCCGCATCTCCTGCTCAATCTCCCAAGTAGCTTTTCCGACTGGCTGGCCTCTCCATTGTACCTTCACTGATGCTATGTTCTTTGACCTCAGCTTTCGAACCTGCCGGTCTAAAATAGCCACCGGCTCCACATCATAAGTTAAATTACCGTCCGGTTGTACTGTACTTAAATCCAGAATATGAGATGGATCCTCGACATACTTTCGGAGCATGGATACATGGAACACTGGATGAACACCTGATATATTAGGTGGCAAGGCAAGTTCATAAGTCACCTCTCCAATTTTCTTAAGTATCTCAAAATGCCCAATATACCGAGGGCTCAACTTGCCCTTCTTTCCGAACCTCAACACACCCTTCATGGGTGAAATCTTGAGCAGAACCTTCTCCCCAACCATGTAAGTAACATCACGGACCTTCCTGTCGGCATAACTCTTCTGTCTAGACTGCGTCGTGCGAAGCCATTCCTGAATCACTTTGACCTTCTCTAAAGCATCCTGAAACAAGTCAGTACCCAATATTCTAGCCTCACCCGGGTCAAACCAACCCACCGGAGAACGGCATCGTCTCACATACAAAGCCTCATACAGAGCCATCTGAATACTCGACTGGTAGCTGTTGTTGTAAGTAAACTCCGCGAGTGGCAGAAATTGATCCCAAGAACCCCCAAAATCAATGACACAAGTGCGTAGCATATCCTCTAATATCTAAATAGTGCGCTTGGACTGTCCGTCCATTTGAGTGTGAAATGTTGTACTCAACTGAACCTGGGTTCCCAATTCTCGCTGCACTGCTTTCCAAAACTGTGATGTAAACTACGTGCCCCGTTCTGAAATGATGGACACTGAAACACCATGTAGGCGAACAATCTCGCGAATATAAATCCCAGCCAACCGCTCCGGAGAATAATTAGTACCAACTGGAATAAAATGCGTAGATTTGGTCAACCGATCTACTATCACCCAAACAACATCAAACCTTTTCAAAGCCCGTGGAAGCCCAACTACTAAGTCCATGGTAATACGCTCCCATTTGCACTCCGGAATTTCAAGTCTCTATAGTAATTAGCCCGGTTTCTGATGCTCGTACTTTACCTGTTGACAATTTAAACACCGAGCTACAAATCCAACTATGTCTTTTTTCATTCGCCTCCACCAATAGTGCTGCCTCAAATCCTAATACATCTTCGCGGTACCTGGATGAATAGAGTACCGCGAACTTTGAGCTTCTTGGAGAATCAGCTCACGCAAACCATCTACATTAGGCACACATAGTCTGCCATGTATCTGTAATACACCGTCATCTCCAATAGTGACTTCCTTGGCATCACCGTGCTGAACTGTGTCCTTAAGGAGAAGAAGATGTGGATCATCATACTGGCGCTCTCTGATGCGATCATATAAAGAAGACCGAGAAACCACACAAGCCAAAATTTGATTCGGCTCGGAAACATCCAATCTAGCAAACTGGTTGGCCAAGGCCTGAACATCCAATGCTAAAGGCCTCTCTACTACCGGTAAGTATGCTAAGCTACCCAGACTCTCCGCCTTATGACTCAAGGCATCGACCACTACATTGGCCTTTCCGGGATGACAGAGAATGGTGATATCATAATCCTTAAGCAACTCTAACCACCTTCGCTGCCACAAATTAAGATCCTTCTGTTTAAAAAAATATTGTAGACTCCGATGATCGGTATATACCTCACACTGGACACCGTACAAGTAATGCCGCCAAATTTTTAAGGCATGAATAATAGTTGCTAACTCAAAATCGTGGACTGGATAATTCTTCTCATGTACCTTTAACCGCCTAGATGCATAGGCAATCACCCTACCATTTTGCATCAACACTGCGCCAAGACCAATACGCG
The DNA here is from genome assembly GCF_000390325.3 of Nicotiana tomentosiformis. Lineage (NCBI taxonomy): Eukaryota > Viridiplantae > Streptophyta > Magnoliopsida > Solanales > Solanaceae > Nicotiana > Nicotiana tomentosiformis. Next base: position 95,673,230 of record NC_090812.1, on the reverse strand, counting down.
ACGTGTCACAATACACAGTATAAGACTCTGAACCTGTAGGCAACACCAATACAGGAGCTGTAGTCAAAGCTGTTTTGAGCTTCTAAAAGCTCTCTTCACACTCATTCGGCCACCTGAACGAAGCACCTTTCTGGGTTAATTCGGTCATAGGCGATGCAATAGACGAGAAACCCTCCACGAAGCGACGATAATAACCGGCCAAGCTGAGAAAACTCCGAATCTCAATAACTGAAGATGGCCTGGGCTAATTCTGAACTACCTCTATTTTCTTTGGATCTACCTTAATTCATTCACTGGACACTATATGTCCCAAGAATACCACCGAACTAAGCCAGAACTCACACTTAGAGAATCTAGCATAAAGTCTCTCCTCTCTCAGCCTCTGTAATACAATACCCAAGTATTGTGCATGCTCCTCCTGGCTACGTGAGTATGCCAGAATATCATTAATAAATACTATGACAAATAAATCAAGATATGGCTGGAATACACTATTCATCAAATGCATAAATGATGTTGGGGCATTGGTTAGCCCAAAATACATCACAAGAAATTCGTAGTGGCCATAACGAGTTCTGAATATCGTCTTTAGAATATCCGAATCCCGAATTTTCAACCGGTGATACCTCGATCTCAAATCAATTTTGTAGAACACCCTCGCTCCCTGAAGCTAGTCAAATAAGTCATCAATACGCGGCAAAGGATATTTATTCTTGATTGTAACTTTGTTCAACTGCCGATAATCAATGCACATCCGTATAGTACCATCTTTATTCTTCACAAACAGAACCGGTGCACCCCAAGGTGACACACTAGGCCTAATAAACCCCTTTTCAAGGAGTTCCTGAAGTTGCTCTTTCAATTCTTTTATCTCAGCTGGTGCTATACGATACGGAGGAATAGAAATGGGCTGAGTGCCCTGCAACAAGTCAATATCGAAATCAATATCCCTGTCGGATGGCATACCCGGCAGGTCTGCAGGAAATATATTCGGAAAGTCTCGCATGACCGGTACAAAATAAATAATAGGAGTATTTGCATCAACATCTCCCACAAAGGCCAAATATGACAAACATCCCTTTCCAACCATACGTTGGGCCTTCAAATAAGAAATTACCCTGCTAGGAACAAAATCTAGAGAACCTCTCCATTCAACCTTTGGCAACCCCGGCATCGTCAACGTCACGATTTTTGCGTGACAGTTCAAAATAGCATGACATGGAGACAACCAATCCATACCCAAGATTACATCGAAATAAACCATACCAAGTAATAAGAGATCAACTCTAGTCTCCAGTTCCCCAATAGTTACCACACACGACCGATACACATGGTCCACAGTAATAATATCGCCCACCGGTGTAGACACACAAACAGGTGAAACTAAGGACTCATAGGTCATGTCTAGATAATGAACAAAATATGATGATATATATGAATAAGTGGATTCAGGGTCAAATAATGTAGAAGTTTCCCTATGGCACACTGAAACACTACATATGAAGCAACAGCATCTGGCCTGGCCGGAAAAGCATAGAATCGGGCATGACTGCCACCTGATCGGTCTCCCCCTCTTGGGTGACCCCTAGCTGCCTGACCCCCACCCCGAGCTTGCTGGGCGGGTGGTGTAACTGCTGGTGCTGGTGCCATTGGTCGAGAACTCTACTGTGGAACCCCACTCAACAACCTAGGACAATCTCTCTTGAAATGACCCAATTCTCAGCACTCGAAACAACCCCTCTTCTGACGGAACTCCTACTCCTGATAACCCAAAGAATTACCTGTAGAAGCATGAGCAGACGAGGCATGATGAGAACTCTGTGCTGGTAGTGCACTGAATGAAAACTGGCCTGAGTGAGAACTGTAAGAACTGTGGCTAGCTGATGTACCACGATGAGCTGGACGTCTCGTCTGAGCATGTCTGTAAAAAAGACCCCTACCATGGTAAAACTGACCCCCTGAAGGAACACTGATAAAATCACCCGAACCACGAGACCTCTTAGCCTCCCTCTCAACCCGTTCCTGACTGCGAACCATCTCAATCTAACGAACAATGTCGACCACCTCGTCGAAAGTAGCACCAGACACTCTCTCTCTAGTCATGAGTAATCGCAGCTGAAAAGTGAGGCCATCTATGAACCTACTGATCCTTTCCCTGTCTATGGGAATCAACCAGATAGCATAATGGGCCAATTCTGAAAATCTCATCATATACTGTATCACGGGCATATCGCCCTGACGAAGCTGCTCGAACTGCCTGCGCAGCTCCTCTCTGCGGGACAGAGGCACGAACTTCTCCAGGAATAGATCGGAGAACTGCTGCCAGGTAAGGGGTGCTGCACGGACTGGCCTAAACCTCTCGTAAGCCTCCCACCATCTGAAGGCAGCCCCAGAAAACTAAAAAGTAGTGAACGGGACCCTACTAGTCTCTAGAATACCCGTTGTCCGAAGCATCCGTTGATACTTATCCAGAAAACCCTGAGCATCCTCTGACTCAGCACTACTAAATGGTGGAGGTCTAAGCCTCTCAAATCTCTCAAGTCTCCTCTGCTCATCGTCTGCCATAACAGGAACTACCGGGGCCTGAGCAGCTGCAACCGGCTGGGATGGTGGTGCCCCCGGTATATGAAGTCCATGTACTACCTGGTCTGGAGTATGGGCAACAGGGGTATGAGTACCTTCCCCAACCTAAGAAGTGGCAGGTGCGGCCTGAGCCGAAACCACCTGAGTAAGACCAGTGCAAACTGTCAATATATGGGCCAAAGTCTCCTGAAGGCCTGGAATCTCAATAGGCACAGTTGGTGCCTGAGCTGGTTATATCAGCTCAACTATATCTAGAATATGCTCCTAACCTGGAGCAACTGGTGGTACTACAGGTGCGGGTCCAACTGTGGTACGAGCTATACCTCGACCTCTACCTCGGCCCCGGCCTCTACCACGGCCCCGGCCTCTCGCGGCCCTAACTGGTGGCACTGGTGGCTGACCGTCCGATCCGATAGTACGTGTTCTCACCATCTGCGAGAGAATAGAATAACAGAAATTTAGTTTCCGGAATCAACAATTTCGCACGATAGAATACAAGAAAGTGATATTTTCCTAAGGGTTCTGCAGCCTCTCGAAGATAAGTACAGACGTCTCCATACCGATCCGTAAGACTCTACTAAACATGCTCATGACTCGTGAGACCTATGTAACCTAGGCTCTAATACCAACTTATAATGACCCAAAATTCCAACCTGTCGTGATAGCGCCTATCTCGTTACTAGGCAAGCCGATAATATCAATAAACCACAAAATCCCACAAATACTGATACGAACGCTCCCCAAAACCTGGTGTCACTAAGTACATGAGAATCTAATATGAATACAAGTCTGGAAAAATACGGTCTATAATAGTTTAAGACCAAAATGCGGTAAACAAGGAAATAGGGAAGGAGAGACAAGGTCTACGAAATACGGCAGCTACCTCTAAATCTCCGAAAGATCAACTGTACGAGAGAATCAACACCCGCTATGTCCAGAAGCACCTGGATTTGCACACGAAGTGCAGGGTGTAGTACGAGTACAACCAACTCAGCAAGTAACAATAATAACTAAGGAACTGAAGATAGTGACGAGCTACACAGTTATAGTTCACTTACAGTAATTCCAGCAAAGAATAGACATACTTTCAAATCCAGCAGTTTAAGTCAAATCAATTTTATACAGTTCATGTTCATGTAATCCGGATATAGAATCTTTCAGAGAATTTCACAACAATGACAGATAGCAACTAAATACAACAACAAATAAAAAGTAAGTACAACCTCTCAGGCAACAGTCACTCAACTCGTCACAATAACTCAACCACTTGGCTCTCAGCCCTCACACTCAATGGGTACCCACGCTCACTGGGGGTGTACAGACTCCAGAGGTGCTCCTACAGCCCAAGCGCCATAATTCGCACGGATAATTCACGTGCTGCGCGGACAACTCACGTGCTATAATATCCTGCACGGACAACTCACGTGCCATATATCCTTACCTCACCGATAGGCCCTCGGCCTTACTTAACCCTCAACCTCTCTAGTCTCTCGGGCTCTTGGAAATCACAAAGATCAGTCCAAACAAATATAACACAGTAAATCAACAAATATCAAGAAAGACTAAGGTATGATGTACAAGTAAAATCATGATTGAGTACAATACAGCAATTAGCAAATAATTCAACAAGTACGCGGCCTCTGTGGGTCCTAATAGTACTATCACATAGCCTACGCATAATTTTTAGCATGATTAACATTCAAATTTCTTCAACACAAAGAGAGCTTATAGCTAACAACAAGTTATTCAACTTTACAGTTTCACGGGACAGACCAAGTCACAATTCCTTCGGTTTACGCCCACACCCCCGTCACCTAGCATGTGCGTCACCTCCAAAATAATCACATGACACAAAAATCTGGGGTTTCATATCCTCATGACCATATTTATAACTATTATTTACCTCAAAACGTGAAATGCTTTACTATGCTATGCCTTTGAATGCCTCGAATCTAGTCACAAATAATTCATTTCAGTCAATAAAATTTATTTGAATTAATTCCATAAGAAAATACTAATTTTCCATAAAAATCCAAAATTTAGCTCAAAAATCGCCTGTGGGGCCCACGTCTCGGAACCTGACAAAAGTTATAAAATCTGAAAGCCCATTCAACCACGAGTCTACCCATACCAATTTTACCAAAATCCGACCTCAACTCGACCCTCAAATCTACAAATCTTATTTCCAAATTTCTAAATTCAAATCTCCTATTTACACATCAAATTTTGCACACAAGTCATAAATGACATAACAGACCTATTAAAATTTTCAGAATCGGATTTCGACCCCGATATCAAAAAGTCAAACTCCGGTCAAACTTCTCAAAAATTTAACTTTCGGCATTTCAAGTCTAATTCCTCTACGGACCTCCAAACAATTTTTCGGGCATGCTCCTAAGTCCAAAATCACCATACAGAGCTATTGGAATCATACAAATTTAGTTCCGAGGTCGTTTACACCTAAGTCCACATTAGGTCAACTTTTCTAACTTAAATTTTTAAATTATGAGACTAAGTGTCTCATTTCACTCTGAATTCCTTTCGGACCCGAACCAACTAACCCGATAAGTCATAAATCAATTGTAAGGCATAAATTGAGTAGTAAATTGGGGAACGGGTTTCTCCGGTGCAATGTGTCCCAAAGAAAGGGGGAATGACGGTGATTACCAATGACAAGAACAAGTTGATTCCTACAAGAATGGTGACCGGGTGGAGAGTGTGTATGGACTATCGCAAGCTCAACAAAGTCTCAAGGAAGGATCATTTCCCACTTCCCTTCCTAGATCAAATGCTTGATGGATTGGTCGGTCATGCTTTCTATTATTTCCTTGACGGGTATTCCGACTACAATCAAATTCTTATTGCTCTGGAGGATCAAGAGAAGACTACTTTCACATTTCCTTCTGGTACTTTCGCATTCTCGCGGATGCCATTTGGGTTATGCAATGTACCAGCGGCTTTTCAAAGGTGTATGATGGCTATCTTCACGGACATGGTGGAGGATTTCCTTGAAGTCTTCATGGATGACTTTTTGGTAGTCGGGAATTCTTTTGATGATTGCTTGAACAATTTGGATAAGGTCTTGGCAAGATGTGAAGAGACGAACATGGTGTTGAATTGGGAGAAATGTCATTTCATGGTTGAGGAAGGCATTGTCCTTGGCCACAAAATTTCAAAGAATGGCATTGAGGTCGACAAGGCGAAAATAGAGGTGATTTCTAAACTTCCACCTCCAACATATGTGAAGGGAGTGAGGAGTTTCTTGGGCCATGAGGGGTTCTACCGGCGTTTCATCACGGATTTTTCCAAAGTGGTGAACCCCTTGTGTAAACTTTTGGAGAAAGATGCCAAATTCCATTTCAATGAGGATTGCATGAAGGCATTTGAATTGCTCAAGTTCAAATTGACAACAACTCCTATTATCACCGCCCCGAATTGGAGCTTGCCTTTTGAGCTCATGTGTGACGCTAGTGATGTGGCAGTCGGAGCAGTTTTGGGGCAACGTGTCAACAAGATATTTCATCCGATCTACTATGCTAGTAAGACCATGAATTATGCCCAAGTCAATTACACTGTGACCGAAAAAGAGCTCCTTGATATTGTTTTTGCTATGGAGAAGTTCTTCCCGTACTTGATGGGTACAAAGGTGATTGTCCACACGGATCATGCGGAACTTCGGTACCTTATGAGCAAGAAAGATTCAAAGGCTCGGTTAATAAGATGGGTGCTTTTATTGCAAGAGTTCGATCTAGATATCCAAGACCGCAAAGGCAGTGAAAACTAAGTGGCGGACCACGTATCTCGCTTGGAGAATGAGGGGAGGCCACATGGCGGCCTTGAAATCAATGACTCATTCCCTGACGAGCAACTTCTAGCCATTTCAATGACCGAGATGCCATGGTTTGCTGATTTAGCAAATTATCTTGTGAGTGGTATTGTAATGGATGAGTTCTCTCCAAACCAAAGGAAGAAGCTCAAACGATATTGCCTAAACTATTATTGGGATGAACCGTACCTCTTTCAGATTTATACCGATGGCATGATTAGAAGATGTGTTCCGGAGGAGGAACAAGTTGAAATTCTTGGGGCTTATCATTCTTCACCCTACGGTGGTCACCATGGGGGAGCAAAGACGTCAGCCAAAGTGTTGAGTTGTAAATTCTATTGGCCTACTCTCTACACGGACGCCGATGATCTAGTCAAGCGTTATGATGAATGCCAAAGGGCCGGTGGGATTTCAAAGAAGAATGAGATGCCCCTCACCACCATCTTGGAAATTGATATTTTTGATGAGTGGGGTATTGATTTCATGGGACCGTTTGTAAGCTCTTGTGGGAACACCTAAATTTTGGTAGTTGTGGATTATGTGTCAAAATGGGTTGAGGCCGTTGCTCTACCCAACAACGAAGCTAGAAGTGTGGTGGCATTTTTTAAAAAGAACATCTTCACAAGGTTTGGTACTCTGCGGGCCATTATAAGCGATGGGGGGGGGGTCGCATTTTTGTAACAAAGCTTTTGATACCTTGCTTAGAAAGTATGGTGTCACTCATAAAGTCACGACCCCTATCACCCTCAAGCAAGCAGACAAGTGGAAGTCTCCAACCGGGAGATCAAGAGTATTTTGTCAAAAACAGTGAATGCCAACCGGACGGATTGGTCAAAGAAACTTGATGATACTTTGAGGGCTTATAGGACGGCTTACAAAACACCGATTGAGATGTCTCCATACCGGTTAGTATTTGGGAAAGCTTGTCGCCTTCTAGTGGAACTTGAGCACAAGGCCATGTGGGCTTTGAAGAAGCTAAATCTTGAGTGGGATGTCGCCTCCAACTTAAGCATGGCACAATTGAATGAGCTAGATGAATTTCGGTACCATGCATATACAAGTTCATCCTTATACAAGGAGAAGATGAAGAACCTCCCTGACAAGTACATTCGGAACAAGGAGTTTAAAGAAGGTGATCTTGTGTTATTGTTCAATTCTCTGTTACAGATGTTTACGGGATAGTTGAAGTTGAAATGGAGGGGCCCGTTTAAAGTTATGAGTGTGACACCCTTTGGTGCATTGGACTTGAAGAATAAAAATGATGAAGTGTTTAGAGTCAATGGTCACTGGGTGAAGCACTATCTGGGAAACGTTGGTGATGGCCACGTAGAGGCAGTGATTCATTTCAAGTGATTGATGGTAATTTGCATCATGCCGCGACGTTAAATCAGGCGCTTCTTGGGAGGCAACCCATGTTTCTTTTTCTTTTCCTTTTTCTTCTTCTTTATATAGGTCTTGTTTTGTGCTAACTGATTTTGAAGTGTGTTGCAGGAAAGAGTGTGCTTTGCAGGAACTGTGCTCAGGAAAAGTGGCCAAGTGTGAAAAAACTGCGAACCGCACAATTTTGAAGGCCACAGCAGAAAGGGATCTACAGCGCACAATTCTTGTTGCGGACGCACAACTAGAGATCAAAAATTGCAAACTCTCTAAAGTTGTGCTTGTCAGAGAAATGGCCAAAGTACGGCCGCACAAGGAAATGTGCGGTCCGCACAAAATTCTGCGGCCGCACTCAAAAATGTGCGGACTGCAGATCATCAAACGAGTAATGTGTAACAGGTAAAGGAGTGCGGACCACACACAAAATTGTGCGGGCGCACTCATATCTTGAACTCTTTCCCTAACCGGTCAACTATAAATAGTTCCTCCTCAGCACTGTTCAAAGTTTACGAACTCTAAACAATTAACACAAAGGAAAACACAGTGCACTCAATTGATTCAAGCATCTAGCACTCATTTCATCATCTTTGATTCTTCCTTAACGTCACTACATCACTGGTATGTTCAATCCATCTTTAAAATTTTCAATTTTCTTAATTTTGTTCATAATTAGTTTAGTTATTTTTAGGCCTAATGTCAAATTCATCATCATGTGAGCTTAAATTTGTGTGGGTAAATTCCTATTTGCTAATTGGGGGATGGGTAAACTGTGTATCATGTCTAAATTGCTACTACCATATCTAAATTGTGCGTGAATTAGAAATCCTAAGAATTTGCCTGATGAATTTTTGAATTATGCGGTCGCACAAGGAATTGTGCGGTCCGCAAATCAGTAGATATGTTGATATGTATTGCAGACAATGGTTAGATCACGGGGACGAGGTGATACATCCAAGGGGAGGGGTGAACCTTCCAGAGGCAGAGGCAAAAGCACCTTACCCCTCGCCCTCCAAAAAGTGATCAGTAAGAAGGCAACAATAGGCCGAGTTAGACAGCCGGAGCCCTCCGAATTAAGTTTATATGCCAGGTCTAGGGAAGCATCGGAGGGCGACTCAGTGCAAAGGGAGACTGCTGTGCAATCACAACCACAGCTTCCCCATGATAGATACCAACTGAGAGATGAGCCTACCTCTTCTGAGAGTACTTCTGAGGGGTCGGAAGGGAACAGTCAGGTTTTGGAGCCTTTATCTACTCATTCCCCCGCCGCACCAGTCACAGTTGATGATGATGATGATATTCCGGATGACGGTCGAGGGGGTGATATCATAGTTGCTGGCCTCGAGATGTCGAAGAAGAAGGAAGTTTGGGAAGATAGGTTTGTGAGCCTGACTGCATTCAACAGGTTCTGAGAGTGGTGGCCTCAGAGATCGCTCACACTTGAGCATCAGTTTCTGTTGAAAGACTTGGATAGGTACAATCCAAATGTGGCAAAATAGTTTCGGGAGAGAAAAGGGTGGACACAGTTTACTCAAAGTGTAGTAGATGCCAAAGAGCACTTGGTCCGGGAATTTTATGTCAATGTGGCACACATCAAGAAGGGGACCAAAGTGACGAAAGTGAGGAACTTAAAAGTGAGGTTTGACCAAACCACCCTGAACGCATACCTAAGGTTGGAGGATGTGGAGCCAGTGTAATACTTGGAAAAGCTGTCCATGGGCGATGCAGCTCGCCCGTGGCTAGCTGAGCTTCTGGCAGCTCCGGGATCACCACCACCATGGATCATAGCAGGGGTTCCCATTCAGCGGAACACTCTCAACTTTGAAGCAAAAGGGTGGCAAACATTTGTGTGCAGTCGCATAGATCTAAGCCGGAATGAAAACAATCTCCTAATCCCTCGGGCAGTCCTAGTTGCTTCCATCATGGTCGGGTACCCAATCAATGTGGGTGCCATCGTGTCGGCCAACATGTCTCTGGTTGTCAGGCAGGGTGAAAGCTCCTATCCATATCCCAACACTATCACGGAGTATCTCACGGATGCGGGGGTGGAGCCTAAGAGCTTTGATACGAAGATTAGGGCTTAGCATCCCTTCTCCTGGTACTCTCTGAAGGACCCAAGGAATCCGAAGAACAAGGGTAAGTCGACTACTATCGTAGACTAGTCTGATGAGTCATCGGTGGTAGTTGCAGATTCAGCTGCCATGCCTTCTATAGTAGCCATGCCTTCCACAGCAGCCGGGCCTTCCACCGATACAGCCTCCATACCTCCACCTCCATCTTCAGGGCCATCAGTATCAGTGTCTTCCTCCTATACTTATCCACTCTTTGCGCTGCGAGTCTCCCAGACACTGGCGAGTCTCAACAACTGGATGCAGACAGCTACTGCAAAGTTGTTTGACCTATCCAGTGTTGTTGCAGTTCAGACTTCTACCCCAGCACCCCAGATTCCTCCATCAGTGGAGGAAACTTTGAAGAAAATATTGGAGAATCAGAAGACCATCATGGACACCTTGGTGGCACATGGGGGAGCAATTGAGGAGCTTGGGAAGCAGGTGAAGAAGATGAGGAAATCTCAGGCTTTGAGGAAATCAGTTGACAGGTTAAGACGAGAGGTGACCAAGATAGCAGCCGTTGGAGACCTTCCATTTGACTTACTGATGGAGAAAGCTCCAGCAATACCAGTAGACCTATCAGCACCATCAGCACCAGCGGCACCAGTTGGCTAGTCTGAGGAGCCAGACCTCGCTGCCAACACTACTGAGGCGCTGCTACAGATGTTCACCAACCCAGCTACTCTCCGAGCAGAGGATGATGAGATTCAGTTGGAGGAGCCTGAGATAGGTGATGCTACTATGGACACGGAGACCACATAGGGAGTCCTCTCTACTCTTTCCCTTCCTTGTTTTTATTTTGTTAAGCATTGAGGACAATGTTTATTTTTATTCAGGGGGTGGAGTCTATTTTGATTTGACATTTGACATTGGCCTGTAATAACTGATAACATTCTCTTTTTATTTTTACTTTCATTATGTACATATTCTTCTCTCTCTATTGATGTATATATTCTCTTTACCTTTCTCAGTTTGTATATTCATTTATGCTTTCAGCAATTTACTTCATAGCTTCTTTACTTTGTTTTATCAGTAGTCAATGTTTATCAGTAGTCAATGTTTAGTCTAATAGCTTCTTATTTACTTTAATAGCTTCTTTTTAATTTAGTAGTTTCTTTTCATTTTTAAGTGATCAATAAACCTTTGGTTTTCTTAATGCCACGATTCTTTCCAAAGGTGATTTTTGTGTGAACCGGGTGACTCTTCCCAACGATGGATGGCGTGACAACCTTCGTAAGGGATTGAGTCCGTTTTTGATATTTAGGTAATAACAGTAGTAATAATGAATAAGAGGACCTAATTGGGTCGAACTAGAAGAGTCAAGCATGCTTCACTTGGTACCAACACACTTAACTACATGCTTATGATTAAAAACAAACTCTTGGAAAGAAATAGCTCTAGTTAGTGGCTTTTTGACTCTTGTATTGACTTAAGCAATCATCGAGTGGTTTAGTTGAACCATTAGTGATTTTCAATCTCGAATATGGTTGTTGTGGTCCCTCGACTCTATCCTCTTGAACAATCCAGCTATGTGAGAGGTGAGATGTTTTGTTGCAAGTCCAAGTACCCATGCGAATGGTCTAGAACTTGCCCCGAATGTGTTTCTAGGCGAAATTCTAAGTTTTGCTTGGCTTGGGAAGTGATTGTAGGCTCTCTTTGACCCGTTTTGAAATTTTCCATGGCCAACCAATGCTGTTATCCCTAGTTAACCCTTTTGAACCTAAAACCTTTCTCATTTGATAAATATGTTACAAGCCTTTACCCGTTTCGTAGTGATCCTCTCTTGGCACCCGAGCTTTCCTTAACACTCTTGAGAAACAATTGGCTAAAATATAATTTTGGGGGAGAGACAAGAAATTTGAAAGTGGTATCAAGGTACAAAAATAGAAAATAAATGAAGAAAAGAAAAGGCAAAGGAATAAGTTGAAGAGTTGAAGGGATTCAAAGAAAAGCAAAAATGCAAAGCATGGAGAAAACAAAGAAGGAGAAAACGAATATCATGACCAAGAAATACTGATGTTAGGTCTCTCTAGTTCACCTAAGGAAAAAGAAAATGACTCAAAGAGTCGGCAAAGCATGAGCCAAAAAGAGAAAATGGAGTGCTTAAGGAAAGATGAACACATTCTATTCCAACATTTCCTATCTTAGTCCAAAAGCCTTCATTATATTCCGAAAATGTCCTATGTGATTTCAAGCCGAGTAAACTTACATTAGTGGTGATTTACATAAGGGGCAAGCATATGGTACTTAGAGCCGTACTTGTGATATTCTTTTGAGCGAGATGAGCGAACTTTTCACTAATCCTTAAAGTGAGTGCTACATTCTTAAGTGAGATATGCTAACGGAGAATACAGGAGGAGGAGTTTGGGATTCACAATGACCTACATGAAAGAGAGAACTTCCTTGATGAGTAAAGTCAACTCTTGATGCTCTAGTATCACATTAGAACTATTTGTGCTTAAAACATCAAATCATTGCCTTGTTGATAATTCATAAGTGTTGTGGGTAATTGTTGGTCCCAATTGATGTGTGTTTGATTCACCTTAGATTAGCTGGAATAACTCTTATCTTGTGGAGGTGGGAATTACCTTATTTGCTTGAGGACAAGTAAAAACTTAAGTTTGGGGGAGTTGATAAGTGGGAATTTTGACTACTTATTAGCTCCTTTTAGCTTTCGTTTTAGTCCAAAGGTGTATAATTGTATTCCCGAAAACTGATGAAATATGCTTACCTACAGGAGTATTAGAAAATGAGCTACTAAGATGAAATCCAACTCAAGAAGGAGTGATCTGAACAAGGACAAAAATCAGGCACAGAAGCTCAAGTGCAGACCGCAGATTTTAATCAGCGGCCGCAGAATGTGAAGGAAAATCAACAGAGCCACAGTGCAAAGTGCGGACCGTACAATTATTGTGCGGCCGCAGAAGCTACGTAAGATCCAAAGTTCATAGAGTTTCATTTCAAGTTCAAGAAGAAAAGCGGACCGCACAATAATTGTGCGGCCGCAGAAACAGCTATGCGACCGCACTCAGGAAATGTGCGGTCCGCAGAAGAGCCCAGTGCTGCCGCACCCAGAATTGTGCGGACCGCAGAACATGAGAGATGCGGCCACAATACAGAATTGTTCAGCCGCATAGTCAACTCCTGTCAAGATCTGAAGAGAAGTGCGGATCGCACATATAATTGTGCGGCCGCAGAACCTCCGAAAGGGCAATTTTGTCTGAAAATTTTAGCTTTGTATAAATAGACTACTTTCACGAAATTAGGTCATGATTTGAAGATTGAAAGTCTTGTAGCCGTTTTTACTTGCCTCTTTAAGAAACTTTACCTTACTTTGGTGATTTAACATTGGATTTTTATCATTTAATCTTGCAATATGAGTTTTATCATCTTTTCTTCTTTATTTTCTTCTATACCCATTATGAGTAGCTAGGTTTCTAACTAGGGTTATGACCCAACCCTAGTGTGTAAACATAATGGGTGTTTGATTTATTGCTTGTTTATGGTTGGGTGTTGATTATCTAGCCTAGTTCTTACTTTTAGTTGAAGATTTAATGGTTGCAAACATTATCTCATGCCTAATTGACTTGGTCTCTTCTTCGGAAAGAGAGACTTAGTCTAGGAAAACTTGGCTAACAAGAATTTGGGATAAAATCAAGAGATTGATAGCGTGAATACCTAATTTTTGACCACACCCAAATTCTATACTATTTAGTGTAAATATTTCTTTTAGGTCTAATTTTGATATTTTAAACTTTTATTTTACTCTTAATAGGTTTTATTTGAAAAAAGAATTAAAAAAAAATACAAAAATATTCATAATACAAAAATGTTCATATATATATATATATATATATATGTTTTCTTTTAATTAGAATTGTAATAAGTAAGCTATAGAATTTTCTTAGTATCATTTAAAGTACGTGTAAATATTTAATTTTCCTATATTATAAAAAATGTTGGTTAATCTTCTTATCTTTATAATTTAATTTATCATTTTAAAATTAAAAAAAAAAACAAAAAAAAAATCTCTGATTTATTATCTTTTAAATTAAAAAAAAAGAAGAAGCTCATTTGCACGTTTTTAAACTTCCCTCTCTCTCACGTCTCCTATCCACAACTAACCCCCACGATTCCCTCCTCCCATCCCGATTACCCACTCTCTCACGTATTCCCCCCACATATCCATCCCACACCCCAACTTCCTCACATGATAGAGCACACACTTGCACTCTTTATTTGGAAGAACCCAAAAAACAGAGTCCCTGCAAGTAACGGACACGATCACTTTCTCACAGACACTGTCTTACATAGACTCTATAAAATAACCCTTACACACATTATTTAATGAGGAGGAGAAATCTGGAAAAAAAAAAGGGTAGTAACCAAGGCAAGATTCAAAAGAACAATTTGGTTGAGTTTTGAAGTTCCGGTTGTGGTTCTCTGTTGAAGTTCCAGTATCGTTTCTACTGTAGCTGAGTTTTGTGTTTTGCTGGATTAATTTTCAAGCAAATTTTCGCCTAAAGGTCTGTTTCTTCAATTAGTTTTAGTTTTTGAATGCTTGGGTTATTTACTCTTCATAACTATGTGTGAATGAAGGTATAATTTTAGTTTATTTTAGTTTAACTGATTCTCTGTCTTCTTTGTGTTAGGATTAAAGTTTCTTTCATGTCTTTCTCGTTGATGTTTATCCTTAATTTAAAACAAAGTATCAGCTATTAAGTTTAGTCATTTCTTTAGTTTAGATCTTTGAAATTTGAGTAGATAACATTTCTCTATATGTATAACTTTAAAGATCTTTTGAATTCACTGTCTTACTTAGTTTAACTAGGAATATAAGTCATAAAATTAATTTGTGTAATACCGTATCCGTGATTTTACTCTTTTATTAGTAAAATAAATCTTTTGATGTATAATGGATAGATATGAAGAGAGTAGGACCATATGAGGTTTAGCTTGGACCTAAAATGAAGGTCCGTTAATCTGATTTTTTCTAATATTGAGTAGGTTTTTTTTTGAATTTAATTATATTTTACTCTTCTAGTTCTTGCTAAGGTAGCCTAGTAATAATCACAAGAGGACATATCATGCATTTTGGGCAAATATTTCTTTCATTAACATTCTGTTTGTGTAGCGTTAAATGTATTTACTTTAAACGTGAATGTTTGAGCTATATTTGTATCTTTACTTGCTGAATTTTCTTTATAGTTAAGTATGAACTTGACGGGGATGTAGATACTTATTGGATTTTTCATCATTATAAGGCCATTAATCACTTAGTTGAATTGGATAGTTCAGGCCTCGAAAGTTCAAGTTACCCACGACATTTGCTGGCAGCAAGTTTTAATTGTTAGGACAAATTATGATATAATTGGTTTTATAAGTGTTGATAACCTGTAAATCCTTATAGTTAAATCACACATTTCCTCCATAATAATATTCATTCCATAATTTCGGATTTACAATAAATCTCAAATTAGTTTAGAAAAAAAAAAATAACTCTTAAAATAGCTAGAAGAGCTTTACATGCGTTTAATGTGCTAGAATGCTTTAGGCGCACTCTTAATTAATTGAATCATCATAATTATGTATATGTTCGCGTGACATAATTATGATTCCCAAAATTAAAGGCAAAGTATGCATTCGCGCAACTTTGACAGAACAATCTTAAAAATAATAAAGTGTTATTAATTGTGTACACGTACGCGTGACATGATTCATAACACACCAAACAAAATGAATACACGTACGCGTGATTCGTTTCAAGATAATTCCATAATTACAAATAATCAAGAAATTAAAAGCGGTTTAAGATGAAAGTGCACAAAGTTCCCTAGAACATAAAATATCCAGAATTGGTTATGCCAAGTATAATTATTAAAAGCGACCGTGCTAAAATTACAAAATCCGGGAGTGCCTCACACCTTCCCCCGGGTTAACAGAATTCCTTACCCGGTCTTCTGTATTCGCGGACCATAATTCGGAGTCAAAACTTCCTTGATTTGGGATTTAAAAATAAACTGGTGGCTTGGGACACCATAAATTATTCCAAGTGGCGACTCTGATTAAATAAATAATCCTATTTCGAATAATGTTACTTAAATTAGAAAAACTCTCTTCTTCCCTATCCCTAGGGAAAAAGGAGGTGTGACAGCTCTAGCGACTCTGCTGGGGAAAAGAACCTAGAATTTTTGGTTCAGGGTTCAGAATTTGAGCTTGTAATGTGATTTATACTTGCCTTTATTGATTATATGATATTTGTGGGCCTAATGTGCTAATTGTTGCTTATTTACCGCTTTGATACTATTTGAACTGTATTAAATTGTCTTCTTACGCCTCCCTTCTGAGTCTTCTGAATTTATGATGTACACGTGCGCGTGGCCCACTTTTCTGTTAGAAGTCATACCAATTAGAACGAGGCTGGGTCAGTAACTAGGCCGGGTAGACTTTCGTGCTCCCGGTACATTACCCCCACCTCGGCTCGAGCTGTCTGCTTGGGTAAGCCAGGTCTAAAACACTAGCCTTATGATTTAAACCTAGAATAACATAGCCTCATGCCGGATCCCTAGTAGGAACGTTTGTTTGCATCATGTGCATTTGACTTTGGGGACTCAACACAGGGGTTGGGTCCGTCTAGGACAGGTGTACCCGAAATTACAAGACCATCCTGATGCATCTTATGTGCTACTTGTGCATTATGTTTGATTTGGCTTGTGCATGTTGACCGGTTTCTAAAATAAAATAAAAATATAAAAATATTGAGGGAAAACCAGAAAGAAGAAAATATGAGGGAGAAAATTTACCCGATTTTCGAAAAATTCAGTATTTAACCCCCAAAAAAAAAAGAAAAAAAAGAAAAAAAATAAAGTGTCATCCTATTCCTGAAATTTCTATGAACTACGCGGGTCTGATTCTCACCGGATGTGAGATACGTAGGCAACCTTCATAGGGTTCGGCCCCATTTTTATAAAATAACTAAAAAAAGAGAAAGAAATGTGTCTAGTGTTTTTTTTTATCAAAAAACAAATAAGCAGACCCAACTTCGGTTAATCCCAAATCGTTCCTGTCGGAATAGCCTTAGAACATCTTCAAAATTGTTGAAGGGCTGTTCTCGCAAGAACGGACGTGTCTGTCAATTAGGCATCACTTTTACCATAATGCCCTTCCCCGGCCCTAAAGCTATCCTTGAAAGTAAGAAGCGGCCATAGTTGCGAAAATAACCACCCTTTCTTTGGTCACAATTACAAAAATAGCCCCCCTTCTCGTTGATTTTTCTTAAAATTGAGTTATTTACAAAAAAAAATTGTTTTGCAAAAGGAGTGCATTGGTTCTGTCTCTTGAGACTAGTGTCAACCCTAACCTTAACCACCCACAGGTACAAAATGAGCACTGTCCAGAACACACCATTCACAGTTGTAGACGAGGCTCCACTTCAGCTTCAGATGTGGTGGTATGATTTAGGAGAAGATGGTCAGAAATGGGTCACCAAGCACTTGGGAGCCCTTACAGATATTATGAAAATTAAACCACGGGACGATTTGATTGAGGCACTAGTGACTTTTTGGGACCCCGTTCATAATGTCTTTCGCTTATCCGATTTTAAGCTAACTCCCACTTTAGAAGAGATAGCTGGATATTCTGGGTTTGGCAGGGATTTGAGAAACCAGGAGCTCATATTCCCAAGGGCTCTTTCTGTACACCGATTCTTCGATCTTCTGAACATCAGTAAGCAAATTAGAAAGACCAACGTAGACGAAGGGTGTTGTTCTTTCTACTTCTTGTACTCTAGGTTCGGGCAGCCAAATGGGTTTGAAATGCATGAAAAGGGCCTTAACAACAAGCAGAACAAAGACACATGGCAGATTCATCGTTGCTTCGCCTTCATAATGGCGTTTTTGGGAATTATGGTCTTCCCAAATGAGAAGCGGACAATTGATACCTGCATAGCCAGGGTTGTACAGGTCCTCACTACCAAAGAACATCACACTCTTGCCCCGATCATTCTATCAGACATTTATCGGGCGTTGACTTTGTGCAAGTCCGGGGCAAAATTCTTCGAAGGGTGCAATATTTTGTTACAAATGTGATTGATTGAGCATCTCCGACATCACCCCAAGTTCATGAGCTATGGTCCGAGCAAGGACAATTTCATTGAGAGTTACGAAGAAAGAGTAAAAGATTACAACTCTCCAGAAGGGGTGGAAGCCTGGATATCCCACCTAAGATCTTTAAATGCAAGTCAAATTGAGTGGACTTTGGGATGGCTCCCGATAAGAGAGGTGATACACATGTCGGCCCTAAAAAGTTATTTGCTGTTGTTGGGTTTGAGAAGTGTCCAGCCGTATGTGCCACACAGAGTTCTAAGACAGCTAGGAAGGTACCAAGTAGTACCTAAAGATGAAGATTTGAGTGTGCAAGTTATTGAGCTACACCCCGAAGCCCCACTCCCCGAAGCTTTAATCCAGCAAATTTGGAATGTTTGTCACTACTTGAAAGATGATACTCAGGTGCCAGATCCCGCGAGAGGTGAGGTAGATCCGGGTTATGCTATATGGTTTGGGAAGAGGTCTCACGTGGATGATGTGCCAGAGCCTAAAAGGCCCACAAAAAGGCCGTATGTTCAAGCATTTGATGATAAAATCCAAGAATGGTTGGCCTGGGGTGAACGGGAAAAGGGATACAAAACAACTATTCATGCCTTAGAAGAAAGGCTGAGAAACCTCAATTTTGAGAAAGACTTGCAAGAACAAGAAGCCGAAGGGGAAAAGAATAGTCTGATTCACAAAAATGAAGACCTTCGTGCTCAACTTCAACAGATGAAGAAAGCCTCTGAAGTGCCAGTGAGAAGTTGGAAAGACCAGAGAACCATTGCCAATCTGATGGAAAAGGTGCAAGATTATGATTCCCTCTTGGCAAAGACTGAAAAGGCATTGGACAAAGCCAAGGAAAAGATCGTACAGCTAAATGAGAAGGCTGAATCAAGTAAGGATCACCAAGTAACAAAATTTGAAGAAGAGAGGGCTCAATTCGAGAGAGAGAGAAGGCCCATTGGGTACGTTCAGAAGCTCAGCTCCATGCACAGTTGGAAGAAATGAGAAGGTACAATAGAGAATACCAGCATGCAGATTTTGATAGGGAGATGGCTCAGGCGAGACTCGAGCAGGCTAGACTTCGGGCTCAGTTGGAGTCAGCCTTAGATCGTGAGGGCCACATAAGGGAGATAGCCACCACTCGCCAGCAGCAGTTACAAGATCGAGACCAGAATTTCTAGTACTTCAAAGAGCAAGTCCATAATTTGGTTGTTTATACCGCTCAAAGTTATGTAAACTGCCAAGGGATGGATTATGAGAAGTTTTTGGAGCATGCACCTACTTTTGCCCGTCATCTTGCAGCAGAGTTAGAAAGGATGTACTGTTGCGACCAAACACACTCACGCAAGTATACGCGGTCGTCAAGTAATAAAGTGACTAAAAGTCGGATGTCGAACCCACGAGGACTTATGATTAACTATTAACTAAATTAGCCTATCTTAATTATCTAAATAAGAATTAAATCTAAAAATATTTTATTCTAACTAATTAAACAAGAAAAATATAAATAATAGACTTTGAACAGAGAAAGAGCAGATTTTAAGGATCTCAATGTAATGAAAACGATCTAGGGTTATGGGCTATCTAACAATCCTATTGTATTCTTCAATTGAATTGACCGACTAATTTATCTAGCTTATTGGTTGACAGGGTTAATGCTCATAAGAATCTGTCGAGTTCTTACTCGCCTATTCAAGCTAACCTAACGCCTATATGTCTATGGAGTTAGAATCAACAAGAACGCATTTATAATTCCTGTAAATCAACCAAGCAAGGCAATTAGGTATATGTCTATCCTAACTACGAATCCGTTCCCCGATGCCCGAGTTCAAGAACTTGCCCTACTCAATCCTATATGCAATATAGAATTCCCACTTTCGAGTTCAATTCTAGATTCGTAGATAATATTCAATTGGTGATCAATCAATTAAATAATTAAGTGCAAGATTGAATAAATAAACTAATATGATAAATCAAGAAGTCAAAATCAATATCCGAATAACAATAGTCATGAAAGAACCACAACCCTAGAACGTGAAGTTTAGCTCCACATAGACATGGTAGCCAAACAACAAATCATATAAAGAAACATAAAAATTACTAAGTTTGGTGGGAGAAAGATGGAACTTGATGAATTCCGGCCTCCACAGCTTTTTCCTGGCTTTTTCCCTCTTCCCAATATGTTAGATAACCTAAAAGAGGCGTTTTTAGCTTATATATTGCGTACAAAAGTCGTGGGCCAAAGCTCTCCTATTCCTAGTCCAATTCGGCTTCAGGGATTGATGCTAAGGTGGATGCGACGCATCCACCTTGTCCTCCATTTCAATTTTTCTTCTGCGAAGGTGGATGCGACGCATCCACCTTGTCCTCTATTTCTCAGCTTTGCACGCGATGGTGGACGCGACGCATCCAGCCTTCTCTTCTACTTCCCAGTTTCGCACGCGATGGCGGACGCGATGGCCCAACTTCACTGCTAAGGTTGCATGCAGGATTATGTTTTCCTAGGTTGGATGCGACGCATCCAACCCTTCTTCCTCTGGCTACACCACCTTTTCTTCATATTTTGCACTCCGAACACCTTAAATCGTCACACATAACTTAATTAGTCATCAAACCAATAATTACACCATGTTGGGTGTTTTAAAGATTAAATAACATCAAGAAGTGGTTAAAACATGGGCAAAGTAACATCAACACATATCGAAATATGCCAAACATCACTACCCCACACTTAAACCTTTGTTCGTCCTCGAACAAACCATCATATAGTAGACGAAACAAAATTAAGCTCTTATCATTCAAAGCACACTACATCTATGACCATGGTTATTTGCTACAATTAGGCTCTAGACTATGCATCACATACACTTCCCTTTACTTATGCCCTTCTTTAAACATATTCGAACAAAGACAACATGCTCACAACAACCCTAACCTCAAAAACCGACTCAATGTCACTATGTACTCATGGCTTGAACACCCAACATCATAGAGAAGTCTAATAACGTTACCTATCCCTCGTGAAACCATGTGCCCTCACAACAAGAACAAGAGAGCGAGTTCAATCCACACATTCGAATCTCATGATCAAATATATTTTAATGACTCACATATATCAAAGAAAATCGCTCACTCTCACAAAGAAGTCACATGCATGAAATTAGTACCATAGGCTTGCCCTTAATGTAAATCTCTACTAATGTAAGCTCGCTCGATCTAAAATCAATTAGGACTTTTTCATGGTTGTAATGTGGGCTAAGGGACGGGTAGGATATATTTAAGGAATAGTGACTCACCCTCCTAAGCACTTTAATACATCACAAAATTACTTTAAGCATTTTTTTTCTTCAACCCCACTTCAATTTCACAAACAATATCACCCCCAAAACAGTCCCTTTTTCTTTAAGCACTACTTTAATTCATACCCACTAGCAAGAATAAGACAACAATTTATTCCTCTATATTTTTCTTTCTTTTTTTTTTTCTTTTTTTTTTCTAGTGGCGTATTATTTTACAAAATAAGTGCACCCTTTTTTCTTTCATTGGTTCCACTCAAAAGTCACCCCACACTTAGTCCCTTCTTACTTCTTTTAGCGCTCATCTACAATTAAAGTGCTTTAAGAGGTAAAAGGATCAAAACAATGTTCAATTAAGAATAAAAAGGGTATAGGCTTGTAATGTGGGTACCAAATAAAAGGTCTACAGGCTCAAAAGGGTTAACTAGGGATAGATTCTATTTGTGATAAGCAATAAGCTCAAAAAGATCAAAGAAAGCCTAAAATCATTTTTCAAACCGAGCATCACCTAAAATTTCGCTTCAACTCACATACCGGGCAAGTTCTAGACACAAGTACAATACATGGACTACACAAAAACCTCACCCTCCTGGCACATGGCTCATTAAGGATGGTTACATTCCGACTCTCAAGTAATGCAAGTATTCACGGAGCCACGAGATATTAAGCATTAAGCGCAAAGTGAACACAAGTCAAGAAAATGAGAAATAGGCGCCACAAAACATGCTATCCATTTTAACAAGGCATCATCAATAATTTCAAATCATACAGAAGATACTACACATGCGAAAGTATAAATATGTTACTATCAAACAAGTCAAGGGCGCCTAGGTTCATCATTCTTGCTCCTTTTATTCCCTAAATTCCTAATCTACTCGGAAAGAAAAAAACTACCCGGTTCAAACTACATCCCATGGAAAAGAACCGAGGCACAAAGAAAAACCACAGGGGATTATTACTTCCTAAAGAAAGCTAAAAGATATATTTTGGATTTTTGTTTTGGACTTTAATCCCTCAAGAAAACTGTCTAGGAGATCAATCGTCGGGAAAAGTCCAATTTTTCATTTTTTTTTCCTTCACAAAAGCTACTACACTTAAGAATGAGTACTACAACTAAGCTAAAATAGCACAGAAACTTATCCAAACGATCTCCTCACCCCACACTTAAAATTTTGCAATGTCCTCAATGCACATTATAAATAATAAGAGGGTAAACGAGACTCCCTGGTAGGCCAAAGGCCGAAGCAATAGCGGCTCACGAGGTACTCAGACTTCCCCCAGGCATCGTCCTTTGTGTGGGCACCCCACACTTAGTCCTCACCATCTAGCTCGCTTTTGCACTCTTCTAATGGCTTTGCTTCCTATGCTCATAATCCTACAAAACAAAAATAAATACTACAAAATAATAAAAATAAAATAAAATAAAAAGTAAACAAAAATAAAAGAAAGCAGTAACGCTGGGTTGCCTCCCAACAAGCGCCTGATTTAACGTAGCGGCACGACGTGAACCACTTTTTGCCTCCACCTCGAACTTATGAATTGAGCCCCTAACATGGCATCCAGTTTGCGGCTATGCTCCAGTGGTGGGGCTACAAAGATAACCAGGCCAAGTAATAAATTTTTCACTCTACACTTCTCGGCCTTTAGATGAGGAATGTATTTTTTGCTTTTTGGCATGACAAATTCAAAAATATAGGCATCATGTTCCTCTTCCATTGACTCCTCCAAAGGCTTAGATGACTCGATTTCCATGTCATCATCCAAATACAATGTCGAAAAATGTTTAGAATGAGGACCAACACGCCCCAACTTTAGAATTGTATTACTATTTATATCCTCATATGTGCACACATTAGAGTCTTCAAATATAACATTATCTGCTACCTCGCATGGCTCTAGTGTACTTTTCTCAACATGGGCATCATCAACAGAAATATGCTCGAATGATTGGCTCTCCACTTTTAGCTCCTCAATTTGGCGTATAAGCTCCTTTTCAGCTTCTGACAACTCATTACTATTTTGTTGGGCGATAGACGCAACAACCTTTGCATTTAATTTATCTTGCAAGTCGTGAATAGTAGTGACAAATTTATAGATCCCTTGTCCCAGTTTAGATCTTCCCTCTATAAAGTGTCTCATCCCATCAGTAAGTTCCTCATGTTGAGCTTCATATATTTCTAACTTTTCAGCCTGTTCTGCCAGCCAAGTTTGGCTCAAAATCTCCTCTTTTTCAAAAATTTTCTCTTGCTGGTACTCGCTCTCTTCATTCAATTCTTCCATATTGGCCTTCATTCTTGTGATTGCTGCCCTCATTCTTTTCATATCTTTTTTGAGTTCATCCTGTTGCTCTGCTACTTGCCTCAGAATATCCCTAATATATGCATCAGGCTCCATATCCTGCACTTCATTGCCCCTATCAAACTCAGAAATATCATTAGAAAGATCATAATAAGGGCTCAGAGAAGGATGAACAAAATTAGGACAACCATCCCAATGGCCATCTTGACCACCACACATATTACAAATATTCCACTCAAAGGATTGAGATTGTGCGCACAACTCGCTCCTGGGAACATTCTGACAATTTTTCCACCAGTGGGGTCCTCCACAATATGGACAAGGATCATCAAAATAAGAATAACCATCATTCGAACAATTTTTATTCCAAGATGCCATGCTAAAATAAATAAAAAATACTAACTAAAATAAAATAATAAAAAAACATGAATAGATAAAAAAAATGTCTAATCTAGAAAAATAGCAAATTTCTAAGTCCCCGGCAACGGCGCCAAAAACTTGTTGCGACCAAACACACTCACGCAAGTATACGCGGTCGTCAAGTAATAAAGTGACTAAAAGTCGGATGTCGAACCCACGAGGACTTATGATTAACTATTAACTAAATTAGCCTATCTTAATTATCTAAACAAGAATTAAATCTAAAAATATTTTATTCTAACTAATTAAATAAGAAAAATATAAATAATAGACTTTGAACAGAGAAAGAGCAGATTTTAAGGATCTCAATGTAATGAAAACGATCTAGGGTTATGGGCTATCTAACAATCCTATTGTATTCTTCAATTGAATTGACCGACTAATTTATCTAGCTTATTGGTTGACAGGGTTAATGCTCATAAGAATCTGTCGAGTTCTTACTCGCCTATTCAAGCTAACCTAACGCCTATATGTCTATGGAGTTAGAATCAACAAGAACGCATTTATAATTCCTGTAAATCAACCAAGCAAGGCAATTAGGTATATGTCTATCCTAACTACGAATCCGTTCCCCGATGCCCGAGTTCAAAGAACTTGCCCTACTCAATCCTATATGCAATATAGAATTCCCACTTTCGAGTTCAATTCTAGATTCGTAGATAATATTCAATTGGTGATCAATCAATTAAATAATTAAGTGCAAGATTGAATAAATAAACTAATATGATAAATCAAGAAGTCAAAATCAATATCCGAATAACAATAGTCATGAAAGAACCACAACCCTAGAACGTGAAGTTTAGCTCCACATAGACATGGTAGCCAAACAACAAATCATATAAAGAAACATAAAAATTACTAAGTTTGGTGGGAGAAAGATGGAACTTGATGAATTCCGGCCTCCACAGCTTTTTCCTGGCTTTTTCCCTCTTCCCAATATGTTAGATAACCTAAAAGAGGCGTTTTTAGCTTATATATTGCGTACAAAAGTCGTGGGCCAAAGCTCTCCTATTCCTAGTCCAATTCGGCTTCAGGGATTGATGCTAAGGTGGATGCGACGCATCCACCTTGTCCTCCATTTCAATTTTTCTTCTGCGAAGGTGGATGCGACGCATCCACCTTGTCCTCTATTTCTCAGCTTTGCACGCGATGGTGGACGCGACGCATCCAGCCTTCTCTTCTACTTCCCAGTTTCGCACGCGATGGCGGACGCGATGGCCCAACTTCACTGCTAAGGTTACATGCAGGATTATGTTTTCCTAGGTTGGATGCAACGCATCCAACCCTTCTTCCTCTGGCTACACCACCTTTTCTTCATATTTTGCACTCCGAACACCTTAAATCGTCACACATAACTTAATTAGTCATCAAACCAATAATTACACCATGTTGGGTGTTTTAAAGATTAAATAACATCAAGAAGTGGTTAAAACATGGGCAAAGTAACATCAACACATATCGAAATATGCCAAACATCATGTACCGTACATTAGGGGGTCAACCAGGGCAAGCCCCACCATGAGCAGATGTTCCAGTGTTTGAAAGTAAGAAGATTGTGGAGTTGAATTATAGTCGTAGTTGTTAGAACTTTTCATGTAGTAGTTATGTTTTAGTTTGAGTCATTGTTGAATCTTTAAAATTGATGTCTTTTAGTCTTGTCAGAATTTGGTAAGTCATTTTCAATGTAATGTCCGTTCTATTATTGTATTATTTTGTTTTGTAAAAAAAAAAAAAAAAACACTACTATTATTGTTTTTCCCTGAACTACGTAATGGTCTGATTCATGCGGCGTCATGATACGTAGGCAATCCTCATCGGATGCGATCATAACCATAATTAATCAAAAAAAAATGTTAAATTCAAGATAAAAATAAACCAATAAATCAATAAGCCGGGATGAAACATAAAGCCTTCCAAGATCATTGTAGAAATGAAAATGGCATTAGGTGCATGACATATAATGTGTGATTAATATCTGCAAAATGCCTAACTCTAGCACGTTTGTTGTTTGTCATTTTAAAGATAAAGTAAAACAGAGGTGGTTGGTTTGTGGTTTAAACTGGCGACTCACCCTTACAACACGAGATCAAAAGGAAAAACTAGAATGGCAAACAACAGTGAGAATGAGTCAGATAATGATGATGTCCATGGACAATTGGTTGAACAAGGTTCAGGACTGGTTGAAGAAGTAAGAGTGTTGAAGCAACAATTGGCAGAGATGTACCAAGCCTGGGTGAATGGACAAGCACCGCCCTCACTACCCATAGGGGCTTCGGATAATCTTCATAATGCGTCAGTTGCCACTCAAGTGCCTATCTCTATAACAAGTAACCCATTGTACCAACCTGGATTCAGTCCGAGCATTAACCTTCCCACTATCCCCAGTACCTCCATTCCACGTCCTCCAATCGCACCTCTCAGAAATGACCCACCTACTATACCCATTGTCCATACTTTCACTGTCCCTCAACCGGCTCTTGCTGAAAAGTCCAATAATGATCCACAGCTGGATGCTCATGATGCCCAACATTACTCTCCAGAACTGACTTTAAAGGTTCCAGATTCATACAAGCACACTCCTCATAACGTGTTCCCAATTGAGATCGAAAAGCCCGAAAAGAATATGGAACAAGAGGAAATGACCAGAAAAATGAAGAGCTTGGAACAAACCATGAGAAACATACAGGGTTTGGGGGCCACAAGAGTGTTTCGTTTAATGATCTATGCATGTTTCCCCATGTTCATTTTCCACCCGGCTTCAAGACCCCCAAGTTTGACAAGTATGATGGGCATGGTGATCCCGTTGCCCATTTGAAGAGGTATTGTAACCAATTAAGGGGAGCGGGAGGCAAAGAAGAATTGCTCATGGCTTATTTTGGGGAAAGTTTGACAGGAATTGCTTCAGAGTGGTTCATAGATCAAGACATCTCTCACTGGCACGTTTGGAATGACATGGCTCAAGATTTTGTCCAACAGTTTCAGTACAATATTGATATAGTGCCAGACCACTCCTCTCTCGTCAACATAAAGAAGAAACCAACAGAAAGCTTCAGAGAAGAATATGCAATCAAGTGGAGAGAGCA
Source organism: Nicotiana tomentosiformis (assembly GCF_000390325.3). Taxonomy (NCBI): domain Eukaryota; kingdom Viridiplantae; phylum Streptophyta; class Magnoliopsida; order Solanales; family Solanaceae; genus Nicotiana; species Nicotiana tomentosiformis. The sequence continues at coordinate 95,646,149 of NC_090812.1, read as the reverse complement.
GGCTGCTAGGGTCAAACCACCAATGAAAGAGGCAGAAATGATTGACTATTTTCTCCAAGCTCAGGATCCTGATTACCTCCATTATATGTTGGCCGCCATCGGTAAACCTTTTGCTGAGGCGATTAAGATTGGTGAAATAGTTGAGAATGGCATGAAGTTAGGCAAAATTGTGAGTCAGGCAGCCCGTAAGGCAACCACACAAGCAATTCAAAGCGGGTCAGGCAATTTCGGAAATCGGAAAAAGAAGGAGGAAGGATCCATGATGGCATCTGGGTTCGGGGAAGTTCAAAGAGGAATAGCTCCTTCTTACGTGCAACTCCAACAAGGACAATCCAATTTTCCTCAATATTATTATCCGCATCAAGGTCCCCGATACTCAGTTCCCCTGCAACAATACACAGTGTTTAATGCTCAGGCTTATGCTAAGCCTCCCAATCACCAACAATGGCGGGCACCGATTCCACAAGGTTCCCGTCAACTCCGGCCGAATTTTCAGGCACCATATAATCCTCGTCCCCGACAAGAATATGTGAGAGAACAGGAGCCAAAGAAAGAGTTCACCCCAATTGGAGAATCGTATACAAGCCTATTTCTAAAGTTGATGCAGTTGAAGTTGATTGAACCTATTATGCCGCGTTATGTGAATCCAAATTCAAAAGGTTTTGACTCAAATGCAAGATGTGAGTATCACTCTAACACCCAAGGGCATAATATTGAAAACTGTTGGACATTAAAGAAAGCCATTGAAAATTTGATTGAAGCAAAGGCAATTGTGGTAACAAACAATGAGGATACTCCTAATATCACAAACAATCCGCTCCCAACTCATGATAATACACATTTTATTGGGATGATTTCTGATGATCGGGATTATAAGCAGTCTGGCAAGACAGAGATGGTTGTTAGAACCATAGGGCCAGAACCAAAAGTGATAGTGAGCCCGCCGCAATTGGCACCGTTGATGGTGAAAGGCGCGAGTTCTAGTTTGAACTTGGCATGTTCTGAAAAAATGATTCTCTATGTTCCTGGAAGCACAAAAAAGGTTTAGGTTCAATTTGGTGGGCCAAAACTTTACATCCCCGGGGGCATTCAAAAGATCATTCCGAATAATAGTTTGAGGAATATAACAGAGCCAGTCGTGATCCGACCTGTTGCCCAACTCCTAGTGACAAACACAAAAGCTATTCCCTGGAATTATAACAAGACTGTCATGACATACAAAGAAAAAGAGATAGTTGAAGAAACATGTGAAATAGGGGGCTTGACCCGCTCTGGAAGGTGTTATTCACCAGAGGAATTTAGAAAAGCTAAGCAAGCCAGGGAAAGTCACTTGCCAGTGAAAGAACCCGTTGCAGAAAAAGAAGCGGAGGAATTCCTTAAGAAGATGAAATTGCAAGACTACTCAATCATTGACCAACTAAGGAAAACTCCTGCTCAGATATCTTTGTTATCTCTGCTTTTTCATTCAGAAGAGCATCGTCGTGTGTTGATCAAAACTTTGAACGAGGCATATGTCTCAGAAAAGACAACGGTGAATCAGCTAGAAAAAATGGCTGAAAGATTCTTTGAAGTAAATAGAATTACTTTCAGCGATGATGATTTGCCTGAGGAAGGGGCTGGCCACGATAGAGCTTTGCATCTTATGGTCAAATGTGAAGGGCACTACGTAAAATGAGTCATGATTGACGGAGGCTCAAGTGTAGATGTGTGTCCTCTTTCTACTCTACAACAGCTGAACATCGACAATAACAGAATTCGAACCAGTAATGTTAGCATCAGAGCTTTTGATGGTTCAAAAAGAGACACTATTGGGGAAATCGAACATCGGCCCGGTTGATTTTAACATTGTCTTTCAATTGTTAGATATGGAAACTTCTTATAATTTTCTTTTGGGAAGGCCGTGGATCCATATGGCCAGAGCTGTACCATCCACCCTACATCAAATGGTCAAATTCGAGTGTGACGGGCAAGAAATTATTGTTCATGGGGAGGACGACTCATCCGTCTATAAAGACCCATCCATTCCATATATATCGAGGCCAAGGAAGGATGTGAATCTATCATATATCAAGCATTTGAGGTGATTGAGGTGGACCAAGTGGAAGAAGGAAAACCAATTCTGCATCCTCGTCTTTCAGCCACATCTATGATGGTAGCTTCGCTGATGTTGAGGAACGACTATGAACCAAGAAAAGGATTGGGATCCTCTCTACAAGGAATTGTGAACCCCATTGCTCCATTTTCGAAGAAAAATACCTTTGGCTTGGGCTTTAAACCAACATCAGCTGACATAGACAGAGCCAAGGCCCGCAAAAAGAATGGTTGGAATCTGTCCAAACCAATCCCTCACATTGCCTACTCTTTTGTCAAGCCACAATTTGAAGAAGTCCAAAATCCTTCTACTCAGGATGACATTGACGGAGTTTGCCAGGGTCTCAAGGAGATGTTCTATGAGATCAATATGGTTCAAGTTGGGGAGGGCCCTAGCCGTGCAAGTGTTCAACTGATTGGTCCAGATACTTCACTCAGCAACTGGGAAGCAACTCCTCTTCCCATCAGGAAGGAGTCTGGGTAGCCTGTTTTGTTGTTTTTTTGGTATTTGGATTATTTTAAGGGTTGTAATCCAGATATTTTAGTTAAATTGCTTTGCTGTGATGTTAACCCTTCTATCCTTTCAAATTCAATGAAATGAAGTTCCATTTTCGTAGTAAAATTCTATCTTTTTTCCCCCCTAATTTTTGTTAATTTCTTATCATTTTCAGTTTCGATAATGCTGGCTTTAAATACATGACATGCACGCAGAATTCATGCCCAGATCTTAAAAAGCTGTTTAATCTCGAAATAATGAATTAAGAAGTTGAGTATGACGAAGATGAGGCTTTTAGAGAAATAAAAAGGGAATTGGATCAATTTGAGAATAAACCTAAGCCTAACTTAAATGAAACTGAGGCAATTAACCTGGGAAGTCCTGAAGAAACTAGAGAAACAAAAATAAGCATTCATTCTGAACAAAAGACGAGAGATGCCATAATTCAAGTTTTGTTTGAGTACAAAGATGTATTTGCTTGGTCGTATGATGACATGCCGGGTTTGAGTGCCGATTTAGTGGTCCATAAGCTTCCCACATATCCTAATTTTCCACCAATCCAGCAAAAACAAAGGAAGTTTAAGACAGATATGAGTGATAAGATTAAAGAAGAAATCACGAAGCAACTAAGTGCAAATGTGATCAGGGTCGTCCGATACACTACATGGTTAGCAAATGTTGTGCCAGTGCCAAAGAAGGATAGGAAAATCAGAGTTTGTGTTGACTATAGGGATTTAAACAAAGCAAGTCCAAAGGACAACTTTCCCTTACCCAACATTCATATCCTTGTTGATAATTGTGCTAAACATGAGATCCAATATTTTGTGGATTGTTATGCCGGATATCACCAAATTCTGATGGATGAAGAAGATGCAAAAAAAACCGCCTTCACAACTCCATGGGGAACTTATTGTTATAGGGTCATGCTATTCGGTTTGAAGAATGCAGGGGCAACTTACATGAGAGCCATGACTACCATGTTCCATGACATGATGCACAAAAAGATTGAAGTGTATGTTGATGATGTGATCATTAAGTCGAGAACACAAGCTGATCATGTGCAAGACTTGAAAAAGTTCTTTGAAAGGCTACGAAGGTACAATCTCAAACTCAATCCAGCCAAATGTGCATTTGGAGTTCCTTCTGGGAAGCTTTTGGGTTTTATAGTTAGTCGAAGAGGCATTGAGTTAGATCCCTCCAAGATAAAGACCATTCGAGAGCTGCCTCCCCCGAAGAACAAAACAGAAGTCATGAGTTTACTCGGGAGGTTGAATTACATCAGCAGGTTCATCGCGCAGCTTACAACCACATGTGAGCCTATTTTTAAGTTGTTGAAAAAGAACGCCGCTATCAAGTGGATAGATGAGTGCCAAGAAGCTTTTGATAAGATCAAGGAATATTTGTCAAATCCCCCTGTTTTGGTCCCGCCGGAACCTTGTAGGCCTCTGTTTTTATTTCTGTCAGTAATGGATAGTTCCTTTGGTTGTGTTCTGGGTCAACATGATGTCACAGGAAAAAGATAACAAGCAGTATATTATTTGAGCAAAAAGTTCACCACTTATGAGGCCAAATACACTCTTTTGGAAAGAACATGTTGCGCCTTAACCTGGGTCGTCCAGAAGCTTAGGCATTATCTTTTGGCCTATACAACTTACCTCATATCCCGAATGGATCCCTTGAAGTACATATTTCAGAAGCCGATGCCAACTGGCAAATTAGCAAAATGGCAAATCTTGCTCACAGAGTTTGATATTGTTTATGTCACTCGCACTTCCATGAAGGCACAAGCTTTGGCTGATCATCTGGTAGAAAACCCGATTGATGATAAGTATGAGTCTTTGAACACATATTTCCCAGATGAAGAGGTTAATTTAGTTGAAGAAGTAGTCCAAGATGACAGTCAAATTTGGAAACTATACTTTGATGGGACTGTCAACATCAAAGGCGTAGGGATTGGGACAATTCTGGTATCACCTACTGGGCAACATTACCCTGTTACGACGCGACTTCCTTTTTTTTTGTACAAATAACACAGCAGAATATGAAGCTTGCATCATGGGTCTGAACATGGCAATAAATCTAAATGTGCATGAATTGTTGGTGATGGGCCTAAGAATCTTCTTGATGTTCTTATTCGCAGCTTCAACAGCTCCATTAGCTTTGGGACTGTAAGGAGTAGAATTGCAATGCTCAATTTTAAATTGTTCACATACCTCCTTCATCAGATAACTATTCAAATTAGCAGCATTATCTGTAATAATGGTTTTTGGAATACCGAAACGACAGATAATGTTGGAGTGAACAAAGTCTACTACTGCTTTCTTGGTAACTTCTTTCAATGTAATAGCTTCCACCCATTTGGTGAAGTAATTAATTGTAACCAAGATGAATCTGTGCCCATTTGAAGCTTTTGGCTCGATTGGGCCAATGACGTCCATTCCCCAAGCAACAAAAGGCCAAGGAACCAACATAGGATACAACTCTGAAGGAGGCGAGTGTATCAAATCACTGTGAATCTGACACTGGTGGCACTTGCGAACAAAACAAAAGCAATCTCGTTCCATAGTAAGCCAATAATATCCTGCCCGAAGGATTTTCTTTGCTAGAACATATCCATTCATGTGCGGGCCACAAACTCCCAAATGCACCTCATTCATAATTATTTCAGCTTCTTTGGCATCCACACATCTCAACAAATTCAAATCCGAAGTTCTTTTGTATAGGATTTCCCCACTAAAAAAGAAACCATTAGAGAGTCGCCTAACAGTTCTCTTTTGATCCCTATTAGCATGTTCCAGATATTCTCTTGTTTTCAGAAACTGTTTAATATCACGATACCATGGCTCACCATCTGGTTCTGCTTCAATTGTATTGCAATAACCATGTTGATCCCGAATTTGAATTTCTAATGGGTCAATGTGAGTATTACCCGGATATGGAAGCATTGAGGCCAGGGTGGCCAAGGCATCAGCTAATTTATTGTGAAACCTGGGAATGTACCTGAATTCGATGGACTTGAACCTTTTGCTAAGATCCTCCACACATTGTCTATATGGAATGAGCTTGATCTCTCGAGTCTCCCAATCACCTTAAGCCTGCCGAATAAGCAAATCTGAATCTAAGATGATCCAAGGGTCTAGACAATAGCACGAGAAACTGCCTTTTGCTCTTTTGGGATACCGGACAACTGTCCGTACATCAGTTGGCGCAACGCCCTACTTATTGGTTTATGGAATTGAAGCGGTCATACCTGCTGAAATTGAGATTCCCTCTCTCCGAATCATTGTTGAAGCAGGGATTGAGGACACTGAATGGGTGAAGTCCCGATTGGAACAGTTGAATTTGATTGATGAAAAGCGTTTGGCGGCAGTTTATTTTGGTCAGTTATACCAACAAAGAATGGCACGCGCTTACAATAAGAAAGTGCGCCCAAGACAATTCGAGGTAGGACAACTTGTTTTGAAACTTATCTTTCCACACCAGGAAGAAGCAAAAGGAAAGTTCGCCCCAAATTGGCAAGGTCCTTACCTCGTCAAGAAAGTATTGTCAAAAAGAGCTCTACACTTGGTAGATATAGAAGGAAAGGTGACTGATATATCCTTCAATGCAGATGCGGTCAAGAGATATTATGTATGACATGGCTATGTTGGGGCATTCTTATATTTAGCATTCTCAGGTTGGGATGACGAAAGGCTATCATTCTCGCTACCCAAACACTGGTCAACCCTAGTTATCCCTTTGAAGCCTTGTTTATATTTCTTTGTTTTCCCCTCTTTTGGAACCAATGTACTAAAAAAAAAATCATCAAATTAAGTACATGTTATTTGAACTACGTTCGACCTGATTCCGAAAGGATACGTAGGCAGCTTCACTCTGGGGTTCGGTCACACCAAAACAAAAATCCACATTTTTCCAGTATTCAAAGAAACTGGGGCATGATTTTATTTTATTTTCGATGGTTGTTCCATCAAAATGGTTCCAAAAGTTGTAATTCAGTTGAATAGTTCTTTTTACCTTTCCCTGCTAAGACCTTCTTATCAACTTTCGAGAATGCTAAGTCAGTATACTATGGGTAAAGCTTCAGCCATTGAAGAGAGAAAAAATAAATGAGAGAGTCTTATTAGTGAAAACCTTCACGGGCACTATAAGGCAATTGTGAGTTAAAAGAAAGGCAAATGAGAGAGGTTAATTGGTGAAAACCCACAAAGGGCATCATTGATCGATTTAAGGCTTCGTATATCCCGACACAAGCATGGTCAAGGCAAAGAACTTAGTTTCAAAGTTAAGTTTACAATAGATTTTGAGAATTAGACGGTTCAAACGGATCAGGCATCCAGTCCAAAGTGCATGTCATGTTCATTGAAGTCAGCATATTCCTCCAGATAAGTCCTTTCTTATTTTATTTTATTTTATTTTATTTTTTTGTTTATTTTTTTATTTTTTCTTTTTTTCCCTAAAAGGGACACTTCTTGATTAAATCATAATACCTGTTAGTTCACCTTCTTATTTTCGTTCGCATTACCTTTTTGAGTCCCTTTCAGTCTAATTTTGTCAAAGCAAAGCAAAGAAAAGGCCGCAAAACTGGTTACAGTTTTCCCGTTATATAAAGCAAAGATTGCTGGGCATAAACCGTATGGGCAAAGGCATAAAGCCATCTGTGATTTTTCCTGACGAACAAAAGGCTTGAAGGACGAAACAATGCTTCAAGGTTCAACAAAAGTTACTCAGTTAAAAGTTATTTTGGGAGCAAGGTTGTTTGCATCATAAACACAAGTGGTGATAGGCGCAAAATAGTCTGGTTTTGATGTTGAGAAAGAAGATCTCCAGAAAGTAAAGACAGAATCTCCCGGCGATTTGTACGACCATCGATAGAGTCAACTTTTCTAACAAGTGTAATGGACTCGAGGTCAAGTCACCCAAGAAATCAAGGCCACAAACTGACCACCATTTTAAAACTAACGAATCTTTCTTTGTTCAGAACAGGAATATAACAATTTTAGGAAACAGTTCGTGAAAAGACAAACACCACCAAGTGAAGTTCTCAAATACTTGATTTCCTTCCAATATACATGTAATCATGTTATTTTTAGTTTCATCATAGGGAATCAATACCCTATCTTTACCTCAGGGTACTACATCCCCTGGTTGCATTTTTTATTGCTAACATAGGGTAGACATTCCCTAGTACCATCTCAGAGAGCCACATGCCTCATCGTTTTGCCAACATAGGGTACGACATTCCCTAGTAGCATCCCAGAGTGCCACGAGCCTCATCTTTTTGCCAACATAGGGTACGACATTCCCCAGTAGCATCCCAGAGTGCCACGAGCCTCATATTATCACAAACACAGGGTACTATATCCCCTGGTTACATTTTTGTGCCAACATAGGGTACAACATTCCCTAGTAGCATCTCAGAGAGCCACGAGCCTCATCTTATTTGCAACACAGGGTACTACATCCCCTGTCTGCATTACTTTCTGCCAACATAGGGTATGACATTCCCTAGTAGCATCCCAGAGTGCCAAGAGCCTCACCTTATTGCCAATACAGGGTACTACATCCCCTGGCTACCTTACTTTCTGCCAACATAGGGTACGACATTCCCTAGTAGCATCTTAGAGCGCCACGAGCCTCATCTTATTGTCAACATAGCCTTCCTTCTTATTAACATAGGGTACGACATCTTTTTTTCAATTCTTTATTCTGCAATAGCAAATATAATTTAATGAATTTTCAATAACTCACAAAAATTTCCTAGAGCAAACTGGGGCAGAAAAATTTTGTTCGTTTTGTTTGTTTCTGATGGCTTGCAGGTTTTTCTGCAAAGTACAGATTGGATGTGCAAGAAAAGACTCTATCTCTCGCCAGAGAAAGTGGAACGTTTGATCTCAATACCATCCGCAACCAGCTTTGACATAATGCATGCAGAGACATAGGATCTCAAGATCCATCTTCTCATCATCTGATCAAGAATCAAGCCTCGGAGAATATTTCATAATTTGTTACATCGAGAGCATCAAGTTTCAGTCTAAAGTCAATGAGGGAAGCAAGTCAAGAATCAAGACAAGACTCCAGATGACATTTAGATAGAAATTTTGTAACTCTTAGATTTCAAGAGTATGTAATTTTCTTTTTATTTTGATGTAATAGTAGGAACCGCGGATCTGAACCTCGATGGAACTTCACTCGACTCTCCCTCTAAGCATACTCCATCACTCTTCTTTCACTTGAACTACACGTGACCTGATTCCCTTATAACCCGGGATATGTAGGCTGCCTAAAACCAAGGCTCGGTCACATAACTTTCTTTTATCTTATTTTTTATTTTAAATAATAGTGAGGTCAAAAATCAGTCACGTTGTTCATTTTTCTTTGCCTGAAAACGCTTCATGTTTTCAAGCAAAGAGGGGCATGCTGTGAACACCTAATTTTTGACCACACCCAAATTCTATACTATTTAGTATAAATATTTCTTTTAGGTCTAATTTTGATATTTTAAACTTTTATCTTACTCTTAATAGGTTTTATTTGAAAAAAAAAAATTAAAAAAAAATACAAAAATATTCATATATATATATATATATATATATACGTTTTCTTTTAATTAGAATTGTAATAAGTAAGCTATAGAATTTTCTTAGTATCATTTAAAGTACGTGTAAATATTTAGTTTTCCTATATTATAAGAAATGTTGGTTAATCTTCTTATCTTTATAATTTAATTTATCATTTTAAAATTAAAAAAAACAAAAAAAAAAATCTCTGATTTATTATCTTTAAAAATTAAAAAAAAAAAAAAAGAAGCTCATTTGCACGTTTTTAAACTTCCCTCTCTCTCACGTCTCCTATCCACAACTAACCCCCACGATTCCCTCCTCCCAGCCCGATTACCCACTCTCTCACGTATTCCCCCCACATATCCATCCCACACCCCAACTTCCTCACATGATAGAGCACACACTTGCACTCTTTATTTGGAAGAACCCAAAAAACATAGTCCCTGCAAGTAACAGACACGATCACTTTCTCACAGACACTGTCTTACATAGACTCTATAAAATAACCCTTACACACATTATTTAAGGAGGAGGAGAAATCTGGGGAAAAAAAAAGGGTAGTAACCAAGGCAAGATTCAAAAGAAAAATTTGGTTGAGTTTTGAAGTTCCGGTTGTGGTTCTCTGTTGAAGTTCCAGTATCGTTTCTACTGTAGCTGAGTTTTGTATTTTGCTGGATTAATTTTCAAGCAAATTTTCGCCTAAAGGTCTGTTTCTTCAATTAGTTTTAGTTTTTGAATGCTTGGGTTATTTACTCTTCATAACTATGTGTGAATGAAGGTATAATTTTAGTTTATTTTAGTTTAATTGATTCTCTGTCTTCTTTGTGTTAGGATTAAAGTTTCTTTCATGTCTTTCTCGTTGATGTTTATCCTTAATTTAAAACAAAGTATCAGCTATTAAGTTTAGTCATTTCTTTAGTTTAGATCTTTGAAATTTGAGTAGATAACATTTCTCTATATGTATAACTTTAAAGATTTTTTGAATTCACTGTCTTACTTAGTTTAACTAGGAATATAAGTCATAAAATTAATTTGTGTAATACCATATCCGTAATTTTCCTCTTTTATTAGTAAAATAAATCTTTTGATGTATAATGGATAGATATGAAGAGAGTAGGACCATATGAGGTTTAGCTTGGACCTAAAATGAAGGTCCGTTAATCTGATTTTTTCTAATATTGAGTAGGTTTTTTTTTGAATTTAATTATTTTTTACTCTTCTAGTTCTTGCTAAGGTAGCCTAGTAATAATCACAAGAGGCCATATCATGCATTTTGGGCGAATATTTCTTTCATTAACATTCTGTTTGTGTAGCGTTAAATGTATTTACTTTAAATGTGAATGTTTGAGCTATATTTGTATCTTTACTTGCTGAATTTTCTTTATAGTTAAGTATGAACTTGACAGGGATGTAGATACTTATTGGATTTTTCATCATTATAAGGCCATTAATCACTTAGTTGAATTGGATAATTCAGGCCTCGAAAGTTCAAGTTACCCACGACATTTGGCTGGCAGCAAGTTTTAATTGTTAGGACAAATTATGATATAATTGGTTTTATAAGTGTTGGTAACCTATAAATCCTTATAGTTAAATCACACATTTCCTCCATAATAATATTCATTCCATAATTTTGGATTTACAATAAATCTCAAATTAGTTTAGAAAAAAAAATAACTCTTAAAATAGCTAGAAGAACTTTACACGCGTTTAATGCGCTAGAATGCTTTAGGTGCACTCTTAATTAATTGAATCATCATAATTATGTATATGTTCGCGTGACATAATTATGATTCCCAAAATTAAAGGCAAAGTATGCATTCGCGCAACTTTGACAGAACAATCTTAAAAATAATAATGTGTTATTAATTGTGTACACGTACGCGTAACATGATTCATGACACACCAAACAAAATGAATACACATACGCGTGATTCGTTTCAAGATAATTCCATAATTACAAATAATCAAGAAATTAAAAGCGGTTTAAGATGAAAGTGCACAAAGTTCCCTAGAACATAAAATATCCAGAATTGGTTATGCCAAGTATAATTATTAAAAGCGACCGTGCTAAAATTACGGAATCCGAGAGTGCCTCACACCTTCCCCCGGGTTAACAGAATTCCTTATCCGGTCTTCTGTATTCGCGGACCATAATTCGGAGTCAAAACTTCCTCGATTTGGGATTTAAAAATAAACTGGTGGCTTGGGACACCATAAATTATTTCAAGTGGCGACTCTGATTAAATAAATAATCTCATTTCGAATAATGTCACTTAAATTGAAAAAACTCTCTTCTTCCCTATCCCTAGGGAAAAAGGAGGTGTGACAGATAGTCCCAATTAAAGAGTTCAACCTAGAGATAGTAAAATCCGACTTGAGTATTTTATCAATTATTTTGTTCAATACCCATTTAGACTTGAGAATGCCAAATTAGTAAAATCACTCTCTTACTGAGAGGTACTGAGTGGGTATTTGAGTATTGATTATTATAATACACCCAGACCAACAAAATAAGCTTTAAAGTTTACAACCTGATAGGCAAACACCTAGGTGAAGGTCATAGCTCTGAGCCTTTTATATATTTGAAAACCATCCAAAAATAATATTCTCTAGTTTTATATCTTTAGAATTGTAATCCTTAACGTACTTTTAGAAGTAAAAACAAAACCATATTTGTGAAAGTGCAACCAAGATACTTCACGTGGTTTATCCAAATATATACCACTAATTCCATCTCAGCTCCCTGTAGATTCGATCTCGACTCCTTGTTGGGTATTATTATTACAATCGACCGTTTCACAATCCCGAATAGAGGTGTGACTTGGACGAGATCAGCTATGATGCATCACATTCAAGTCCTAGCTTATTTGTTAAAAAATAAGGAGACTTGCATATGGTTGTTCTTTTGTACGTGGATGTTATGATAATAACAGGAAATAATAAAGATGAAGTTGTTAGGCTTCAAGATGAGCTTTGCATAAGATTTGACATCAAGAAGTTGGGAGAGCTATACCATTTTCTTGGCTTAGAGGTGACAAACATGAACAAACAGATCTTTGTCACTCAAAAAGGATATGCCAAGAAACTTGTTGTCAGGTTTGGATTGAAGCAAATCAAAACATGTTCTACTCCTCTTGAGATAAGTACAAGGTTAAGGGAGACGAAGGCTCACTTCTTGCAGATCCCAAGCCTTTTCAAGCTCTTGTTGGAAGTCTCATGTATTTGACTATTACAAGGTCGGACATTGCCTTCTCGGTGGGATATGTCAGCAGATTTATGCAAAAGCCAAGAAAGCCTCACTTAGAAGCTGCAAAGAGGGTTCTAAAGTATATCAACTCAACATCAGACATGGTCTTGTTCTTCAAGAAAAAGAATAATTTGGTATTAGTTGGTTATACGGATGCTAATTTTGGTGGTGATTTGGATAACCGAATATCTACATCGGGCTATATTTTTTTCTATGGTGGAACAAGTGTTTCTTGTTGTAGCAAGAATCAAGACTCAATTTCCTTGTCAACCACGGAGGCGGAGTATAAAGCAGTCGTTCTTACTGCTCAAGAATGTGTATGGGTACAAAGACTTGCTGAAGACTTGCATCTACCTATATCAAAGCTAATTGTTATCTTTGGAGATAATCAAAGTGCCATCAAGCTTGCAAATAATCTAGTATTCCATGCAAGAACTAAACACATTGAGGTGTAACATCACTTTATTCGGGAAAAGGTTCTTGATGGAACTATCAATACTTTGGAAGTGCGAAGTCAGGAGAATATTGTTGATATATTCACCAAGTCACTTGCTAAAGCTTCATTCGAGTTCTTTCGTGACAAGCTTGGAGAAGTTTTCAAAAAAATCACTTTAAGGGGGGAGTGTGAGGAAAATAAAGAAAAGCTGATTTTTTTGTAAAAACATAGATTTATCTAGAATTTCCTAGTATAGTATCCTTAATATTTATCTAGTAAACACATCTAGATGTTCTAGAATGTTGTGGGAAGATAAGGTTATTTATTAGACATATCTAGATATTCTAGAGTATTGTGGGAAGATAAGGTTAACTAGATTTTTCATGTACATGTTCTAGAATATTATCTAGAACCATTCTTAGATAAGTATAATAGGGGAGGCCTTAGGCATTTATAACTAAGCCAAAAAAATCAAGAAAGTCTTCTTTCCTAAACAAAGTTCTCCTTTCCAAAACGTTCCTTCTCTTTTGAAAGCTTCCTCTTCCTTAGTTGAATCTTCCTATTTTAATTAACGATCTTAGGCTAGCAGAAGGTCTCCAAATTATACTTTTCTTCTGCTATTCTAAATCAATGTTCTAGGATTAAGTGATCCAGAGCATGCATTTAGGTATTTAATGAGAAAATGAGATAGAGGAAACCATTTTCATGAATATATATGGGTGGATTGCCATAAGCTTGCTTGAGATATTCTAATACTCCTTGCAGACCCAGATGTGTCACTGGATACTCAGTTTGAACAAAAATTGCCAATAAAAAATTAAATTAAGCTAAATAAGGTTAAGTGATTGTAGCTTGATGCATGTCATAAGCCTCACCTGACTTGGTGGAGAATCATCATCCGTATCTGCATAAATTCATAAAATTATGAAAACACAAAAAAAACATTGAAGTAATGTATATTTTATATCACTCTAATATATAAAGGAGAAAAAAATTGATTGGCATCAGCTTGGTAAAACATTGGTGTTAGTTTAGTTAGCAAGATTTTGCACCTATTTTAAAAGATTATCTTGATCACCAAGCTTAAGATGACTGTTATCCTTCAAATGTCAATTAAACAGATAAATTTATCTTTACCTAAAAAGCATTAGTCATTATTCTTACATATAATTTCAAATGCTCCATCAATGGTGTAGTCCCTGATTTTACTTTCCAAGCTGTTGGGGTTGTATTTGAAAGGAACTTTTTTATAATGATTCGATGCTATGAAGTCTATAGCCCCTTTAACTTGCGCAGATTCTTGTCTTATGAATTTGGGCGATCTAGAGTTAACATTCCTCTTTATTATATCAGGATAGTCTCCAAACATTAAGGAATTGGCAAATCTGCAGTGACAAAAGGAATGATACAGAACCAGATAAGCTGACCCATATTCTACATGACCTTAGAAGGCCGACGAGTATTCAGTTCATTAGTGTTGAAAGTATGAGATTGTGGAGATGTTAATAGGCCGATAAACTTTTGCATCTTACCAGCCTAGGTAGAATTCATAAACTTGTTGTACTGTAACTATATTAGCCATGATATTTGTATAAGGATGAGGCATATATGTAAAGAGATTTAATCCCACAAGACCATGTTGAGTTGACTGCATTAGAATATGCATACTATTAGCAATCATTTGGGGCTTGTAACACTAGTAATGTCTCATACAACATTCTATATGATGTTTAAAGGTGATACCATGTATTTTCTCCTGTAAAGTCTCACGGCAGCTGAATGGGCGAGCAGTATATTATGAGCTACTATGTATGGCACGGTTGAAGAGTTGCCTACGGAGTAGAGTAAAATTCAGAAAGGTGGAGAAAAATGATTTGGCGGTGAGATCCCATTATCATAAGCACCTATAGTGAATACATTAACTTCATTTAAGGTAGTCCAATACAAAACCCTATCACCAAATTCCTTTAAGCACACATCCGCATAGACAGTAAAGTCATTGCTAAAAGGAAAACATGAACAATTAGTATTTGTGCCCGGTCGTGGCGTCAATCATTTGATCGATGTTGGACAGTGGGAAGGAGACTTTCGGGCACGCCTTATTCCAGTCCTTATAATCTATACACATTCGAAACTTGTTATTCTTTTTCGGAACTACAATTACATTAGCTAGCCAGTCGGGATATTTTACCTTCCGGATTGAACCGATGTCAAGTAACCGAGTTACCTCTTCTTTAACAAACATGTTTCTAACCTCGGCTATTGGGCGTTTCTTCTGCCTTACCGGTGGGATGCTTGGGTCCAAGCTTAGCTTGTGTATGGCCACCTCTAGCGGGATACATATCATATCCGCGTGCGACCATACGAAACAATTAACATTAATTTTAAGAAAATTAATAAATCTTGACCTAAGCTCGGGGTTGAGTCATGTCCCCTAGTAAACTTTTCTCTATAGGAATTTTTCGAATAAAGCCAATTATTCGAGTTTTTCTACTGTGGACTTGGTCACATCTGTTTCTTCCAGTACCTAAAAATATCTTGGTACCTGGTGGGATTCCGACGACTCCTCCCCTTTGTCATCTTCGCTTGGTTCGGGAGTAGGCGTCGATTCCTGTAATTGCTATCTGTTTAGTTCCTTCCCTTTAATGTTGGAAACCGATACCGCATTCATTTCCCTTGCTTATGGTTGATCACCTCTTATTTGTTTGATTCCCTCAAGAGTCGGGAATTTCAGCAGTTGGTGATATGTTGATAGTACGGCCTTTATCTAATGTAACCATGGTTTGCCGAGAATTATGTTGTAGCCCATGTCGTTGTCCACCACTTCAAATAAGGTGGTCTTCATGACCCCTTCGACATTCATGGGCAGCAAGATCTCCCACCGGGTTGTCACACTTATTAAGTTGAACCCGACGACGAGCTTTGTTGCCAGAATGATGCTTTCGGTTAGTTTGGCTTGTTCCAACACTCTCCATTGAATGATGTTGAATGAACATCCTGGGTCAACCAAAATACGTTTAATCTTGAAATCTAGAACGTTAAGAGAAATTACCAGGGCATCATTCTACGGCAGAAAAAGTCCATCTGCGTCTTCTCCCCTAAAGGTGATGGCGTCTTCGGCGACTTCCCGGAGTGTCTTGCTATGAGTCACTAATACCTTTGTCTTCTTGGCTACCGAGAAAGTTACACCGTTGATCTCGTTTCCCCCGAAAATCATGTTGATAGTCGAGGAGGGTCAGGGTTCTGTGTTGTCCCGGTTGCAGCCGTAATTGTTCTTGGCTCGGTCGCTTAAGAATTTCCTGAGATGGTTGTTCTTCAACAACGGTACCACCTCCTCACGCAGGTGTCAACAGTACCATGATATTTGCATCATAAATTAGGATCCCTCTCACTGGGATCGGATCTGATCGGCCTCGGAAACTGTGCTTCCTTGATGTTTCTCATTGCCAATACCAGCTCCACTATGCTAACGTTGAAATTATACTCTAATAGCATAGTATAAGTATAATTCTTGGAACCCGATACCTCTTTGTCCTGCAACAACCTGCTGTTTCGACCGCGGTCAATTCTTCTATGGGGGTGAATCTATTCGCTAACCGAAACCCTTTGTTGCCTTGTACTTCGGCCCTTAGAAGGTCGCCAATTTGCATCAAAATCATCTTTAGATTTATCCCTTTTCTTTTGGTTGATGTCGGGACCGAGCTGATCATCTTCTATCCTTATATTTGATTCATAACGGCTATGGACATCCGCCCATGTGGTTGCTTGAAAATCGAGCAGACTTTCTTTCAACTTTCGGGAGGCGTCGAAGCTCCAAGGGTTCAACCTCTTAGTAAATGCCCTATTTGCCTATTCATATGGAACGGTCGGTAACAATATCCTTTCTTTCTGAAATCTGATCACGAACTCACGCAACAACTCGGATACTCAGTTTGAACAAAAATTGCCAATGAAAAATTAAATTAAGCTAAACAAGGCTAAGTGATTGTAGCTTGATGCATATCATAAGCCTCACCTGACTTGGTGGAGAATCATCATCTGTATCTGCATAAATTCATAAAGTTATTAAAAACACAACAAAACAAACATTGATGTAGTGCATTTTTTATATCACTCTAATATATAATGGAGAAAGAAACTGATTGGCATCAGCTTGGTAAAAAAATTGTGTTAGTTTAGTTAACAAGATTTTGTACCTATTTTAAAAGATTATCTTGATCACCAAGCTTAAGATGACTGTTATCTTTCAATCAAATTTCAATTAAACAGGTCAAATTATCTTTACCTAAAAAGCATTAGTCATTATTATTACATATAATTTCAAATGCTCCATCAACGGTGTAGTCCCTGATTTTACTTTATAAGCTACTGGGGTTGTCTTTGACATGAACTGTTTGATAATGGTTCCACGCTATGAAGTCTATAGCGCCTTTAACTTGCGCAGATTCTTGTCTTATGAATTTGGGCAATCTAGAGTTATTATTCCTCTTCATTATATCAGGATAGTCTCCAAACATTAAGGGAGTGGCAAACCTGCAGCGAAAAAAGGAATGATACTGAACCAGATAAGCTCACCCATGTTCTACATGACCTTAGAAGGTCGGCGAGTATTCAGTTCACTAGTGTTGAAAGTATGAGATTGTTGAGATGCTAATAGGCTGATAAACTTCTACATCTTACCAGCCTAGGTAGAATTCATAAACTTTGTACTGTAACTATATTAGCCATGCTATTTGTTTAACGATGAGGCCTATATGCAAAGAGATTTAATCCCACAAAACCATGTTGATTTTGACTGCATTAGAATATGCACATTATTAGAAACCATTTGGGGCTTGTAACACTAGTAATGTCTCATACAACATTTTATACGATGTTTAAAGGTGATACCATGTATTTGTTATTCCCGCCAATATTGCTGTATTTGTAAATAATAATTCTGCAAAATATAAGTTATCGTAATGAAACAGTAATTAATTCGAGCCCACTGAATTCACAGTGTTTCCTTAAGGAATTTAATCCCCTCCTAGTATCCAAGGTAATGGATTATTTCCTCCCAGGATAGAACGAATCACACACTGGTGTAGCGGTACTTCAAACCCCAGTGTTTCAGCAAACACAAAGTTCGGTAGCAAATCACACTTACAGTTGCTTTGTTTGAAGTTAAAACAATGCAGAACGAAGGAGTAGAAACTCAGAAAATCGTATGGAAATGCTGAGAGGAAGGAGTGCAATGTATAGCCAAATCTGTTGAGCGATTTCAGTTTGTGTCTTGTGTATTGTGTGTTGTGTGTCTTTCTTCAACAGCTACTGCACATATATATAGCAGCCAGTGTTGAAGAAGAACAATCGTCCACCCTCCATGGTGGAGCAAGCATTAGCTTGTTTGTGGAGCAAGCACATTCGTGGTGGGAAGAGCATTAGGTGGCTGCCTTGTGGTCAATACACGGATTGAAAAATATCTGTTACAAATGCGGATAATCTTACGTTAATATTTACTATTAACAAATAAATTTGATCCAAAAAATTAATCAATCAATCATTTGACCAAATCCAAATCCGAAGCCGAAGCCGTAGCCGTAGCCGAAGCCGAGCCGAGCGAGCGACGACGACGACGGCGCGAGGCTTGCTTTCTTCTTAACTCTTTAAGAGCTACAAGAAGAGCAATTATATATATACCCACCAAAAATGTCTTCCACTTCCAATATGGGACAATGTCTCATTGTTAAGAGGGGGAAACTTAAAATTTTACTCAAAATTTCATTTTCCCTCCATTTCCCATTCACCCTCATTTTAAGAATATTACATCTTAAATTAAAACCTCAACAATCCCCCACATGAATGGGGAATGGCTATATCATGGAAGTATGCATGGAAAAACTGTGTGATTTACAAGCAAGGATTAATCGCATCTGGATAAGTAGGTTTCCCTTTGAACTTTCCGTAGTAAACTTATGTCGGATATACTCGGTCAATCGGTAGATTTGATATCTTTGAACCGTCGATCTTTGGTGTATACCTAGACAATCATAAGTCACACAATCAACCCTTAACCGTCTTTGGTTCTCATTGTTGTGTTCGTTTCAGCCATGAACACCGCCTGGTTTCATAAGTGCGTAGAGAACTGGCCTTACAAAGTTCTCCTTGAAGCGGCTAACACTTCACACTTACATAGGTGATTTCTAAATGTGTCATCCTGTAGATACACTATTTGATATACCCCGTATCAAATTTAGAAATCATTAAAAAGCCTTAATACTTTATCCTTGGTACTGAACATTGTCTCATCACGAGAACGGACTAAAATTTTATTTGACAATGTTGAACCGTCATTAATGACTTTGTTTGATCTCCTTGAACCTAGATCTTGGGATCTCCAGTCTTCTAGGTAGAGTTACCGCCACAATGACTTGTTCTCGACCATAGCCCCATTCCCCTTGATGATTTCTCAACTACCTCTCTAGTTAGGCCTTTTGTAAGTGGATCCGATACATTATCACTTGACTTTACATAGTCAATCGTGATAATTCCTCTAGAGAGTAATTGCCTAACGGTTTTATGTCTTCGTCGTATATGACGAGATTTACCGTTATACATAACGCTCCCAGCCCTTCCAATTGCCGCTTGACTATCACAATGTATGCATATTGGTGCCAACGGTTTGGGCCAAAATGGAATGTCTTCCAAGAAATTCCGGAGCCATTCAGCTTCTTCACCGGCTTTATCTAAGGCTATGAATTCAGCCTCCATTGTAGAGCGGGCAATACATGTTTGTTTGGACGACTTCCAAGATATCGCTCCTCCACCAATAGTGAATACATATCCACTCGTGGACTTAGAATCAGTTGAACCGGTGATCCAATTTGCATCACAGTATCCCTCAATCACCGCAGGGAAATTACTGTAGTGCAATTCAAAGTTCTGGGTATGTTCTAAATATCCCAAAACTCGTTTCATTGCCATCCAATGAGATTGGCCTGGATTGCTCGTATATCGACTCAGTTTACTTATAGCACAAGCTATATCTGGTCGTGTACAATTCATGATATACATTAAGCATCCCAACACACGAGCATAATCCAATTGTGATATGCTTTGGCCTTTATTCTTTGCTAATGCAAGATTCACGTCAATTGGAGTCTTTGCAACTTTAAAGCCCAAGTGCTTGAATTTTTCAAGTACTGTCTTAATATAATGAGATTGTGACAATGCCAGACCTTGAGGAGTCTTATGGATCTTAATTCCCAGAATTAAATCAGCAACTCCCAAGTCTTTCATATCAAACTTGCTATTGAGCATACGCTTAGTAGCATTTATGTTGGCAATGTCATTACTCATTATCAGCATATCATCCATATATAAGCAAACAATGACTATATGAATTGGAACATTTTTAATGTACACACATTTATCACATTCATTTATCTTAAAACTATTTTACAACATTGTTTGGTCAAATTTCGCATGCCATTGTTTGGGTGCTTGTTTTAGTCCGTAAAGAGACTTAACAAGTCTACATACCTTCTTTTCTTTACCTGGAACCACAAACCCTTCAGGTTGTTCCATGTAAATTCTTCCTCCAACTCTCCATTTAAGAAGGCCGTCTTAACATCCATTTGATGAATTTCAAGACCATACACTGCAGCTAATGCTACTAACATCCGTATGGACGTAATTCTTGTAACTGGAGAGTATGTATCAAAATAGTCTAGACCTTCTCGTTGTCTATACCCTTTGACTACGAGTCTTGCCTTGAATTTATCAATAGTGCCATCATCTTTGATTTTTCTCTTAAAAATCCATTTAGAACCCAAAGGTTTATTTCCAGGAGGAAGATCAACCAATTCCTATGTATGGTTGTTCAATATGGATTCTATTTCACTATTGACTGCCTCTTTCCAAAATAATGATTCCGAAGAAATCATAGCTTCTTTAAATGTTTGAGGCTCATTTTCCAATAAGAAAGTCACAAAATCTGGTCCAAATGAAGTAGACGTTCTTTGACGTTTACTACGTCTTGGATCCTCCTGATTACATATACTTTCTTTTGTTTCTTCCTCCGAGGTCATTTAGATCCTTCACCAAACGACTCACATTCCTTTTTATACGGATATATATTTTCAAAAAACTCAGCATTATCTGATTCTATAACCGTATTATTATGAATGTCGGGATTTTCTGATTTATGAACCAGAAATCGATATGCTTTACTATTTGTCGCATATCCTATGAAAACACAATCAACGGTTTTCGGTCCTATCTTTACCCTTTTGGGTTTAGGAACTTGCACTTTTGCCAAACACCCCCACACTTTAAAATAATTCAAGTTGGGCTTCCTTCCTTTCCATTTTTCATATGGAATGGATTGTGTTTTGCTATGGGGCACTCGATTTAATATTCGATTAGCCGTAAGAATGGCTTCCCCCCACAAGTTCTGTGGCAAACCAGAACTTATCAACAACGCATTCATCATCTCCTTTAATGTGCGATTCTTTCTTTCCGCAATCCCATTAGATTGGGGCGTGTAAGGGGCTGTTGTTTGATGAATAATTCCATATTCTAAACATATTTCTTCAAAAGGAGATTCATATTCACCACCCCTATCACTTCTTATCATTTTTACTTTCTTGTTAAGTTGCGTTTCAACTTCATTTTTGTATTGCCTGAATGCGTCTATTGCTTCATCTTTACTATTCAGTAAGTAAACATAGCAATATCGAGTACCATCGTCAATAAAAGTTATGAAATACTTCTTTCCACCGCGAGATGGTATTGACTTCATGTCACAAATATCTGTGTGAATTAAGTCTAAAGGATTTGAATTCCTTTCAACTGACTTATAAGGATGTTTAACATACTTAGATTCCACACATGTTTGACATTTTGATTTTTCGCATTCAAACTTGGGCAGTACTTCCAAGTTAATCATTTTTCGCAAGGTTTTATAATTGACATGACCCAAACGTACATGCCATAAATCATTTGACTCAAGTAAGTAAGAAGAAGCTGAAATATTATTATTGTTTTCCACAACCATTACATTCAGATTGAAAAGGCCCTCGGTGAGGTAACCTTTTCCTACAAATATTTCATTCTTGCTAATGACAACCTTGTTGGACACAAAAATACACTTAAAATCGTGCTTAACAAGAAGTCCAGTAGAGACTAAATTCTTTCTCATTTCGGGAACATGAAGGACATTGTTCAAAGTCATGACCTTGCCAGAAGTCATTTTCAGAAATATCTTCCCATATCCTTCAACTTTTGCTGTTGAAGTATTTCCCATATAAATTGTCTCTCCGGGTCCAGCAGGAGCATAAGTAGCAAAAGCTTCTCTAACTGCACAAATATGGCGAGTGGCTCCTGAATCAAACCACCACAGTTTAGGATTTCCCACCAAGTTACATTCAGAAAGCATGGCACACAAGTTATCAACATCATCATGCTTTACTACCATGTTTGCTTGACCCCTTTTCTTGTCTTTCTTCAGAGCACGACACTCCGTAGATTTGTGTTCGGTTTTCCCACAGTTGTAGCAGTTTCCACTGAATCGCTTCTTGCTTGGGTTGTATTTCGGACCAGAAGCCTTCTTCCTCTTTTTGTTATCTTCAACAATATTTGCTCCCATTATTGTTGAATTTCCACGGCCTCTCCTTTCAGCAGCTTTATTGTCCTCTTCGATTCTCAACCGAACAATGAGATCTTCAAGGGACATTTCCTTTCGTTTGTGTTTCAAATAATTTTTGAAGTCCTTCCACAACGGAGGCAACTTCTCAATCATTGCTGCTACTTGGAATGCTTCGTTGATGACAAGACCTTCAGCAAGTAGATCATGAATAATCACTTGCAATTCCTGGACTTGGGTAATAACAGATTTGCTATCTACCATTTTGTAGTCCAAATATTTTGCGGCAACGAATTTCTTCATCCCGACATCTTCAGTTTTATATTTCTTTTCAAGCGCATTCCACAATTCTTTTGACGTCTCCACGCTACTATATACATTATACAGATTATCATCCAGTCCGCTAAGAATATAATTCTTGCATAAAAAATCAGAATACTTTCACGCTTCAATCACGAGAAAGCGTTCATTCTCTGGAGTTTTATCTGGCAGATCAGGAACATCTTCCTTGATGAACTTTTGTAGACATAACGTAGTTAAGTAGAAGAACATCTTCTGCTGCCAGCGCTTGAAATCAATCCCGGAAAATTTTTCGGGTTTTTCTGCCAGTGCCAATGCCGGTGTTCAGCTTGTCGATGCGTTGGCAGTCACCATCGGAACAGCTTGGTTTTCGCTTTCAATCGTCATTTTTTTTTCTGAAAAAAGAAATGACACAAACATACGTTTAATACACGTTTTCAAACTGGAGTAAAAATCACGTAGATTTTAATCTCCAACAAAATGCCACGAAGGCTTTACTCTCCAAAACGGGAGTACACAAAACCATAAAGGTTTTAGTTTGCAGAATAATAAGAATAACACAAATATAGAAATAAATATTAAATTCCTTAAGATTGTTATTCCCGCCAATATTGCTGTATTTGTAAATAATAATTCTGCAAAATATAAGTTATCATAATGAAACAGTAATTAATTCGAGCCCACTGAATTCACAGTGTTTCCTTAAGAAATTTAATCCCCTCCTAGTACCCAAGGTAATGGATTATTTCCTCCCGGGATAGAACGAATCACACACTGGTGTAGCGGTACTTCAAACCCCAGTATTTCAGCGAACACAACGTTTGGTAGCAAATTACACTTACAGTTGCTTTGTTTGAAGTTAAAACAATGCAGAACGAAGGAGTAGAAACTCAGAAAATCGTATGAAAATGCTTAGAGGAAGGAGTGCAATGTATAGCCAAATCTGTTGAGCGATTTCAGTTTGTGTCTTGTGTATTGTGTGTTGTGTGTCTTTCTTCAACAGCTGCTGCACATATATATAGCAGCCAGTGTTGAAGAAGAACAATCGTCCACCCTCCATGGTGGAGCAAGCATTAGCTTATTTGTGGAGCAAGCACATTCGTGGTGGGAAGAGCATTAGGCGGCTGCCTTGTGGTCAATACATGGATTGAAAAATATCTGTTACAAATGCGGATAATCTTACGTTAATATTTACTATTAATAAATAAATTTGGTCCAAAATATTAATCAATCAATCGATCATTTGACCAAATCCAAATCCAAATCCGAAGCCGAAGCCGAAGCCGTAGCCGAAGCCGAGCCGAGTGAGCGACGACGACGACGGCGCGAGGCTTGCTTTCTTCTTAACTCTTTAAGAGCTACAAGAAGAGCAATTATATATATACCCACCAAAAATCTTTTCCTCTTCTAATATGGGACAATGTCTCATTGTCAAGAGGGGAAAACTTAAAATTTTACTCAAAATTTTCATTTTCCCTCCATTTCCCATTCACCCTCATTTTAAGACTATTTCATCTTAAAAATAAAACCTCAACAGTATTTTCTTCTGTAAAGTCTCACGGCAGTTGAATGGGTGAGTAGTATATTATGAGCTACTATGTATGGCTCGGTTGAAGAGTTGTCAACGGAGTAGGGTAAAATTCAAAAAGGTGGAGAAAAATGATTTGGCGGTGATATCCCATTATCATAACCACCTATAGTGAATACATTGACTTCATTTAAGGTAGTCCAATACAAAACCCTATCAGCAAATTCCTTGAAGCACACATCTGCATAGGCAGTGAAGTCATCGCTAAAAGGAAAACATGAACAATTAGTATTTGTGTCTGGCCGTGGCGTCAATCATTTGATCGATGTTCGGTAGTGGGAATGAGACTTTCGGGCATGCCTTATTCAAGTCCTTATATATGCACATTCGAAACTTATTATTCTTTTTCGGAACTACAATTACATTAGCTAGCCAGTCGGGATACTTTACCTTCCGAATTGAACTGATGTCAAGAAACCGAGTTACCTCTTCTTTAACAAACATGTTTCTGACCTCGGCTATTGGTCACTTCTTCTGCCTTACCGGTGGGATGCTTGGGTCCAAGCTTAGCTTGTGCATGTCCACATCTAGCGGGATACATGTCATATCCGTGTGCTACCATACGAAATGATTAACATTAATTTTAAGGAAATTAATAAATCTTGACCTAAGCTTGGGGTTTAGTCCTGACCCCAAGTAAAAATTTTGCTCCAGGAATTTTTCGATCAAAGCCACTTGTTAGAGTTCTTCTGTCATGGACTTGGTCGCATCTGTTTCTTCCGGTACCTAAAAATATCTTTTTACCTGGTGGTATTCCGACGACTCCTCCCCTTTGTCATCTTCGCTTGGTTTGGGAGTAGGCGTCGATTCCTATAATTTTTAGGTGTTGAGTTCATTCCCTTTACTATTAGAAACTGATACCGCATTAATTTCCCTTGCTTCTGGTTGATCACCTCTTATTTGTTTGATTCCCTCTAGAGTCGGGAATTTCAGCAGTTGGTGATATGTTGATGGTACGGCCTTCATCTCATGTAACTATGGTCTGTAGAGAATTATGTTGTAGCTCATGTCGCCGTCCACCACTTCAAATAAGGTGTTATTCGTGACCCCTTCGGCATTCGTGGGTAGCAAGATCTACCCCCGGGTTGTCATACTCACTAAGTTTAACCCGACGAGGAGCTTTGTTGCCGGAATGATGCTTTCGGTTAGTTTGGCTTATTCTAGCACTCTCCATTGAATGATGTTGGCTGAACGTCCTGGGTCAACCAAAACATGTTTAATCTTGAAATCTAGAACGCTGAGAGAAATTACCAGGGCATCATTGTGCGGCAGAAGAAGTCCATCCGCGTCTTCTCACCTGAAGGTGATGTCGTCTTCGGCGACTTCCCGGAGTCTCTTGCTATGAGTCACTAATACCTTTGTCTTCTTGGCTACCGAGAAATTTACAATGTTGATCTAGTTTCCCCCGAAAATTATGTTGATAGTCGAGGAGGGTCTTCCCATATCTTTGAGGGATCTGCGTTGTCCCGGTTGTAGCCATAATTGTTCTTAGCTCGGTTGCTTAAGATCCTGAGATGGTCGTTCTTCAACAACGTTACCACCTCCTCACGCAGATGTCAACAGTCCCATGATATCCACACCATAAATTAGGATCCATCTCGCTGGGATTGGATCTGATTGGCCTCGGGAACCATGCTTCCTTGATGTTTCTCATTGCCGATACCAGCTCCACTACGCTAACATTGAAATTATACTCTAATAGCATAGGATAAGTGGAATCCTTGGAACCCGATACCTCTTTGTCCTGCAACGACCTATTACTTCGACCACAGTCAATTCTTCTATTGGGGCGAACCTATCCGTTAACCGAAACCCTTTGCTGCCTTGTTCTTTGGCCCTCTCGTAGGGCAAGAATCAGCCCTTAGAAGGTCGTCGATCTGCATAAAAATTATATTTAGATTTATCCCTGTTCTTTTCTCGATCTCGACCCTTGGTTGATGTCAGGACCGAGCTGATCATCTTTTTTCCTTATCTTTGATTCATAACGGTTATGGACATCCGCCCATGTGGTTGCTTGGAAATCGAGCAAACTTTCTTTCAGCTTTCGGGAGGCGTCAAAGCTCCTCGGGTTCAACCCCTTAGTAAATTCCCTAGTTGCCCATTCATCTGGCACAGTTGGTAACAACATCCTTTCTTTCTAGAATCTGATCACGAACTCACGCAGCAACTCGGACTCTCCTTACGAAATTATGAATATGTCTGCCTTTCGAGCATGGACCTTCTTGGTCTCAGCATGGGCCTTGATGAAAAAAAATTTGAGCATCTCAAGGAATCTATTGAATGTTCGGGTAGGAGTGAATACCATGTTAAGGCCCCCTTCATGAGGGTTTCTCCGAATTTCCTTAGCAGTTTGACTCAATCTCATGTTGGGCCAAGTCCTTTACTTTCACCGTCGTAGTTGAATTTGTAATATGCTCATGAGGGTTTGAAGTCCCATCATACTTTGGTATGTCTGGCATTTTAAAACGTTTCTGAATCAATTCTGGTGTTACGCTCATTTGAACAGTAATTGGGTGTACTTCTTCGAGTCCGGGCCTTTCAACATTGGTGGTACGCCTGGAATTTGGTCCAATCGAGCGTGAAACTCTTTCACGTTCTGATCCATCTGCTCGTTCATTTCCCTCATGAATCTCATGAGTTTAGTTTTGAAGAGATCGTTGTCATTACCGGATTCGTTGCTGATCCCCCCATCTCCGTCGAAGCCGACCTCGCCCTATCAACTCTTTAAGATGTTTATTTTGCAGGAGAGTTGGGAGGAACAAGGCCTTTTCCATTCGCGTTGTTGGAAGCGCCTGATAGTGCCTGCTTTAGTTTAGTCATGACCTGGTCTTGTCTTGAAAGATGGCCCATGATGGCCTTTTGCTGCTCTCTCAAAATCCTTACTTCTTTTTGCAATGTTCTCATCCTCTGCGTCATCAGGAGTTGTCTCCCGCACACGTCGGGGATATTGCTTGCCATGGACCAGAGTTGCTAAGTCTCCCTCATTGCGAGTGTCTCTCATTGAATCCTCATGTTAAGGAAGATTTTCTTGTGCTTCAAGGTTCTTTGTGATGTTGACATCATTAGTTGCCATTTTTTCCGATTTTTTCTATGAAACAAGAATCAAACAAGTTAGTAATAGATGCAAGGATTAACTCAATTACGCAGTTGTCTAAGCCCCCACGGTGGACGCCAAACTATTTACCCGTAAAATGGTAGAGTTGAATTTGTTGCGTGGTTTATAGGCAAACGAACTGATTTGGCCTAATAATGTAATCCCTTAAGATTAATAAGACCTCTTCCATCTACGAAGTAAGCAAAAACCACTCATGAAAATAATAATCACTCATGAAAACCAGACCTTGTATTTGTGGTATGCATCACAAGATACATCTGCCGTGGCTCCTCCATAAATACCTGAA
This sequence comes from Nicotiana tomentosiformis, assembly GCF_000390325.3. NCBI lineage: Eukaryota > Viridiplantae > Streptophyta > Magnoliopsida > Solanales > Solanaceae > Nicotiana > Nicotiana tomentosiformis. The sequence goes on along the minus strand of NC_090812.1, from coordinate 95,618,402 downwards.
AATTTAGTGTACTTGGTAAAATTTATGAACAGAGCAAGTATACTTGTCCATCCTGAACCATAATGATCCTTGAAAATAATATTTGCAAAGGAAAAAGAAAATATGTGAGGTAAAAGAAGATTTCGGTTACACCAAATTACAACACATAATGAACCCCACACCAGTAGGGCATATAATTCACAATTTGTTATTAATTATCTGGAAATTACATCAAAACTTACCGAAATGGGTAACAGAAAGCCACCTTTAGCCTCACAACTCTTATTAGTGACCAACATGGAATGATAGGAGTAGTTATCTCCATAGAATCTCCCAACAGAAGTAAACACATAAGTAGATTATAGAATCACGAAACTCACTCATAAATGGAGCACAATCGGAGGACTTGTTTCGATACTCAGAACCGAATCAAGTTAAGGAAATTATTCCTATATATTAAATCGAAGTCGTACCTGTAGACACCATCTGATGTAGCAACCTCCGCCATACCATAAAACAAATATAACAACGGCTGGGTCTCCACCTCTAAGACGCCTTCTACCCGCCTGTCCTCCACCCCTAACTGATCGTGTGGGTGGTGTAGTAACTGCAATGGGGAACGTAGCCTGAGTGCTTTGATGAAATATATCTCTCCCAAGTTTGAACTAATTTTCTCATTATGTGCCTGGTATCGCCGTATTCATAACAACCCCTTTGTAGGTTTGACTGCTCATATTGAGTCTGTGCCAGATAACTAGAATAACCATTTGTAGGAACTCATGTCGGTGGTGCAGTAAAAGAACTTACTGGAGCACCCCGGGTAATCCGATGTGCAGACTGGGCTGGCTGACTACCCTCCCCCCAGATCCCCCGCCATAATGATTTATACCTGCAGAGTAGAATCCACTGAATCCCCCAGAAAGACATCTTGGTCTCCTTAGTTTCCTTTTTTTTCACCCCAAACACGTTCTAATATTTTGGCAATTTCTACCACTAGCGAAAATGAAGTATTAGCCTGTAGCTCCCGAGTCGTACAAAATTTTACGGCTATAATTGGGTACTTCAATGAGTCTGTGGACTCGCTCTCTGGCTGTAGGAAGCAAAGTAGGAATATGACGGGCTAACTTATTGAACCTGATGGCATATTATGACACTGTCATGGTGACCTGACGCAACCGTTCAAACACTATGCGCCACGCATTACGGAGAGTCCGGGAATAAATTCTTTCAAAAGTGTTCTGAGAACTGAGCCAAGTGGGCGGTGTTGTATTGGCTGGTATGCCCTCTTCATAGGCTTGCCACGGACACCTGTGGAGAATTATCTCTCCCAAGACCAATTTCTTATTTTGTTATGTTGACTCAACACTGTTGAGCTGACCCATATCTTAACATACTCTTCGATTCTTCTCAGAGGTAACCCTTACCCCTATTTAAACACAACGATCACAAAAGTTGAGCTCCATACAGATAAATCTTGGCACGAACCACATAGTCCAGAATCTCGTCAACCACTGTACTTCCTCCGAAGCACCCCAAAATCTGCAACCATGACGTCCACGCTGAGTATACCTTCTGTAAATTTAAAGTTGTTTCTCTAACTACTTTGGTACTGAAGTATAGGATTACTAAGTAGGCGTACATACCGCAAGTCCCAACCTTATCCTCTACAAAATCTCAAGCCTTAAACATGTATAAATTTTGGGGAACCTTTCAGTACCACATATATACATTTCAGGCCAAAACTAATATAACACATAACCCCGCAATCCATCCATTGATAGTGGACTCCCCCACTCGACGCGAAGTCATAGTTCACCACGCCTGATGATCCATAATATAAGCCTTCACAACTCGTATAAATCAACCAGATGCCAAGGTCCGTTGCACTCCCCACATGATTCATTGGGTGGTCTCTCAATGCGCCCGCATCTTCAGTGGGAACCACACTTTGAGGCAATGTTTGAGCATCTCTGGCTCTCTCGTAGTCCATCTGGGCCATCATGAACCGTTGACGCACAACTGATATCGAATGCACAATGTCATACACTAGTGGATCCTAGTGATTTTTACTCTCATTTTGGAGACTAAAATCTTCGAATTTTCCACTCCTTGGTTGAGATTAAAATCTTTGTGACTTTATACTCAATTACGAGATCAAAATCTTAGTGATTATCTACTTGTTTAGTATTTGGTTTCAAGGTCAGTGAACGCCGATAGATCTACCTTGAGTCTCTGGATAGCGGGTCCAACAGCTAAAGTCTCGATCAACCTGAGCCGGTACCAAAATCTGCACAGAAAGTGCAGAGGGCAGTATCAGTACAACCGACCCCATGTACTGGAAAGTGTCGAGCCTAACCTCGACGAAGTAGTGACGAGGCTAAGGCAAGGCACCTATAAATCAACATGTGCAATTTAACAGTGTATATACAAATAAAAGTAATGAAGAGCTAAACAGGACACATCGGGAGGGGGAAACATGCTGGGGAAAATACGAGATAAAGAACTACAACAGAATGATAACTGGAACAGTCAATACACTATGAATCAACAGGAATAGTGAGTACAGTAAACAAAAAAGGCACGGCATCACCCTTCATTCTTTTACTCTCAATCTCACCATAAAAATAATAGAAACGGCACGGCATCACCCTTCGTGCATTAACTCTCATATCATGGCACGGAATCACCCTTCGTGCATTAACACTCACAATATGGTACGGCATCACCCTTCGTGCATTAACACTCACAATATGGCATGGCATCACCCTTCGTGCATTAACACTCACAATATGGCACGGCATCACCCTTCGTGCATTAACACTCAAAATATGGCACGGCATCACCCTTCGTGCATTAACACTCTCCCTTACCATAATGCAATGCATAAACAACAACAGGGAGATAGAATAACAAGTACAAGCCTTACTTCAACATTTGGTTCCACAATATCAATCTCAACTTTGAAATAAATACTCGATTATCACCAGAAAATCCGTAAAGATGATAAGAACGATCAATTTAATAACACTAGTATAAACACGTAGTAATTAGGCATAGGAAAAAGACAATATAAGAAAAATGGGAGAAACTAGGAAAACATGTAAATTGGCGTCGTATAAGTACTCGTCACCTCACATATACGCCGCTCACATGAATTTCACATAACAAATAGTCTAAGGTTCCTAATTCCCTCCAGTCAAAGTTAGACACAGCACTTACCTTGTTCCGAAGGCCACTTAATTCTCAATCAAAGCTTTTCCTCTAGAATTCACCTCCAAACTACTCGCATCTATTCAAATATGACTCAATAATATCAAATATTGCTAAAGGAATCAATTATATTGCATAAATTAAATTTCCCAAATTTTCCTCTAAAAAGTCGAAAATCGACCCCGGGCCCACTTGGTCAAAACCCGAGGTTCGGACCAAAATCCATTTACCCATTCACCCCCGAGCCTGGATATATAATTGGTTTTGGAATCCGACCTCAATTTGAGGTCTAAATTTCCAAATTTTCGAAATCCCTAGTTTCTACCCAAAACCCATAATTCCACCACGAAAACCAGAGATTTTAGGTTGAAATCTTGAAAAATGTAGTGAAAGATTGAAAGAAACTAGTTTAGAATCACTTACCTATGATTAGGGGAAGAAATGGTCTTTGGAAAATTGCCTCTTGTGTTTTAGGTTTTGAAGATTTGGGAAATGAATCAAAAATCTCGTCCAAAAGTCATTTTGATCAGCTGCAGATGACGTATTTGCGACCTGAGCTTCGCAATTGCGAAGTTCGCAAATGCGAGAAAGGTATCGCAAATATCAACCTGTCGTATTTCTGCTTCTGTCGCAAATGCAAACATTTTTTTCACAAAAGCGGAACCGGGATCGCAATTGCGACCCCTTTCTTCGCAAATGCAAAAAAACCCTTCCCAGACCAACTTCGCAAATGCGAAGGAGTCTTCGCAATTGCGAAGACTGTATGGCCCAGCTACTCTTCGAAATTGCGATGAGTAGCTCGCAATTGCAACACTGTCAGACTTTGCAATTGCGAACTCTGGTCTCGCAATTGCGAGATTCGAGGCCAACACTAGAGCTGGAACACCAGCAACATTTCTAAGTCCAAATTTCACTCTGTAGCCTATCCGAAATCCACCTAAGCCCCGGGGCTCCAAACCAAACATGCACACAAGTCCAAATACATCATACGAACTTTCTCGCGTGATCAAATCGCTAAAATAAACTACGAATTTAGCACCAAATCGAATGAAATTCTCAAGAACACTTTAAAATTTCTAGTTTCTCAACTAGACGTCTGAATCACGTCAAACCAACTCCGTTTCTCACCAAATTTCTCAGACAAGTCTTAAATATTATAATGAACCTGTAACGGGCACCGGAACCAAAATACGGACCAGGTACTAACAATTCCAAATATTAATCAATTCTTAAAAACTATTAAATTTCAGACCTATAATTTTCATCAAAAATTCATAACTCGAGTTAGGGACCTCCGAATTCGATTCCGGGCATACGCCTAGGTCCCATATTTCGATACGGACCCATCGAACTGTCAAAACACGTATCTGGGCCCATTTACCAAAAATGTTGACTGAAGTCAACTAAAATTAACTATTAAAGCAAAAATTCTTATTTTTATCAATTTTTAGCATAAAAGCTTTCCTGAAACACGCCCGGACTGCGCATGCAAATCGAGGAAGGTAAAAATGATATTTTTAAGGCTTAAGAGCGCATAATCTAGTTCCAAAACATAAGATGATCTTTTGGGTCATTACATTCTCCACCTCTAAAATATTCGTTCGTCCTCGAACGGACATAGAAAAGTACCTAGGCTACTGAAAAGGTGGAGATATCTACTCTGCATATCGGACTCAGACTCCCAAGTGGCTGCCTCAACAGGCTGACCTATCCACTGCACTAGAACTGAAGGGTAACTCTTTGATCTTAACTGGCGAACTTGCCGATCTAGAATAGCTATCGGCTCATCCTCATAAGTCAAATCTTTGTCCAATTGAACTGAGCTGAAATCTAACACATGGGACGGATCACCATGATATTTTGGAAGCATGGATACATGAAACACCGGATGAACCGCTGATAAACTAGGTGGTAATGCAAGCCTGTAGGCTACTTCCCCCACCCTTTCAAGAATTTCGAAGGGTCCTATATACCTAGGGCTCAACTTGCCCTTCTTTCCGAACCTCATTACACCTTTCATAGGTGAAACCTGAAGCAATACTCTTTCTCCAACCATGAGTGCAATATTACGAACTTTACGGTCGGCATAACTCTTTTTCCTACACTGAGTTGTGCGAAGTCGATCTTGAATAACCTTGACCTTATCCAAGGCATCCTATACCAAATCGGTACCTAACAACCGAGCCTCTCCCGGTTCAAACCATCCAACTGGCGAACGGCATCGCCTCCCGTATAATGCCTCATATGGAGCCATATGAATGCTTGACTGATAGCTATTATTATAAGCAAACTCCACAAGTGGCAAGAATTGATCCCAAGAACCTCCAAAGTCTATAACACAAGCGCGAAGCATATCTTCCAATATCTGAATAGTGCGTTCTAACTGTCCGTCTGTCTGTGGATGAAATATTGTACTCAACTCAACCCGTGTGTCTAACTCACACTGTACAGCCCTCCAAAAGTGTGAAGTGAACTGCGTACCTTGATCAGAAATGATAGACATGGGCACACCGTAAAGACGGACGATCTCACGAATGTAAATCTCTGCCAACCGCTCCGAAGAATAGGTAACTGCCACAGGAATGAAGTGCGCTGACTTGGTCGGCTTGTCCACAATGACCCAAACTGCATTGAACTTCCTCTAAGTCTGTGGGAGTCCAACAACAAAATCCATAGTGATACGCTCCCACTTCCACTCGGGAATCTCTATCTTCTGAAGCAAACCTCCAGGTCTCTGATGCTCACACTTTACCTGCTGGCAATTTAGACACCGAGCTACAAATGCAATTATGTCTTTCTTCATTCACCTCCACCAATAATGCTGCCGCAAGTCCTGATACATCTTGGCGGTGCCCGGATGAATAGAGTACCGGGAACTGTGGGCCTTCTCAAGAATCAACTCACAAAGTCCATCCACATTAGGCACTCAAATATGACCCTGCATCCTCAAAACTCTGTCATCTTTAACAGTAACCTGCTTGGCACCACTGTGCCGCATTGTGTCTTTAAGGACAAGTAAATGAGGATCATCATACTGCCGATCTCTGATGCGCTCAAACAAGGAAGACCGAGCAACTGTACAAGCTAGAACACGGCTGGGCTCAGAAACATCCAACCTCACGAGTTGATTGGCCAAGGCCTGAACATCCAATGCAAGAGGCCTCTCACCAATTGGAATATATGCAAGGCTACCCATACTAGCTGACTTTCTACTCAAAGTATTGTCCACCACATTGGCCTTCCCGGGGTGATACAATATGGTGATATCATAGTCTTTCAATAGCTCCAACCACCTTCTCTGCCTCAAATTGAGCTCCTTCTATTTGAACAGATACTACAAGCCCCGATGATCCGTGAATACCTCACATGGCACAACATAAAGATAGTGCCTCCAAATCTGCAGCGCGTGAACAATGGCTGCCAGCTCTAGATCATGAACAGGGTAATTCTTCTCGTGAACCTTCAGCTTCCATGAAGCATATGCAATAACCTTGCCACCCTGCCTCAATACCGCACCTAGACCAATACGAGATGCGTCACAATATACTGTATAAGATCCTAAACCTGTGGGTAACACCAATACCGGTGTCATAGTCAAAGTTGTCTTGAGCTTTTGGAAGCTCGCCTCACACTCGTCTGACCACCTGGACGGGACACCCTTCTGGGTCAACCTGGTCAACGAGTCTACTATGGATGAAAACCCTTCCACGAATCGACGGTAGTAGCCCGCCAAACCCAAGAAACTACGGATCTATGTAGGTGATGTGGGTTTAGGAAAGTTCTGAACTGCCTCAATCTTCTTAGGATCCACCTTTATGCCTTAAACCGATACAACATGCCCTAAAAAAGCAACTGAGTCTAATCAAAACTCACATTTTTAAAATTTGGCATATAACTGATTATTCTTCAAAGTCTGAAGCACACTCCAAAGATGCTGCCAATGCTCCTCTCGACTGCTGGAGTAAATCAAGATATCATCAATGAATACAACCACAAAAGAACCCAAATAGGGCTTGGACTCCCGATTCATCAAATCCATAAGTGTCATTGGGGCGTTGGTAAGCCCAAATGATATTACTAGGAATTCGAAATGCCCATACTGAATCCGAAAAGCTGTCTTATATACATCAGATGCCCTAATCTTCAACTGGTGGTAACCAGACCTCATAATTATTTACCCGAATTAACGATTCACATTTAACGCCATCTGGGCAGGCACATATCTCGCAGGTTAAAACTCAATAATTACAACACAAATTTGGCAAGTATGCACAGAGAATTTCATACAAGAATTTTCAATTAGGCCTAACAGGCATGACTTCCCATTATTGCTATAGTACAACTTTAATTTCACAAGCGAGAACTTAAACACAAGAATTTTCCTCACAAGGATCTCGTCCTTATATAACTTCCACCACAGCTCGCAGCTCGCAGCCTGGTTTAAACATATCAATTTATATTAAACTGCGATGATCTCGTCCTCAGTTCTGAATCACAAGTAATATAGACATCATGCCAATCAGATATTTCCATTTTCTTCTTTTAAATAATCTCGGTTACACAAAATTACAACACATAATGAACCACACACCGGAAGGGCATATAATTCATAATTTGTTATTAATTATCTGGAAATTACATCAAAACTTATCGAAATGGGTAACAGAAAGCCACCTTTAGCCTCACAGCTCTTATTAGTGACCAACATGGAATGATACGAGTAGTTATCTCCATAGAATCTCCCAACAGGAGTAAACACATAAGTAGATTATAGAATCATGAAGCTCACTCATAAGTGGAGCACAATAGAAGGACTCGTTTCTATACTAAGAACCGGTTCAAGTTAAGGAAATTATGCCGTTATATTAAATCAAAATTGTACATGTAATGACACCATCTGATGTAGCAACCTCCGCCATACCATAAAACAAATATAACAATGGTTGGGTCTCCACCTCTAAGACGCCTTCTACCCGCCTATCCTCCACCCCTAACTGATCGTGTGGGTGGTGTAGTAACTTCAATAGGGCACGTAGCCTAAGTGCTTTAATAAAATATATCTCTCCCAAGTTTAGGACAATTTTCTCATGATGTGCCTGGTATCGCCGTATTCAAAACAACCCCTTTGTAGGTTTGGCTGTTCATATTAAGTATGTGCCAGATAACTGGAATAACCATTTGTAGGAACTCATGTCGGTGGTGAAGTAAAAGAACTTACTAGAGCACCCCGGGTAATTCGATGTGCGGACTGGGCTGGCCGACTGCCCGAGCCCCTGCTATAATGATTAACCTGCAGAGCACCATAATAATTTATACCTGCATAGTAGAATCCATTGAATCCCCCAGAACCTCGAGACGTCTTGGTCTCCTTAGTTTCCTTTTTTTTCACACCGAACACGTTCTAAAATCTTGGCAATTTCTACCACTAGCAGAAATGAAGTATTAGCATGTAGCTCCCGAGTCGTACAAAAGTTTACGATTATAATTGGGTCCTTCAATGAGTCTGTGGACTCGCTCTCTGGCTGTAGGAAGCAAAGTAGGAATATGAAGAGCTAACTTATTCAACCTGATGGCATATTATGCCACCGTCATGGTGATCTGACGCAACCGTTCAAACACTATGTGCCACGCATTACGGAGAGTCCGATAACAAACTCTTTCAAAAGTGTTTCTGAGAACTGAGCCAAGTGGGCGGTGTTGCATTGGCTGGTCTTCCCTCTTCATAGGCTAGCGACGGACACCTGTGGAGAATTATCTCTCCCAAGGCCAATTTCTTCTTTTGTTATGCTGACTCAACACTATTGAGCTCACCCATTTCTTAACATACTCTTCGATCTTTCTCAGAGGTAACCCTTACCCCTATTTATACACAACAATCACAAAAGTAGAGCTCCATACAGACAAATCTTGGCACGAACCACATAGTCCAGAATCTCGTCAACCACTGTACTTTCTTCGAAGCACCCCAAAATTCGTAACCATGACGTCCACGCTGAGTAGACCTTCTGTAAATTTAAAGTTGTTTCTCTAACTACTTTGGTACTGAAGTATAGGATTATTAAGTAAGCGGACATACCGCAAGTACCAACCTTATCCTATACAAAATCTCAGGCCTTAAACATGTGTAAATTTTGGGGAACCTTTCAGTACCACATATATAGATTTCAGGCCAAAACTGATATAACACATGACCCCGCAATCCATCCATTGATAGTGGACTCCCCCACTCGACGCGAAGTCATAGTTCACCATACCCGATTATCCATAATATTAACCTTCACAGCTCGTATAAATCTACCAGATGCCAAGGTCCGTTGTACCCCCCCCTCCCTCCCCACATGATTCACTGGGTGGTCTCTCAATGCGCCCGCATCTTTAGTGGGGACCACACATTGAGGCAATGTTTGAGCATCTATGGCTCTCTCGTAGTCCATCTGCGGCATCATGAACCGTTGACGCACAACTGATACCGAATGCGCAATGTCATACACGAGTGGATCCTAGTGATATTTACTCTCATTTTGGAGACTAAAATCTTCGAATTTCCACTCCTTGGTTGAGATTAAAGTCTTTGTGACTTTATACTCAATTACGAGATAAAAATCTTAGTGATTTTCTACTTGTTTAGTATTCGGTTTGAAGATGTCACGACCCGAAATTCTCACCATCGGGACCGTGATGGCGCCTAACATTTCACTTGATGAGCAAGCCAACGTTAGAGAATCATTTAAACCAATCCTTATTCCATTCAGTAAATAACATCAATTAGCTAAGATAAATTATAGTGAGTGCGGAATAATATAAAGAAACTGCATTAATTACTACCACCCGGATCTGGAGTCACAATTCACGAGCATTCTAGAATTTACTACAAGAAATAGTCTGAAAGAAATACATCTGTTTGAATAAAAGAAATACTAAAACATAAAAGATGGATGGGGACTTCAAGGTCTATGAACGCCGACAGATCTACCTTGAGTCTTCGGATAGCGGGTCCAACAGTTAAAGTCTCGATTAACCCGAGCCGGTACCAAAATCTGCACAGAAAGTGCAGAGTGCAATATTAGTACAACCGACCCCATGTACTGGTAAGTGTCGAGCCTAACCTCGAAGAAGTAGTGACGAGGCTAAAGCAAGGCACCTACAAATCAACATGTGCAATTTAACAGTGTATATACAAATAACAGTAATGAAGAGTTAAACAGGACACATCGGGAGGGGGAAACATGCTAAGGAAAATACGAGATAAAGAACTATAGCAGAATGATAACTGGAACAGTCAATACACTATGAATCAACAAGAATAGTGAGTACAGTAAAGGAAAAATGCCAGACATCACCCTTCGTGCTTTTACTCTCAATCTCACCATAAAAACAATAGAAACGGCACGGCATCACCCTTCGTGCATTAACTCTCATATCATGGCACGGCATCACCCTTCGTGCATTAACACTCACAATATGGCACGGTATCACCCTTCGTGCATTAACACTCATAATATGGCACGGCATCACCCTTTGTGCATTAACACTCACAATATGGCACGGCATCACCCTTCGTACATTAACACTCACAATATGGCACGGCATAACCCTACGTGCATTAACACTCTCCCTTACCATAATGCAATGCATAAATAACAACAGGGAGATAGAATAACAAGTACAAGCCTTATTTCAACATTTGGTTCCACAATATCAATCTCAACTTTGAAATAAATACTCGATTATCACCAGAAAATCCGTAAACATGATAAGAACGATCAATTAAATAACACTAGTATAAACACATAGTAATTAGGCATAGGAAAAAGACAATATAAGAAAAATGGGAGAAACTGGGAAAATATGTAAATTGGCGACGCATAAGTACTCGTCACCTCATATATACGCTGCTCACATGAATTTCACATAACAAATAGTCTAAAGTTCCTAATTCCCTCAAGTCAAAGTTTGACACAACACTTACCTTGCTCCGAAGGTCACTTAATTCTCAATCACAGCTTTTCCTCTAGAATTCACCTCCAAACCACTCGCATCTATTCAAATATGACTCAATAATATCAAATATTGCTAAAGGAATCAATTATATTGCATAAATTAAATTTTCCAAATTTTTCTCCAAAAAGTCAAAAATTGACCCCGGAGCCCGCTTGGTCAAAACCCGAGGTTCAAACCAAAATCTATTTACCCATTCACCCCCGAGCCCAAATATATAATTGGTTTTGGAATCCGACCTCAATTTGAGGTCTAAATCCCCAAATTTCCAAAATCCCTAGTTTCTACCCAAAACCCCTAATTCCACCACAAAAATCATAGATTTTAGGTTGAAATCTTGAAAAATGTAGTGAAAGATTGAAAGAAACTAGTTTAGAATCACTTACCTATGATTTGGGGAAGAAATGGTCTTTGAAAAATCGCCTCTTGTGTTTTAGGTTTTGAAGATTTGGGAAATGAATCAAAAATCCCGTCCAAAAGTCATTTTGATCAGTTGTAGATGTCGCATTTGTGACCTGAGCTTCGCAATTGCGAAGCTCGCAAATGCGAGAAAGGTATCGCAAATGCGAACCTGTCACATTTCTGCTTCTGTAGCAAATGCAAATATCTTGTTCGCAAAAGCAGAACTGGGATCGCAATTGCGACCCCTTTCTTCGCAAATGCGAAGAACCCCTTCCCCAGACCAACTTCGCAAATACGAAGGAGTCTTCGCAATTGCGAAGACTGTATGGCCCAGCTACTCTTCGCAATTGTGATGAGTAGCTCGCAATTGCAACACTGTCAGGCTTCGCAATTGCGAACTCTGGTCTCGCAATTGCGAGATCCGAGGCCAACACTAGAGCTGGAACACTAGCAACATTTCTAAGTCCAAATTTCACTCCGTAGCCTATCCGAAACTCACCCGAGCCCACGGGGCTCCAAACCAAACATGCACACAAGTCCAAATACATCATACGAACTTGCTTGCGTGATCAAATCACCAAAATAACACCTAGAACTATGAATTTAGCACCAAATCGAATGAAATTCTCAAGAACACTTTAAAATTTATATTTTCTCAACTGGACGTCTGAATCACGTCAAACCAACTCTGTTTCTCACAAAATTTCACAGACAAGTCTTAAATATTATAATGAACCAGTAACGGGCTCCGAAACCAAAATACGGTCCTGGTACTAACAATGCCAAACATCAATCAATTCTTAAAGACCATTAAATTTCAGACTTTTAATTTTAATTAAAAATTTATAACTCGAGCTAGGGACCTCCGAATTCGATTCCGGGCATACGCTCAGGTCTCATATTTTGATACGGACCCACCGAGACCGTCAAAACACGGATAGGGGTCCGTTTACCAAAAATGTTGACTGAAGTCAACTAAAATTAACTTTTAAGGCAAAAATTCTTATTTTCATCAATTTTCAACATAAAAGCTTTCCGAAAACACTCCCGGACTGGGCACGCAAATCTAGGAGGGTAAAAATGAGATTTTTAAGGCTTAAGAGCGCAGAATCGAGTTCCAAAACATAAGATGACATTTTGGGTCATCACAGAAGATATAAAATCTTCACCATGGTATTTAATCTGTTTCTGTTAAAGTTTATTCGGTTCGAAGATTTTAAATATTTCACCGTTAATTAATCTTTTGTTTATGTTTTGTGACTAAGAGAAATGACAGAAATAGTAACCCCCGTGGTTGGCTCAACGAGCAATGTTGCTTCTTCCAGTCGTTCTGTGCCAGCACCGGCTCCGGCGAAAAAGCCTATAAAATTTTCCGGGATTGATTTCAAACGTTGTCAACAAAAGATGTTATTTTATTTGACTACTTTGAATCTACAGAAGTTCATCAAGGAAGACGTTCCGGTTCTTCCAGAATCAACTCCTGAGAATGAACGTTTTATTGTGACTGAGGCATGGAAGCACTCAGATTTCTTATGCAAGAATTATATTCTTAGCGGACTGGAGGATGATCTTTACAACGTCTATAGTAATGTACAAACTTTGAAAGAACTATGGGATGCATTGGAAAAGAAGTATAAAACTGAGGATACCGGATTGAAGAAGTTTGTTGCAGCCAAATTTTTAGATTATAAGATAGTAGACAGCAAGCCTGTCATTACCCAAGTTCAAGAGTTGCAAGTTATAATTCATGATCTCCTTGCTGAAGGTATAATCCGAATTAATGTTTTTTGTTGAAAGTATTAATTTTGTTACTAATTATGAATTTTTCATTGAAAGTTTGGTCATCAATGAGGCATTTCAAGTTGCAGCAATGATTGAGAAGTTGCCTTCTTTATGGAGGGACTTTAAGAACTACTTGAAACACAAGATAAAGGAGATGAAACTCAAAGATCTCATCGATCAATTGAGGATCGAAGAGGACAATAAAGCTGCAGAAAAGAAGACACGTGGAAACTCAACAATTATGGGAGCAAATATTGTTGAGACTGCGCCAACTAATCCGAAAAAGAGGAAGAAGTCTTCTGGACCAAAGAACTATCGCAGCAAGAAGATATTCAAGAAAAACTGCCACAACTGTGGAAAGCCTGTACACAAGGCTGTAGAATGTCGAACTCCAAAGAAAGAGAAGAAAAAGGGTCAAGCAAATATGGTTGAAACAAATGATGATATTGATGACTTGTGCGCTATGTTGTCTGAACGCAACTTAATGGGAAATCCTAATGAGTGGTGGATTGATTCTAGAGCCACCCGCCATATTTGTGTTGTTAGAGAAGCATTTGCTTCATATGCTCATGTTGGACCTGAGAGACCATTTTTATGGGAAATTCTGCAACGGCCAAAATTGAAGGTTATGGAAAGATATTCCTGAAGATGACATCTAGCAAGATGGTGACTCTGAACAATGTTTTTCATGTTCCTGAAATAAGGAAGAACGTAGTTTCTATTTCACTTCACGTCAAGAACCGGTTTATGTGTGTTTTTGTTTCAGACAAAGTTGTATTAAGTAAGAACAAGATATACTTAGGAAAAGGTCACCTTACTAAGGGCCTTTTCAAACATAATGTAATGGTTGTTGACAATAATAAAATTTCAGCTTCTTCTTACTTACTTGAGTCAAATGATTTATAGCATATACGTTTGGGACATGTCAATTATAAAACCTTACGAAAAATGATCAATTTGGAAGTATTGCCTAAGTTTGAGTGCAACAAATTAAAATGTCAAATATGTGTGGAATATAAGTATGTTAAACATCATTATAAGTCAGTTGAAAGGAATTCAAATCCTTTAGACTTTATTTCACACAGATATTTACGACATGAATTCAATACCATCTCGCGGTGGTAAGAAATATTTCATAACTTTTATTGACGACAGTACTAGATATTGCTATATTTACTTACTTAATAGTAAAGTTGAAGCAATAGATGCATTCAAATAATACAAAAATGAAGTTGAAAAGCAACTTAACAAGAAAATCAAAATGATAAGAAGTGATAGGGGTGGTGAATACGAATCTCCTTTCGAAGATTTAGAATATAGAATTATTTATCAAACAACGGCCCCATACACGCCCCAATCCAATTGGATTATGGAAAGAAAGAATCAATCATTAAAGAAGATGATGAATATTTTGTTGATAAGTTCTGGTTTGTCATAGAACTTGAGGGGGGAAGCCATTATTATGGCTAATCGGATACTAAACCGGGTACCCCATAACAAAATGTAATCCATTCCATATGAAAAATGTAAAGGAAGGAAGCCCAACTTGAATTATTTTAAAGTGTGGGAGTGTTTGACAAAAGTACAAGTTCCTAAATCCAAAAGGGTAAAGATAGGACCGAAAACCATTGATTGAATTTTCATAGGATATACAATCAATAGTAAAGCATATCGATTTCTGGTTCATAAATCAGAAAATTCCGACATTCATAATAATACGGTTATAGAATCAGATAATATTGAATTCTTCAAAAACAAATATCCGTATAAAAAGGAATGTAAGTCGATTGGTGAAATATCTAAACGACCTCGGGGAGAAACAAAAGAAAGTATGTCTAATCAGGAGGATCCAAAACGTAGTAAACGTTAAAGAACGTCAACTTCATATGGACCAGATTTTGTGACTTTCTTATTGAAAAATGAGTCTCGAACCTTTAAAGAAGTTATGTCTTCTTCCGAATTATTATTTTGGAAAGAGGCGGTCAATAGTAAAATAGAATCCATACTGAATAACTATACATGGGAATTGGTTGAACTTCCTCCCGGCAATAAACCGTTGGGTTCAAAATAGATTTGTATGAGAAAAAAAAAAGATGATGGCACTATTGATAAATATAAGGCAAGACTTGTGCTCAAAGGGTATAGACAACAAGAAGGTCTTGACTATTTTGATACACACACTCCAGTTACAAGAATTACGTCCATACGGACATTAGTACCATTAGTGGTGGTATATGGTCATGAAATTCATCAAATGGATGTTAAAACGACCTTCTAAAATGGAGATTTGGAGAAAGAAATTTATATGGAACAAACTGAAGGGTTTGTGGTTCCATGTAAAGAAAAAAAGGTATGTGGACTTCTTAAGTCACTTTACGGACTAAAACAAACACCCAAACAATGGCATACAAAATTTGACCATATTGTCAAATGGTTTTGCGATAAATGAATGTGATAAATATGTATACATTAAAAATGTTCCAAATCACATAGTCATTATTTGCTTATATGTGGATGATATGCTGATAATGAGTAATGATATTGCCCACATAAATGCGACTAAGTGTATGCTAACTAGCAAATTTGATATGAAAGACTTGGGAGTTGCCGATTTAATTCTGGATATTAAGATCCATAAGAGTCCTCAAGGTCTGGCACTGTCTCAATCTCATTACATTAAAACAGTACTTGAAAAATTCAAGCACTTAGATGTTAAAATTGCAAAGACTCCAATTGAAGTAAATCTTGCACTTGCAAAGAACAAAGGCCTTGCATATCATAATTGGATTATACTCGTGTGTTGGGAGGTTTAATGTATATCATGAATTGTACTCGACCAAATATAGCTTGTGCTATAAGTAAATTAAGTCTATACGCGAGTAATCCAGGTCAATCTCATTAGATGGCGATGAAACGAGTTTTGGGATATTCAAAACATACTCAAGACTTTGCTTTGCAATACAGTAAATATCTTGCGGTGATTGAGGGATATTGTAATGCAAATTGGATCACCAATTCAACTAATTCTAAGTCCACAAGTAGATATGTATTTATTATTGATGGAGGGACGGTATCTTGAAAGTCGTCCAAACAAACTTGTATTGCCCGCTCTACAATGGAGGCTGAGTTCATAGCCTTAGATAAAGTTGGTGAAGAAGATGAATGGCTCCGAAATTTCTTGGAAGATATTCCATTATGACCCAAACTGTTGGTACCAATATGCATACACTGCGATAGTTAAGCGGCAATTGGAAGGGTTGGGAGCGTTATGTATAACGGTAAATCTCGTCATATACGACGAAGGCATAAAACCGTTAGGCAGCTACTCTCTAGCGGGATTATCACAATTGACTATTAAAGTCAAGTGATAATGTTTCGGATCCACTTACAAAAGGCCTAACTAGAGAGGTAATTGAAAGATCATCGAGGGGAATTGGACTATGGCCGAGGACAAGTCATTGTGGCAGTAACTCTACCTAGAATACCGGAAATCCCAAGATCTAGGTTCAAGGAGATCAAACAAAGTCATTAATGACGGTTCAACATGGGCAACTAAAATTTTGGTATATTCTCGTGATGAGAGAATATTCAGTACCAAAGATAAAGTATTAAGGATTATTAATGGTTTCTAAATTTGATACGGGGTATAACAAATAGTGTATCTACGGGATGACACGTTTAGGAATCACCTATGTAAGTGTGAAGTGTTAGCCGCTTCAAGGAAAATTTTGCAAGGCCAGTTCTCTATGCACTTATGGAACCAGACGGTGTTCATGGCTGAAACGACGGTTAAGAGTTGATTGTGTGACTTATAGTTGTCTAGGTATATACCAAAGTTCGACAGTTCAAAGATATCAAATCTACCAATTGACCGATTATATCCGACATAAATTAACTACGAAAAGTTCAAAGGGAAACCTACTTATCCAGATGCGATTAATCCTTGCCTGTAAATCACACAGTGTTTCATGCATATTTCCGTGAGATAGAAATTCCCCATTCATGTGGGGGATTGTTGGGTTTAAGCTTGTTATAGCTTAAAATAGAGTGAATGAAAAATGGAGGAAAAAATGAAAAATTTAAATTTTCCTCTTTAACAAAGAGACATTGTATTGGAGGAGGAAAAGAGTTTCGATGGGTATATATATAATTGTACTTCTTTAAACTCTTAAAGAATTGAGAAGAAGGCAAACATCGCGTTGTCGTCGTCGTCGTCGCTCGGCTCGGCTTCAGTTTCGGCTTCGGTCAAATGATTTGATTGATTATTTTTTTGGACCAAATTTATTTGTTAATATTAAGATTAACGTAATATTATTTTAATCTAAATTAGCCTTTTTTGTAATAGAATTTAAATTTGACAGTTTGCGTAAATGGTCGTTTTATAAAATATCCATTTTGAGTTGCAGCCTTTAAATGAAGAGTTGCAACTCTTCGGTATTACCCAGCTTTTTGGCTATAAATATATGATCTTTCCCAAAGATTTTTCTTACTAAAATTCTGATTTCTCCTTCTTCTTGCTGCATTGTTTTTAACAGAAAGAAAGCAGTAAGTGAGATTTGCTACCGATCTTTGAGTTCGTTGGTCACTGGAGTTTGAAGTACCGCTACACCAGTGAGGGTAATCCGTTCTATCCTGAGAGAAAATAATTCAAAACCTCGGGTACTAGAAGGGGATTAAGTTCTTTAAGAAAACACTGTGAATTCAGTGGTCTCGGATTAATTTTCTGTTTCTTCTACATTTCTGCTTTTACTTTGCTTCTGGTTCTTTGAATATATTTTCGAGTACATATTATTAACAAGCTTAAGGAACTTAATTTTTTTCTGTATTCATCTTATATTCTATTTGTGGGAGACTAAATCCTAGTGATTTTTACTCTCATTTTGGAAACTAAAATCTTCGAATTTTCTACTTTTTGGTTGAGATTAAAGTCTTTGTGACTTTCTACTCAATTACGAGATTAAAATCTTTGTGATTTTCTACTTGTTTTGTATTCGGTTTGAAGATATAACGTCTTCACCGTATTATTTAATCTGTTTCTGTTAAAGTTTATTCGATTCGAAGATTTTAAATACTTCACTGTTAATTAATTTTTTATTTACGTATTTGCTTTTTCCAGAATACTACAAGGCAAAGTCGAAAAATTATCAAGATTGATAACGAATTTATATCCACACAAATATTATGGCAGGTTTCAGATCATAAGTTTCAAACGTTTTACAGCTCCACAAATGTTATGGCTTATTTAATACTACATATCTCTAAAGTCTCTCTTTTATTATTAAAGTTTATTTTAAGTCAAATTAAGACAATCTTTTTAAAACGGAGAGCACATAAACCAAAGCAACCAGTATAAGCAACCAGTATTTGTTATTTTATTTATTTTCTAGAGAAAACATGTAATATTTCATAATTGCACGGTTCTTGCTTTAATCAATAAACTATTTAACACAAATCAATGTCGAAAAGCACAAGGTTGATGCGATGGTATCAATGAAACGCATCAGTACCATCGCCAAAAGTTGGGCCATTAAGGACGAAGTTTGCTCCACTTCTGATCCGTTCCCAAAATTCTTTTAGGCTTTCAGTCACAACAAAAAAAAAATTATATATATATATATATATATATATATATATATATATATATATATATATATTTTATTGACTATATATACGAGTATTTTCTTCTCATTTGTCTAAACCTTGATAAATACATATACTGGTGAAGGATAACTGGTAGGGGTGTCAATGATTCGGCCCGACCGATTATTTTATAAAATTTGTATTATGTTAATTTTTCGGTTATTTTTTTTATGTATAACCAAAATTAGACTTTTAGAAACAGTACCAATCATGTCGGTTTCTCTTCGATATCGGTACGATTCGGTTAATTTTCTGAATTGTAACACCCCGAAAAAATTTTTAAGTATTCTAAGACAATCTGCGTAGGCTACGCAGCCAGCCTACGCAGTTCATTTTCTTATAAACAGGGGAGGTTCGGGGAGAGAGAAAAACATAACAATTTTGGCTAAGTTTTGGGTTCTAGAGAAAAGGTGGAGCATCCTCAACCCAAATACACATCAAAGGTAAGTTTTATGATATTTTTATAATGGATTAACACTAGTTAATGGTAGTATTAACATCTACATGGATTGAAATTCATAGGGATTTCTCTAATCTTCAAGAATCATTCAAAAGTCAAAAGGGTTCAAGTTAGGGTTTGAGCTACAAGAGGCAAATTCTCCACCCTACACTTAAATACAACTATGGATTAAGTATTTGGGATGTATTGTGAAGTAGAAAGTACCAATTGGTTGAAGAATTATGATAATCCTTGAAATGGGTATTGTGAGTTAGGGTTCTTGAATGGAGAAGAAGATGAATAGTGAATTTTTGAATCTTGTTAGGATGGTTGGTGATTCTAGTGCTTCAATGGCTTAATAATGATTAACTATTGAATCATATAACCTAGATTGGGGCTTAAAGGCTAAGGATGAAATCTATTACGGATAAAAGGGATATGCATGGGTGAATTGGGCTTGTTGAAGACTTTAATTGAAGATTTGAGGGTCGAGTTGATGTCGGAATTTGGTAAAATTTGTATGGTTGGACTCGTGGTTGGATGGGCGTTCATATTTTGTAACTTTTGTCAAGTTCCGAGACGTGTTCCCCACAGGCGATTTTTGGATGAAATTTTGGGTTTTTATGAAAAAATTATATTTTCATATGGAACTAATTCCTACAATTTTTATTGACTGAATCGAATTATTTGTGGCTAGATTCGAGGCGTTTGGAGGCCAATTTACGAGGCAAAAGCATAGCAGAATAGGAAATTACACAGGTTGAGGTAAGTAACAGTTTTAAATCTGATCCTAAGGGTATGAAACCCCGAATTATTGTATTATGTGAGTATTCTGGAGGTGACGCACATGCTAGGTGACGGGCGTGAGGGCGTGCACCATAGGAATTGGGACTTGGTCCATTCCGCAAAACTGTAGAGTTGTATAACTTGTTGGTAGCTATATGATCTCCATGTGTTATAGATATTTGACTGCAAATTATGTTATAAACCATGTTTAAGTTATATGTTGGTCGTGTACATGTTGAACTACCTGCGTAATGGTTGTTTTGTACTCAGTCACAATTTACTTGTTTATTTTATCTCAGTCTCTATTGTTCATTATTGATGTATCATATCATTGTTGTTTGGGCTGATTTCATGATTATTGAGAGCCCGAGAGACTGGAGAGATTTGTGACTGAGTGAGGCCGAGGGCCTGATTGTGAGATATTATATTATAGCACGTGAGTTGTCCGTGCAGTGAGTTATTCGTGCGGGATATTATAGCACGTGAGTTGTCCGTACAGCGCATGAGTTGTCCGTGTGGATCCTTGTATTATACTATAGCACGTGAGTTATCTGTGCGGATCCAGATATTTATACTATGGCATGTGAGTTGTCCGTGCAGCATGTGAGTTGTCTATGCGGATCCAGATATTTATACTATGGCACGTGAGTTGTCCGTGCAGCACGTGAGTTATCCATGCAGATTATAGTGCTTGGGTTGTAGGAGCCCCTCCGGAGTCTGTATACCCCCAGTGAGCGCGGGTACCCAGTAAGTGTGAATGCTGAGGGCTGAGAGCCGAGTGGTTGAGCTGTTGTGACGAGTTGAGTATCTGTTGCCCTGAGAGGCTGTACTTGTTTTTCATTTGTTGTTGCACTTAGTTGCTATCTGTCATTGATGTGAAATTATCTAAAAGATTTTATATCCGGATTACATGAACTTGAACTGTATAAAACTGATTTGACTTAAACTTTTGGAATTGAAAGCATGTCTACTCTCTGCTGGAATTACTGAAAATGAACTATAACTGTGTAGCTCGTCATTATCTTTAGTTCCTTATTTATTATTGTTACTTGCTGAGTTGGTTGTACTCATACTACATCCTGCACTTCGTGTGCAGATCCAGGTATTTCCGGACATAACGGGTGTTGATTCTCTCACACGGTTGATTTTTTGGAGATTTAGAGGTAGATGTCGTGTTTCGCAAACCTTGTCTCTCCTTCCCTATCTCCTTGTTACTGTATTTGGTCGCATACTATCATAGACCGTATTTTTCAAACTTGTATTCATATTAGATGCTCATGTACTCAGTGACACCAGGTTTTGGGGAGTATTCGTATCAGTATTTGTGGGATTTTGTATTGTATTTAAATATTATGTTTTTCAAACTTAAAGAAAATCGGGGATTATTGATGTTATCGGCTTGCCTAGTTTTGAGATAGGCGCCATCACGACAGGTCAAATTTTGGGTCGTGACAGGTATTTTTTTAAATTTCATTTAAAAGTCACTAAGAGAAGCATAATAAAATAAAATACGTACTTTTATATGACTTAGCTAAACTCTCTAGACATTTTTACTATTTAAAGAGTGATGAATTAAGAAAACATGAAAGATGGTCAGAGTATAGATCCATCAACTATTCTACAGCAATGCAAAAGAAACTAAGAAAAGAAAATATAAATCACACGACTGAAAAAATATTAAGCAAGTTGGGACTCAAAAATAAAGTCTATAGAAGATTAAATATTTAAAAATATAAATTTAAATCATACGAAAGGAAACATATTCAATATATTATAGTTTGCTACTCTCGCTAGAATACGTTGTGTATTGCTAGTGAATATGCTAAAAATAGTTTAATTTTAATAAAAGTAGTATAATAGGTTTGAGAATTAGGATTTTGAATCAGTTACTTATTGGCTTGTAACCGTTTTCATAATTTCAAGGCCCAAGAAAAAATTTAATGATTTATTATTTTTAAACTTTAATATATAAATATATATTTTTTATGTAAATTTATTCGGTACGGTTCGGTATTTTTCGATTTATTTTTATAAAATAAAAAATCAACCCTAATTATCGGTACGGTTATAGATTTATATAAAAATCTACGGTTTTATTAAAAGAAACCTAAAAATCGTTTCGATACGGTACAGTTCGGTCGGTTTAGTCGATTTTTAAATATCTACTGACACCCCTAATAACTGGTAACCAACAGAATAGTCAAGGTGTATACAAACTTGTGTGAACACACTACCAAGACTAAAGAAAAAACTTGAACAGCATTAGATGGAGTTTCTTACAAGCACCACAAGAATGGCAAAACATGAAATTGCTTCTGCTATTTATATCTATACTTCGCCAATTTGTTCATTGTAAATTTATAAATCTGTACTCTACTACTATGTACTGGAATGCACTTGTAATCATCTCATTTTTCTTTTATTTTTTTAATTCAAACTTTCTTTGCCTAATAATCCAAGAAAGTGAAAAATAAAATTATATCCCTAGTAGATAAATAAATACTTTGCATATTTTCTTTTTTATAAATAAATATTTAGTTTTATATTACAATTAATTTTTTAAAAAAAAATTTCATATAAAAACATTCATCAACATATGTTTCTTTTAAAATATAAAGTGATGGACTGGTTATGAGGGTATATTTGTAAACAAATAATTCTTTAAGAAATTGTGCAATGTTTTAATACATCAAACCAAACAATAGATAAGAAATATGTCAGCATAACTAATGTCAGTATAACTAATGCAAGTCACCCTATTCCGCATTATTCTTATGCACTCTACCAAACGACCCCAAGGCCACTACATGAAAGAATCTCAAGTAGGATCAATTTATAAGCAAGTGTGCTTTTCGAAAATATCTTAAATGGATTTGGCCTTATTAAGTTGGCAGAATAGCCTGGGAGGCCCCTGTATTTGTCCAGTTTTGTCATGCCAATGTTCGTACTTACAAGTTTGCCAACCAAACCCATCTACCCTTAAAATCTGAGCATTTTAATTCTCGCTCATCCTATGTGGTATTTTTTACTGAAGTGCGTATTCTACACTCGTTTAAGGAGCGTGAGGCCTATTAAAAAGGTACCAATAGCCATTTTTTGGTTGTCATCTTCTTCCCGATTGTTCAACCTCCATTGTTGAACAAAGGAGGTGAGCTTTTCTTCTTTGCTTCTCTCTCTATCTCTCTCTCTCTCTCCAACATTTTCTGTCCAATTTTTTTCTCTCTCTTCAATATTTTCTGTCCAATTCTTTCTCCCCTCCCATATCTTCTTTGTTCGTTTCTTCCCTCGAATCTGAAACTTTATCATGAATTTAAAATCCTCTGGCCAATAATTCAGTTCTCTTTTAAAATTCAATTATATGCCCTTTTTGTAGAAGGAAAACTCATCAAACTATTAAAAATACCAACAAACCAAAAAAAGGGTCAACCGAAAAATTCTCAAAAATCACCACACCTCAAAATTAACCCATAAAGGATTTTGAAGCACAAATTATACATCTTTTACCAATTAATACTTTAAAAGATTAGAGCTTTTTAAGAAAATTTAACCCCCAATTTTAAAAATCAAACAAGGCAAGATTTTTTTCCTAAATCAGTAATAATAATAATAATAATAATAATAATAATAATAATAATAATAATAATAATAATAATAATAATAATAATAATAATAATAATAATAACAAATTATTCCCCCATTTTCGAGCTGGACAAAAAATGGACCACCGAACTTCTTCTCCGCCACCTAATGCCTTCAGCCATGGAAATGGACCACCGAAATTCTTCTCCCACTTTTCGATCTGGAAAAAAAATTTACTCGATTTCTTTTCTTTATTCATTTTAATTTTATTTCGATAATATAAAATGGGAAGAATTGGAAGGGGAGAGGAGGAAGAACATGAAGAGAGAGAAGCGAGATGGGCAGGAGGAAGAACATGAGGGGAGAGAGAAAAATCAATGAGGGAGGTGATTAGGAGATTAATGTTTGAATTTTATTTTTAATTTTAATTTTTAATTTTTGATTTTAATTATTTTTAATCTACCATGTGACATGATATCTACTTATTGTTATTTTTTTACGTGGCAACCAACGTGGAGGAGATTGTATTACACGCAATGGAGATTGTATTACACGCACTGGCAGCCTTCTGTCATAAGCATTTATTATACACGGTTTGAAGGAGTGTAAGTGTTCAATTGATAAATTGTTAAGTTTGAGGAATGGCAAAGCGGCGCAAGTAAGCGGCACAAGTAAGTGACATTTAGGCCATTCTGCCTATTAAGTTTCCTAAGAATAGCATTTTGTGTAATGAGAATAACTGACGATAGCAATGTGATCTTTAAATCAAATCTGAAAATAATTCCAAAGCGCGACCGACCAGGTCAAGTTGAGAGAGGTTTACTGAATGTCTCAGAACCACAGGCCACAGCTATTCAATACTAGGATTCACGCCTTCACTATAAGTAGAAGAATCAAATGAAGAGAAACTCATACAAATATAAATACTCCACCTACAAACTCTACAACAACAAACCCACTAAATTCCCACGACAGGGGTCTGGTCCACCTACAAACTTTCTATTGAAAATATGGCAAATTACTATTGAAAGCAATCACAACATACATAAAATCCAAATAAATCAACCAGCCTAAAATGGCAAAAGAATAATCAAATGCCACTCACAAAAACAAGAAACTATCAAATTCATGTTAACACAGATTAGCCCGTAATTGAGTCAGGTATACAATGGCCAGTCAGTCCATGCTCCAGAAACATGGCCATTCTCACAGACATAAGCTCGAACAACTGGTTCCCCATCATCATGGAACCCAAAATACCTCCTCAAACAGAACGCCGAATGCAGATCCCACGTCTGGTTCGACGAGCAAAACGCGCAATTCAGATCAATCTTCTTCCTGTTACCATCGTTTATCGTCCTCCAAACCCTCGACTGCTTGAAATTCTTGAAAATCCCCCGAAATAGCATGTAATTCCTCTTCTCCTCAATGTGAATACAACCAGGCCAATCACATATGTACAAGCAATCCCCTTTAAATCTACTTGCTAGTAGCTTATTCCCCTGCTCACGGCTCAAGTTCCATACCCCGGATGCCAAATGAGAACAAAGCGATCTATATATTTTCCGCCTCTTAGAAACCCTGAATTCAGCCAAAGGAAATTAACAATTATTTACACATAGAATCAATACGTATATACGCAATTTGTTCTAGTTTATATGATACTATTTTTTTATGGTAAAACTTTACCTGCACGCAATGCTAACACCAAATCATAAATTTTGGCTTCAAAACTAGATTCAAATTGTCCCATTATTTCAACTTCAAACTTGAAACATAGATTGAAGTTTGAAAAAACAAGTTTTAGGAGCTTTTCAAGTTTTCGACTTTTCGCTCATGAATCATGATATAGGCGAAATCAAGATTTGAAATTTATAGAATCTGAACTTACCATCGAACTCATAACTCGTCTTAGTTATTGGATTCACAATTAAATATTTATACACATTTAATGGATTTCCTAATATAAATACATGATCTAAGCAAAAGCTACTAAGTTAGTCTGAATCTGTACCTAATACTCTAGCTTCGTCCCTAGTCACGGAACTTTAACTTTATATTCATGTGCAAACACAACTTCAACTTTCAAATGCATCTTTCTACTTCAACTTCAAATACTACTTTTTTTCCCGAATCTCAACCAAATCATATTCAAACATCTATTGTCACACAATTATGTAATGTTTAACATCGCAAATTTCAAAAGCCTTCACTGTTTTTCTTAAACTACAAGCAAATCAAACTATGTCACATATTGAGGGAGTAACAAATTGCATCCAGTAACTAAATTGCATATCTAACCAATAATTTGATGTAAAGACTGAGTAAAATTTTTACCTTGAGGGGGTCACAACTACGTTTTGGGGCGGCTCCACGACCTCAGGCTGATTTGGGGTTGATTCAGAAGCATCATAAACAGTATCAAACATAAGATCGTCAAACAAAGACCAACCACAATCAGTTACTACTTCACCAGAATCAATTTGGTTATTACTCGACGAAGGCATTGGCTGAGACTGTAAACTACTACCGGATTGGGCCAAGGCCCGATCTAGGTAACTCTCATCTGGGCCGAGCTCACGTTCGAGCCCAAAATCGGAATTCTCCAAAAGAACACCAGCTTGGTGAAGACCAGGGCAGCATACGGCTAGCTTGTAAAGTGAAGCCCAGACCACAGGTGGGGTGGTTGAAGTAGAAGATGGTGTGCTAAGGAGATCGGAAACAACTGAAGAAATGGTCAAAGAGCATTTGGATTTGTAGCAGATATTGTGAATCATAGAAGAAAATTTTGTAGAAACGCAAGATAAACGAGCCCAGTTTCTTGGGTCATCTTCTAGCTTGTAAAATATGTTGAGAACAAGATCATCTGAGAGTTTTGAGAAAAACCCATCAGAGTACATACTCGTGTTAGACATTTGAAGGTGTTTAAACCAAGATCTGAGTCGTATATAATGATTAAAGATAGAATTTATTATCACTTGTTCATATATTTAAGAGGGGAAATTTTATCCAGAAGGAGGAATTGTAATTGTGATTGGGAAGAGAGTTGAGAGGAAATGGTTTTGTATATGTGGCGGTGGTTGTAGAAAAAGGCAAAGGGGTAGTTTTGGTGTGCAGCGGTGAAGGCTTTTTGGCAGTTTGTGGAGCAGTGGAGGATGACTTTCAGTGCCTGGTTTGTTAGTTGTTTATCAAGATTCCTTATATGAAAATTTTAGATATATATTATATACTTGGTCGGTTTTGAATTACGTGTATGAATCCCATTCTTTTTTCACTTTATTTTGATCCAAATTACAAGTCTACTAAATATTATTTTATAGGTTTTCAAAGAAATTTATTTTATATTGGTTTGGCGACATAAAAATAAAAGTATGTTGCTTTTTACTAACAAATGGAGTATCAAATAAACCATGTTTCAACTTTGCTCATAATAGTAGTCTTAATAGTAAGTTAAAAGTGGAGAAGGAAATTTAACCAATTTGAAGGGGACCTTGTTTCTAATTTTACCCTTTCCTTCAATATATGCTGGAGTACTAGCCTACTACTACTATTTGCCAGGATCCATATGAGACTGACATTAAATGAAAAATCGCTTCAGACATACACAAACAACTGCAGATCTTTCAAATTTCCCATCGTTCTAAATAATGGTGGATAGAATTATATGGTGGATTAGCCGAAAAAGTGCAGATAACACTGCTATTAGAAAAAGAGGAAAAGAAAACTAAGCCACATACTGACATGGGGAGGACCTACTTTCTCCAGTATTCAACATTGCACTTGTATGGTTCCCAATTGGGCCAACATCTCACTAATTCTCGTCCACACAAAGATGAGGCCCCTCAAGAAATGGCCACACATATATTATATTCTCTTCGCTGTTTTAGATGAAACAACTGTTTTAGGGACAAACGTATCTTTATATATTCCCATTTGCCAACACAAGATCATATAGTTTGCCTCCCCTGTATCATTTGAGTATGCTCTTTTAATTCTTGAAATTTCAGTTCTTGGAAATCTTAGTTTTGGGAAAAGGTTGTGTGAAAATCAGCTTTACTTTCTTTCATAAACCAAGAAATAGGATTTCCTATTGTTTTCAAATGGAGTAACATTTTTTATTTGATTTTGAAAACCAAAATATGTGTTTCAATCCATCGTTGCTGTCGAAAAATTTTCTAACCAAACGTGGCTGATCAGGCCAGTAATAGTACTTCACTTGAATAGAAAAGTATCGAGATGAAATCAAGTTTTTCTTTGTCAAAATTCAAGCCTGATCATAAGGAAGAATTACTCAAAGCTACTTTAAATAGTATTTTGTAACTTCATTTTCAAATCATTTTTAAACTTCCAACTCAAATGTTATCCCAATGCATATTTGAAGAATTGTGATAAAAAAAATTGTTGGCCACATATAAATAGTACAAGTGCTTCTAAAAATGAACACCACGGACCCAATTTGACGAACAAGGACAATCTGCAAATCAAGGAAATTCATAATGTGAATGTGAAAAAGGAAATTAGTTCCATCTCTTACCATCACGCAGCTAGAAAGCCTATTAAGTTCTACTATAATATTGCAGTCTTTACCAAGTCTTAAGAGATACCAAGTTCAGTATAACAATTATTATCGTCTGGCGTTCAATAATACAGAAATCCTTTAATGTAAGCAGAACAACACTCTTTCGGGCACTTGGACTCCCCGACTATGCAGCTAATCTTCCGGGCATGATGGAACTCGCAATCACAGCAACCCAAGTCAAGAGATGACTCCAACAATCTTAACTGTCAAATAGCAAAACTTCCAATAAAATATCCATCCAATCACTAAAATGATCAAACATAACATATCACAAGGATCAGAAGTAAGACCTGGATAAACCTCTGCTCCGACTACGACTCCGGCTCCTGCTCTGGCTTTGGCTGGGACTGCGTCTTTTTGGACTTTTACTCAAACGTTTTGGGCGCTGCAATTAACCAGTTGAGAAAAAACAAAGAAATGTAGCCAAAGAAAAGAGATTCCAATTTAAAAAGGCCAGGTATGCCAAAAACAACGACATAGTAAGACAAGACGGATGATCCCGACATGTTTGATTTTGAGGTATCCAGTTCACTTCAAAACAGAGATTTAACTTACAGATGGTGCTGGCGATCTGGACCTTGATGGAGATCTGCAAAATTTCCAGAAAGAACTTAATTTAATATCCCAGTCCTGCCACTTAACAATTCCTCCAACTGCCTCGATTCCACTTCCACATCAGCATGACCATTATCAAAGTAACATTGTGGGCAGAATCCAGAGTGGAAAATATGGCATGTATGAAGCAATGCAATTTAGCCAGTTAAGATTTAAGTAATAGTTCAAATTTGTGCAGTCAAAGAGACCAATAACCAGGAATGAAAAGAATGAACTAGAGTCTTTCTTCACTTTGGTAGAAAATGCATCTACCACAAATAGGTGGTGATCCAAATTCAGGTGGCAGTTAGTTCCCCAGTCCAGCTCCACCATAGAATCCATGATCTTCATGATCCCAATCTAGCACCCACGGAACATTTCACGATGCTCATTAGATCAGAGACATCATAAAGGACCCAAAGTTGCCATCTAGAAAACATCGTACCTCCACAACCAAAAAGAGTTGCAGGCAAGACCATATGCATATCCACTCAAGATCCTAATATGCAAATCCACAAACTGCCGCATATATCCAACATCTATAAAAACAAACAAGGTGACTTTTCATACTTATAAAGGAAATGACAATGCAGTACGTTTTCCCTACAACACAGTTCCAAATTGAATTAAAGGAAATGAACCAACTATCCCCTCAAAACACCTTTTATATTTCTTTTTTGCTCAGCCCCAAACCTTTTAAATTTCTAGTTTTGCTTGAACAGACATACACTATCATAGTGACCAGTCTCTATTGAATGGTTGCACATTGAATTGGCGAGCAGAGTAAGAAAATCCTGAAATAGCAGGAAATAAATGAATATGAATTCTATTTTCATAGGGGCAAGAAAAAGGAAAAAGTTTAACATCTGTAATGTTCGTACTCATTTGGTTCATTCTAATGGTTTGCTAATGCCATTGCAAGCACTAAACCCCCCTCTAAAATCCTGCCTGAAGCAGAAGAAAATAACACAAATGTAACTATTCATTCCCACCAGAGTATGCAAAACTACACATTACCATGAAATGCAACCTTTGCAAAAAATTTGGCCTACGGGCTACGACAACTTACCATTCACCCGATGTACCACCATTTGACAAATTACCAGAAGACTCATACTGATACTGAAAGGACTATATAACTCAAATACTTAAAAGTGGATTCGGCAGTTTTATGCATGACATGCGAGACAACAGCTTCTCGCTGCTATATTTTTCAGAAAGACAAAAGGAGAGGCCACTGAGAACCAATTAAGCAAAGAAGACTAGAGCATCAAGAGTCAATATCAAGGTGAGTTTTTCAGTGAGCACATCAAACTAACAGGATAGAAGATAAAGGGCAAAGTGTATCACACTGCAAGAGCACTTTAGATTCAAAGATCTTACATCAACGACAATTCCAGTGTAAAAGAACTTGAGAAAATTGGAAATATTCTAATCAACAAATAATGAATAAAAGACTTGCAAGAAAAGAAAGGGTTAGCAGAATATTACCTTGAGATAGAACGTCCTTTTGACCCAGAACGGGACCGAGAAGAGACGGACCTTGAACGAGATCTTGAGCGCCTTGAAGATTTAGCTTTAGGAGATTTGCTGCTATGGAAAAGATACCAATAAGGCCCATAATTGCATTAAAGTAAACCACTAGTCCAAACATAAATGTGTAATGTGTTATGACCTTTTGCTCCTGCTACGACCGACACTTCTACTTCGGCTACGGCTTCTACTGCCACTCTTTCCTCTGGAGTAAGAACGGCTGCGGCTTCGACTGCGGCTTTGGCTGCGGCTGTGGTCATATTCCTTAACCTACAAGAAGTAGGTTTCTAGAATAACCAAAAGAAGGCATCAAACGGTATAATTCAAGTAATAGAAATGTGTCATACCCGAATTGTTGAACGAGAAAAGGCATTCCGAAACTCAGAGTCATCAAGCTTTTTGATCTATACATATGAAAAGATATTAGCTGCACCTCTTAGTCATATAATGGTATATCAAATATTATGAACAGCATCAAGGTTAAGGAAACCAAAAAAAGGGAAAAGAAAAGCAGATGACTTACAGCATATTTCATGTCATTGTAGTTTGTATAATCCACAATACCAGTAGTCCCTGAAAGTCCAATCAAATTTCCGACATCAGAATAAGTTACAAAATAGAAATGACACAGTAATATGAAAATCAATATGCTTCCTACAGACTGAACGGAATTTCAGACCACCTATTATATCATTAATCTGATATATGGAATGTGATTAATAATTTCACTAACAATCACATCCTCCTCGGGACGAGTTATCCTGTCCTCTGTAGAATCACCAAAAAACGGCTCAACCAAGTTACTCAGCTTTTAGCATGTCGAAGATGGCCAACTCTTTCACATTATCAAGCATAGCAAGCACCAAACTCACGAGTATTGGAAGACAGTACAAATTTTGTCTAGACAAAGGAAGATATATCAGCTTATATAAGAGGTAACAATAGAGAGGGAGACTTGAAAACCCAAATTATGAATCCATAGTTCTTTTCTCTGTATTTTTCCAAGTTCATTGGATGTACCGAGAACCCACAGTTTTTTTTTTATGACCGAGAAATCCGTCTGGGGCCGATCCTTTGGACCAACCGCAGCCTTCGAAACTCGGTGGATAATGGGCCCGCCCCTCTACCCTTCTCCACTTAAATACCAGGCTTTTGCTTTGCATGGTGTGGGGGCTTGAACCTGTGACCTAAGACACAAATCTACCACCCTTTGCCACTTGAGCTAGGCCCTGGGGGCAAAACTCAAAAGGGATGAACCCACAGTTATACTTATCAAAGTTCTACACATCAAAAGAATGATACTAATAATCAGCAACAGTATGCTTGCCCTTAATGTTCTACTCGATTATGAACTCATTACTCTATGATAAAAAGAAAATTGTATCCTTAACCAATTGCTATGACATGTAAACCACAATGAGCAGGAAGAGGAATACTGTGTCAGTGTAAAATTCTCCATATTTTGGTCTTTTTCCAAATCATATCAGTACAATGGTTGTGCATATCATAGTTCTCTTCTCTGTATTTTTCCAAGTTCATTGGATGTACCGAGGTATGAACCCACAGTTATACTTATCAAAGTTCTACACATCAAATGAATGATACTAGTAATCAGCAACAATATGCTTGCCCTTAATGTTCTACTCGATTATGAGCTCATTACTCTATGATAAAAAGAAAATTGTATCCTTAACCAATTGCTATGACATGTAAACCACAATGAGCGGGAAGGGGAATACTGTGTAGTGTAAAATTCTCCATATTTTGGTCTTTTTCCAAATCATATCAGTACAATGGCTGTGCATATCATTGTAGGTTCCCATGAGAAACTCATTGCTTTGTGTGTCATCGTAGGTCCCCATTGCACATGGAGCAGTTCTTGGCAATTTAAAGAGAGAAAAGTGAATCTAGCTTTAGCTGCTTATAATCTTACCCCTCCGTTCACGGAAAACTTGGGAGAAACAAACATCCCCAGCTCGACGCATGTGATCCTACATAAGAAACACAGGTTACGAATATTCAAAAATTAAAGGACAAAGTTGAGGGGAAAAGGAGGATCTCGGTATGGTCCCTATATTCACAACTCAAAAGACACCAACTCACCTTGAGATCCTGCCACGACGCTGAATGGGGTAATCCTGTAATCTTCACTGAAAAGCAACAAAAAATATCAAACAACACAAAATGCAATGCAATGTACTACAATATACAAAACCATGAGGCACACCTCGATAATCAGAACGTCTGGACACTCCACCACGGTGACCACGACCACCACCACCGTCGCCACCACCATAACGATCGTTTGACGACTGACCACGTCCGCCATGTGCAAGCTCAACCTGCCAGTATGAGCAATTTTAATAGAATCAGCATCCAACAAGGAAGCAACTAGTGAGTTTGTTTAGACAATAAGCTAATACACATTTGACCAACCCTCAGACGGTGCCCATCAAAATCATAGCCATCACGACCACGAATAGCATCTTCAGCATCACGAACTTCTTCAAACTGTTAAAGTTTGCCACCAATATAAAGGTCAGAGTAGCTAAAAGGGCGTAGGCAGGCTGATTTAACGAAATATATTGGAACCAAGGCAGCTCAAACTCACCTCAACAAAAGCATAACCAGGGGGTCTTGGTGGAATTTTCAGCTCAATATGTGCTATTGGGCCATACTGCACTCACACATCAAAGAGTTTATAAGTTTCTATGAGCTGAAATCTTAAAAATTGCGGCAGCAAAATTACACACATACACAAGCATTCCGAAGCGTACAACAATAACAATGATACTCCACAATCCCAAACTAGTTGGGTTTCGCTGTAATGAATTCCCTATATACATTCTACTCTATTTGGGCCCACTTTACTCAAATGCTTAATTTTGTTTTATTGTATTGTTTTCTTTTTGTCTTTAAGCATTATGAAATCACATCCAATAATGTAGGAATCCAAGTAGAGCATGCACCTTATAAAACAGATCTTCCACTTCACGCTCACGAATATCGCCGGGAAGATTGCCAACATAAAGTGTCCTACTCGATCGACTCATTGTCCCTGAAAAAGAAAACTACATTCCCAGTAAAACCAAATATTCTGCCAGAAACACACAAACACAAAAGGCCTAACAGACAAGAATAAGAAACAAGCACCTCTTGCATCTAATTGAAACTAACATCAATTTAGACAATTCATACATTCTTTGCAGGGACAAAAAGGGAACAGGTAAAAGAGAAAAACTTTTACACTCTTGTAATTATTCAGTTGCAAAACAACTTCAATCACAAAAACATAGCTTGATCGACAGGAACAAGACACAACGTAACTTCGCACTAACTGACATTAATTTATACAATCCCAACACTCTTTGCATTGACAAGAAGGGAAATCGGAAAGGATATAAAATTAGAACAACCTGTTTTATGTGAATATATGTAACCGAACATACCTCAGAAGATCGAGAGCAGACTAAGCTACAATCCACAGCGCAGAAGCGAGAAATGTTTGAAGATTAGGGTTTTAAGGATTAAAGGAGGGTGGGATACAGTGAAGCGATATTAGCGTGCTCCTGAGTAAGCATTTTGCATTTCACTCCTTCATGTTTATTGTTTTAACAGTTCCACCCTTGTAGTAACCCAAATAAATGATTATAAGAATCTACTCATATTCATATTTATACCAATTTACCTAACCCACTTGTTAGATTAAACTGGTAATGTTACTAATTACCAAACCAATGTATTTACTAAATTTAAAAAAATAAATATTAGTTAACTATAGTTAAATGATAAAAGAGTATGCAATAGACTTATGTTCTTTTATTGTTGGTTTTGTAAACACGAATTGCGGTAAGTTTTTACTATAAATAAATATTTTTTTGTTTTAATTTGCCTAGTATAGTTTGTCTATGTACTAAATCTATTCAAGAGTCTGATCTTAAATATGTCATAATATTATTTTGATTATAAAAGCTTGAAATATATAAATATATTAATTTTTTTATTAGATAAGAAAATAGTATTTAATAAAGTAAATTAGTATGAGTATATTTTTACAAGAGAAAAAATCTAAAATCATACATTATCTTTGGTTTTACACTTAAAATCATACATATTTTTTCACATGAAGCACCAATAATCCATTTATTTTAATAAAATAGTGCACTTTTAGTCGTAACCCAAACACCATTAGTTTTTTAACGGAAACCTCTTTATTCCCTGCAACGGATTACCTACCAGTCTTCCTGTCGTTTTTTGCCAAGAGAGTAATACCAGGAAGGAGCTAAATTATTTGAAAACCAAGTTGACTTTTGGAAAATTCGAGATATTGCCGAGGTTTTCTTCGCAAAGTTTCATCATATTTTCAATAACAGTTCTCACCTGATTTTCGAGCTCTTTGACTGTAATCAACCTTCTTTTAATTTTATTTTTCTCTAGCGTGCAGCGTCGCTTGAACCAAGAGCTTATCAAGATTGATAGATATCATCAGCTTTGTATACTATTTTAATATGAGTTTTGCCGACAAACTTCTTCCAGTGCTTGTTGTTGCTTTGAGTTTTTGCGGCATCCTCTATAGCTAGGAAAGCATTGAGGTTTTTAACTTTTTTTCACCAGATGTTCAAGCTCTTCCTTTGCACCGGCAATTAGCTTCACGTTTTAACTTATTGTCTGCAACAGGTTTTCCAATAAAAGATTCAGCACTGCACTTATTATCTTTCTTTCTTTTGGGTAAGCAAGAATATAAATGAAATACTAGATAGTTTCTCAGCTCTTAGACTTTCTTTAGATATATATAGTTGTTATTCATTTGGAGGGAACAAAAATTATGTGACAGGCCTCTATAAAAAAACTAACGGTGTTTAGAGTTACGATTAGGGGTGTTCGTGGTTCGGTTTAGGTCGATTTTTTCTTAAAAAGAAACCAAACCAAGTAAGTTGGTTTTTTAAATATTAGAACCAAACCAAACCAATTAAGCCGGTTTTTTATCGATTCGGTTTTTGTCGGTTTTTTTGGTTATTTATCGGGTTTTTTCTTAAATATGAGATATACACTACCAAACGCATATTCCGGCGACTATATTTTCAACGTAACACTATCAAATTAATTGCTCTTTGAGAAATCTATCATTTACCAAGATATATTGATGAATAATTTAAGTACTCAATTAAAAATCGATTATTTTTGACATGAAATAAATTCTTGTACTTAGCAAAAGAAAACTACCAATCAAACTAGAATGTAAATACAAGAAATTATATTATTATAATAGCAAATAACTAGACTAAAAATAATGACTAATATATACCGTAAAATTTTAAAAATTTTATATAAAAATATACATATATATAGGTGTAATAATAAATTTAAATAGCTACTTTTATAGTCAGTTTGGTTCGGTTTTTTCGGTTATCTTTTTATTAAAACTAAAACCAAACCAAATTTGATTGGTTTTTAAAATTCAAAACCAAAACCAAACCAAATCTAAAAAGTATCTTTTTTTCGATTTGGTTCGATTTCGGATTTTTATGAATACCCCTAGTTATTATTAAAAGTGCACCACTTTGTTAAAGTAAATGGACTATTAGTGCTCTGTGTGAAAGAATATGTATGATTTTGAGTCTAAAGTCGAAAATAATGTATGATTTTGAGCTTTTTATCATTTTTATGAGTACTATAAAAGTTTAAGTTATATCAACTGAAAATATAAAAAATATTTACATTATCACGTAACTTAAAAAAGTAAATAGAAATCACTTAATTTAATAATCACATTGATGTAATATAAACAATTGATAAATAACATGTCATAAAAATTCTGATTGTGTGTGGGTAAAATCGGGGATAACTTTACCCCCAATTTTATGATAAAGAAACGAGAAGACAGTGCAGTCCGATGTAGCATCGGGTAAAGCCGGGGGATCCCACATATCAGAGTCCGGGGAGGACGAATGGTGCGCCAAGAATCCTACATGGCCAAACATGGGAAGAATCGAGTTCAAGCAAAGTGAAGAACCAAGGCTAAAGGAAAGACGGTTAGAAAAGACAAACGAGGGGCCGAAATATCCACCCTCAACCGGATATTATGGCACAAATCTCGCCCAATATTAACTGTGTATCACGATTTACTAGAAGAAAAAGATTTTTACCTTATTTAGATTTGTACTAGGATTGAAACTCCCTCACTATATAAAGGGGAGAACCCTTTCATTTTCAACCACTGTTTGCACGCATATGAAAGCAATAAGGTTTATTTTAGTTCTCTAACTATTGTCCAAAGTGTTTTTCAACTGCTTATTTATTTAGTTGCAGCCGAGATGGTCTCGAGGGCTTGATCGGAACCAATTTTCAGTATTCAACTTAAAGTCAGGCTCAATTACCCATCGCGTTTGATTTGATCGTTATATTTTCCTTTAATTCAATTATTTGTTATTGTTAGATCATCCATGTTAAATTAAATCAAGTATCCTTTAAATCGCGTACAAATTTAATTGTTACTCATTTTAAGGGTAAACAGTTTGACGCTCGCTGTGGGGCTAAGGATAATAATGGTGATTTAATATGAATCTCTGTAACACACCTTATTTTACACTTGTTCTTTGAAGTTTGATTTCAGGTCCATTCAAAATTTTAAATTCTCAGTCTGCTCACTTGAACGTTGACACCGAGTCAGTCCACCACGGTGAAAATAATAACATAGTACCAAGCAATGGCATGCCCTCTATTGATCCTAACGGTGTCCCAATCGTTGACCCAATCGATGCCAACTCACAAGTTGCCATCAATATCAACCTGTCAAACTGATCCCAAAAATAGCATTTGCAGGGCACCCCGGCTATCAGCTCGAGAAGTGCCCGAAAGGGAAGGTGATGGAGTTAGCTTACGATTGATTTTTGAAATGCTATAAGATTAGCAAGTAACAATAGCACAACTGCAGAGTCAAAATCATGCACAAAACATGGCCGAAACCGAACGCATTAGAGAAGATGCTCGGAGAGACGAACAGATTGTCACAGAACCAGATGAGTTCGAACCCGGTGAGACTTCCGAGGTGATGAAAATGCTTGAAGGACTAACGAAACGGGTGGAGTTTGGCGAAAAGAAGATAGAGGCAAATGGCAAGAAGGTGGAGACTTACGATTCAAGGGTCGATCATATCCCGGGAGCGCCTCTAATATTAAAAGGACCGGATTCCGAAAAGTTCATTCAGAAACCTTTCCCCCTTAGTGGAGCACCAAAGCTAATTTTGAAGAGGTTACGAATGCCCGATATTCCCAAATGTAATGGGACCACAGATCCAAACGAGCATGTAACCTCTTACATGTGCGCAATAAAAAAGAATGACCTAGAAGACGACGAGATCGAGTCGGTGTTGCTGAAGTAATTTGGGGAAACCTTATCCAAATGAGCAATGATATGGTATCATGACTTACCTCCAAATTCTAATGATTCATTTGACGACGTTATCAAGGGTGATACGAGGAAATCAAACCTCTTCAAAGTCAAGCAAAGGGACAACGAGATGCTTAGGGAGTTCGTGTTGAGGTTCCAGATGGAACAGATGGACATGCCCCAGTTGTAGATGACTGGGTCGTTCAAACGTTTACTCAAGGACTCAAGCCCTGAAGTTCCGTTGCTTCTTAATAATTGAAGCAAAACTCGGTAGAGTACCTAGCGGTTACTTGGGCCGATGTTCACAACAGGTACCAATCAAAGATAAGAGTCGAGGACGATCGGTTGGGGGCTCCCTTAGGGTTTGTTTACCCCAATAAAGTGAACTACATGTCTAAAAGAATTGTGGATCAGGAGCCAAGGCCACCCCGAGATCGATACCAGCCATACAGCTAGAAAAAGCGACCAAGGTTCTAGCAATCGAGGTCTGATGAGTAAGAATGGTTTCGACAGATCACTCAGGGGCAGAGAAGTCCCGAGACTATCAGAATATAACTTTAACGTGGATGCAACGAGTATAGTATCGGCCATCGGCCACATCAAGGAGACTAAATGGCCACGGCAACTCTAGTCTGATCCCGCACAAAGGGATCACAGCTTGATATGTAAATACCATGGTACTCACGGTCATAAGACCGAGGATTGTTGAAATATAAGGGAAGAAGTGTCTCGTCTATTCAGCAATGGGCATCTTCGAGAATTCCTAAGTAAGCGATCCAAAAATCATTTCAAGAACAAGGAAACAAATTAAGCAGGAAGAACCTCAACATGTTATCAATGTGATCATTGAGGGAGTAGATGTCCCACATGGGGCAATGATAAAATGCACCAAAGTTTATATCACAAGGGGAAAATGCACTCGGGACTATGTTCTGGAGGGGTCCATCTTGTTCAGCGATGAGGGCGCCGAGGGCATGATTCAACCTCATAACGATGCATTGGTAATATCCGTATTTATTAATAAATCTCGAGTTAAGCGTGTGTTAATTGATCTAAAAAGCTCGCCCAACATCATCCGATGGAGAGTCGTGGAACAACTGGGTTATTGGACCAAATTGTACCGGTAGTACGAGTATTGAACGGGTTCAACGTGGAATGAGAGACAACGAAGGGTGAAACACCCCTACCGGTAAACATGGCTAGGATCGCCCAGGTAACAAAATTATATTCAATCGAGGGGGGCATGAGATATAATGCCTTGTTCGGGAGGCCATGGGTCCACAGTATGAGAGCAGTGCCTTTGACCTTACATCAGGCATTGAAGTTTCCCACCCTAGGCGGAATCAAAATAGTCTACGGGGAACAACCGGCCGCAAAGGCAATGTTCATTGTCGAGGAAGTGATCCCAGTGCCCGCAATCACAACATCACAAGGTGAGGTACTGTTGAAGAGAAAGGCACCAAATAGCAATCACCGGTCCTTACCCCGACCGGGCCGGAGAAACAAGAGGAACAATTAACAAATAAGGAAGATAATTTTTGGGTCCCGAGATCCTTCATAGTAACTGATGATACCGATGCCTCCAAATCGACGATCGAGGAACTGGAATAGGTCATACTAATCGAGTATATGGACCTAAGTGACCAAGAGAAAACTTCTTTTATAACTAAATTCGGCACCTATTGTTATAACATTATGCTTTTCAAATTAAAAAATGTCGGTGTCGCATATCAACGCCTAGTTAACCGAATGTCCAAGGAACAAATAGAAAAATCAATGAAGATTTATATTGACGATATGTTAGTTAAGTCCCTGCGAGCAGAGGACCATTTGAAACATTTGCAGGAAACCTTCGACATACTGAGGAAATACAATATGAAGCTGAAACCAGAGAAGTGTGCCTTCGGAGTCAGCCCAGGCAAGTTCCTCATTTTCATGGTGTCTAACCGAGGAATAAAGATCAACCATGATAAGATAAAAACCATAGAAGATATTACCATAGTTGACAACGCCAAGGTGGTACAGAGACTGACCGGGCGAATAGTCACACTGGGTCAGTTTAGTTCGAGATCATCGTAT
Organism: Nicotiana tomentosiformis; assembly: GCF_000390325.3. NCBI lineage: Eukaryota > Viridiplantae > Streptophyta > Magnoliopsida > Solanales > Solanaceae > Nicotiana > Nicotiana tomentosiformis. Next base: position 95,578,413 of record NC_090812.1, on the reverse strand, counting down.
AGAAGCCACCGATTTTTCTCATTACTAAAGACGAAGAATGACTTCTTTTGGACCTAAAAATGTCAATAGGCTTTAGAAGAACTCAAACGATACCTATCAAGCCCTCATTTGTTGCACGCCCCGAAGCCGAACGAGCAGTTATACCTCTATTTGGCAGTCTCTGAGATCGCGGTAAGTGGTGTCCTGGTCCGAGAAGAAGAAGGTACGCAGTTTCTTATCTATTATGTTAGTAGAACCTTAGGTGATGCCGAAATGAGGTATCCGCACTTAGAGAAATTAGCGCTCACCTTATTAAGCACATCTAGGAAACTAAAACCGTACTTTCAGTGTCACTCCATATGTGTCGTGACCTTGCACCCGCTAAGGAATGTTATGCATAAACTCGAGCTCTCGGGTCAACTTGCAAAATGGGTTGTAGAAGTTAGCGGGTACAATATTGACTACAGACCCTGAACTGCTATAAAGCCTCAGATTTTAGCAGACTTAGTGGCCAACTTTAACCCGGCCTTGGTCGAGAAAGAATTATTACTTGCCTCGAGGGCTAGCTCGGTGGTCTGGACCCTATTCACAGATGTAACTTCTAACACGAAAGGGTCCGAGTTGGGAATCATATTAAAACCACATACGAGTAATGTAATAAGGCAGTCTATTAGAATTGTGAAATTAACTAACAACGAAGCCGAATATGAGGCTATGATTGCAGGTCTAGAACTGGCTGAGAGACTAGGGGCTAAGTGATTGAAGCCAAGCACGACTCTCTCCTCGTTGTTAACTAAGTTAAAGGGACATTTTAAGTAAAGGAAGACCGGATGCGGAGATACTTGGATAATTTGCAAGTAACATTACATCAATTCAAGAAATGGACATTACAACATGTACCCCGAGATCAGAATAATGAGGCCGATGCATTGGCTAATCTAGGGTCGTCAGTCGACTCCGATGAATTCAATTCCGGAGCGGTGGTGCAATTGATGAACTCGGTGATATAGGAAGGTCACGCCGAGGTAAACTCAACAAGCTTGACTTGGGATTGGAGAAATAAATACATAGACTACCTTCAGAAAGGGAAATTACCATCGGATCCCAAAGAATCAAGGGTCATGCGAACTAAGGCTGTCAGGTTTAGCTTGGTTAGAGGAAAACTATAACGAAAATCGTTCTTCAGATCGTTAGTAAGATGCTTGGGTCCCCGGGAGACCGACTACATGATGAGGGAAGTCCACGAGGGTACTTGCGGAAACCATTCGGGAGCAGAATTCTTGGTTTGAAAATTGATCAGGACCGGTTATTACTGGGACGAGATGGAAAATGATGCGAACGACTTTGTTCAAAAGTGTAACGAATGTAAAAGGCATGCCCCGATGATCTACCAACCGGGAGAGATGTTTCACCCGGTCCTTTCCCCTTGGTCGTTCATGAAATATGGAATGGACACCGTGGGTCCCTTGCATGGGCACCCGACAAAGCCATTACATCTTACTTATGACCAATTACTTCTACAAGTGGGTTAAAGCGCAAGAATTTGAGAAAGTTAGGGAAAAGAAGGTCATCGACTTCATCTGGGATTATATAATATATCGGTTCAGGGTACCGACCGAGATCACGTGTCACAACGGGAGGCAATTCATCGGTGACAAGATTAATAAGTTTTTAGAAGATCACAAAATTATAAAGATTTTATCAACACGTTACCACCCAAGGTGGAACGGTCAAGCGGAGTCAACAAACAAAACTATACTGCAGAACCTAAAGAAGAGATTGACCGACTCAAAATGAAAATAGAAAGAAATTTTGCCCGAGGTCCTATAGAACAATTTCGAAGTCGAGCAGTGGTGAAACACTGTTCTCTCTAATCTACGGCGCAGAAGCTTTGATACCAGTAGAGGTAGGAGAACCGAGCCCGAGGTTCTAATATGCTATGGAGGCGTCAAACGACGAGGCCATAACCACGAGCTTAAATTTAGCAGACGAAAGATGAGAAGTTGCCCTAGTCCAGTTAGTGGCCCAAAAGCAACGAATGGGGATATACTATAACCGAAGGGAAAACCTTCGACATTTTCAAGTCGGGAACTTTGTATTGAGGAAAGTTACACTGCATACCAAGAACCCGAATGACGAAAAACTAGGCTGGAACTAGGAAGGACCGTATAGAGTCACCGGTATAACCGGGAAAGACTCATACCAGCTTGAGTCCGGGAATGGCACACTTAAAGCGATACTACCGCTAAGGTATGAACACAATCATCTATGTAGTTTATTACGCTTTGAACTAACCCATGCATGTACTCAGTCAGAGTCAAATCTAAGGATTAGGTATGAAAGCACGTGTTGCACGATTTTTCCCTTGGACCGGTTTTTTTTCGAAATGGATTTTACGGTAAGGTTTTTAGCGAGGCAACCGTAAGCGTGCTACCCTAGTTTTGAAGACCGATCTAAGACCGAGGACTGCAGATCGTCCATATAATATCAATTGTATTCGATCCCTCAAAATTTAGTCTCGGATACTAGGGGGCCATCACACCCTAAGTAAAGAACCGAAGTCCTAAGTTCGAAAATTTAGAAGGCATTCTTATTCGATATTGAAAGACAAGGCTTGAATATTAGGATTAATTGTAAGGGTCAAACGGTCAAACGAACCGTGCCCGCACAACTTATTCTCACTATGGCAGGTAGCTTTTGTACCATCGAATATTTACAAGATATTCAAAGTAATAAAAGAAATTTACCTTCTATGTTCCATCGGTTCACATTTGCACAAGTAATATTATCGTTAAGTTACTTAGAATAAATATTGGGTTCAAAACCCTTAAGCCTGCGGGCCTCTCCGAATCGGGGACTGCTATCCGGCGATAAGATCAGTAAATTTAGGTTCTTAGATCCCGGAGGCACCGATCCTACTAGGCAGGGTCTAAACATAAACGGCTATGGCAAACTTAAACGGCTCGGAGTTGTCCGAGTCCGTAATTAAAAAGTAAGGTCCTTACATATTATAATCCACAAAAAGATTTCTTTATATCCGATCAAGTTACTCGGTCTCGAATTACGACTATGAAAAGAGCCACATTCGACAAAGTATAATTGTGTCCGGTTAAAACATTCAAAAATTTTAACGAAGACTTTATTTTTTATCGGGTCCTCCGAAGTCAAAGCAACTCGGAGTTATTACTTAATCCAGACCTCATCCGGGCTTTGGGGGAATGAACAATTTAAGTAATGTCAAATTCTATGCTAAGGCATCGATGGCATATTGTGAAGTCCAAAACACAAGTAGTAAGTCTTAAAATAAGTAAATGCAGAAAAAAGGTACACAATGTATAACCATATATATATATATATATACACACACACACCAAAAGGTATTTATAAAGGCACTATGAAACAGACCCAAAGTACAAAATATGCGGGTTCAAGGAAGAACAAAAAATAAACTAAGGCATTTCCTGCCTAGTCTTCGTCAGAGCCCAACTCGCTGCCTGAACCATCGGGCTGGTATCTCGCTCTGGCCTCAGCATCAAGCCTCTTCGATCTCAACTGCTAGGTCAATCCCCCGGGCATGGATCCTCTCAAGGGTCTCTCTCCGAGACAGCCACTTCACGTACTCGACCTTCGTTATTACACGAGACTCAACTACCTCCACACTGTTCTTGTATTGGGCCAATATGTCCTGAACTTCGAAGGCCTCATTCGAAGACACGTCCAATTTGGACTTCATCATGGTGTATTCTTGGTCGAGAGCATCCCCTTCTGTAATGGCCGAGTCAAGTTGAGTACGGAGCTTTTCATTTAGCCGAGACCATTTGTCAGCTTTTTCTCTCATCACCCGGAGTTGTACTCTGGTTGATGCCAAATCTTCTTTGGTGGCATCCCCCTCCGAGGCTAGGAGGTCCATTTTGCTCTTTGGCCGAGGCTTTGACCTCATCCATCTCGGCCCTAAGCTGGTCGATCAGGTCTATCTTCTCTTGGACTTGCAAGGTTACGGCGTTAACACTTGCGCTTAACCTCTCGTTATCAATTTCAAACACCCTTACCTTTTCAACTAGAAGGGCGTGTTCCTATTTCACATTTGAGGCCTCATTTTGAGCTTTTTCCAGCTCGACTTGGAGGATGGAGTGGTCCGTGAGGACTTTATCTTTTTGCTCACAAAGAGCTTTGTACATGTCCTTTTACCGGACCTGCTCCTTGAGCTCGAACTCGAGGTGACTCACCTCCATTCGGGACCGGTGAAAGCTCTCATGATGAAGCACCAAGGCCTGATGCATAAAAGAAGAAAAATCGATAAGATCCGCTAAGGAAAAATAAACTCTTTGAAGATGTGATGGGGAGAAAGTATACCCCGTTCAGCGCATTTTGTGCCTTGTTGAAGAGGCTTGGCCCATCTACCTTGTTCATTTTCGCTTGGTCCTCTTCGGTTACCAAGAAACAAAGGTAACTGGCCACACCGACAGGCCCGGATAGCATCTTAGTATCCGTCGGTACTGTGAACATGACTATCTTCTTCCGGTCAGGGTCCACACTCGGGACAGGGAACTGCTTCACGAGCTTTGGGCTCGAACTCGGCCTACCTGACCCGATAACACATCCCTTTTTGGGATCTCCGGATGGCCAAAACTGGAGTAGTCTTTCAGGATGCCGACGTCTACGCCTTCGAAAAATAAATTGAGGGCTTCGTCCGTAGCCCGTGACACCTCGGTCGATTTTTTTGTAACGACCTGAGCCTTATCGAAAAGAGGTTCCGTGTGAGATGATGACTTCAGAGTGTCAATGACGTCGGTGGACTCTTTTGGAATCGAAATAGCTTCTTGAGGAGCAGTGGCCACATGTTCCTCCTCGGGCTCCCGAGTTGAGGAGGATTCAGATTTATGATCACCCCTTCTAAGGGTGCCAGCTCTTGTGCGGTGTCGATCGGCTCGTGGACGACGAACTCTATGTCATCATCCTCAAGGTAGTCCCTGAGCCGATAAAGAGAGTCAGGATCCGGGACCCTGACACGAGTAATTCTTTTGGTACTCTTTCTGACCCTGACCACGAGCCTCTTCTTCTTGGCCTCGGTGGGAGCGTCCGAGGAGTCAGAGGACCTTTTCTTCTTTTGTTTTTTCTCCTCCTTCTTCGTAGTAGCCTCGGCAGTAGGTTATACCAAAGCGGATATTTTTTCAGGTGGGGATGAGGACACAACCTCGGTAATTGCCCGAAGTTCGGTGGTATTGGGCAAACCTATGAAAGGAAACGACTTGGTCAAAATCACAAAGTAAAAGGGGATTTCAATAGGGAGAAGGGGGGCACTCACCATGAGAACGAGCCTCACATTTGCCTTTGGAAAGCTTGCGCCACTCGCGCTCGGAATATGTAAGTTATTTGCAGATACCCTCGATCCACTCCCTAAAACAGGGGACTACATTGGGGACTCGGGCGACAACTGCATATCAGAAAAAACGAGTAATAAGAAAGAAGAGTAAATTCAAAACGTTATTTTGACAATTTAAGAGGAGATAGACTTACATGTTGAGTTCCACTTCTTAGTGAACGACAAGAACCCGAAAAGAATGAGATCTTCAGTCTTTATCCGAACAAACCTCTCCTGACAGCCTCAGTCCCTTTCCTCATCGATGCTAGAGAAGGGAGCCTTCTTTGCCCGTCGGGCAAGCTTGATTAACCCTTCGAAAGATTCAGGGGCTGTAGACACAGAGCAAATAGTCGATCGTAAATCGGGGCTCCTCCATGTTGTTAGCACCTCCAAAAGGATGGGTGGATCTACCCGAGACAGATCTCGTACCTCTTACAAAAGTCAAGGACCAATTTGTCTATCGGATCGAGCGTGAAGGGATACATATAAACGATTAATTATCCCTCCACGTGAGTCGTAATATCCTCATCAGGACCAGGAATGACTACGTTTTTGCCTTCCCATTTGCAATCCTCCCAGACCACTTGGAGCATTTTCTCGGTGATGGAGCAGATATACCTTCACGCCTGCTCACCTCGAACTCCTTGTTTGGATGCTTTTTCGACCTTAAAGTCGTTATCTATGGAGCAGCCCCCGGGGATAAGCTCTTTAAGAAGAGGTTTCGAGGCTGCTACCGGAAGGGTCGCCTCGGTATCTGCTGTCGGGGTAGATGTTGAAAGAGCAGTATTTTGAGGCACCGATTTTGAGGTTTTTGCCATCTTGATATCAGAATATTAAGGCTTAAAGGTTGATATGGAGGTTTGAAGATTGATATGAAGATTTGAAGATCTAGTTTGAAGATTTAAAGGCATAGTATGAAGATTTGAAGACTAAAGATGAAGAAATGAAGACGTGGAGAACAATTTGTGAAGATTTGAGGGAGTGATGGACAAGTAAAAAAATCGAGAATAACTCAAGAAGATTCGAAATTGGGAAGTAAAAAAAGTGAAAAGAGGAAACCAGAGCTTTTATAGGAAGGAAATAATGAATGCGTGACGTTTCGCATTCGATGCCTACCGAGGATGGTCAACCGGCGGCTGACACGTGTCTGAAGTCAGAACGACGCGACTGATGGGATGTTTCGGTGACTTGTCAACTCACTTGTGGCGTACGGAGGAAGGAACTAGAGTCAGTTAATCACTTCTCGTTGTTTCTATAAATCTACTATCCGAAAAGTGAGGGAGTTATCTCTGTACGGGTAAAATCGGGGATAAAGTTACCCCCAATTTTTCGATAAAAAATGAGAAGACAACACTGACTGATGTAGCCTCGGGTAAAGCCGAGGGCTCCCTATAGATCAGAGTCTGGGGAGGACGAATGGTGCGCCAAGAATCAGACATGGCCAAACATGGGAAGAATCGAGTTCAAGCAAAGTGAAGAACCGAGGCTAAAGGAAAGACGGTTAGAAAGGACAAACAAGGGGCCGAAATATCCGCCCTCAACCGGATATTACGACACAAATCTCGCCCGATATCAATTGCTTATCACGATTTACTAGAAGAGAAAGACTTTTACTTTATTTAGACTTGTACTAGGATTGAAACTCCTCCGCTATATAAATGGGAGAACCTTTTCATTTTTCAATCACTGTTGGCACGCATATGAAAGTAATAAAGTTTATTTTTATTCTCTAACTATTGTCCAAAGTGTTTTTCAGCTACTTATTTATTTAGTTGTAACCAAGTCCGTCTCGAGTACTTGATCGGAACCAATTTTTAGTGTTCATCTTAAAGCGAGGCTCAATTACCTATCGCGTTTGGTTTGATCGTTTTATTTTCCTTTAATTCAATTAGTTGTTATTCTTAGATTATTCGTGTTAAATTAAATTAGTTATCCTTTAAACCGCATACAAATTCATTTTAAGGGTAAAGATTGATGTTAAAAGATTTACACTTATCAATTCATATAAATTAAATCTCTTATACATAAACATTTCTCTAATTCAGGGAGAAATTATAGTCGCGGGGTTATCAATTAAGCTCACTGAGACAACGGAGAGAGGAAAATGGCGAGCGGGAGAGCAGTTGAAGCACTTCGAGCCTACAGATCAGTGCTGAAGGCCACTCGGAAAACCTTCGCCGGCGACGGTTTCATGCTCCAAAAATCCGCCGCCGAGGTCAGAAATAAGTTCGAGGAGAATCGTCACGTGACATCGGAGGCCGACATTCAGCGGCTGTTGGATGACGCACGTGATGCCTCTGAGTTCATCTCCACCATGATCGTCCAAGCCAAATCCAGCCCCTCTGGTGCTTTCGGTAAAAAAATTATGCTCTTCTTCATTGCCCCATTATCTTAATCCGATACATCACTGCATTTATAAATTTCCTGCGCTATTATTTTTCCCCATTTCTGGATCATACGGAGTACTGAATTGGCACACACCAGGTGTTTGTTTTATTGCTGCAAAGGCATTTTTCTTGATGACAATCTTACAAGATGAGAATACCTAGGAGAACTTATTTTAATGACCTGATGCAAATCTGAGGGACAATATGTTAATTATTAGAGCTCATTTCAACGTGTTCCTAGTCTTCGTAAGTTGTATGACTGCTTACAACTTTCACAACCAGTTAAATTGCACAATTGTAAAGAACAAGCTCGAACCATAGTTAACCATTATTCAAATGGTATCTTTTTGTTGCAATCTCGGTGACCTTTGGGTTAAGTAATCCAAATAACTATAACCTGGAGAATTCTGTTTTGAACAACCAAAATGACCACAGTAACATTCCATGAAAGAATGTGATTGTTGTCAATTGTTTTAAAAAAAATAGGCTAGTACGGTGCAGCTAAACATTAGAGGCTGAGCCAGCGCCTAACTGCAGACTCTCTGAATGTTGGTTCTTCATAACAGTTCCTAGGCACTAATCGATAGTGTCCATGTGCACACTCTGAAGTTTTAGCGCTTGGGCATTCTCTAATGCGTTTGAATCCTTATTCCTTAACAGTGCCTAGGCGCTAGTTATTTGGGGCCTAGATGCTTGATGCTTCGAATATGCAATTCTTTTAAAGATCTTTCACACACAACAATATCAAAAGGTATTTTCATTAAGACATATCTGCTTGTAATGACATGACCATTCAGTAGTGTGTTGTGAACTTGTTGTTGAGACACATCTCTTTGAAATTGTCTAATTGGTGGTCTAAAATATGTAAGTTAAGCTTTAATAAATGATTTTGTCAACTTGTGATTAAGTCCAAGTACCACAACCTTCAAGCATGAGCCTTGGGAACTTTTCGATATCACAAATGAAAAACTCAATCATTATATAGTCAAGATGAATAACATTCTAAAATTGACAATTCATTAAATCTTGAATTCTTACTTTATTTTCGTTTACCATGCAAATTTCCTTAATATCGTAATGAATATCAGCTTACACTAATTGAAAGTATGTTCTGTATCAGCTAAGTTCCATGATATTCTGTTATGTTTCTGTGGATCGATTAACTTCTGCAGCTTTTTACACAAATTAATTGGAATGTTGTTTGATGTAGTGGTGAAGCCTGAGAAAGAACATGCGGGGGCAACGCTCGAGATTCCTTCTGAAGAGATTTTGAAAAAGTCCGTTTGAGCATATTAAGGGAGGATGCGGAGAGCATTTAGACTGCTGTATGGGCATTTTATCTTTCATAAACCGTGAGTTTGTCTTTGAGGTATCTTCACTTGGAAGTTTCTTGGAGATTCTGCTTTCTCTAAGGTCTTCGAATATCAGTTTTTTCCTTCGTTGTTAGATTTAGGCCATAATTGTTGGATATTGCATCTCTCCATCTCTTTCTCTTGTGTCGCCACAACCACTTTAGAAAGCAAGCAGATGTCCAACTTTGCTTAAACGTGGTTATATTGATAAATGATTGAAGTTAGCTGGGCTAATTATGACCTTTGTTTTTATTTTGACAGTGTAAAATATTTGCACAATGAGTGTAATATGCCTTGCTCCAATAGTGTAGAAATCCTCTTTCCACCAACTAACGCGCAGTGTGAACAAATACCTATAATTGACCTTTAGGCGATCCACTTGTGCAAGTATTTTTGTTTGATCAGCTGATAAACTTGAGATAGAATAGTAACCCAAAGACTGCTCAAATCTTTTGTTTAATGGAACCGCGAACATATATTCTTAGAACTTTTACGGGGACATCACTTACATTCACCTTGTAAAGATGATCTGTTGACAAGCTCCTACTTTCGTACAGTTCGTTTTTAAATTATATGATTGTAAATAATTTTTATATGCCAGCAGATAAGCTCTAGAGAAAACTAGTGTCCCAAAAGATTACTCCATTGTTGGCCACAAATACACAAATTGTTAGAGCTTGTACAGGAACATTGGTGCCATTCGCCTTTACAGATGATCATGTTGACAAGATCCCAGCGCTTTAGTTCATCGGCATGGGTAGTACAGAGCGAGATGTGTAGTAGGTACATGCCACGAATATGAACCTGGTCGTTGAACTAAGTTTAGAATTCAAGTAAAGAACATAGTGTTAGATTATGTAGTTGGAGAGACTTTAGCCAGCCAACAATGCCAAATAGCCTCTACTGGTGTTCAGATCTCGTTCGCAAAAGCATAGTGTTAGATTATGCATAGACAAGAACCATATGTGCTGTGGAATAAATGGCTTGAAATTTTCTCTATGTTTGTCCATCTTACGTCCTGGACATTGTAAGAAGGCAAGCTTCATCAGGTGTGAAACTTGGGACCTTCCCATGCTTTGGCATTTGCTAAGCATCATTTATATTTCATTAAGTCCATGAACCGATTTATCTCATGTTCTGATATTTGGATCTGCTAGCTCTGGGTTTCCAAGCTTTTCCGGAAATATTCTCAAACCAAAGCCTTTTCTTTTTTGGTCTTTTAGAAGCCAAACAAGAATGTTTTTGGGTTTTAGAAAATTTCCCAAAACATGTCTTACCCCATGCCTATAGTGACCGCTTAAAACTAGTGAAATTTACGTGGCTATACTATAATAGAAACTTATTTACCACTTTTCTTTAGGTTCCTTAAAAATTATATTCTCTATCTATATTTACTATTTATATACAAAACCTTAATAAAGAGAGCATCCTTAAAACTAGGATGTAACTAATACAGCCCTTCCTCTCCCCTCCCCCACGTCACCCCCCCCCCCCCCCCCACTCTCATGTATATCAGTTATGCAGCCCCTAAAATCACGTTTTATCCCATTTTCAAAAAGATTTTGAAATATTTATCTCTTTCATACAAATTAATCCAAATCTCATCCTCTTCACACAAATTCATCGACATTATCTCTAAAATTGCAGTAGCAAAGAGTTTTCCATTGACAATCATTAAAAAGTTTCGAAACTTTGAATTCAACATTTGGGTTTTATGAATTTGTGATTTGTTTGGATTGGCTGCTCTTGCAAACGATTGAGAATATAACTTGGAGTTTATATCTCAATTATGAGGGAGATTGGTTAAGTTTAGAGTTATTTTTAGGTAAAATTTCATATTGAAACTCGAAGAAGAAAAGTTTCTGAATTGTATCACGATTGTATGATAATTGTATCATAATTGTATCACAATTGTATCAAAGTTGTATTTGACTTGTATATGATATATCATCAATATGTAAAATAATACCTAATACAATACTAATACAATTATAATACAATATTGTATCATAATTTAAGTTTAGAGTTGTGATTGAAACTTGAAGAAGATGAAGATCAGAATTGTATCACGATTGTATCATAATTGTTGCATAAATTGTATCATAAATATATGATAATTGTATACCGTGATGAACAATTGTAAGTTTGTGACCAATTTCACATTTCGATTGTGTATGAGCCATTATCCTATTAGTAATAATTTTGCTAGAGTTTAACAATTTTTGAATTGTTGAAGAAACTTGTAGCAATTGATTTTTTTTTTTTTTTTGTCATCTTCTATGTCGTGTGTATAGATTTCTAACTGCAAAGAAAAGGTATCTTTTTGGTATCTATTATGGAAATCAGTTATGTATTATTGGATTTGTTAGATTAAGTATCACTTTCCTAACATTATAAGGATAATAGGAACATAGAATATGTAGTATGACATTATATCTAGTATTTGAAGGTTCCAACCAAAATCATTCAACAACTGAAGCAAAATTGCCAACTTCTTGTTGAAGACGTGCAACTATCGAAAAAATTAGGACACATGAAATGAGCAGAAGTGTGAAAAAAGGAAAGGATATAATTGAATCCCTTAATTGAAGGTATTAATCATGGGATAAGAGCTTTTTAAGGGGCAATGTATACAATTTGTAAGAAAAATCTAGATACTTTTTGAAAACTACAAAGCCTAGAGAAAATAATTTAATAAGTTCCTATCATAGTGTATATATAAGAAAAACTCCCTTAAAACTAATTAAAATGAAGTACAGGATTGTCCTATGCTTTAAGTGGGCGTTTGGAAAGAATTGTAAAATTCCGGAAAAATATGAAAAAGAATTCAAGTGAAAATGGTATTTGAAAATTAGATTTGTGTTTGGATATAAAAATTAGAGTTGTGTTTGGACATGAATATAATTTTAGGTTATTTTTGAATTTTTGTGAGTGATTTGAGTGAAAATTTTGAAAACAGCATTTTGGAGTTTTTTAAATTTTTAAAAAATTCGAAAATTCATTTTCAAGTGAAAATAGAAAATTTTCCGGCCAAACACTGATTTCGAAAAAAGTAAAAAACATTTCATGGCCAAACGGGATCTTAAATAAAATCTCGTAAAAATGAGTAGTTTTGCAATAATAGTTTAATAGTTTTTTTTAAAGGTAGAGTAGTTTGAGGTATCAATAAGATAAACATGGGACATCATTTCAATGAAAAATGAATTAAAATTTTTGGAACAAAATAATCGAGTTGCAACGAGAATTGAACGTGATACTTACTAGTATATAGTGTAGACTAGTGGGAATACTTCATAAAAATAGCAACTTACATTAATTTGTAAAGAAAATAAATTATTTTCTGTTGGGAGCAACTTGCATTTTGATCAATTATGTATTGAGATATATGAGTTGATTTGTTAAACATTATGGTATCTCAGACGAAGAGCGTCGTGATCACTTTAATTTATCCTTTGGATGGCAGTAAGTTTGTTTCGATTTAGTCTTAGAAAGTTGGATATATAGCATAGCGAAAAAAATAAATTCAAGCCAAAAAAGAGGTCATATTTACTGCTAGTCTTTCAACCCACTATTTACATCAGTTACAACACCAATATGTTTTACCGGCTAACAAAAATATAAATGTACATGCCAGTAAGTTACACAAAGCGAAGTGCATGGTCCATATTTTCTGCAATATTGGAAACAAAAGGACGTCAGAAACAACAAGTGGCAACATGTTTGGTAGCTGAAAAAAGTAGGGGTTGTCCTTTGCATTACATGTCAAACACAAGCTAGCGATCTTCAAACACGTATGTACATAGCAGGAGAAGACGTATGTACATGCATTTTACAAGAGTTATAACACCCCGCGAACAAAACAGACGTAAAATCTACAATGATGCCTTTTTTCGTCAGCTAAAAACTTTTATCAGTGAATCACAATTTATATTGAAAAATATGTTACATAATCTTAGTCAATTATACCAGTACAAAGGAAATAAAAGTGCAATGTAGAAAGTATAAATCAATTCAAGCACAAGAATGTCTTAGAAAACCTGTACATATAAAGTAGTACTAAAAAGTGTAACAATACTGAAATGAACAAAATAAGTCCGCCAATGCAACAATTATGTAATATATTATCATAGGAACTTAGAGAATTTTTTTTCTATCAATGAACACTAGAATATTACTGATGTTTAATGAAAGGCAGTGCACTTGAAATTTAGCTAACAATGGGTTGTCAACATTATCAACACAATAATGTATGCTAATCAGCAGGCAGATTAGGAGTCGCATGAAACTATTACTTTCTCTGTCTGTTCTTTTTGGATTGGCTGCTGGAGGACGTTCTTTGGAGAGAATGAATGTGAGCGAATTAGAGCTTATGAATGAATATAGAATGGAATGGAATATGCAATAGCCTTTTTTTTTATAATTATTTAAAGTTTCTTTTGAGTTGTTTGTGCTAACTATAATCTGCTACTCTTACGTCAATAACAAGCTCCTAAAAGTTTATCACCTTTAAGTATGGAAAAAAGTAATGAAAAAATAGAAATAAAGTTTATTAACCTTCATTTTTTCTGTGTGTGGGGGGGGGGGGGGGGGGGCTCCAGTTCAGTTTGTTGCCTCTTGGTAGAAGAGCCACCTTCTGTAGTTAACTCGTTCTTCAGCTCTTTTCTGGGTGTAACTTGTTCCACATTCGAGTGACTGCTGTCTTCATTTTCTATCTCTTTCTTCAGCTCAACATTTTCCAATTTAGTGTTACGGCTCTCTCCAATTTCTTCAGAGGCGACTGGTGCGGGCAATTGAAATAAATTTTCCTTCACAGAGTAGGACACGATGAACAACCGCATGTCAGAAGTTCTAGAAAATATTTGTCTCAGTTGTATCTTGAAGAGTTTATGAGGAAGACATTATCGAACATGTTCAAGAGGTAATGGTTGTTCCTGCAGGAGAGAAAAAGATAAATTTAACACATCGAGATAGTGGTCAAAAATAATATACTCTGAATTAAATTGGATGTTTTAAGCCTATAAAGTACTTCGGATGCAGAGGCCTCAAGCTTCTATAGCCTTTAACTATCTTTTCATTAATGATGAATTTAAGAAGCCAATTGTAATATTTAAGCGACCTAAAGGAGATATTTTAGTTTTCGACAGGCATGTGGAAATGGAGGTATAAGCAGACATAATCAGTACTTTAGTAAGAAAATTATTGACAAGCTCTCTGCATCGACAGTAACTAACATTGCCAAGCAGTACAAGTCGGATGATGAACCAACAAAGCAATAATGAATAGTCGGGTAACAACTTAGGGTTAGTCAATTAACAAGAATGCATTGCTGGGAACAAAAAAGTACGTAGTTGTGTAAGGTAACATAAGTCAACATCATTTTGCCTAATACAAGCAAACAAAATCTCATTTTTTCATCGTTTTGATGCTCTTCTTGTCTCTCACTCTTTGTTTTTTCTCTCCTTTTTCATCTCCAAAGAAATAATCAAGAACTCATCTTTAGGTTGTAATTTTCAGTTACCAGTGAGATTTAATCGAAGAATTTTCAAAGGGTTAATGTTAATGTCCTTTCAAAACACTTTCTTGAATTTTTAGAAGGGAGAATAAAGACATTTAAGAAGAATGGTTTGTTCTAATCACACTTGAGAAAGTATTGGATGATTTGCAGTTCTGTTTTTTTAGTGTTGGTGTCTGGTCCAATTTGCGTGCAGGTCAATTAATTAATTGAGATATCAGTTATCTCCTACAAAGGCAAACATCAAGGAAGACATAATTGGAAAAATTAAGAGTAAATTTGTTTTCACGATATCATAGTTTTAAAAAGTTTCTCCTATCGCCATCAACAAAGTACCTTAACTGAGATTATTTCACAGATATATGCGGCGGTCATATCAAGAAATTTCTCTCCTAATTCGCCTAATAATGTTGCAACAGCTGATCCACTGCCATCTGTCATTACAACCTCAAAGCGAGCCCTAATATGCAATTAATTTACGTTATTTGATTTTCATAAAGCCAATGACAGAAACCTTTTTTTGTTTGAAGATGTCGAACAAACATATTTTATTAAGTTCGTAGTCGAAGCCGCAATACCGGATGTTAACATCGTACGTTGCTTGCAGCTCGCACAATGAATAATTTTTGGCGAATGAGTTCTGTACTGCCGCCCGCAGTGGGAACACAGTAATTCATAGAAATCTTGGTCGTGAGTCGGCAGTGATAATTTACCTTCCACGTAAAAGAGTTGTATCTGTGAAAGAGGGAGATAGAAGTAGATTTATTGAGTTGGGACAAAAATACTAAAGTACTCTATATGTACACATATTAACATGCATGAAATACACATACGTGAGGTTGTGACTGGATATCAGCAATTGGGACAGTATCATTGTGTTCTGCCGCAGGCACCAGAGACCAATCAACCGCCAAAGAATTTTGCTGACTGTATCTCATCAATCTTGGTCGGTTGTCTCTGACCCTGTACGTGTATAGAGGCATTTCAATGGCAACAAAATGTGAGGTAGATTTAAAATGATACAAAAAGGTTGTGACAAACTTTAAAAACGTAGGAAAAAGTAGGAATAGGCTGTTTCAGTGACAAATTATTGTGCAGATTACACCAATAACACGGAAAATGAACAGAAAGTACCCAAAAAAAAAATTACATCTTTTATTTGACCACAGTTATAATGCATATAACATAATTTTTCAACTGGCCAGAGCTCCAACACATAGTACATATATGGTATGTGGACATATAGTGTAGACAAATTGTAAGAATACAGATAAGAAAATATGATTATTAGCCTCAGTGACTGCAGCAGTTCCTGTTCGAAGAATAAGTTAATTTTGCAGAAATCTAGTCAACATTGAACAATGATATCACCTTATTTGTCATATTGTAGAGCAACTATCCCCAACAACCAACGCGGTGCAGTGCTATTTCATAGCTGATCAAAGGGATGCCAGTAAATATCGAAAGCTCATACAAGTACTGGTTGTTCTTACGAATGTTACATATACCATACCAAAATACTCATTGAATATGAGGGCAAAGTCACACATCCCCAAGTAATTATTTTGGTGAGAAAATTTGCATATAAGCTCTAAGATTGTAAACTCATAATGTTATATTGTAAAATGAGATGCAATGTAGTTCAAAACCATTTCAATGAAGATACACTTATATCAAGTTGTTATAAACTTGTAATTAACTGAGAAAATCTTTGAACTTATAGCTTGCTAAGTATGTCCCTTTTTTTGAGAAGAAGGGAAACACAGTAGTACAGTAGGGAATTGCATATGTTGGACCATCTAGTTTTACCCGCACATGTTTAGTTTGCATGAACTGATTAACGAAATATAAAATTTGATTATATCAACATTTGTTCCATACCAGTTTAGAAGTCTTCCAACTTGAGGATATGGTGAATTTATCAGTATGACCGAGTTGTACCTTGTCGACAATGATAATCCTATATGACACATTATGTTGATAAAGAATTCACAATAGACCTCTTGCAGTACTAAAAAAAAGTGTAATGTTTTCCATACCAGCATAGTTGGTTCGCGTAATTCGTTTTGCTACAATTATTGGATATTCAGCAACCTGTGCAGCGAGGATGCTTCCATCAGCGTCGGCGAAGTCTTCCCACAGCGTAAGGATAGTAGGCCTCATACTATAGTAAAAGAAATGGACAATAAGTGACACTACCCAATAAAAAAAATACAAGTCTAACAATGTCAACAAGAGTAATAAAGCTATAAGAAGTAAGTAACATGTTTGCGCAGGAGAGCGAAGGTTGGCAGAAGAGTTTTTTAAATGATGCATCTTGCGTGTCTGAGCAAACAAATGCAGCATGACCTATACAGTTTTTTTCGGTTTGGAACTAATGACTTCTGGAGTATGTAGTTGTCACTGTATTTTCTAAAATCTACGCAGCGAATTCATAGTAAAAATATATATTTTAGGGCCCAAAAAAGAGAACAAATAATTACCTGATAGATTGCCGAGTATAAGGATTGAGAAGAGAATTTTTCTGGCTATATAGGAACTTAAGAACTTATCTAAATATTTTTTCATATGTTAATATATTGCACTTTATCATTCTTTGTTAAGTTTTTTTTGTCAACCAAATTTCTACAAAAAGTTGTAACTGACGTAGAAGAGGAAATATTGGAGCATTTGAAGAAATGAGACACGTTTATCTAATATATTAGAGTTAGCTGTGCATTAAAATCTTTTCCAATGGATGATCTTCTAAAATGAGTAACAAACTTTCTTAACACATATTATATATGAATCATGTTTTAGCTACAAAAATGACATGGACAATAGAAAAGGAGGAGTTTTGATCTCCCACTGAGTAATGAAGTCTTCTTGACTAAGATGTGTCAGATGATAGCAGTCAATGTTTACATTAAAAAAGGCAGCAATGGACACATTAAAATAAACAGTGATAGACACATTTCAGACTTCTTTGCATTCTTTTCTCGTGAGCAGTGCTGGATTTTACCTAGGCCAATATACAAAATAAAAATTTGTACTAAACCATGGTGATCACTGAAATGTTGTAGTTCAAAATGTCAAGACAAAAAAGCTGGATTATGTCTGAAAGCCTATACAATTTCTTTTTGGAGATCTTATGCCTTATTCTATTCATAGAATGATTAAATTTGTTGAACAAAACGGTAAGGCAAATGGCATAGATCAATCTCAAGGTGCAATACTTCCTGCCAACTTTAGTCGAAGAAGGTGACACCGATGAGGAGATGGCTGAGATTATAATCTCATGACATTATAACTTCTTAATTGAAGGTATCTAACCAAAGTAATCAAGTGAATAAGACGACATCGTCATACAGTATCTGGCTATATATTTGTAGCAATGTTTTTTTGCAAGCTGTAGCGAAAGTAATAAAGTAAATAGAGTGCCAACAGACTTACTCGGTATTCATTACGATGATTTCACTACACTTGTTACTATTAGCGCCAGCATACTTTATCGAGCCACAATTCACCACAATGGCAATTATGTCTGTTTAGTGGACATTGCAAGCGGCTTATAATTTAAACCAATATATACAGTCTCAGAATGTAAGGATACAAATAAATTTAGTTGTCAGAGGGTTCTACGCGTGAAATAATGGTTACCGATCGTTGTTGCTCGTGCAAATATGCAAAGGGTACAATATTGAACCTCGTCGGCGGTGGGAGCGGTGGGTCTTGTATGTTATCATCTTTCACCTCCTCGACGACAGTAAATTTGTCAATAACCCATTCAAAACGGTTGATAGGTACTCCGTAGGGTAAAGGAACCCTCACTTTTGAGGTAGATATCAAGTAAGTGGAAAGCAGGGTAAGCTTGTCTGCATACTTTTCTATGTCTTCCCCGTACAGAACATCGACTACTTGCTCTTCCTGCATTTTGATAGAATGATGACTTACTCAACTACTCTTGCAGAAGTGTATCCATATAAACATATGGGGACATACAAATGCAAAATATTGAAATATTAAAATAGTAAACAAGTACAGTATGAGCAGCCTCAAACTCATGAAACACAATTGATAACTAATCTATACAGGAATTGCAATTTGTAGAGCGCTACCAAAAAAGGGGCCCGAGGAGGAATATTAGTCAGTCATAAAGCATAGCTAAAATTGTTTCATACCATTGACCTAAAGTCAGCTCGACTCTTTGAACTAAAGAATGTCCCATTCTCAAATGTAGATCTCATTCAACAAAACTAAAGAGAATCCACTGTGTTGCATCACAAAATCTGGAAAATAATTATATATGTCTAAAACGTTTAAATGAGAGAAGAAACTGACTCGGGAAACTTTTTGTGACAACCCCAAAAAATCTATAAGTTTTAGCCAGTAGCGGATCCAGGATTTTATGCAAGCAGGTTCAATTTTAGAAGTATATAAATTTAATCGTAAAATAATAGTTGTCAAGTGGGTTCAAATAAAATATTTATGCAAAATTTAAACAGCTTTAATCCTAATTTATACATATACACAGTATTATTTTTTTTGTGAAGCGGATTCAGTTGAACCCGCTAGCCACTGCTCGGGTCCGCCACTGGTTTTAGCTACTTCTGTTATGAGGCCAATATTTGTACAATGATACTACAAATCAAAATAAGTCCCATAAGAGACGATTATTGTTCAATATATTGTGTAGCTACAACACAACGGAACAAGTGAGCATACAAACATAGAGCAGCTACAATGATATTTCTTTAGATCTACATTTTCGCTCGATATATTAATTGGTGCAAAGTGCCTAACTATATTGTTTATACCAATATACGGAGAGATGCAAAAAACACACATGTAAAAAATGGTAAGCATGCATAAAATTCAAATGATATGATGACACATGCAGTAATTATTTTCAAAAAGGCTTCCTAAAATCCAAACCGGTAGCTCCCAGAATGTATAAAATTTAGTAGAACTGGTTAGTCATGTTAGTAGCTAAAAATAATTATATGTAAATGAAGGAAAATTTCGAACGGGGCAAGTGCATAAAGTAATGCAAAAATATCCTTTTAGACAAATCAAGGGTTAAATGGGCGGAAGTAATTAATCCAAAACAGAAACGCAAAAATTTGGTAATCCAAAGAGGCTGGGCAAGAAAATATCAAGCATGAGTGAATGGTAAATGCGTAAAATCTGACTTCAGAGAGCTCTTATAATATTTACTTCTTAACATATAGTTTGCGCAAGGAGAAATAAAAAACTGTATGATAACTTAAGGTGATAAGTTTCTTTCTTTAGTTTAAATTAAAAAATAATGGTGATGGCAATTATATTTCACACAGTAGAAGAAGAAATAGCACGGTAGAGAGAAAATTATATTTTCGTCTTGGACAACAGCAATCTGGAATCGGGTCTTTCCATCTTTACTTTTCCTTGGCCGAGGTTTCTCAATGAATTGTACTTTTGAGGTCCACTCTTTTGTTTGTGGAGTGATCTTATCTATGGTTAGTCTGTACTCCATATGTTCTGTACACTCTGCATTGGAAAAGAAGAAGAAGAACAAAAAATAATAAATCATCATTTACTGAAAGATATGTTGAGGTTTTATTTTAAGATGTAATATTCTTAAAATGAGGATGAATGGGAAATGGAGGGAAAATAAAATTTTGAGTAAAATTTTAAGTTTTTCCCTCTTAACAATGAGACATTGTCCCATATTGGAAGTGGAAGACATTTTTGGTGGGTATATATATAATTGCTCTTCTTGTAGCTCTTAAAGAGTTAAGAAGAAAGCAAGCCTCGCGCCGTCGTCGTCGTCGCTCGCTCGGCTCGGCTTCGGCTACGGCTTCGGCTTCGTTTTTTGGACCAAATTTATTTGTTAATAGTAAATATTAACGTAAGATTATCCGTATTTGTAAACGGATATTTTCCAATCCGTGTATTGATAATTTGGCAGCCGGATAATGGTCTTCCCACCATGAAGTGCTTGCTCCACAAACATGAAGTGCTTGCTCCACAAACATGTAATGCTTGCTCCACCATGAAGGGTGGACGTTTGGTCTTGCACTCCTTCTTGGCTGCTATATATATGAGCAGCAAATGTTGAAGAAAGATACTAAACTCAACATACAATTCGCTCAACAAATTGGCTATACATTGCATTCCTTCCTCTCAGAACTTCCATACGTTTTTCTGAGTATATACTCCTTCGTTCTGCATTGTTTTTAACTTCAAACAAAGCAACTGTAAGTGTGATTTGCTACCGAACTTTGTGTTCGCCGAAACACTGGGGTTTGAAGTACCGCTACACCAGTGTGTTATTCGTTCTATCCTGGGAGGAAATAATCCATAACCTTGGGTACTAGGAGGGGATTAAATTCCTTAAGGAAACACTGTGAATTCAGTGGGCTCGAATTTATTATTATTGTTTCATTACGTTAACTTATATTTTGCAGAATTAATATTTACAAATACAGCAATATTGACCGGGAATAACAAGATAAACTATAGACACCGACAGATAGTAAAATAGAAGAACTGTTAGGACGCTATTTCTGTATAAAGTACACGCCATGACAATTAGAACACGAATTTGGCACCATGAGTTACAAAAGACCATTTATAGTAGTCTTACTGTACTAAACACTCACGTTGTGTAAACATTTATATTTTTTTAAAAGATAAGATTACTGCTTGTCTAAAAACATTTCTGGGATCTTCCTAGACTGCAAAAATTACATATAGGAATCATTTTCTACCAGCATATGCGTATGTTTCTTAGCTCTTGTCCCCTACAGAGAAGTGTCACTTTTGCGGATATTACTTATTAATATTAACGGCATGTACCAGATCTGCACCCAAGTGTCTCTGTATGACCATGTTAGCCAATATTACAGCCCATTGTTGTTTTGTCTTGGGTCAAAACAATCATGTACAGAGAAGATATCCTCTCTAGTCTGCATCACTTCAGTGAATGCATTCTGATTGCTACGAACCAGATTGCATATCAGTAGTATTTTGTATCAGCTTCATCATAGTTTTTTTTAGCTAGGATACTGTGTGCTCTAGTTGCAATATCCTCATAAAATGCCCTTTTCAATAATTTCATTGTACACAATATTTTCTGTGCAGTGATCATCATAGTTACCTGGTATAGTGGGTCGAATTAGCACTTTCGCACAGTTCGAACTCTTTGCTCTACACAAAGCAACATAAAGTTGATCGTGTGAAAAAACAAGTTCTCACAAATAAATTTCAACAAAATCCAATGTCTGACCTTGTACTTTATTTATTATCATGGCGAAGCACAATCTTACAGGAAATTGTGTCCTTTTAAATGGGACAGGCATTTTTTTCGTCCTGGGATGATAGTAAGGGTATTCTTGGGATAAACACTTGTGTATTTTTCAAGTCACCCACTGAAATATTGGCGCTAATGACATGCGATTTAAAGTAGCAGCAAGTCAAACGTGTACAGTTACATAAACCCTCACACGGATTTAAATTTCGTAATAATATAATTGGACAATTCTTTTTCAATGTTAATTTGTATGGCGGCAGACCAACTGGATTTAAAGTATGCAGTAAATCTTCATATTGTGATTGATCAGTAGGTTCAATGGTTTCATCAATGCAAACAAAATTTTTTACTTCCTCTGGAAAGCGAGCAACAAACATGTCGTTAATCTCATAAACAAAATCATTCTTAGTTGTTAGGATAACACGGGAGCTTGTGCAGGATGAGGAAGAAAAAATATATGCAAATCTGGATAAGTTATCGCGAACAGTTTATCCAAAGATTCCTTTTCAGTTGTGTAAGGAATGATGAAGGATGCTGGAATTTCAATCTTATTTGTTGAGGTCACTTTTTCTTTTCCATTTCCTACTCTCAACAAATAATTACAAAATGAAGGATCATCTTTTGCTCTCATATTTTCAAATAACCGCAACCTTTCAAGTTCTTTCCAGATATGAAAATATAGTAAACTTTCATTAATGAAATCTTCTTTTTCTCTGTTTTAAACTACCGGAAGTGTTTGTCTGAAGTCACCTCCAAAAACTACAACCTTCCCACCAAATAGGATCGTTGAATCTATTAAGTCCTTTAAAAGTAAATCAAGCAGTTCGATCATTCTTTTTTTCGCCATAGATACTTCGTCCCATATGATTAATTTTGCATCCTGAATCAAACATGCTAGTGAGCTTTGTTTGCTGATGTTGCATGTGACATTCTCGTCAATATTTATTGGAATTTTAAAACGTGAATGTACAGTTCGTCCACCGGGAAGTATAGAAGCAGCTACACCAGAAGTGGCAGTTGCCAATGCTATATATCCCGGACTGTCAATAAAGAATGCTCCCGCTTTGTTTGCAAAAATTCTCTATGTAATTATATTGTACGCTTTGAGTTGATCTTCATTCAACTTTTTGTGTAGTAGTATATCCTCTTCAGTGACAGTGATGGTCCTTTCATATATACCTCTTTTGCGTCTTTTGCAACTATAGAAGACCTTATTGTTTCTGGAATGAGATGATATTCATTTATGTCGCCACCCATAGAGTGCCATATGTCGTTAATATGGTTTATAACCATGTATCGTATGTCTCTTTTGTGAATATTAGGTAACAACCTATAATCCTCGGACATGTGCTCTTCAAACTTCTCCCAAAGTTGTCTCGGGTTAGTTGAATTGCAATAGATCAATAATATAGCAAATAAACGTCTCAAACTGTATGACATTTGGTAACTTGCTGCTTTAGACATGCATTCTGTCAAACTATTATCACTCTGTAGCAATCCGCATTTTTCCACAGATTCTCTAAAACTGCTGCAGCGTTCTCCGTTAACAGTTAGTAAATTCCTATATGATTTTGGTCCTCTAATATTCATTACTCACATTCTAAGATAGTACTGCTCTCCTTCTGTTGGATGACATGTTACTACACGACCAATAGCACATTGTTTTTTTCCGGCGCATCCACATTTTGTCCGTAGCAGACCAAACAAAATGTTCGGGGAATTCTCGGTATAATAGGTTGAGTTCTCCGGCGTCTGTGTTTGTTCTATTCATTTCAAAAAATTGTGTTAACATCATCTGCTTAATCATCAGATTATTTATAAGTGTATCTATATTTGCGTTGCTTTTAAATGAAATAAATTATTGTCCTTTAAGGTGAAGCTGAAGAGGGCATACACTCGGGGACATTTCACTAATAGCGAAACCGTACAACCGCCACATAGCTTCCGGAGGCAAGACCCATCTAACAGACTGAAATTCTTTTATCTCGTCTATTACTTCTGTGTTTGTGTCCTTATTGTGTACAAAAAATACAATCTTATCATGTCATTTACATATATACTTATAAAGATACTTAACGACCTTAATATCAGAACATATCTCAACATTCACATGGCAATCAAATTTTCCAAGCAAAAAAGGATTATATGGAACAACCCATGAGTTATCCAAGTATCGTTCTCTTATTTTTACTACCAGTCCTGTATTGCGTCTTCTATAAATTGGATAAGATTCTGTTCCTTTTGATGTCTGATCCGCAAAGCTTTTTGGGTATTTGAATTTACAGTAACCCTTTTTCTTCATACAAGAATTTGTTGGGTTTAAATTACCGCACAGACCATGCATCATATATTTAAGAACAAGTGAATATAAATCTGGTTCTGCTTTTTCATCAGGTATTTCTGCACTAATAATATTATCGTAGGCCTCTAGAGTAAGTAACTTGTATTCATTAGTTAATATTATAAGAAAATGGGCATGAGGTAAACCTCGCTTTTGGAACTCTACAGTATACATAAAAGTTGCAACTTTCCCAAAGATATTTCGCTTTAGTATATCCTTTTTGAATTCTTCTATTTTCGCTCTAAATACTCGGCTGATCAAATCAGGCCTGTTATGTGCCTCATCAGTTGAGATTAAATGTTCCTTTATTTCCATCCAGGAAGGATTACATATCATTGTTATAAATAAATCAGGTCTACCGAGATGCTGCACGAGCGCAATAGCATCTATGTACCGTTGATGCATATCCCGGGGCCCTCCAATAAAAGAACTTGGAAGGAAAGTTTGTTTCCCGATATTAGAAGCATCATGTTCTCCTAATCGCAAAATGTCAAGAAGTCCTTGTAACATAGCCATTCTAAACAAATCTTGATTGAATACTGCGAAATCCAACCTTTGAGTTTCAAGTTTAATGTACTCATCAACTGAATACTGCTGAAATATTCTTCCAGTATGCAATATTTCATCTTAATCATCGTTTCTCATTTGTAGTTTGTAACAATATTACTCACGGACAGAAATTGTATCCCTTCGTCGCTGTCCTTTTTTTAGAATTTCAGCTTCCATTTCATGATATCCGTCAAGGGAGGTAACGTTTCATATGCTTGGTACTTCTTCGTGTTACGCAATTATTGCGTATGCATGGCAATTTGCTGGGAGCTTCTTAATACCACAATGCCATCCACTTTGTCCTAGCGGAAACAATAGGGAATATTGCAGTGCATCATAACATCCATAGTAGTAATTCACTATTTGTGTTCGATTAGTGTGAGGGTAACTTTGAATATGTGGTGCATTAAAGGCTGCACCGACATTTTCCTCGGTCCATATTGCTGCAATTTCAGATGAAGTTGGCAAATTATATACTCTTTGGTCCAAGTCTAAGTCACATTTGAGAGCTATATAGAAATCTCGTAGGTTCGGTATATGTACCAAAGATACATTTGAGAGCTATATAGAAATCTCGTAGGTTCGGTATATGTACCAAAGATTGCAAAAACACAGAGTATGGGTTTATTGATAATATATCTATCAATTCCTTCACTACCGATTCATGTACTCTCTAAGAACATGGCATCTTATGTGTCAGCGCATTGCTATTATCATAGAAATATAATTGTATGTTTCTTGGTTTGTCATCGGTAGGGTGCAAATTATTTATCCAATGGTACATCTTTCCTTGTACTCTGAAGGTGTAAATACCGGAGTTTCTTTTTGCTAGATCTTTGTCATACTTTATACCAAGTGACGTGAATGCAAAAAGATTATTATATGTTCTAATGTATGTTCGAAAGTGCTTAGATGCCACACTATTTCCAAGATATAGATTATGCAATTTCACAGGTATTTGATGAGAAGTTAACTTTACTATCCCAGTAAGACAACAGAATGCAGGAGGTTCATATTCAAATCTTTTTGCTGAGCAAAATTTGCAGATTGGAACTTTTTGAAGCGAAACATAGTTTGAATGCAACCGACTGATGTTTGGAGTAAACTTTGTGGTTGTTGTACCATCTGTATATTCAAAATGGATCGTTAAGACTAAGGCAAAGCAAAAGCAGTCATGACTGCTAATGGGAGACCAAAAATTGAACAGACCTTTGGGTGTAACTATGTTGTAGACTTTGTTATGTAGTTCATTGGATACAATTGACGTTGAACCTAAAACAAAGGTAGGTGGTCTTTAGATGGAACTAAATAGTGGCAGCTATTTTAAAAGCGAGCAAAGAAGGTGGCATACTCACCTTTTTCATAGACAGAGAATGGACGTGTTTCATCTCTTTCTTTACCAGCCATTGTTCCAATCAAGGGAACAATAGTTATATTCTCCGAATGCGTATGTCTCTTTGACTCTTGGTATTTTAGTCGACGTTGTAGCAGTAACTTTTGCTTTTTCTCTACAGCCATCTCTTTATATTTTTCACGTTGACTAACATTTATATCTGTCTCTGAGAGGGGACGTTTAGTTTTTTGTGTATGATCCATCAGAGTCGTAGTTTGTACTCCTAAATGAAGTTTTGCAAACTATCACACAACCCTTTAGCAAGATATCAATTTCTATTAGCGAGTATGTGGAAGCACAAAAAGATACTTCACCTTGATATATACAGCACCCGCTGTGAGCACCAACAACGGCTATCGTCAAACAACATTACAGATAGACACAATACCACAACTTGTAGAAACAAAATTAGTGCACAACATTAACGGTTAGCAGTACAATGGGCAGGAGAAACAGAGAATGTATTAATAGGAGCCTGCGTTTACAAATATATAAAGATAAGATAGTTGGTTACCTGTAAGCACGTTGAGCAACTCTTTTTGTCGTACCAAATGTAACAGAAGCGTCAGTAGTTCTTCAAAGAAAGAAATAAGTTGCAGTCATGGCCAGCATCAAGTTCAACACAGTGTGCATTGAAAATACTCGCAAAAATATTCTCTACAGAAAGTGTAATGTGACTGTCTTAAAATGAATGGTAAAGACAAGAAAGAAGATCATTGTAGTAGGCTCTATTACCATACCAAATATGTGAATCTGCAGTAAAAGAAAGTAATGAAGAAACTAAAAGTTGTGATTTATTCTACTATTTCATGCGCATCAAGTGAATGTTACTTGCTGTTATTTCGTTCGAAATATCTTCCCCTTCAACTTAAGAAGACAATGTCCACCGATTAACTATGGCACTGAAGTTGTTTCCATACAATATCCTACTGCCAATATGTTTTCTCATTTTAAATAAATAATTAGATGGTGATAATGACTGATAGACCTATTTCCACTTTTATTAATATTTCTAAATCATAAGAAGAAATGGCACGAGCTAAGCCAAAATGGATTAGTACACATCCAAAGCCTAATTAGGTAACAACGGTCAATCATAACGAAAAGATAAATATCACAAGTTGTGGTCATTGATCTAGCACACAATGATGAATCATTGTTTAAACCTATAAAGGCTAAACTATTAGCTCAACTTGAGCTCTTGCAACACCAACCAAGTTACTTTTGAGACGTGACATTAATGAGCAAAATGCTTTGTTCTTTTGTTATACCTCAATTATTTCTTCAATGATTGAAATATTGAAATTGTACAGTATAAACAGTTTAAGATGCAAGTTGCTCTCTCTGTTACAACACAAAGGGTTTTGAAAGTGAATCAACCTTGCTGGCTTCAATACATTATTTTAGCATGATGAAGTCCTACTGTAGAGGGACACTTCTCCTAATCCTAAACGGCTGAGTATTGCGAAAGAATATGAACATCTAGTTCAAGACCTTAGGACAGTGCGTAAAGTAGCCGAGGATCATTTACACTCATTTAAAACCCTTACACAATCGATGATGGATAAATGTAGTATTCTCTGACGCCCTTAAATTTGATTTTCTTTTTGCTGCCTTTTATTTTTTGTTTTGAGTATAGAGAGAGAGGAGGATGCTCAACGGGAGTGGACATTGAGTAGCCATAGACATTTTAGGCTCTTCATATGAGGCTAATTATTTGAAGCCTCTTGTACAGGTAAATGAATTGTTATCATTGTAAACTGTAGCGGTATGATGAAGAATTTTAATTTTTGATTAATATATCCTGCTACTAAATATCTAATTGCAGGATACGGTATGAGTAAAACTCTAATGGCAATAACACTTTCAAGATGAAGCCCACAGATCAAAACAAAGCTGGAGCAGTTGAACCCCATATCAACTTGCTTCAGAAATAAACAGAAGACTTCAGTTACACATATTAACCCAAGTTGTCCTCGGGGTGTTGGTTTACCGATGTGGACACAACGGCAGAGGTATAGATAAGGTGGACGTTACAGGTTTGAACTCTGCCAGTAATAAAGAGCCTGGTATTTTTATGCGGGAAGGCTGTATTGTCTTGAGTTTTAAACCGATGGGCCAACTAAGTCTCAAAGAATTCCTCGAGTAAAAAAAAAATTAAGCCTAAAGACTGTAAACTTTTTCACCCCATGATTCAAGAATCTTTATTCTCCCAGTAAGATAAGCAACTTTTCTCTTCGATTGCTTCTTCACTTAATAAAATTTAACCTTCTGCAACCTGTGCTAAGTAGAGATTGTAAAATTTCTTCATTATTTTCTAGAAGAGCTTTGCTGATCCTCTTAGATCGCAAAAATCACTGAAAATGCAGAAGTTTCACCTTTTCTCGCACAAACTCCCTCTCACTACCACAACTCCAAAAAGCAAAACTCAAAAGAGATAGAAAGTAATCAATTATGAAATTATATGGGGACAAGACCAGTAAAAAGTATCGGAAGACTAAAGATAACATATATGTACCGATAAACAAAGCAAAGTAACTGTTGAACCATATTTACTGCTAAGCTGAAGGTTTTTCTTGTGGCAAAGAAATTGAATGTACTATAGAAGCACATAAGAATTTCTTTTACATGCTAACAGTGCTGTAACTAAAGATACAAATTCGGTTGTTTTATTCTTTGGCATAAAATTATCGAGTTGTTTATGGTTAAAACTAAAATAATTTAACAATAGTAATAATATAAAGACATATACTTCATATTTAACATGCATCAAGACTGCAAATTAGAGAGTACTATTAATAACTCGACCTTAAAAATTCAAATTCTGCAACAAAGGGTCAATGCTGACCATCATTACTGAAATTGAAATAACAAGATTAGGCTAAATAACTTGTTGATAAACATATAAGATTGTTGGAGCCAATTTTGATAGGGCTAGATCTATTCCTGCTTTTACTGATATATCTAATCCGTAAGAAGTGCAACAAAATAAGTTAAGATAGATTAGTATTTAGATAGTAAGTCTTAATGAAAACGTAAGTTTAGACAGTTGATACATCACTAAAAGTTTTCCCTGCTTATTTTCTCTAGTGGTTCCTTTTGGAAGCATATGGAGTCCGTTCGAAAGATTATTTCAATTCCTTATTGAGAATCAAATAAACTCTATCTAATACGAACCGAAGGTAAAAGAAAAAAAAGAAAACTTGATATAGCATTGCGAGTGTTCAGTGAGTGACAACTCGAATTTACAAAGAAATTCCCACAAGACTATAGTAGGTTCAAACATAACCGTAACAATAAAATAGTTCACAATTTGATAAAAGGGAAGACTGTTTTCTCAGACCAAAGAATCAAAAAACAAGTAGAGGAAGGGAAGACTAAAGTCTTTCCCATTAACAAGTTCCATAACCAAGTGACTTCAACACACAACAACTTGAGCAAGTCTGATTTTCTTATTGTAATTAAATCCACCGAAGGGAAAAACAGAGCAACTTACTTGTATAGTCCTTTATGTATTTCTATCAAAAAAAGATAGTAAGTACTTCTAATAAAGATACTTTTTCAATTAACTCAGGCACACAAACGAGTACGTTCCCTAAAATCTTATTAACTACTACTCCATAAACACTTTATTTCTACTTTAATGCATTAGTTTCGGTCTGCCATGCGAGTTCTTCTAATTATATAAATAGAGTTATAATGTTTGTTTCTTCGTAATCTGTTGACTTTGCTCATCAAACAATCACCTTTAGTTAACACGATAGTTTTTAACCCTTTAACTTTTATAACTAGTAATTAGTAAACATCAGACAAGTAAAAAATTCAACAAGTTGTCTAAACTAATCTCAAAATTATAAATCAAACAAAGTAATAACCTGTGAGTAAATGAGCACAGAGACGAAAAGGTGAATAGTGGAGAAGCGGAGCTAGAAATATGGAGAGAAAACCCAAGCAGAACAAAGTTTAATCCAGAATTTATTCAGCTGTCATAGCTAAACAGTTCCATAAAGTGTCAAATATAACCTTAAAAGTGAAAATCAGATTTGCCAAAAAAGAGGGCATCGAAGTAATCTAACCTGAAGAGATAATGTTAACCCAAAATATATCGTTGATCCCATGAAAACCTGAAGAGATAATGTTTAACCCCCAAAATTTATTGTTGATCCCCATCAAACACAAGTGTTGGCAAGCTAAGAAAACAACTCAAATCAGCAAAATCAAGAGGAGCTTGATGTTACACGTTTGAGAAAAGAAAGAGCCGCGTATTATCCTAGAGAAGAGAGCCTGAACGGAATAGTGTAAAATAAAATATGCTGAAAAGAAAATTTTTAGGCGTACAATCTGTCTAAACTATGGTGAAAACACTAAAATACCCCCAGACGGCCAAGAGCACCTTATTCTCGCTTCTAAAGAGGTAGAAAAATGTCACGACCCAAACTAACCTCTGCCGTGATGGTGCCTATCGTGGAACTAGGCAAGCCGACTCATTTCCAAAATAAATCGATATTTCCATTTCAAAGATAATTTCAAGGTTATTTAACATAAAACCTCCATTTAAAGAGTTCAAATTAAAGAAAAATAGAAGTACGGAAAAGAAAAGCCCGACATCGGGGTGTCAATAATCATGCGCATATACTACAATCTGTCTAACAATATCAAGGCTAACTCAGCCCGGAAAATAGCTAAATACAGCTAGATGAAGATAAGAGGGAGAGGAGCAGGGGCTGCGATCGCCAAACAACTACCTTGCTATCTCCAAGAAAATCTGCAACCAAAACACTCAATAACTGCTACCGTGTCCAGCTACACCTGGATCTGCGAGTACGCCAACTCAGTAAGTAACAAAAATAAAAAAAGACTGAGCAGTAGTGACGAGCAATAAAACATAAAGCGTTCATATCAGGAAATCTCAGTAAAATACCACAAGCTTTTAAAATCAGGATTTGAATCAAACATATCGTTTAAACCCAGTTCCAGTAAAAAAAAATTATTTTAAGACATTTTTCCAACAATTTTTCAAACAAAGGCTCAATGCAAAGGTGAGCAAAAATTATGAAATCATAAACAGCCCCTCGGGCAAAACATCATTCATATACAGCCCCTCGGGCAAACCTCACAGTCACTCGTGTCACTCGGGCATATCTCACAATCACTCTTTCCACTCGGGTATACCTCACAATCACTCTTGCCTCCCAGTCACTCAGCACTCGGCACTCACACTCAGTAGGTACCTGCGCTCACTGGGGGTGTGTATAGACTCTGGAGGGGCAGTCATAAAGTATACTGCAGGCGGGCAGCCCCGATCCACACTCATCCTCACCAATCAGGCCCTCGGCCTCACTCAGTCATTAATAACTCAAGCCTCTCGGGCATTTTAGTAAAACAGGGCATTCGGCCCAAAACATTTATATGCATCAAAATAGAGTCATAAAACTGAGTTATGCGGTAAAAAGTATAAACATGACTGAGTATATATTTTTCAATCGAAAACAATGAGAGGATGGTAAGAAACAGCCCCTAAGGGTCCAAACAGCTTTGGCGCAAGGCCCAAACATGGCATTCAGCCCAATTTATAGAAATTCTTTCTAAAACATATAAGTATCAAATGGTTTCAACAAAGTATGCAACTTTACAGTTGCTACGGGATGGACCAAGTCATAAATCCCCAACAGTGCACGCCCATACGCCCGTCACCTAGCATGCGCGTCACTTCAAAATAGTAGAATGATGCGAAATTCGGGGTTTCATACCCTCAGGACTAGATTTACAATCGTTACTTACCTCAAACCGGTCAAATCTCTAGCCTGCAATGATCTTGCCTCTGGACTCGGCCTTCAAATGCTCCGAATCTATTCACAATCAGTACAATACCATCAATACGCGCTAATAGGATGAATTCCACAAGAAAAACTACAAAATTAGACCAAAACCCGAAATTGGCTCAAACCCGCCCCCGAGCCCACACCTCGAAATTCGACAAAATTTACAAAACTAGAAAGCTCATTCACTCACGAGTCTATCCATACCAATTTTACCAAAATCCGACCTCAACTCGACCCTCAAATCTACAAATCTTATTTCCAAATTTCTAAGTTCCAATCTCAGATTTACACCTCAAAATCATGTAATCTAGCCAGATTATTCGATGATAATTCAATATTATGGAGTAGAAATGATCACAAGGGACTTACCTCAAGTTTTTATTGAAAATATATCAAAAATCGCCTCTCCTCAAGCTCCAATTTGTCAAAAATGGCAAATGGGACGAAGTCCCTATTTTTTTAAAATTCTGCCCAGACATCCTTGGTTCTGCCTCGATCTTGGCCTTCGATCGAGGTCCTCGGTCCTGTCCCTCGATCATGGTTCTCGATCCTGGCCCTCGATTATGTCTTCGACCCGGCCTACGACCGTGACCCACGACTCTGGGCTCGATCATGGCTTCGATCGTGGCCCTTGACTCTGGGCTCGATCATGGCTTCGATCGTGGCCCTTGACTCTGGGCTCGATCATGGCTTCGATCGTGGCCCTCGACTCTGGGCTCGATCATGGCTTCGATCGTGGCCCTCGACCCTGAGCTCGATCTGGGCTTCGATCGTGACCCTCGACACTGAGGTCGATCTGGGCTTCGATCGTGGCTCTCGACCCTGAGCTCGTTCTGGGCTCACATCTGGGCTCGATTTCTGGGCAGAAGCAAATTTCCAACATAAGGAAATTGCAGCACCTGTTCTAGTTCAATTTTTGATCCGTTAATCATCCGAAACTCACCGAGGCCCTCGGGACCTCAACCAAATATACCAACAAGTCCTAAAATATCATACGAACTTAGTCGAATCCTCAAATTACCTCAAACAACGCTAAAACCATGTATTACACCCCAATTCAAGCCTAATAAACTTTGAAATTTTTAATTTCTCCAAATAACTCCGGAACCTATCAAATCACGTCCGATTGACCTCAAATTTTGCACACAAGTCCTAAATGACATAATAGAGGTATTCCAATTTTCAGAATCGGATTCCGACCCCGATATAAAAAAGTCACCCCCCGGTTAAACTTCTCAAAAATAAAACTTTCGGCATTCCAAGCCCAATTCCTCTACGGACTTCAAAATAATATTTCGGACACGCTCCTAAGCCCAAAATCACCATACGGAGCTATTGGAATTATCAAAATTCAAAAATGAGGTCGTTTATACATAGGTCCATATCCGATCCACTTTTCTAACTTAAAATTTTTAATTATGAGACTAGTGTCTCATTTCACTCCGAGTTCCTTCCGGGCTCGAACCAACTAACCCGATATAACATAATATAGCTGAATAACACAAAAAGAAGTAGGAATGGGGAAAACGGGGTTATAACTCTCGAAACGACCGGCCGGGTCGTTACATCCTCCCCCTCTTAAACATCCATTCGTCCTCGAACGGGTCTAGAAACATATCTGGAGTCTCGAATAGGCATGTATATCTGCTCCGCATCTCCCGCTCGGTCTCCCAGGTGGCCTCCTCCACAGGCTGACCTCTCCATTGCACCTTCACTGAAGCTATATCCTTTGACCTCAACCTTCGAACCTGCCGATCTAAAATAGCCACCGGCTCCATATCATAAGTCATATCACCCTCTAACTGGACAGTGCTGAAATCCAAAACATGGGACGGATCTCCGATATACTTCCGGAGCATGGAAACATGAAACACTGGATGCACACTCGACAAGCTGGGTGGCAAGGCAAGCTTATAAGCCACCTCTCCTATCCTCTGAAGCACCTCAAAAGGCCCAATGAACCGGGGGATCAACTTGCCCCTCTTCCCAAACCTCATAACACCCTTCATGGGTAATACCTTCAGCAAAACCTTCTCCCCAACCATAAAAGATACATCACGGACCTTCCTATCCACGTAGCTCTTCTGCCTGGACTACGCCATGTGAAGCCGCTCCTGGATCAATTTCACCTTATCTAATGCGTCCTGGACCAAGTCTGTACCTAAGAGCCTAGCCTCACCCGGCTCAAACTATCCAACCGGAGATCTACATCTCCTCTCATACAAAGCCTCGTACAGAGCCATCTGAATACTCGACTGATAACTGTTGTTATATGCAAACTCCGCGAGTGGCAGAAACTGGTCCCATGAACCCCCGAAGTCAATGACACAAGCACGCAACATGTCCTCCAATATCTGAATAGTGTGCTCGGACTGCCCATCCGTCTGAGGGTGAAAAGTTGTGCTTAACTCAACCTGAGTACCCAATTCTCGCTGCACGGCCCTCCAAAACTGCGATGTGAACTGAGTACCCCAATCTGAAATGATGGAAACTGGGACACCATGCAGGCGAACGATCTCTCGGATGTAAATTTCAGCCAACCTCTCTGAAGAGTAAGTAGTACCAATTGGAATGAAGTGCGCGAACTTGGTCAGCCGATCCACAATAACCCAAATAGCGTCGAACTTCCTCGAAGTCCGTGGGAACCCAACTACAAAGTCCATAGTGATCCGCTACCACTTCCACTATGGGATCTCTAACCTCTGAAGTAAGCCACCCAGTCTTTGATGCTCATACTTAACCTGCTGACAGTTTAGACACCGAGCCATAAACCCAACTATATCCTTCTTCATCCGCCTCCACCAATAGTGCTGCCTCAAATCCTGGTACATCTTCACGGCACCCGGATGGATGGAATACCGCGAGCTGCGGGCCTCCTCAAGAATCAGCTCTCGAAGCCCATCTACATTAGGCACACATATCCGACCATGCATTCTCAGCACCCCGTCATCACCAATAGTCACATCCCTAGTATCACCTCTCCGAACCCTGTCCTGAAGAACGAGCAAGTGATGGTCATCATACTGACACTCCCTGATACGGTCATAAAGAGAAGACCTGGAGACCACACAAGCCAATACCCGACTAGTCTCTGAAATATCCAATCTGACAAGCTGGACTGCTAAGGTCTGAACATCTAATGCCAAAGGTCTCTCTGCTGCTGGAAGATATGCTAAACTCCCCAAACTCTCTGCCCGACGACTCAAAGCATCGACCATCACATTGGCCTTCCCCGGATGGTACAAAATAGTGATATCATAATCCTTAAGTAGCTCCAACCATCTCCGCTGACGCAAATTAAGATCCTTCTGCTTTAACAAATACTGCAGACTCCGGTGATCAATATAGATCTCACAATGAACCCCATACAAATAATGACGCCAAATCTTTAAGGCATGAACAATGGCTGCTAGCTCAAGATCATGGACATGATAGTTATTCTCATGGGTCTTCAACTGGCGCGAGGCATAGGCAATCACCCTACCCTCCTGCATCAAAACACAACCAATACCTATCATCGAGGTATCACAACACACGGTGTAAGAACCTGAAGCTGATGGCAGAACTAACACTGGAGTTGTGGTCAAAGCAGTCTTGAACTTCTGAAAGCTCTCCTCACACTCATCCGACCACCTGAATGGAGCACCCTTTTGGGTCAATTTGGTCAAGGGTGATGCAATAGATGAGAATCCCTCCACAAAGCGACGGTAGTAACCCACCAAACCAAGAAAGATCCTAATCTCCGTGGCTGAGGACGATCTGGTCCAACTCTGCATCGGTTCTATCTTCTTCGGATCCACCTGAATACCCTCACTGGACACCATGCGCCCCAAGAATGCTACTGAACTGAGCCAAAACTCGCATTTGGAGAACTTTGCTTAAAGCTTCTCCTCCCTCAATCTCTGTAATGCAATCTTCAAATGCTGAGCGTGCTCCTCTTGGCTACGAGAGTACACCAGGATGTCATCAATGAATACAACGATGAATGAGTCCAAATAAGGCTGGAATACACTGTTCATCAAATGCATGGACGCTGCTGGGGCATTGGTCAGCCCAAAAGACATCACCAAGAACTCATAATGGCCATATCAGGTCCTGAAAGCTGTTTTAAGAATATCTGAATCCCGAATCTTCAGCTGGTGATAACCGGACCTCAAATCGATCTTGGAGAACACCCTCGCTCCCTGAAGATGGTCAAATAAATCATCAATACGAGGCAAAGGATACTTGTTCTTGACTGTGATCTTGTTCAATTGCCTGTAATCAATACACATTCTCATGGAACCATCCTTCTTTTTCACAAATAGAATCGGTGCACCCAAGGTGACACACTAGGCCGAATAAACCCCTTATCAAGGAGTTCCTGAAGCTGTTCTTTCAATTCCTTCAACTTTGCCGGTGCCATACGATACGGTGGAATAGAAATGGGCTGAGTGCCCGGCACCAAATCAATACCAAAGTCAATATCCCTGTCAGGCGGCATGCCCTGCAGGTCTGCAAGAAACACATCTGGAAAATCACGTACCACCGGAATAGAATAAATGACAGGAGTCTCTGCACTAACATCCCTCACAAAAGCCAAATAAGATAGGCAACCCTTCTCAACCATGCGCTGAGCCTTGAAATATGAAATCACCCTACTTGGTACATAATCTACAGAACCGCTCCACTCAACCCTCGAAATTCCCGGCATAGCCAACGTCACCGTCTTAGCGTGATAATCTAGAACAACATGACATGGAGATAACCAATCCATACCCAATATCACATCAAAGTCAACCATACTGAGCAACAATAGATCTACTCGGGTTTCCAGACCCCTAATAGTCACCACACATGACCAATATATGCGGTCCACAATAATAGTATTGCCCACAGGAGTAGATACATGTACAAATG
Source organism: Nicotiana tomentosiformis (assembly GCF_000390325.3). Taxonomy (NCBI): domain Eukaryota; kingdom Viridiplantae; phylum Streptophyta; class Magnoliopsida; order Solanales; family Solanaceae; genus Nicotiana; species Nicotiana tomentosiformis. The sequence continues at coordinate 95,541,544 of NC_090812.1, read as the reverse complement.
AAACTAAGGACTCATGGGGCATATCCAGAAAATGGGCGAAATACGAGAAAATATATGAATACGTGGAACCAGGGTCAAATAATACTGAGGCATCTCTGTGGCAAACTGATACAATACCTGTAATCACAGCATCTGAAACAATAACATCTGGTCTGGCAGGGAGAGCATAGAAATGGGCCTGACCACCCCCTGATCTGCCTCTCCCTCTAGGGCGACCCCTAGCTAACTAACCTCCACCCCGAGCTGACTGGGAGGGTGGTGAGGTAGTTGGTGCTGTAGTCGGAGACTGACTCCTCTGCTGAGATAGACCTCCATGACGACGAGGACACTACCTCCACATATGCCTAAGCTCCCCACACTCAAAACAACTCCCTGGTGCTGGCGGTGGAAACTGAAGGGAACCCCTAGCACCGGGATGACTGGTAGAAGAACCTGGCATGGAAGAGCCCTGAACAGGTGGAGCACGGGACAAACTCTGAACTGGAAGGGCACTAAGTGATGAGTGGCCCTGATGAGAACTGTGAGAACTATGGCCAGATGATGCACCCCGATGAAATGGCCGAGCTGACTGAGCCTATTTGAAATGGCGACCTCTACCGTGCTGGAACTGACCCCCAAAAGGAGCACCGCTGAATCCACCCTGACCATGAGGCCTCTTGGCCTCCCGCTCAACCCTCTCCTGACCGCGAACCATCTCAATCTGTCGAGCAATGTCAACAACCTCATCAAAAGTAGCACCCGAAACCCGCTCCCTGGTCATGAGCAACTGTTGCTGATAAGTGAGGCCATCAATAAACCTCATGATCCTCTCTCTATCCGTGGGAACCAACCAGATAGCATGAAGGGCCAACTCGGAGAACCGTATCTCATACTGCGTCACAGACATATCACCCTGGCAGAGCCGCTCAAACTGTCTACGCAGCTCCTCTCTGCGGGATCGAGGCACGAACTTCTCCAAAAAGACCACGGAGAACTACTGCCAAGTAAGGGGTGTTGCGCCAACAGGCCTACGCCTCTCGTAAGTCTCCCACCATTTAAGTGCAGCCCCAGAAAACTAAAAGGTAGTGATTGAGACCCCACAAGTCTCCAAAATACCAGCAGTACGGAGTATCCTCTGACACCTGTCCAAAAAGTCCTGAGCATCCTCTCTTTCTGTGCCACCATAAGGTGGTGGCTGAAGTCTCCCAAACCTCTCCAACCTACGCTGATCATCCTCAGGCATAGCAGGAACCACATAATCCTGAGCAACAGCAACCGGCTGGGCTGGTGGTAGCTCTGGTGTCTGAAGTCCCTGAATAACCTGCTCGGGTGTGCGAGCGATGGGAGTCTAGGTGCCTCCCCTAGCCTGAGAAGTGGTTGCGGCCGTCGAAATAGAGACCGCCTGAGCAAGGCCAGTACACGCTGTCAGAATCTGAGCTAGGGCCTCCTGAAGGCCTGGAATCACAATAGGCACATGTGGTGCCTGAGCTGGTGCATTAATAACTAGAACTTGGTCCTGATCTGGGACAACCAGTGGATCTGTAGGTACTACCCCAACTGCTATATGGGCTGCACCTCTGCCCCTACCACGGCCTCTACAGCGGCCTCGGCCTCTCGCGGCCCTAGCTGGTGGTACTGGTGGATGGCCCTCCTGACCGGTAGTACGAGTCCTCACCATCTGTGAGAGAATGAAACAACAGATGTTTAATTACTAGAATCAACAAATTTGCACGACAAGAATCCAAGAATGTGAAGTTTCCTAAAGGTTATGCAGCCTCCTGAAGATAAGTACAAACGTCTCTGTACCGATCCACAAGACTCTACTAAACCCACTCATGACTCGTGAGACCTATGTAACCTAGGCTCTGATACCAATCTGTCACGACCCAAACTAACCTCTGTCGTGATGGCGCCTATCGTGTAACTAGGCAAGCCGACTCATTTCCAAAGCAAACCGATATTTCCATTTCAAAGATAATTTCAAGGTTATTTAACATAAAACCTCCATTTAAAGAGTTCAAATCAAAGAAAAACATAAGTGCGGAAAAGAAAAGCCCGACATTGGTGTGTCACTAGTCATGAGCATATACTACAATCTGTCTAACAATATCAAGGCTAACTCAGCTCGAAAAATAGCTAAATAAAACTAGAGGAAGATAAGAGGGAGAAGAGTAGGGGCTGCGATCGCCAAATAGCTACCTTGCTATCTCCAAGAAAATCTGCAACCAGAATACTCAATAACCACTACCGTGTCCAGCTACACCTGGATCTGCACACAAGGTGCAGGGAGTAACGTGAGTATGCCAACTCAGTAAGTGACAACAATAAATAAAGACTGAGCAGTAGTAACGAGCAATAAAACATAAAACGTTCATATCAGGAAATCTTAGTAAAATACCACATGCTTTTAAAATCAGGATTTGAATCAAACATATCGTTTAAACCCAGTTCCAGTAAAAAAAAAATCATTTTAAGACATTTTTCCAACAGTTTTTCAAACAAAGGCTCAATTCAAAGGTGAGCAAAAATGATGAAATCATAAACAGCCCCTCGGGCAAAAAACATCACTCATATACAGCCCCTCGGGCAAACCTCACAGTCACTCGTGCCACTCGGGTATACCTTACAATCACTCTTGCCACTCGGGCATACCTCACAATCACTCTTGCCTCCCAGTCACTCAGCACTCGGCACTCGACACTCGCACTCAGTAGGTACCTGCGCTCACTGGGGGTGTGTACAGACTCAGGAGGGGCTCCTTCAGCCCAGGTGCTGTAATCCGCACAGACAACTCACGTGCGATAATAATAAAGTATGCTTCAGGCGGGCAACCCCGATCCACACTCATCCTCACAAATCAGGCCCTCAGCCTCATTCAGTCATAAAGTATACTGCAGGCGGGCAGCCCCGATCCACACTCATCCTCACCAATCAGGCCCTCGGCCTCACTCAGTCATAAGTAACTCAAGCCTCTCGGGCATTTTAGTAAAACAGGGCATTCGACCCAAAACATTTATATGCATCAAAATAAAGTCATAAAACTGAGTTATGCGGTAAACAAGTATAAACATGACTGGGTATAGATTTTTCAATCGAAAATAATGAGAGGATGGTAAGAAACAACCCCTAAGGGTCCAAACAGCTTTGGCGCAAGGCCCAAACATGGCATTCAACCCAATTTACAGAAATTCTTTCTAAAACACATAAGTATCAAATGGTTTCAACAAAGTATGCAACTTTACAGTTGCTACGGGATGGACCAAGTCACAAATCCCCAACAGTGCACGCCTACACTCCCGTCACCTAGCATGTGCGTCACTTCAAAATAGTAGAATGATGCAAAATCCGGGGTTTCATACCCTCAGGACTAGATTTACAATCGTTACTTACCTCAAGCTGGTCAAATCTCTAGCCTGCAATGATCTTGCCTCTGGACTCGGCCTCCAAATGCTCTGAATCTATTCACAATCAGTACAATACCATCAATACGCGCTAATAGGATGAATTCCACAAGAAAAACTATAAAATTAGACCAAAACCCGAAATTGGCTCAAACCCGCCCCCGGTCCCACACCTCGAAATTCGACAAAATTTACAAAACTAGAAAGCTCATTCACTCACGAGTCTATCCATACCAATTTTACCAAAATCCGACCTCAACTCGACCCTCAAATCTACAAATCTTATTTCCAACTTTTCTAAGTTCCAATCTCTGATTTACACCTCAAAATCATGTAATCTAGTCGGATTATTCGATGATAATTCAATATTATGGAGTAGAAATGATCACAAGGGACTTACCTCAAGTTTTTCTTGAAAATATATCAAAAATCGCCTCTCCTCAAGCTCCAATTTGTCAAAAATGGCAAATGGGACGAAGTCCCTATTTTTTATAATTCTGCCCTGACATCCTCGGTTCTGCCTCGATCTTGGCCTTCGATCGAGGTCCTCGGTCCTGTCCCTCGATCCTGGTTCTCGATCCTAGCCCTCGATTATGTCTTCGACCCGGCCTACGACCGTGGCCCACGACCCTGGGCTCGATCATGGCCCTCGACTCTGGGCTCGATCATGGCTTCGATCGTGGCCCTTGACCCTGAGCTCGATCTGGGCTTCGATCATGGCCCTCGACCCTGAGCTCAATCTGGGCTCACATCTGGGCTCGATTTCTGGGCAGAAGCAAATTTCCAACATAAGGAAATTGCAACAGCTGTTCTAGTTCAATTTTTGATCCGTTAACCATCCGAAAGTCACCCGAGGCCCTCGGGACCTCAACCAAATATACCAACAAGTCCTAAAACATCATAAGAACTTAGTTGAATCCTCAAATCACCTCAAACAACGCTAAAACCATGAATTACACCCCAATTCAAGCCTAATGAACTTTAAAATTTCTAATTTCTACAAACAACTCCGGAACCTATCAAATCACGTACGATTGACCTCAAATTTTGCACACAAGTCCTAAATGACATAACAGAGGTATTCCAATTTTCAGAATCGGATTCCGACTCCGATATTAAAAAGTCAACCCCTGGTCAAACTTCTCAAAAATAAAACTTTCGGCATTCCAAGCCTAATTCCTCTACGGACTTCCAAATAATATTCCGGACATGCTCCTAAGCCCAAAATCACCATACGGAGCTATTGAAATCATCAAAATTCAAATCTGAGGTCGTTTACACATAGGTCCATATCCGGTCCACTTTTCTAATTTAAATTTTTTAATTATGAGACTAGTGTCTCATTTCACTCCGAGTTCCTTCCGGACTCGAACCACATAACCTGATATAATATAATATAGCTGAATAACATAAAAATAAGTAGGAATGGGAAAAATGGGCTTATAACTCTCGAAACGACCGGTCGGGCCGTTACAAAAAAAAATATAAAACCTTGAATTAGATTTGCTTTAAAAACTTTGAACTGAATTTTTTGTGAATATACTTTTATTCCTCTGTTTAAGAATTTTCATTCTAGAGATCACTGGTTATTGATATTTAATGTAGAGAAAAATAGCATATCTTAAACAAACTATAAGCTCAAGTTGAGAACCAACAAGTTGCAATATTTGGTTATAATACCAATTCGGTCAATTATATAGATATTGTTATAAAATAAAAGTAATTTAGTAAAACATGAACAAGATATGTTGTTATGAAATAAAAGCAATTTAGTAAAACATGAACAAGAAATGGAGATAGAGAGAAGGAAGAGATTTTCTTCTTCAATTGTGTGTATTTTCTTATCTATTACAAGGCCTTTATATAGGCATGAAAAGTGAAGAAAAATATGTCATTGAATGTCATTAAGTATAAAAATATATCATTAAATATGTCATTAAGCATTTGAGAAGATCACGGAGGAATAGTAGACATCCACCATAATTTGATTTTTCTTATAACACTCCCCCTTGGATGTCCATAGATAATGTGGCTCGTTAAAACCTTATTAGGAAAAAGCCCTATGGAAAAAAATTCTAGTGAAGGAAAAATAGTACACATGTTTAGAAATACGCCTTTTGGTTCCCTCGTTAAAAACCTTGCAAGGAAAACCCAGTGGGACAAAATCTTGTAAGGAAAAAAGAGTACAACGCGTATTAACTCCCCCCGATGAGAGCATCAATTCACATCCTTGAGTCTTCGCATCCCAATCTTGTACACTAGTTTCTTGGAGGTTGACGTCGGTAGATATTTGGTGAACAGATCAGCCATATTATCACTTGAACGGATTTGTTGCACATTGATATTACCATTCTTTTGAAGATCATGTGTGAAAAATAACTTTGGTGAAATTTGCTTTGTCTTATCCCCTTTATGAATCCTCCCTTCAATTGGGCTATGCATGCTGCATTGTCTTCATATAAAATTGTGGGTAGTTTGTCACACTTCAAACCACATTTGTCTCGAATAAGGTGTATTATAGATCTCAACCATACACATTCTCGAAGTAGCCACAATTGATTGCTTAGTCGATCGCCAAGATATGACAGTGCCTCCATATGTAAACACATAGTCTGTTTGAGATCGAGCCTTGTGTGGGTCATATAAATACCCAACATCAGCATAACCAACAAGATCGGGACTGCAATCATTGCCATAAAATAATCCCATATCGGAAGTCCTTTTTAGATACTGCAATATGTGTTTGATTCCATTCAAATGTCTCCTTGTAGGAGTAGAGCTATATCTTGTTAAGACATTAACTGAAAAAGTTATGTCAGACCTTGTAATGTTAGAAAGATACATTAGTGCACCAATTGCACTAAGATATGGTACTTCGGGACCAATTAGCTCTTCATTATTTTCATGAGGTCGGAATGAATGTGCTTTATCCATATATAATCGCTTTAAAATCATTTTAGTATATGCTGATTGATGGACAAAAATTCTATCTTTCATATACTCAATTTGTAGACCAAGATAAAATTTTGTCTTTTTAAGATCTTTCATTTCAAATTCTTTCTTTAAATAGTCTACTGCTTTGGGAAGCTCCCTAGGAATTCTAATAATATTTAAATCATCAACATACACGGTAATTATAATAAATTTAGATCTAGATCTTTTTATAAAGACATAAGGACAAATTGAATCATCCTTGTACCCTTCTTTCAACAGGTACTCACTCAGGCGATTATATCACATGCGCCCTGATTGTTTCAATCCGTATAAGGATTTTTGAAGCTTTATTTAATAAATTTCTTGAAAACCTTAATATGCTTCAGAATAATTTAAATCCTTCAATGATTTCCATTATACGCATATCACGTTTTTCTTGTATTATCGGATTAAAACCTGAAATGATGACATCCACCACATAAGAACATGTCTCTATATTATCAATGCTAGGATATTTACAAATTTTCTTGTGACACAAGTCGTCTTTATGTTTATCGACTTGACCTTTTTTTTTCGGTACAAGAACACATTTATACCTCCACTGGCTTTATACTTTCAGGTGTTGAGACTATCCGTCCAACTTCATATTTTTCAGGTGAAATCAATTTTCATTGCGTATTTTTCTTTTGGCCAATTATTTATCTGTCCAAATTTCATGACAAATTTGAGCTCAAGATCCTCGTCAATATTAATAATATTGAGCGCTATATTATATTAATAATATCGTCGACGATCATTTTATATCGATTCTACTATTACCCAATAAAGACATAACTTATTGAGATCTCTTTATCTTATTATTTTCAGGTACCTGAGCCTCTCCCATGAGGTCTTATGAAGTGTTATGTCGTGATACTCTTCTAGAGCACTTGCCTCCTTATTATGACTATCTTGAACATTTGTTCATCTCCTTATTCAAGGAGTTTTATCTTTGGAACCGATTAGTCTATTATGCTTCATGCATGCCATAAACTCTATTCATTATGAACTTTATTTTATTTGGAGCATTAGCAGTTGAATATGATATTTAGTTTTTGGTCAGCAAATACGCCTGGCAATATTTTGCAAATGAATTATCACTTGAACTTCAAGTTCACATTTTCTCGTACGAGGATCTAGATGTACTCATAATAATTCATTACATGCATTACTTTTTCAGCTGCTCACTTTCTCCCCCTATTGTTGGAATCACCAACATATATCCCTAGCCTTATTTGGGGATCCATCTTTGTGCTTTGTGGTGGAACAATTAAATCATATAGCACATTCATATTTCTAGATGGAAATTATTTGGTTCCTGACCCTGAATCGATTGTGTTAGGGAGAACTTATCATAACTTGGCTAGATGCGTACAAGTGCTGTTGTATATTAAATAATACATCACATACCAAATTTTATTTTGGCAATTTTGTTCTCATAATCAATGGTTTAGATATAATTGGAGGCATAAAATTTCTGCTAAACCAACTTGAATTTAAACCAGTATTATCAAGATAAATCATCATAATTTATATTCTGGAACTGTGCTCTAATAATTTGAGCAATCAATCTTTCAAAAATCCAAACTGCAAGTTGATACAAATGCACATGTGACCATAGAATAGATGCATCTATTATAATCATATAATAATAAACGGTTCACATGGAAGGTGACTGGGCCTATATTCGTTCCATAAATCAAGGGATTCAATCCCAACCTTAACTGGTATATCATGAGAATAAACAACAGAAGAGAATTCTTGAAGAATCTTATATTTCTTCAATATATGCCAATGTAATTCTCAATTAATTTTTTGCATCATAATTGAACCGAGATGGTCAACCGGTCATGCCAATTAATATTTATTTCAGTAAACTTCTAGTTTACTTGTGGCTTGTGATTGCATCATCATGCTTATACTTGTGTAGTACAAATAGAAGAAAAGTCAGGTAACCTTTCATATTTACCCGGTATGATTATAGTAATATAAAGATATTCAATCTTCTTTTTATTTATAGTCTCAATATGCCAACCACTTTGGCTAATATATTTTTAAATCAAAATGTTTCTTTTGAGACTTACTACAAGATTAATGTCATGAACAATTTCATTCATTCAGATAGTAACAAATTAATTCTTTCAGAGCTCTTAATTGCTTTTGTACTACAAGATCTTTTGTCACACCATCCATATAATGAATGTCTCCTTCACAAAGAGAATCATATCATAATAATTATCATGTTCAAAATCATCATAAGCAAAATAATTTCTTGCTTTAATTTTGCTTTTAATAACTTTCATAAGGCTTAATAAAATATTTGGCGTATCACATGTATGCGACCAATGATATATTCATGTAACTACACAATAATATTTATTATCTTTCGTTGTCTCAAACCTCCCTTAGAGGTGAGTTTTAGTATTTATCCAACCATGCACAAGTACATTATTATGCATAATCTTTAACACATATATATTTTCATATTCACTTTCAGGAATAAGTATGCATTATCAATGTTTATCACAAGTGACATCCTCTTCAAAGAATGGAGTATAATCATACAATGTGCTTTATTTTTTTTATATATACCAATTTGATGGTAAACATTGTCTTGTTCTCCCTTTTTATAATTACCATAGTGATAACTATTATTACTTTGGCCTTTCGCACGCCCACATTCATTGGTCAACCACTTGTCTTTATTTAGACTTATCATGCACTGCTATCACATTCACTTCAAGAATAGAGCAAATCAAGTGGGACAAGCTTAATGCTTTTTCATGAAAAATATAATATTTTTTCTTTAGTTATTATTATTATTATTATTATTACATTATTTTTTCTTTAGTTATTATTATTATTAATATGGTGCATTAGGACTCAAACCCAATGCCTTACCCATATAAAGGCATGCTAGGCCATAATGCGTTGGAACTTGAATCCAACGTCTTTTCATCAACATAGTACGTTGGGACTTGAACCCATCGTCTTACTCTCAATCTTTGGCATAATAGGCCAAAATTCACTAGGAATCGCACTCGAGCCTTTAAAATATTATTACTTTATAATTATAGGCATAAGTAAATTAACTTTCAAGAAGACATATATAACTATTTCAATCTTGAAACAGTTCCTCTGCAACAAAAATGCTAGTTAGGATATATGCCATTTAAAAAAAAAAATGATACAATCACTTTTACATTTTAATAAATTAATTAGGGGAAAGGTGCAGATAACCTATAACCACTTATATTTCAAAGACTATAAGAACTTCACCAAAAAAAATCCAATATGGAGGAATGGGCCTTATGTTTCCAGCAAAAATATTTAAGGCTTAATGCATAACTGTGACTATTATAAATTATAACTATAATGAGTTTATATTAATTGTATATTCGAATGCCAAATTTTCAAGGTACTGTAAAATCGCATACATATTTGATAATTTTGCTTTCAATGAAATACATCATGTGATGGTAAAAATATTATTATTAAATTACCTTAATAATTATCTATCATAATATGTAAAAGATCAGAACATATATATACGTTGGAATATTATCTTTGTCCTATAAGAGATGTAACAAATAAAGGCATACCTTTCCAGTTCTTTATTTCAGTGGATACAATTGAATTTTTTTTAAAAACTAAATACTGCACATAAAATTAATGCAAAGATATGAAAATATGAATGAGTTTAGATGGATGTAAAACTTATCTTTGTATTATCATCCAAGATATTTTTCATTGTACTTGATCTCATTGCCTGCTTATAATTTACATAGTCTTGACGTAGAAGATCATGAAATGAGCAATTCGTGCTGATAACGTGTTATAAAATAAAAGCAATTTAGTAAAATATGAACAAGACATGTTGTTATGAAATAAAAGCAATTTAGTAAAACATGAATAAGAAATGGAGATAGAGAGAAGGAAGAGATTTTCTTCTTCAATTGTGTGTATTTTCTTATCTATTACAAGACCTTTATATATGCATGAAAAGTGAAGAAAAATATGTCATTGAGCATAAAAATATGTCATTAAATATGTCATTAAGTATTTGAGAAGATCATGGAGGAAGAGTAGACATCTACCATAATTTGATTTTTTATAACAGATATGTTTAATAAATGTTTTTAATAACAAAATTACAACCAAATAAGATCAATTTTATTCACACGCGCACATTACTCCAGAACATTGAATGATAAAAGAGACAGAGACCAACTGATATTTTCCTTCAGTTCATTCAGGAAAAAAAATTCAATATTTAAACTTCAGCGAGTTATTTGGCTCCGCAGTCCGCTGCCAGGAATTGAAGCAAATATCGAAGTCGTGATGGTGTAAATGTGGTCGCTTCAATCTCCTCCTCCATCTCTTCTTCAACTTCCTCCTCCTTCTTACCTTCCCTTCAACCTTTTGCACCAAACTAGTCCCCTCTTCACTTCTTCTTATTCATATCGTCCAACCTCAATCCACTGTACCACCAGCAATAACACCCACATTGTCAGCAACCCAAAACCCACTACTTCTACTTTTAGCCATAATTACAACGATTCAATTCAATCTCTTTGCAAAAAAGGACATCTGAAAGAAGCCCTTCAGCTCCTCTTTCAGGAGCCCAATCCCACCCAACGTACCTACGAGCTGCTCATCCTTTCCTGCTCCCAAAATCACTCCCTCTCCCACGCTTTAACTCTTCACCGCAAACTCATTGATGATGGGTTCGATCAAGATCCTTTCTTGGCTACCAAACTCATTAATGTGTACTCCCACTTGGGCTGTATCGACCACGTCCGCCAAGTGTTTGATAAAATTTCCAACCGAACCATCTTCGTTTGGAACGCCTTTTTCCGGGCATTGGCTTTAGCTGGCCATGGTGAAGAAGTTTTGGACTTTTACAGACGTATGAATGGCATTGGAATCCCATCAGATAGGTTCACGTATACGTACGTGCTCAAAGCTTGTGTTGCTTCTGAATCGTCATCGCCATCGCTCGAAAAGGGCAAGGAAATTCATGGCCACATGTTGAGACACGGTTATGAGCGTCATCTTCATATTATGACGACCTTAATTGATGTATATGCTAGGTTTGGTCGCGTAGGCGATGCAAGTTGTTTGTTCTATGAGATGCCAGAGAAAAATTTGGTGTCTTGGAGCGCAATGATTGCCTGTTATGCAAAGAACGGGAAACCTCTTGAAGCATTGGAGCTTTTTCGTGAAATGATGAGCTATGATGATATGTTGCCAAATTCAGTGACTATGGTTAGTGTTCTTCAAGCTTGTGCAGCACTGGCTGCACTAGAGCAAGGGAAGCTATTACATGGATATATACTTAGGAAAGGGCTCGACTCTATTTTGCCCGTTCTCAGTGCTCTTGTGACAATGTATTCAAGGTGTGGTGCTCTAGAATTGGGACGAAGAGTGTTTGATCAGATGGGCAAGAGGGATGTTGTTGCATGGAATTCCATGATTTCAAGCTTTGGAATACATGGATTTGGGGCCAAAGCAATTGAAGTTTTTAGAGAAATGATTCGATATGGAGTGTCACCAAGTCCAGTATCATTCGTTAGTGTATTGGGAGCTTGCAGTCATGCAGGGCTTGTGGCGGAGGGGAAACGTTTGTTTGATTCAATGTCGAGAGAACATAATATCTACCCTAGTGTGGAGCACTATGCTTGCATGGTTGATCTTCTTGGAAGAGCCAATCAGTTAGAAGAAGCGGCTATAATCATACAAGATATGCGGATTGAACCAGGACCCAAAGTTTGGGGGTCTCTTCTTGGATCATGTAGGATTCATTGTAATGTTGACCTTGCAGAGAGGGCAAGCAGAAGGTTGTTTGAGCTTGAACCCACAAATGCTGGGAACTATGTACTTTTGACTGACATTTATGCAGAAGCTAGGATGTGGGATGAGGTAAAACGAGTTAGGAAGCTTTTGGAAGCCAAAGGGTTGCGGAAAGTCTCTGGTTGTAGCTGGATTGAAGTAAAGAGGAAAATCTACTGTCTCCAGTCAGTTGACGAAATTAACCCACAAATTGAGCAAATTCATGCATTGTTGCTAAAGCTGTCAATGGAGATGAAGCAGAATGGGTATGTGCCAAATACCAGAATCGTGCTGTATGATCTTGAAGAAGAGGAGAAAGAACGTATTTTGTTGGGTCATAGTGAGAAATTAGCAGTTGCCTTTGGGTTGATTAATAACAGTAAAGGAGAGACTATAAGGATTAGTAAGAACTTGAGATTATGTGAAGACTGTCACTCCTTCACTAAGCTCATTTCAAAATATGCAAACAGAGAAATTCTAGTCAGAGACATCAATCGATTTCACCATTTCAAGGATGGGGTTTGTTCATGTGGGGATTATTGGTAGCGCTGGTCACTTGTGCGTGCTATATTTATTCTTTGGTTTAACTATGGCACCTTCCTTTTGGGGTTCTCGGTGGAGATTAGAAAGTTTTTTCACATGTACAATTTGAACACAACGTTTCCAGCCGTTACATCATATACGTTCCTTGTGATAACTTCATGACATAAAATGGAGTGGGATGATGGAATTGATGCTCACGATGATATGCGAGACTATGAGAAGTTGCTCTTTATCTTATTAATTTTCATAATAACTCTAATTGATATTTACTTCACAGCCGTGGCACAAGAAGAAATTTACTTGCTTAGTTGTAAAAAAAAATCCACATTTAGTTTTGTAAGAGAAGTGTGTCCTGCACTTGGTGTTGACGAATTTTAATAAAGTATTAGGCTGCTCGTTTCATTGCGTTACACTTTTAGGTTGGATGCTGGTATTCTTTCACTAAATGTGGGAAATGTTAACCTTTAATAAGCCTGCTCCTTTCATTTTGATCTTTAATCCATGTTTGAATCCTGGAACTAGATTATACATACTGATCGGTGCATTTGGAGGTTGCATAAGACATGGCCAGACCATTTTTAATGTTACCTCCTCTAGATTTATCCTCTATGTACACTACTTGCACATTCCACATAAATACTAACGTACTTTTTGGTTTGGATAAATCTTAGTTGTCAGCTTCTATCGCTGAATTTACTCTATATGTGACATGTTCATTTTGTAATATCCCTTGTTTTTGCCTCTTTTATGCTGTAGGTGTTGCTAGTGTCAGTACTCTAAACATCTATCTCAGTTTCTGGAGTGGCTTAGGAGTAGTATGTGCCAGTAGATGAATAAAAAGGGGAATTGACAATCTTTCAATGCTAGAAGTTAACTGAGTTTAGCAACAAACAAAAGATACTTCACCTTATCTCATGATTGTGCAATCCAGGAAGGGAATTGTATTCCCGCAACTAGCAATTGCTGGTAGCGTTTTCTGATAGTCCATTAATCAAATTAGAAAAGATTGACAAGGTATGTACTGCTTCATTGAATAGTATTAAAGAATAAATAGATAAAACAAAACAAATCCAGAATAAGACCGAACAATCTGTGAATGCTTAGGGGAAAGTATTATCAAGCATTTGGTTCTTTTCATTTTTTCTTGCCGCTTCTCGAGATATGAAGTGTGTCAGTAATTTGACTGTTTTGTTTCTCTCCCCTTCAGAGATAAAATTTTGCAGTGAAGAATACTCCAACTATAGACTTGGCTGATAGAACTGGTTGTTCTTTGTTATTTATTTTTTATAAAATATCACACTGCTCGAACTTTTTGCATGTTGTACAGATATGAAAGGGCTCACTTGCCAAAGTGATTCTTCTGAATCTATTGTTGGGTTTGGAAGAAGTTTGCAATAAACTTGCATGCTTAACTGATAGAATATAGACTATTTCAATTCCCCTGAAGGAGACTCCGAAGGTCTTCTTTTATGTACTTTTGATATTAAGTAAACTTTGGGGTCTCCTTCACTAGACTGTATAGTATCTTTGACCCATTTGATGTCAGAGTATAGAGAGACAGGAAATCTCATCTTCTTTCTTTAGTTACATCAATAAATGGAATATTTCTTATTGATCATTAATAGACTGAAACATTTTTAGTTACGCCATTAAGTGTAAGCATTTTTCTACTTCAGCAAAGAAAGTAGGCCTTGAGATTAGTTATCTGGCATACAGATGAAAGATAATAGTGGCTAATTCGATGCAACTAAATAACTAATTTACAATGTAATGGCATTTGATTAATTAGCATCTTCCTAAGAATGAATAAACTTGGACTTGCTTTTCTGCCCAGACCTCCAAAATTGTAACCTTTATAAGCCATATTATCTTCAAAATCTGGGACTACATTGCTCAATTCTTACACTTGAAATGGGATTGTAAATGTGGTGACTGCCAAATGGGAGGACATATGTTTATGACTATTCTTTTAACCCAAGTAAGATTGCTAGTTGTGTACTGTTCTCCCATGGTGTTGAATCGACTAGTAAAATCTTAAGCAAGTCTTTCCCAAACTGCCAGAGTAGAATCTGCTTAAATTTTTGTATGTAGTATATGGGTTTTTCATAAGAAATGGGAGTTTTCCAATTTTAGTTGTTAACAAGGTCTATGATGTTGGACTTAGCAACAAACTATGGTAGTGTGGCTTATGGAACGCAGGCTCATTGAAACAAACTGCAATGTTGACAGATATAGCATTGACTCAGTTTCTTTGGTATTATACTACTTGTTTGTTAAACTTCCCATGATAATGGCTTTTTTTCCATCTTGACTCATTTAGTGGTGTCCAAGCGCACATCCATTCTTAAATGATTATGAATCCACTTTTCCGTAATTAATACTTCTAACATATTCATTCAAAGGTGTCCAAGCATTCATTTATAATTATTGTGATATGTCTTTTCTTCTGTGCCTTTACAATATTCAAATCTTCCTTTCTTCTATCAGGAACAATTTGCTTACTGCTTATCCGTTTGATGTACAAGGTAATGATTCTAATGCAGAGGTCGTAGTGGCATACTGGAAACTGAGGTGCTTGGTTTTACTCTCAATTTTTTGTTAGCTTAAAGGCTGAATATTTGCTTACATGGCGTTATTTACTGCCCTCTTGCTCAAAGTATTTGACGTTTGTTTCTGTCAATTATTCATGGTTGATCTTTATTAGTGATCAAATTTGTTAGATTAGTATCCAAAATACTTAGCTAAGGAGTTCTAGTTGAGTTGATTATTCTCAGTTTGTTTGTTTGCTTAAGTAACTAAACCTGCTTTGGAAAGGCTAGTCTTGAACTGAATTTTGGAAAAACCTTTAAACCTCATTGAATGATTTCACAAAAGCTGCTTGTTACGGTCCCCTGTTATGGATCTAGTTATGGAACGCTGCAAAACCAAATCAGAATTAATTTGGATTAAATTAGGAGTATGTGAAGAGGTTTTCTTTTTGCGACCTATGGTGCTGGTTCGTTAAGAGAGAACCTGCAATCCCTTGAGTTAAAGTACTCAAAGACTAGAATAATTTTCTGCATAACTTTCACTGAGTTCAGACAACTTTAAATACAAATACTGAGGATTAACCACCTACCTAAAAACTAGGAAATAACTTCCTAACACTACTGGAAAGAGAAAGTGGCATACTACTAGTAACTGCTACAGGATATATATGAAATATAACTAACTTACTAACAGATACAGAATCATCTACTTCCTAATCTTTTTAAACTTCCCATGTGCTAACCGCTGGTAGACTACACTGCTGCACTGTCTTCATTTACCAACCAACATCCATTTCTGTAATCTTACAAATTGCATCAGGTATTTTAGTTATAGGGTTGTGCTCTCATACAGTTTTGTTTATGTACGAGAACCATTGAATTGGTTTTCCAGATATGTAGTGGAAGTTTCACAGTTGACTTGACCCGCACAGAGAATTTGGAAACCTGATATTTTCTCTGAATGTGACCAAAAATTCATCCAACTTGGCTAATCTTTAGTTTTCAAGTTCCAATGAGAAAATGAATTATTTCTGGATGTAAAAGAATATCTTCAGAGTTGTCTTAGGATTCTTATGATTGTATACAACATGCTGATTTTTGGAGGCCTCTCATCTCTGTTGATGGAAATATAGTCTACGATTTACATGAACAACTCAAAGTATGTAGAAAAGAGTTGATCTCTACAATCCAAAAACTAGAGCATCAGCTTATGAATGAGAGACAAGTTAGAAAAGAGCAGGCTGTTGGATAGAGATTGAGCATAAATTGAGTCCATATTTTAGATGCAATATGTTGAATTCTTTAGAGAACAGACATTATTTTGTAATTGCTAGCTGATCAGACACAAGATGATGATCTATTACATAAATTTTCTTCCATTTTTTTCCTCTGACACCGAAATGTTTGCAAAATAAATGTGTTTTCTTGATACACGTTATGGTATTTGTAGCGCTTGCAAAATTTTATTGAATGTCCTTCTCTCTTTTGAATATATGTTCTTAGATATCACCCCATACTCTGGCGGTTTGGGCCTTTTTAATGAGTTTGGATACAAAGATGCATAAATTGAAAGATAAAATTGAGGTTGGGACCAAGTTTGGCATTTTAGCTGAGAGCATAGAGGAACCAAACCATTATTCCTAAGTTTTGACCTTTGAAGATAAAATAACAGATTTTTCAGTTATAAGGAATAAAAATCATGTTGTGACAACAAATTACTTGGAGAGATTCTAGCCAGCCAGCAGCTCCAAATATGGTGCTCAGACCTCCTCCAGATCTCACTTGTGAGACTACACTGGGTATGCTGTTGTTGTTGGTGCTCAGACCTCATTTTGCAAGTTCCTATGCGTCGTCAAGAACCATATGTGCAGCGGAATAGCTTGAAGTTTCTGCTTTTTTATGTCCTGGACATTATAAGAGGGCAAGCTTCATCGTTCAAGTATGAACTTGGACCTTCCTATCAAAGACCGATCCAAGATTTATGAGTTTCTAGAGCAACTTCAAGTTAATATATAATAACAATTGAATTCACAATCAAATATTTAGTATATATATATATATATATATATATATATATACACTATAATTAAAGAAACCGGATTCCCGCAAAGCCATATATTGTACTCTAGCTCCGCCTCTGCTTCCCATACTTTGGCAATTTGCTAAACATCATCTATCTCATTTTGTCTGTAAATCGCTCTATCTTATGTTATCAGATATTAGAAGTCGAGCATTGTCCCTTGAACTATAATATTTATACTATCATGTTAACCATGGACATAAGATCGCATAAAAATCCACTTATTTTCGTTCAACTTGACGAATAATAGTGTTAGTAAGATGAGGCCCTGAAGTATAAAGGTACAATTATATATAGGTAGGAAGAGTTGATTTGACATACAGTGGTTGTTTACATTTGATGGATGTTTCTTCCTATAACAACCATTGATCCTATCCCCCTCCCCCCTAAATGCCACGGTAGGCCATCAATAGTCCGAATCCAAAGTATGGTTCATTTGGACTCAAGAGACACAAATAGGTTAAAAATAACTGGGCACCATTTTATATATAGCGTGGTTATTCACCGCGCTATATTTGAACTTAAAATGGGCGGGAGGTATATCGCGCATATATAAGGCGCTATAGTATAGCACCTTATATATGCGCGCTATACCCATATAAAAAATCGTGCCATCTCCTTCCCTTACCAGACGTGAACCAGCAACCCCCATTTTTAATTCCCAGCCCCCCCCCCACCCCACCCCCACCCTTTAACACAAAACAATTCCATTCAAGCCCACCGATCCCACAAAAAGTATAGATTCTCGGTATTATAGCAAGCTAACATCGGATCTAAGGCATTATCACGTAGTGGATTGCTCGTTTCGGCCCCAAATCATCAAATCTTCACCTTTCAAAAAATTTAAAATCGAGGTATTCCGACTTATTTTTTTTGTTAAAACTCATGTATAAAAAATGCCTATTAGTTATTTTTTACTGTGATATATGTTCTTTCGTGATTGTTTTGCGATACAATTAATTTGTTATTTTTTATCCGGATTAGATTATTATTGTGATAAAAAAATTAGTAAAGTAGAGAAATTATTATTTTATGAATAATTAATGTTATTAGTTGTTATAAAAAATGTTTATTAGTTATTTTTTTATGTGGTATATGTATTTTCGTGATAGTTTTGTAATTAAATTAATTTATTTATTGTTATCCGGATTAGATTATTTATGTGCTAAAAGATTAGTAAAATAGATAAATTATTATTTTATGAATAATTAATGTTATTTAGTTCCCTTTAGTGTTATGTTGTACCCGTAATTTTAATGTAGTGCCTGTAATTATAATGTAGTGCCCTTTAGCATAGTACAATGTAGTGGCCTTTAGCGTAGTATCTTTGTAGTTATTAAAATTAATTATTTAATTATCTGTTAATCCAAAAAAATATCCGAAAAAAGATGATAGTTCAAACACAAATACACTCGAATTCTAGTCAATAAATGTAAGAAAATAACATTAAAAACAACAATATTTGTCAAACTAATTATTTGTATATTAATACTTATTAATTAAATCATGTATTCATATAAAAATTAATTATTTAATTCTATTATACCCAAAAATAGGTGAATAAGAAAGAAACATATAAAATAATAAACTAACATATAAAATAATAAACAAACATATAAAATAATAAACTAACATATAAAATAAGAATCAAACATATAAAATAATAAATTAACATATAAAATAATAAACTAACATATAAATTAATAAATTGACATATAAAATAATAAATTAACATATAAAATTATAATATAGAAAATGTATCAACCTAAATAATAATATAGTAAAAATAACGATTAAATATTAATATAAAAGATATTGCAATATACTTAAAGATGTTAAGCAATTAAAAAGAAAAATACTTTATTTAATATTTTTTAATTTACAGACATCGTCATGGAGGTTCCCCCTGTGTATCACGTACCTGCATCTCTAGAGCTACTATTGCTACAAGCCAACCATAGGTCTTCATACATATGGGATGGGCAGTGCTTGTCCCAGACATTCCGCCCCAGACGTATAGATGATATGTGGAAGTTCATAGAGATCGACCGGTTGCAATTTGACCGGGCGTTGATCATGGCTATGATAGAGCGGTGGCGACCGGAGACGCACATGTTTCACCTACCCATCGGCGAGGCTACCATCATGTTTGAGGACGTGGAGGTTCTCTTCGGGTTGCCGGTTGATGGATTACCTGTAGCTTACCCGCATGCTCTTAGAGACTATAGGGGATTGTATTACCTGCATATGTTGCAGCGGCTCACCGATTTCCAGCCAGCAGAGGAGACTGCATTGAGTGGGGCTAATCATTTGCAGCTAAAGCCCGTCCGTCAGCATCTGGAGGTGATGGATGGGGCGATTACAGATGATTCACCGCCGGAGGTTATCAACCGGCACACGAGATTGTTGTTGCTGCTGATGTTTGGTGGTGTATTGTTCCCAAACACTTCCGGAAACCTAGTCATCTTGAGATTTTTACATCATCTTGAGCGGCTAGATGATTTACCTGGTTACAGTTGGGGTGCAGTTGTGCTAGGTTACCTATATAGGCAGATGTGTCGGACTAGCATGGGCACCCAGAGAGACGTTGTCGTATTTTTACCGTTGCTGCAGGTGAAAACATAGTCAATTCTTTTCATGATTATAACATATAGAGTAAAAAAAATACCTTAAATTTTACGTCCACTATCTATATTAGGTTTGGGCCTGGGAGCGGTTCCTGCAGTTCCAGCCACCTCTACCACCCATCGCTCCGGATGCACTACCTCCACTGTTACTCCCTTTAGCTTGGAGGTGGGTTGATAGGCGAGGCTACAGACGCGAGTTCGAGGCTCGACATCATCTCCCCTATTACAGGGACTTGTTGGATTTTCTTGAAGGCGCGTAGGTACATGCATACTTAAGTTTACTTGGCCTGGCCTTATATGTGTTGCGTTTACTCACAATTCATGTGTTTAATTAATAGTTCTTATGGAGGCCATACAACGACGCGCTCATAGCTCGTTTGCCCAATTATTGCTCCCGCGACCGAGCTATGTGGAGCTCTTCCGTCCCACTGATATGTCTCGATATTCTCGAGCATCATGCCACAGAGCGAGTCCTTCGCCAGTTTGGTCGACCGCAACTTGTACCTATTCCGCCCACTTGGATTAGGACACATTACCAGCGGGATGATCGTTCCAGGGTTGACTGGACATACCTGGCCTGGCTAGAGGCCCAAATTGAGGTTTGGGACCAGAGGTATGACCTGATTCCTCTACCCCCTGCACCTGAGCGTACGGATGGCAAGCATGAGTATATGGGTTGATATCGCAGCGTTATCCGACTTCTCATCGGGAATCCCGTTCATCGCGCTGGTGATCAGTACATTCCATACGCCGGGAGGCATGAAGCACTGGTATGTTATTTGTTATACTTACTTATAACGTTAAATTATCCTTCCGTAATTAATATTTTACATGTTATGCAGGCTATTGGATTACATCAGTTCTCTCAGTTAGGACTGCAGATGTTGCAGCATACTGGTGAGGGAGCAGCAACTTTGCACGAGTATGGCCGGCAGGTTACAAATCTGGCTGCCCAGACATTGAGGCGTGCCCGAGATGATGAGCGCTTAAGATACAAGGCTGCTTATGTGCCGGTAGAGGAGTACCATCATGGGCCACCAGTGGAGCCTGAACGTGGTAGACGTGGCAGGCGTGGGCAGAGAGGAAGGGATGCCCCACGAGGTCGTGGTGGTCGGCTAGGACGGGGTCCCCAGCAAGGGGGCGTTGAGGCACCGATGGACGATATTAGAGATGATTATCCGGGTGACCACTCGTAGCAACACGATGCTCATCATGACATGCCGTCATTCAGCCTTCAGTTATCGCTAGGGACTTCGCAGGTGACCCCGTCAGCTCCATTATTGATCGCGGGCATGACCATTACGCGACAAGAGTGGGATCAGTATTTTTCTGACCCACTAGAACCATCGACGGTTGCTGATTCTCGTCCGACACGAGAGGTGCATAGTGGGCGACTACTAAGTTATGTCTCATCATTGAGGGATGCTGGGGATCTAGCACATACTTCATCTACTCTAGTGCACCTCGATGTTCCGACAGAGCCTTGCGACGCTACTCATGCCCGGGTTTGTTTGTATTACTGTTATTTCTATTTGTTTTTATCTTATTGATTAGTCAGTTATATCTAGAGCATTTTTATTTTTTTTAAAGACATCAGCATCGCCCGTCACGGAGGCCGCATTGTGCGATACTGAGATGCCGGAGACGGATGATCTTATTCAAGAGCCCACTGAGACCATGGTATGACCATTAATTATTTTTCCTAACACGTACATTATTAATTATTATTTCATATAGTAAAATATCTTATTATTCTGTAGATTACTGTCAGCCCGACGACAGTTTCTACCGAGTCTACCAGCCTTACCGACGATCATGCTGCAGCGCATCCTCCGATAAAAAGGCGACGTGATAAGAATGATCCTGATAGCGTAGCCTGGCGGGATGGGATGCGCCTCAGGCCAACCAATGGTTTAAAGCATACAAGTTGTGGGACACATTGACATTTATTATTATTTGTATATATGACATTAAATAAATAATAGCCACATTATTTATGTTTTACATAATTTGCGCACAAATTTTTATTTCTCGAAATATTTATTAGTTTAACACTTCAACACACACACAAAAAAAACAACTTAACATAAAATTTAAATTTGTTACAAATTCAAGATAATACATGACACGTACAACATAAAAATAAAATACTACACTCAGCGCATCAATGTGTTTGTTTAGTCACTATCGCCCATTATTCTGCGCTTCAACCACATAAATTTCTCCTCCAACCTATTTTTTTCTTCTTCTGCCTCTTTTAGTTTCTCTTGCAATGCCGCAATTTGTTCTTGTAGTTTCACGATCTGGAGTTCGTATTCACCGGTCAGATTTTAAATGTTTAGCAAACATGATTTGTAGTATTCCTGATTAATGAGTTCACCATACCATTCATCAAAACCACATTTCTTTTCGTCCTACCAATGAGAGAATAGCACAAGACTATTAATTAACATATTATATAAAAATTATTAACAAACATTTCTTCCAAAAAATATAACTTACAACTTGTTTACACATCCAACGTCTGCAACCCAAATTGCAATTTGACCAACACGGCTTCAAAATCGCACGTTTTCCATAGTAACACCTTGGTATGTAATTGCGTCCAAACATGTCGTATTCCTTGAAAATTGAAAATTAATGGAAAGTTTTTCTATTCGTTTCGTTATGGCGCAAATAATAACTGAAATGCGCGAGGTTTTTATAGGTAGTTAAGAGTGATTTTAGGTTACATATCGCATATTAGTGAGGCGCTATATTTCGCGTGATAATGATTCTTTCGGGTACAAGTTGGTCCAGCATTTCAGGTCATCAACTTTTTCAGTCCGACAACTTTTTCAGGTCGACATGACAATACATATAGCACATATTGGTGAGCTACTATGTTTCACATGATAATGATTCTTTCGGGTACAAGTGGGTCCAGCATTTTATGTCAACAATTATTTCAGACTGACAACTTTTTCAGGTCGACATGACAATACACATAGCGCATATTGGTGAGGCGCTATGTTTCACGTGATAATGCTTCATTCGGGTACAAGTGGGTCCAGAATTTCATGTCAACAACTTTTTCAAGCGGGCAACTTTTTCAGGTCGACATGACAATACACATAGCGCATATTGATGAGGCGCTATGTTTCGTGTTCATACAAGTCGACATGCAACTTAGTTCTTCTTAACTTGAACCAAGAGATCAATATTCAAATACCATTTGAAGAACCAAAACAACATCCAATTCAGAAATGCCACTAACATTTAATAAGTGGTTTACGAAGAGGCAAAAGGTGAAGGTAGTTCAAAAGATCCAAATGGAACATGTCATAACACAGTCGATCTCAACCTTGTAAAAAATATGCTAGGTTGCTATAATGATTTGGTTGATGACATATGGTATGATGTTCTGCGTCCCTTGAAAAATAAGCCTATCAATATACACACTGATCTAAAAGTTGCAGGGTACATTATTGAGGGCGAAACGCATTCTACAAAGCCTGAAGGTATGCGAATTTGGGGTGAAAAACTATAATAGGTTCCCCTTTACTCAAAACGGTGTGATTATGAAGTACTATGTCACTGGTATGGGCTTGTTGTACCACAAACATTGTCTGTAACCTTCCAAACAAACACACACAAAGATGAACCAGAAGTGATTCAACATTTGATGAAGGAGATTCTAGAGATAGAAAAGGCACTTGTTGTTCATCATGCTATCGATGATCTTAAATACCTGGAAGGAACAGAGGATCAGTACTGGGATTTATTAGAAAATGAAAAATTGCATAGAGATAATGAGTATCCTGTTTTCTCAACAGCTGTCGAGTGGGAGGGACAACCTAAGTTTCTACCACATACGTTGGACGTAGGAGTCTCATATTGTTGTAGAAATCAAGAAAGTAATCTTATTGAAGATAGCAATGAAATACGAGAAATGTGGTTCAACTGGGGCCTAGATTTCGATACCCTTGGTCCCGAAGGGTGTGTACAAGATGTTGACGAAGAAGATGAAGACGGTGACAACGAAATAGTGCTAGACAACAATAATGGCGAATGGATTTTTTTTTATTCCTTGGGCTGTATGTTAAACTGTTGTATTGAATCTTTAATTCTAAATAACAATTAGATTTAACCCCATTAGAAATATAATTTTATTTCATACATTTTGCAACCTGAACATTTACATAAATTTAGTACAACAAAATTACTCAAATAAAATACTAAGTTTATCCTTGATAATTGGGCACATTGGATGAACTGCCACATGGTGCTGAATTACCATCGCTTCCCAAATCAGCTGAAGGACATTTACGACAGTCGTGTCCTGTTTGGGAATATATGCCACATTTATGCGCATAAACGGTATCACTAATATTCATTTGGTTCCGTATACGCGTTCTTTTTTGTACTTACTGTTGACATACATAATCCTTATTACACACCATTTTAAATGGTTCCGGCGGCCAATAATACTCAGCACCCACTGGTTGCAACTATCCACTATAGGTGTTTAAGTATGCAATAATATTATATTCTTCATCAACGTACCTCGTTGCCGTGGAACTTGTATGTTGAAAGCATTTCATGGCATGTGAGCATGGCAAGTGATAGATTGACCATCTTCAACAGGAGCATAATCTTCTGGATTCATTGACGGTGTGTGTATTATTCCCACGGTTGTGATGCAGACCATTGAGAACTTCAAAAATATATCGCTCGCTGCAATACTGCAAAAATGAATGCCACTATGCTCGCTTCATATATTTCTCAAATCGTTTCATTGGTTATGGCATAAATTGTACACCCCTTTCCATCAATGACGATGCACCTCTAGATCTTTCAACAAACCTCTCCGCCATCTTCTTGAATGACATCCGCACCAAGGTAGTGACTGGCAATCTGCGTGTAGACTTCAATAACCCATTGAAAGACTCTAACACATTTGTAGTCAGAATTCCCCATCTTCTACCACCATCCGCATGCAAAGTCAACTTGTCAAACTCATGTCGCATCAACCAACAATAGGATTCTGGGTCTTCCTGCCTAATCAATTCCATTCGCCTCCTGAATTTACACTCTTGGTGATCAGTTGCAGCCATCCACATTAAATCATGCAAGTCCTTGTTCGGATAAGCCCTCTAGAAGTTGGCCTTCAAGTGCCTAGCACAGTAATGGTGGTAGGCATATGGTTTCTGCCATGCACGCAAATTCTATACAGAACTTAAAATACTGCCATGCCGATCAAATATTAGACAAATACCTGAACGATGTTTGACAACGTGCTCCTTCAAGTGGTTCAAAACCAATGTCCATGTCTCTTGGCTTTTATTGGCACAAATAGCAAATGCTAGGGAAAATATACTTCCATTAGCATCTACAGCAACAACGATCAACAATTTAATATCATACTTTCCATAGACATGAGTGATGTCTATGCATATTACCGACCGATAGTGCACAAAACCATCAATGTCTGGTTTAAATGCCCAGAACACATATTTGAATATGTATTCAGTATTCCCGAACTCCGCTCAAGCTTCCATTCAACAATAATCCAGGGGTTAAAGTATTGCAATGCAGCCATGTATCTGGGTAGAGCGACAAATGACTTATCCCAGTTACCATAAACAATTTCAAACGCACGTTTACGCCCGAGAAATGCCTTTCTTTTGGTAATGGTACATCCATATACCTGGTAGACAAATGTTATACACTCTTTGATCTTGTACCTTATGGACGCTTCAATGTGTGAAATCAAGACAAGAGAAATCAAGTCAACATTCAAGTTAAAATGATTACCACTGAATGTGTCCATTTCACAATTTTGGGTGCCTATGTATTTCCCCACAATCCACATATTTGTTTTCAACTTTCTCGCACGCAGTATCCAATTACAACCTTGAAACCATCTACGACAAATAACCTTGTATACTTCTGGAGATGACTCATGAACCATGATCTCACGACACTCTTTTATGTTGTACATTCGCACTGCCCTACTTAAGCGCGCTTTTACAGCAAAAAGCATGCCCTTTGACAGCACCGTTGCTCTAAATTCATCCCACATTGCTGTCCGAATTTCGTCAAGATCCATTGTGAGGGCATGGACATCTGGCATACTTGGCAACTGATCAAGGTAGGGAATTACCCTTAAATGAAACGACACCTGGACTCGTACACTTTTGGTCTAACGGGAGGTGGAGCATGCTCCCTCGTCAAATCAGGTTCATAATTCTCGTCCTCATCATCATCACCCTCATCAGGGAAGGGTATGTAATCTCCATACTCATCAGCATTGTTGTCATAATCACTATCATCTTCCTGACTCGGCACATCTTCCAGATCCCTATTAAATATGTCGTCTTCGGGCAATTGAGTAAGGGTATGACCTTCAAGTTGCTCGTTTTCACTGCACAACCAATTAAATAAAGAGTTTCCCAAATTCATCCAAACTTTACATATAAACATTATCACTTAACTTACAAATCAAAACGTGTTGATATCCCATTATGCATATTATCCTGTTACTGATGACTCCCGGATGGACCACCATGATCCAACACACCAAAACTGTCACGATCCAAAATTCCACCACAGGCGTCGTGATGGCACCTAGTCTCTAAGTCTAGGTAAGTCGATTTTCATTACATTTTGAAGCCATTTTTTTTAATATGAATTAAATAGGTAATCAAAAGCAACAACGGAACAAATATAAATATAACAACCTCCCAAGACTGGTAGTACTGAGTCACGAACTCTAACTGAATACATGGAATTATCTCGAGGAGCGAATATACAGTACTTATCGAATAAGAAATTAACAGTACAATAAAATGGAAAGACTCCAAGGGACTGCGATAACCAAGCAGTCCTACTTTGAATCCTTGCGATCATACTCTAATCTCTGTCTGAATCCGATATCTTCAATACCTGGCTCTGCACAAAAATGTGCAGAAGTGTAGTATGAGTATACCACAGTCGGTACCCAATAAGTATCAAGACTAACCTCAGTGGAGTAGTGATGAGGTACAGTCAAGACACTCACTAGTCAAATAATTTGTGCAATATAGCATACAAAAATAATAAAAAAATAAATAGCAGTGATAGCAACACCAATCAACTAGTGGTTTAAACAGCAAAGCAACAGGAACACCATAAATATTACTCAAACGAATAAAAAATATTGGTACAACCAATTAATCAAGTCCCTTCAATATACATCTTTTACCTATAAGTTTTTCAATAAAAGTCTCTAGAATATAATCCTTTTCAATAAATATATTTTGAATATACTTTCTTCAAATAAATATCCTTCCGTTAAAATTCTTTCACATAAATATCTTTCGAATATAATTCTTTCAAATAAATATCTTTCGAATATAATTCTTTCAAGTAAATATCTTTCAAATATAATTCTTCCAAGTAAATATCTTTCAAATATACTTCTTTCAAGTAAATATCTTTCTACTATAATTCTTTCAAATAGATATCTTTCTAATATAATTCTTTCAAATAAAAGTCACCACGTGACACCTCATTTAACTTTCCTGGCGTGAGAAATATATTCAACATATCACATCCAATGGCACGGCAATACATTCGTGCACTTGTCTCATTCTCGCCCAATATATATATGTATAGATTAAATCAATTGGCACGGTAATACCCTTCGTGCATTTATATCTTTCTCACCGTGCATATATATAACAATACCAACTAGATTGGAGAAATGCCAATAACAATAAAATAAATAAAGTGGAGGCACACAGGAAGAAACAATGACTACAAGTCACATAAAAAATATAGGTGCACAATAAAATCTCAAGATAAAGGTATGAATGTATACACAACAAAACGATATCACAATATAATGTATGTCTCTCGTCCTCGCCTACACAGAAACACCCTTCGTGCCATGAATATATGATAATATCAAAATAATTGCACGGCATCACCCTTCCTACTTTTACTCTCATCCTCACCTGATAATATAAATAAAATGGCACGGCATCACCCTTCGTGCTTTTACTCTAATCCTCACTTGATAATATAAATGAAATGACACGGCATCACCCTTCGTGGTTTACACTCTTAATGGCACGGGATCACCCTTCGTGCTTTACACTCTCAAATGGCACGGCATCACCCTTCAGGCTTTATACTCTTAAATGGCATGACATCACCCTTTGTGCTTTATACTCTCAAATGGCACGGCATCACCCTTTGCGCTTTACACTCTTCCTTACCAAGCACATGTATATCATTAACAAGAAAGGTAGGAAGCATAAATAACATCAAGGAGAGTGTTTAAACCACAACACAATACAACAATTCATATCACAATTTGCCACTAACCACAACCAAATTCCAAATATGTAGCAGAATCAATACATTTCTCAACAAATAGCCCAAGGCTTCACACAACGTATATAAAACCTCAACAATCAACAGAGGTGAAAAATACTCAGTATAGGGCAGCACCTTCATTAATCCAAATTCTTGATAATTATATTAACTCCTCAATTTAAATTTATTTAATAAATATTTGCAGATAATGATTCACTCATGAATTTAATTCCAAGAAAAATATCAAATCAACAAACACATGGAATTCACATAAAATTCAAGTAACAATAACACCAAATTATTATATAAAATACAAAGTTGACAAATAAGGAATGAGTCGTGATAATTCAAGAATTTATTAATGCCAACAATTGTCCAAATTTAATACATAAAAATGCCAAAAACTTTAAACCAATAAACTTTGCACATATAAGCCTGAGTACGTACTCGTCATCTCGCGTACACGGCTTCCAATCACACAATTTTCACATAAGACTCAATGCCTAAGGGGTAATTCCCCCACTCGAGGTTAGGCAAGATACTTACCTTTTTGAAGTTATGCCGATATTCCAAAATCGCCTTCTTGCTTGAATTGACCTCCGGACACCTCAAATCTATCCAAATTAATTGTACCACTTCATTAAAATATATCGAAAACAATTCCGGATAATAAAATACCAACTTAAAATTTTATTCTAAAAAGTCAGCGCGGGGCCCGCCCCTCGGAACCTGACAAAATTTTTACGAAATCCGAACACCCATTCCGATACGAGTTCAACCATACCAAAATTATCAAATTCCGATAATGGATCGCCCTTCAAATCTTAAATTAAAGTCTAGAGGATTTCTACCATTTTCAACCCAATTCACTAATTTAGTGATAAAAACAACAATAGATTCATGTAATTTAACCAAAATTAAGTTAGGAATTCTTACCCCCAATGTTTTCCTTGAAAAACTCTCGAAGAATCGCCTCACCCGAGCTTCCTTGGTCCAAAAATGGAATAATGAGATGAGTTTGGACTTTATTCTGCTGCCCATGGATTTGTTCTTCGCGTTCGCGACCCTTCCATTGCGTTCGCGATGAACAAATTCTCCAACAACCATTTTCAAACTCTTCTCAGACAGCCTCTAGTATAATGGTCATAACTTTTTGTACAAAAAATCCAAATGATAAATGGTTTAACTTTATGGAAACTAGACTCAAAGGGTTATAACTTTTATATGTTTCTCATCTACTTATTCCTTATAGATTGTGAGATATAAGCTTCCAAAGTTAGCCCTATGCAACAGAGATTTCTAAACTCTTCCGAGACAGCCTGTAGTTTACCCATCATAACATTTGGTACACAACTCCAAATGACAAATGGTTTACCTTTCTGCAAACAAGACACAAAGGACTACAACTTTTGTTTTTAGATCATCTCCAAATTCCTTATAGATTGTAAGATATGAGCCTCCAAAGTTAGACCATTGCAACAGAGATTTCCTTCTTCGCGAACGCGAAGAACAAAATCCTACAAGCCAAATCCTTTTTCGCGAACGCGAGAGGCTCCTCGCGAACGTGAAGAACAACATCAGATATCAGAAAATCAGCATCCAATATAGCCCAAAATGATCTGAAACACACCCGAGGCCCTCGGGACCTCAACCAAACATACCAACGCATCCCATAACATCATACGGACTTAGTCGAACCTTCAAATCACCTTCAACAACACCAAAAACATGAATTACACACGGGTTCAAGCCTAATGAACTTAGAAATTTTCGAATTCCACAAACGACGCCGAAACCAACCAAACCACGTCCGAATGACCTCAAATTTTGCACACAAGTCAGAAATGACACAATGAAGCTATTCCAATTTCCAGAATCGGATTCCGATCCCGATATTAAAAAGTCAACCCCCGGTCAAACTTTTTAAAAATTCATCTTTTGCCATTTCAAGCCTAATTCCACTATAGACCTCCAAATAATTTTTTGGACACGCTCCTTAGTCTATAATCACCATACAGAGCTATTGACATCATCAAAATTCCATTCCGGAGTCGTTTGCTCAAAAGTCAACTCTCCGGTCAACTCTTTACATTTAAGCTTCTAAATAAGGATTGTTCTTTTAATTTAATTCCGAATCTTCAGTAATTCAAACTCGACCACACCCGTGGGTCATAATACATATTGCGAAACTGCTCGAGACCTTAAGTCACTGAACGAGGCATTAATTCTTAAAACGACAATTCGAGTCATTACATTCTCCACCTCTTAAACAAACGTTCGTCCGCGAACGTGCTAAGAATTATTTTGAGGTTACCAAATTGATGATTTTACTTTTACACATATACTCCCGGTTGATACCACATTATCGGATTTGAGATAAACCCGACAACACCATCTCAATTGAGATTATTTCTTTTATCTATATTTGTAAACTTTAAGACCAATTTCTTACACTCCAAATATTTCCAAAAAGCCTGATTTTCACAACAACGCACAGTATTAATCTCAACTGGCTATAGCAACTCGTGCCTATGCACACATCAATTTTCTTGATAGTGTTGAAGTACTTCAAAAAATTTCTGGGGTATTACATTCTCCCCCGCTTAGGATCATTCGCCCTCAAACACATAACATAACTTATCTCTTCTTTTGCACGTCTCAATCCCCCAAATTTTACTAACTCCCAAATTTTTCAGAAATTTCGGCAGAGTAACACCAAAACAACTCATAACAACACATCCGCAACCCAACAAAATACCACAAGGTATATATCAATAACACCAATCTCAGCATTACAAGCCTGCATTATCATAATAATATCAGGACATGAAGCACATCCTATGTATGCCCATCACCAAATCTCTGTTCTTAAAAGTTATTCATAATTAATTCCAGCATCATCAATTAATCTCATATTAACCAACACCTCGTTTCGAATTTTCACAACACTAACAACAAAATGTGAGGCATGAAGACCTCATAACTATTTACCCGACTTAATGAGTCACATTTAACGCCACCTGGACACTCACCTCATAGGCTAAAACTCAATGTTTACAGCACGAAAATAGCTAAATATGCACAGAAAAATATAGAAGAATTATCAAATGAGCCTAACAGGCATGACTCCCTATTAATACTATAGTACAAATTAAATTTCACAAAACTAAACTCATAAAATTTTTATCACAAGGACCTCGTCCTCACATAACTTCCACCGCGGGTCGTAGCCCAGTTTAAATATTTCATCTTATATAAAAATGCGAGGATCTCGTCCTCAACTCCGAATTACAAGTATTTTGCACATTGTGCCAACTGAAAGTTTCAATTTCCTTTCTTTCTTCTTTTCAATAAATTTCGTAAACACATAATGAACCCTCATACCGGTAGGGCACAAAATTCATAAAAACAATTGGACTGAATTATTCCGAAACACATAAAACCCACTGTAGTGAATAATAAAAATTACTTTTGGACTTATAGCCCTCAATGGTGCACAAAAATTAAAATGACAGACACAGGCTCACATATTCAAATCTCCCAACAGGGATAAACATATAAGTGGATCACACAATTACGAAACTCACCCATAAGAGGAGCATAAAAGGAGGACTCACCTCAATATTCAGAACCGAATTAAATTAAGGGAAAATATCCTTTTATAACAGAATCAGGATCGTACCTGTAACGACACCATCTGGTGTATCGACCTCACCCAAAATCATAGCGATTATATCAATGGGTCGGGCCTCCACCTCTTAGGCGCCCTCTACCCGCCTGTCCTCCACCTCTAACTGACCATGCACGTTGAGTATTAACTGGAAAAACCACTGTAAGAACCCCGTGCCGATGGTGCATTAAAAGAACTTACTGTAGCACCCCGAATATTTTGAAATTGTTGTTGTGACCCCGCTAGTACTGAAATGTAGAATTATTAAGGACGCAGGAATACCGCAAGCCCCAACATCATCCCATACAAATCTTACCCCTTAATCATATACAAGTTTCGGAGAACCTTTCATTACCACGTAAATACATCTCAGGCCAAAACTGATATAACACATGACCTCGCAATCTGATCGTTGATAGTGGACTCCCCTCACTTGGCGCGAAGCCATAGGACACATGCCGATGATCCACAATACTAACCTTCACCGGTCATAAGACACCTCACGCCATTTATTTGGTGCATGTCACACGCGTGATAGTTAAACTCGCTTTCTCCAGTGCCTTGGCTGCCAGTATGTACCCTTCGCTAAATAGAAATCCCATACGAACTACATAGTCTCTAATACCACCAACTATCTTCATATCTACATCCACCTTGTGACCCTACCACGATTGTGACGATTAGGCAATTAATTAAACCTTCTTAAGATCATACTTATCAACCAGATGTCAGAACCTGTTACACCCCCATGTGCACAACTGAATGATCTCTAAATACTTCCGCATTCTCGATCTGGACGACACGTTATAACAATGGTTGAACAAATCTAGCACTCTTATAACCCCTTTGTAGTATCACAAACCGTTGGCGCATAGTTGATACCGAGTGCGCAATTTTATACATGAGTGGATGCAAAAGAACATAAGATATATTCTTCAAGCTGAATAAATGTCGCACGATAAGGAATGAAAGAAGTGAATTCCTCCTACTAGCTCTATAACCTCTCGAAGATAAGTACAGACGTCTCCGTACCGATCCACAAGACTCCACTAAACTCGTTCGTGACTCGTAGAACCTATGAACCTAGGGCTCTGATACCAACTTGTCATGACCCAAAATCCCACCACAAGCGTTGTGATGGTACATAGTCTCTAAGACTAGGTAAGCCGATTTTCATTACATTTCGAAGCCATTTTTTTATTATGAATTAAATAGGTAATCAAAACCAACAGCGAAACAAATATGAATATAACAACCTCCCAAGACTTGTAGTATTGAGTCACGAACTCTAACTAAATACATGGAATTATCTCGAGGAGCGAATATACAGTACTGATCGAATAAGAAATTAATAGTACAATAAAATGGAAAGACTCCAAGGGACTGCGATGACCAAGCAGTCCTACCTTGAATCCTTGCGAACATACTCTAATCTCTGTCTGAATCCGATATCTTCAATACCTGCCTCTACACAAAAATGTGCAGAAGTGTAGTATGAGTACACCACAGTCGGTACCCAATAAGTATCAAGACTAACCTCAGTGGAGTAATGATGAGGAACAGTCAAGACACTCACTAGTCAAATAATTTGTGCAATATAGCATACAAAAATAATAAAAAACAAATAGCAGTGATAGCAATACCAACTAGGTGGGAGAAATGCCAATAACAATAAAAGAAATAAAGTGGAGGCACACAGGAAGCAACAACGACTACAAGTCACATAGAAAACATAGGTGCACAATAACATCTCAAGATAAAGGTATGAATGTATACACAATAAAACGATATCACAATATAATGTATGTCTCTCGTCCTCGCCTGCACGGAAACACCCTTCGTGCCATGAATATATGATAATATCAAAATAATTGCATGGCATCACCCTTCGTGCTTTTACTCTCATCCTCACCTGATAATATAAATGAAATGGCACGGCATCACCCTTCGTGCTTTTACTCTCATCTTCACCTGATAATATAAATGAAATGGCACGGCATCACCCTTTGTGCTTTACACTCTCAATGGCACGGCATTACCCTTCGTGCTTTACACTCTCAAATGGCATGGCATCACCCTTCGTACTTTATACTCTCAAATAACACGGCATCACCCTTCGTGCTTTATACTCTAAAAATGGCACGGCATCACCCTTCGCGCTTTACACTCTTCCTTACCAAGCACATGTATATCATTAACAAGCAAGGTAGGAAGTATAAATAACATCAAGGAAAGTGTTTAAACCACAACACAATACAACAATTCATATCACAATTTGCCACTAACCACAACCAAATTCCAAATATGTAGCAGAATCAATAAATTTCTCAACAAATAGCCCAAGACTTCACACAACGTATATAAAACCTCAAAACGATCAACAGAGGTGAAAAACACTCAGTATAGGGCAACACCTTCATTAATCCAAATTCTTGATAATTATATTAACTCCTCAATTTAAACTTATTTAATAAATATTTGCAGATAATGATTCCCTCATGAATTTAATTCCAAGAAAAATATTAAATCAACAAACACATGGAATTCACATAAAATCCAAGTAATAATAACACCAAATTATTATATAAAATACAAAGTTGACAAATAAGGAATGAGGCGTGATAATTCAAGGATTTACTAATGCCAACAATTATCAAATTTAATACATAAAAATGCCAAAAACTTTAAACTAATAAACTTTACACATATAAGCCCGAGTACGCACTCGTCACCTCGCGTACAAGGCTTCCAATCACACAATTTCCACATAAGACTCAATGCCTAAGGGGTAATTCCCCCACTCGAGGTTAGGCAAGATACTTAACTTTTTGAAGTTATGCCGATATTCCAAAATCGCCTTCTTGCTTGAATTGACCTCCAAACACCTCAAATCTATCCATATTAATTGTACCACTTCATTAAAATATATTGGAAACAATTCTGGATAATAAAATACCAACTTAAAATTTTATTCTAAAAAGTCAGCGCGGGGCCCGCCCCTCGGAACCCTACAAAATTTTTACGAAATCCGAACACCCTTTCCGATACGAGTTCAACCATACCAAAATTATCAAATTTCGATAACGGATCGCCCTTCAAATCTTAAATTAAAGTCTAGAGGATTTCTACCATTTTCAACCCAATTCACTAATTTAGTGATAAAAATAACAATAGATTCATGTAATTTAACCAAAATCAAGTTAGGAATTCTTACCCTCAATGTTTTCCTTGAAAAACTCTCGAAACATCGCCTCACCCGAGCCTCCTTGGTCCAAAAATGGAATAATGAGACGAGTTTGGACTTTATACTGCTGTCCATTGATTTGTTCTTCGCGTTCGCGACCCTTCCATCGCGTTCGCGATGAATAAATTCTCCAACAACCATTTTCAAACTCTTCTCACACAGCCTCTAGTATAATGGTCATAACATTTTGTACAAAACTTCAAATGACAAATGGTTTAACTTTATTGAAACTAGACTCAAAGAGCTATAACTTTTATATGTTGTTCATCTCCTCATTTCTTATGAATTGCGAGATATAAGCTTTCAAAGTTAGTCCTATGCAACAGAGATTTCCAAACTCTTCTCAGACAACCTGTTGTTTATCCATCATAACTTTTGGTACACAGCTCCAAATAACAAATGGTTTACCTTTCTGTAAACAAAACACAAAGGGCTACAACTTTTATTTTTGGATCATCTCCAAATTCCTTATAGATTGCAAGATATGAGCCTCCAAAGTCAAACCATTGCAACAGAGATTTCCTTCTTCGCGAACGCGAAGAACAAAATCCCAGAAGCCAAATCCTTCTTCGCGAACGCGAAGAAAAACACCGGATATCAGAAAATCAGCATCCAAAGTAGCCCAAAATGATCTGAAACACACCCGAGGCCCTCGGGACCTCAACCAAACATACCAGCGTGTCCCATAATATCATACGAACTTAGTCGAACCTTCAAATCACCTTCAAAAACACCAAAAATACGAATTACACACGGGTTCAAGCCTAATGAACTTAAAAAATTTTGAATTCCACAAACGACGCCGAAACCTACCAAACCACGTCCGAATGACCTCAAATTTTGCACACAAGTCAGAAATGACACAATGAAGCTATTTCAATTTCTAGAATTGGATTCCGACCCCGATATAAAAAAGTCAACCCCCG
Organism: Nicotiana tomentosiformis; assembly: GCF_000390325.3. Taxonomy (NCBI): domain Eukaryota; kingdom Viridiplantae; phylum Streptophyta; class Magnoliopsida; order Solanales; family Solanaceae; genus Nicotiana; species Nicotiana tomentosiformis. The sequence continues at coordinate 95,505,398 of NC_090812.1, read as the reverse complement.
GTCAAACTTTTCAAAAATTCATCTTTCTCCATTTCAAGCCTAATTCCACTACATACCTCCAAATAATTTTTCAAACACGCTCCTAAGTCTATAATCACCATACGGAGCTATTGACATCATTAAAATTTTATTCCGGAGTCGTTTGCTCAAAAGTCAACTCTCCAATCAACTCTTTATATTTAAACTTCTAAATAAGGATTGTTCTTTTAATTTAATTCCGAATCTTCAGTAATTAAAACTCGACCACATCCACGGGTCATAATACATATTACGAAACTGCTCGAGACCTTAAGTCACTGAACGAGGCGTTAATTCTTAAAACGACAAGTCGGGTCGTTACAAAAACTAGGCATGTTTTAACTGTCTGTTGGTTCATAGCTTGTAAAATTTATATCTGGCCAGTACCCCTTGTGAAATTTATGAGTTTTAATACAAATTTAATACATAAAAATAAACTTCATAACACAAAGGAAAATTGAAGTTTACCACTCGACTTGTGGATTATGTAAGCTTGGGGATAAATTATGTTCTTGCTCCTCATTTGCCCGTGGAGATAAGTTTAGATCAGGCCAAACTCTTTCACCCGAAACATGTTCGGCCAAAACTGCTCCAAAAAAACTACCCGATGATTGAGGGATATCCCTGCTTTGCGGAACCTCATTATTGCGAACGTCTTCAGCCTTGACGTACATTTCCAACATTTTTATCACAAGAAGTTCCCAGTGTTCATCCGGAGTCCTCAAAAAATCTGTTAGAGTTTCATCGTCTTCGATGTTAAACTCATCATAACAAGCAACCCATTGCGGAGTAACAAAATACGGATATCTCCCGTTTACTTTAATATTCACTGAACGTTTGCTCACACTCATTGTTTTACATAACAACGATACCAATCTATCGTACTTCATTGTAAGTGACAACTTAATATGATACTGTGGAGAACAACTATACCGTATTGAGTTATTCTCCACCACAACCTCACCCCCCTCCCAATATAATAAAACCCTAATTTTTCGCTCTTCGGACATTATGACACAATGCAAAATAGATTAACGAATAAATATTTTGAAAGACTTGAAGGATGTTGAATGGATTTTTAGCAAATTATGAAACTCCTTAAATAAGGAAAAACCCAGCCCGGAGGGTACAATTATTTGATGTATAGCGCATCCATAATACACACTATACCCATATGAATTATTGGTGCGTCAGTTAAGTGCAGATGACTTATTGGTGGGGCCACTTTTTATATGTAGCGCGGTTATTCACCGCGCTATACATTAATGGACAAAACTGTTGCTAAGGTATTGTGCGGTGAATAACCGCACTATATATAAAACGGTGCCCAATTATTTTTTGACCTATTTGTATCTCTTGAGTCCAAATGAACCATACTTTGGTTCCAGACTCACAAACAACATAACCATATTTCCTTGGGACATGATTGAGAAAACTACATGTTTGATAATTTTTAAACAAGTATTTAAGGAAATGATACTACTTTTTTATTATTATTCCATTAATAGCAATGTTTTTTACCGTATTATCATATTGTAAGCGTTATGCCCACATTTAATGATTTAATAATATTACAGTACCACAAATTATGGAATAGATATTTTTCCTTATTTATGTCATCACACTCGATCTCTCTTCTAAATTTATATTCTAAATCTCCAAATTCACCTGGCTCTTTCGACGTTTCAAATATCTCAGACCTAACATGTAAGAAAATTAATTCTCTGTCTTCTATAATAAAAATCCATGATATTTCAAAGTGGCAGATAAGAAAGTTTTGAGAAAGAAGTGACTGAAAAGTGGGACTGAGATGAAGACTGGTGGTGGTGTACAACGGATTTGGGGGTTTCTTTGTTCTTTGATGGCCATGGAATTGGATGCAGGAGACATGGTGAAGTGGGGATACAGTGGAGAAAGCGAAGGTGAGAGAGAAGACTGAAATTATTAACATATGAGACGTCTATGATGCGTATATATATATATATATATATATATATATATATATATATATATATATATATATATATATATATATAGGTTATACCACATATATTTCCTATAAATATGTGTGTGCGTGTTTGTATATTTAATAATACATATGGTATTTGCATAGTTATATTTATGCAACAAAAGTACGTCAAATTAGATTATAAAATTCCACACATTCCAAATATATGTAGTGTATATTCCTCATGTATTCGGCGAATATATGGTTAAAGAACTATGTATTATGCATATCCAAATAATATCATACTATATACAAATAATAATTAATAAAATACTCCATCGTATACTTAATTAGATAATTATGTCATATGCATATACCATTTATATATGCTATATAAATACTGTACAAGTAGTATATCATACAAATAATATTTATACAACTATAATATATTCTAAATATACTAGTATATTCTATTATATCAGTAACAACTTGTATGGATGGTTGTTACATATCATTTCATAATGTATCGTATTGTATTGTATTGTACTATATCGTTTGATGGTTACAATGTTTGGATCGATTGTGTCGTTTGCCATCGTTTCATAATATCACGCACCAACAATATGAATAATAAACTTGCAGTATTACAAAGAAAAATTATGATATAGGGTAAAATTACTATATAAAAAAGGTATGATAAATGATAAAATAAAATTATTTAACAATAACTAAGGGTGAGATTGAGAGAAAAAGACAAGGTAACGACGCGACCATACCAAATCGGTCGTTACATAAAGTGGCACATTTCGTCGTTACGTAACGACACGATATGATACAATAAAATTTAAGTAACAATCAAAACAAATATCGTATTAAAGTAACAATACGATACAATACAATAGGTAACAACCATCCAAACATTCTGTAAGATACTACCATGATTTCGGTGAGAGATAAAGCAATTAGATTTTACCAGATTTAGATGAGACCTAAAAATAATAAAATTTTAGCAAACATGGGAAAACGAGTAAATATCGCAATCAATATTTAATGGAGGCTACCATTTTCCGTTCAATTTGCTTATTTTTACGGAGTATTAATTTTTATCCCTCTTTTTAATGGACAAAAGGAGATTATTATTTATTGTACCTATTAAAGAATGTAGTTATTTAGTTGTCGTGTTAGTAAAATAAGCTGCTAGGTTTTTGAAATTTTTTTCTTAAATATTGCCTATTTATATTTTGGGATCTTTACACAAATAGTCGGTCATATTTATTGTTTACTTTTTCTAGCCATATGCATAGATTATACATTCATTGTACACAATTATACATATATAATACATAAATTATGCATACACTATACCTCCATTGACTATTTTTAGTTTAAACAGTTAGGTGGGCGGCTATTTAGGTTAATTCTTCTTATATTTTTACCTACTGTACAAAGCTAATATATTGCCTTAGGCCCAATTCTATAAGGCCTAAAAAAATACTACTCCACCATATTACGATTATTCAATATTATTGTTACATATTTTGTGTATTAATAAGGCATTTCAAATTTTAACATTTCTTATTTGATTGAGGTTGTAAAAATGATTAGTTAATGGTATATTTATTTCCTCTTTAATTGTAGTTTTCTTCCTCCGTGTACATTCATTTAATTTTCACTATTTTGAGACTTTGCTTTCTAATTTCAGCCCATTTTTTCGGATTTGGCTACTTCTTCAAGTTTGATGATCCCTAGAATAAATAGTAAGCTTTTTTGTGCCTCATTTGTTGTATGATTTTATGAAATAAGTTGAGAAGTCTTCTTAATATAATTTTGCTTTAGTTCACCAACTCCGATGAGCAACTCTTGCATCATAATTCCATACGTGGCAAATCTGTGCATGTGGCAATGCTTTTATTTTTCAAGAATTTTTTTAGTACTTTCGTGTTTTTTATTTTTTATTTTATGAAATAGTCATTCTTGAATTGTTTATCTGTTACAAAAATAGTTTTACGTTTTGGTGCAATAAATCAAGAATTGAATGATCATAAGCAAATATACTTGTTTGACAAAAAAATATGGATTTTGGTTCAAATAATTAAATTTATGTAATTATGGGTTAAACTTAATTAACAATAATATCTCTAGATGAGGCTTTCAAATGTGCAATACACACTACATGGGTTCGGTCAGATAGTGATAATAATATACAATAAATGTTCTTAAAAGCATGATCAATAATGTAGCATTTAATAGCAATGAATAACAATAAATGATATTTAAGTAAATAAAATGAATGATTCATCCAATAAAGGATGAAATAGATGGATGTTCCACCTCACAATGATGAATGACAGACAAATTCTTGAATATTTGAGTTATTCTCGGATCTAATGGAAAAGTATGGAATAGTATAGACAAGAATCTTAGTGAAAATGTGGTGTTTGTATCTTAGCAAGGGAGAGAGAGAGAATATTTTTGTCAAAGTGTGTTCTTACAAAATAAATATCACATGCCCCTATAATTGTCTCTTTTTTCTATATATATGGGACATGTTCCTAAGAAACCCTAATAGTACAAGTGCAAAGAATATTCACTAGAATATTATTTTTTAACATCCTATCCTGAAAAACTAGCTGTTACAGCTATTATCAACGATATTCGACCTCGACCATTGTTGACATCTCGACTACGACGCTTGTCGACATCTCGACTACGACTCTCTTTGATACTTCGGGCAGAGACTTTGCTGCTTCTTGGGGTCATTTCGACTAACGGCTACTCGAGAACTCTTCCCTTAATATTATCTCAGCTTAAATACTCTAGAGACAGATTTTGACCCATATAGTTAGTCCCTCCGCTTATTGAGACCGACTTCAGGCGGGGTCGATGATCGGATTTGCTCGTTATGGTAGAAACAATTGAAGCAGTTCAGGTCATGGTGGTCATGGTGAATCGGCAACGTGACCCTATGAGGACCACTTATTTCAAAATGTCTCGATTTTCCCGATTGGTTTATTGGAGTTGGTATGTCCACAAATTAAGATGATGTCATGACGTCATGCATCATTATGACATATTTTTCCGATGTGTTGCTTCGTTTCGCGTGCGTCCTTTGATTGAATATGCTGCTTCGGTTATGACGCCAGTAATGATGAACTATTTTCGGTTCTAGTGCCTAGGTTATTATAAATAGAGGTGTTAGGATGTAATTTTGAAGTTTCAAACTTTCTGCTACGAAACCCCATATCTCCATCTTTCTTCTCTCTGACTTAACACTTTTCCTATCTGTTCCAGGGGCTTTCATTATTTTCAATCCTTTATTGCTTGATACTCCATTTCTTCCGACAAAACATGACAAATATACCTTCCGAGTTTAGTGAGGGAAGTGAGCCGGTCCCTTTAGCGATGATGCTCCCTCTTCTTGAGGGGAATGCTCATGCTGCCGTTGAGGATGAAGGCTTTCCTTTGGTGCAGGAAATAATTACTTGCAATCCTGACACCAGGTCTAATTTCTTGAAATCCCCTAACTCCGACCCTGGAACCTTTCGGTCAGTGATGACAGAGAAGGAATTGGGAGAACTTAGGGTTAAGTATGACATCCCCGATCACCTCGAATTAATCCCGTTTGGGTGGGATACGATGCAGGTCTACTGCCCTGGATATTGCGCCTTCTACGCCTACCCCTTCCAAGTCGGCTATACTCTCCCTCTCCTTCCATTGGCGGAGGACTTTTACCGTTATTATGGCGTCTGCCCAGCTCGCCCCATATGTTTAAAAGCTTATAAGGATACTCACCAAATTCGCCGAGCTGGCTGGGGGCGAACTCTCACTTTGGCATTTGATACTAGGGGTAGGCGTCGGTCGGTTATTATGAAAGTACGGTTCGATTTATCGATTTTCGCTTGTGTAATATTAATAACCAAATTAAACCAAAGTATTTACGTTTCAGAGCGATTTTTTTAAAGTTCGGTTCGATTATTTTCGGTTTATTTTTTCGGTTTTAAATGGTTGATGGAAATTTTATGCTTCTCTGGAAAAAGGAAATAGATTGTCATAATGAATGAATATAAAAGAAGATATTGGTCCAACAACCATTGCACATAACAGAAACAATATTCTCAGTTCCCATGCAATAAACAAGGCTGGAATTTATTTGTTGTTCGTCCAGCCCAGCAAATTGTCATTTTGAGATAGAGTTCTCTTAGAGGAGGCAACAGAGAAAGACAGCAGCAAAGTGATATTGTCAGCTCTCATGCCCTAAGAAAAGACCTCAAATCCAGATATAACAGGAAGATTCTCATCTAAATCGGGAAAATGGAGTTAACGTGATATGATTAACAAAATTACTACGGCGCCATAGACTAAGACATTTTCTTTCTTCATAAACTTAAACTTAACTTTGAGCTTACATATACTGCAGTATTCTTAATCACATTTTTTTGCAACAATAAAAGGGAAAAGAATTGTTCAAAATTATTCCAAGGAAAAAAAGAACTAAAACACAAAAAAAGAAGCCTTATCTTAATAAAAAATCAACCAAAGAAATATTGAATACCTTTTCCAGCAAAAACTCTATCAGAAAGTTCGGCCAAAAATCATTAACAGTGAGCAAAACTGCAAAACGACACTGGACCCAACTCAACTCAGAACTCAAAAGAAGTCTGCACTAACCAGCTGAGGAAGAAGGCGTCATAGTCGAGCCGAGAAAGAAGGCAACAGTCACGCAGAGCTGAGGAAGAAGGCAGCAGTCGCACAGAGACAAAGCTGAGGAAGAACCCTAAATCTGATTTTTGATTTAGGTTTGGGAAATGGGAATTGGGAAGTAAGTGACTAAGTGTAACGTATCAGACTATCAGTAAGTTTGGGTAAATTGAGCTTCAAAGTTCAAATGGGTATTGGACTATTGGGCTTCAGCCTAAAATGGATAATAAGTTTTGGACTCTCAAAAGAACCCACATGTTCAAACCTATTTTTCTTAACTAATACCCAAAATTTTGGTTTTTCGGTTTAACCGAAAACCGAAATACCAAAACCGTAAATCGCACCAAAAAACCAAAATTAATAATTTAAAAACCGTGCACCGACCGAAAAACTGATTAAAATCGAAACCGAAAAACCAAAATTCACGGTTCTGCCGGTATTATACCCACCCCCTATTTGATACACCTATTCGCCCCTAGCTTTTATAGGGAGACAATGTTAAACCTTCGCCACCGAGGAGGCAAGTGCCTGCTGGTGAAGATGGACGATAAGGCTAATCACCAATTTTGGTTAAACTACTTCTTCGTCAGAACTGAAGACGTGGTGGTTAACGTCGACGGTTTCCCTGAGGTTTGGAATTGCACTCGTAAGTAATTAGTTTGCTTAATCGTATGTGTCTTATTTTTCTCCCTTGCTTGGTTGTGGGTTTTGATTTCTGGTCCTTTCTCTTTTTTGCACAGCCAAGACCTCGCCTCCTCCTATGGTTGGGGACATTTCAGACTAGGTTAGTCGGCTCTTCCCTCACATCGGGGGATCCGTGAGTGGTCGGGCTTCTTCAAGATGTTTGGGTCGGCTCCCCCTTCCACTGGTAAGTCCCTTTTTTGTTGGAGTCTTGGTTTCTTTTCTTTCCGTTCACTTTGCTGACCTCCCCTTTTTCTTGTGTTTTTTCTAGCTTTGGCCAGGGGACCTTCGAGGAGGTCGAGAGCTCCCGCCCCATCGTTCCAAAAAAAGGAAGGTTGTTTCGCCCTCGGCTTTCGCTCCATCTATGACGGTGGTTGTTTCTGCTCGCACCTCAATCCCTCTTGTTACTGCGTCTGGTCCTGCTCCTTCCGCAGCCGTGAGGACTTCATCCACGGAGATCTCAGCCTCTCCTATATATCGTCTTATAGATGAAGACAATGAACTTGTGCCGGGCGAGGGGGACTTGATGCCCCGTAAGAGGAGATTTGTATATGCCGGCGACGGGGTCTCCCAGGCTGTTGACTTAGTGGCGGGTGAATTTTCACTTCGCGAGACGGCGACCATTGTCATTGGGGTTGACATCGAGGTGGAGTCCGGGACTCCGAGGTTTGAGGTAGCCGAAGTGGATATGCCTTCTATGGTGGCGGAGGTGGAGGGATCAACTGCTGATGTTCTCGATACTTCGATGCGAGAGGAGGCATCGACTTCCCCGTCGGCCGCTGATACTTCTTTGACGAACAACAAGATAGGTAAATATGTAGCCGAGGAAGGCGATGAGTCAGGGTCGAACGTTGACGCAGGTGACCTGAAGATGATGGATGAGGGTTTTACCCAACTAGAGATAAGGTTGGAGGGGTCTACGAGGACCATTGCGATCCCTATGGATCGCGACTTGTTGAAGAACATGGAGAACGTGGTACCTTCCCTTAGCCCTCTTTGCTCCGAAATAGAGGGTAAGACCCTCAGAGAGTTGGACAACGTCACCTTGTCGATGAGTATAGTCGGTCTTGCTCTCATGGTGAGTGCTTAGTATTTTTGTCCTTCTCTTTTTACCTTTGTTAGTAGGGGCGTTTTCATGTTTGCCTTACTTCTCTTTCCTTTTTGTGATTGCAGACTGTGAATTTGGAGATTGAAAGCGCCCGAAGGGAGGATAAGCATAGGGAAATATTTGTGAGGTTGAAAAACAAATATTTCGAGTACCGCGGCAAGTACCAGGAGTTTTGCAGGTGGTTTAGTGAGGGTGGCAATATGCAAGCTCTTCGTGATGAGTTGAAGGAGAAGGATGACGAGATGGTGAAAGTCATCGAGAAGTGTAGCATCCTTGATGAGATGTTGAGGAGTAGGGAAGAGGAGCTTGAGGTCAGCAGGGCCGTGGATGCCCCAGTGTGGTGACCTTCAGGCACAAGTGGTCAAGATGCTTGGGCAATTGGAAGAATGCCAGCTTCAAATGGATGTCCTTAATGGTAAAGTCACCGAGAAGCAGAGTGAGCTTGAGAAGGCGGAGTCTTCCCGTTTGGAGGCTCGAAGTAAATCAGAGATGCTAGAGTTGGCGAATAGGACTCTTCGGGCCGAACGGGAGATTGATTAGTCCTCGGCACAGGTAAAAGGGGATGGACTAGAGGAGAGGATCAGAGAGCTGAAGAAAGACAACTCCCTGATCTATGATCATGTGGCCGCTTTAGAGGCTGAGAAGGATCAACTGCTTGCACAACCGTCTTCTTCTCGTACTTCAGAATTTCCCAGCATTTATCGGGACCTGTATGAGGAATGGATTCACGTCGAGGCTCAGTTGGACATGCTTCGAGTTTTGCATAAGGCGGGGTCTGTTTCTGAGGTCTCTCTTGATGAAGTTTATGTTAAGGTCCGTGAGGCTCGGGTCGCTTGTGAATATAATCCCGCCACGCCTGAGGCAGTGATGACGAGGGGGCGGGGGCGTAGACCAGCTTGGAGAGAATGCCTGGTATGATATTGCATACCCTGAGTGTGAAGGTGATGGTGATGAGAGGGTTAAAGATGGCCCGGGCATTGATGATTAGGGTGGTGAAGGTGTAGAAGATCATGATGGAGGCGATCAGTAGTTTTTCTTCTTCTTTTTTGTAAACTTGTGTATTTTTGCCGGCATCTTCCTGGGCTTTGTAAAAAATGTTTAAGTATGAAATGCCAAGGTTGTTCTCTGTATCTGTTTCCTTTCCTGTGGTTTATTTTCTGTACTTGCATATTTTTTGCTTCTGTTGTTTGTTCGAGCAAGATCGAACGTAACCTTTCATTTGCGGTCGAGGGTCGGTAGGTGTTAGTTCAAGCGAGGTTGAACATAACCTAAATTTAGTTATGGTCGAGGGTCTGTAGGTGTTAGTTTGAGCGAGATCGAACATAGCCTGAATTTAGTTATGGCCGAGGGCCGGAAGGTGTTAGTTCGAACGAGATCGAACATAACCCTTAATTTAGTTATGGCCGAGGGACGGTAGGTGTTAGTTCGAGCGAGGTCGAACACAACCTAAATTTAATTATGGCCGAGGGCCGGTAGATATTAGTTCGAGCGAGGTCGAACATAAACTGAATTTAATTATAGCCGAGAGCCGATGGGTGTTAGTTCAAGCGAGGGCGAACATGACCTGAATGCGAGAAATATGTACTGATAAGTGTAAAGTTTATTGCCTTGACATTGTTGCTTTTGTTACATACTTGGAGAAATTTACAGTTTTTTGGGTGTTGGCTGGCCTTCCAGTCCCAGTCCCGATTTATCTAGTCCCTTCATTGGTCAATATGGATAGTAATGAGAGGTCGAGCAATGAAATAGTAACCATGGCCCTACCTTCGTGTACTTTGACTTGAAATGTTCCCTTCGTCGCCTTGTTAAAAACCTCCTTGAGAAAACCCAAATGGGAAAAAACTCAAGTGAGGGAAAAAAGAGAACGGCTTGAGAGATGCTTTTTCTCTCAGAAGTTGAAGTATTTGAGGTGGCTGATATTCCAATTGTTTGGTAGTAGTTTTTCTTCCATTAACTCTAACTGGAAACAACCCTTGTTTACTTCGGCTGTGATTTTATATGGACCATCCCAATTTGTTCCTAGCTTGCCTTCTCTGGGATCATTGCTCGCTTGAGTTTTAGCTTTCAGTACGTAGTCCCTGACTTTGAGCAGCCTGACCTTCGCTTGTTGGTTGTAATATCATTCTGCTTGCTGTTTTTGGGCAACCATTCTTATGTAGGCCACGTCTCTTCGTTCATCGACTTCGTCGAGTTCCTGTCTTCTGCTCTCGTCGTTACTCAAGCCGCTCTCATGGGAGTACCTTAGGTTGGGTTCTCCGACCTCTACTGGTATTACTGCCTCAGTCCCGTAGACTAAAGAGTAGGACGTCTTTCCTGTGCTTGTTTTCGGAGTTGTTCGGTAGGCCCATAATACTTCTAGTAGTATTTCTTGCCACAGTCCCTTAGCGTCTTTGAGCTTCTTTTTCATGATGTTTAGTATTGACTTGTTGGATGATTCTGCTTTCCCATTACCGGAGGGGTGGTATGGGTTCGAGAGTATCCTCTTGATATGCCATTTCTCGAAGAATTCAGAAATTTTCTTTCCTGTGAATTGGGGTCCGTTTTCACAACTGATTTCTTTGGGAAGGCCGAATCAGCAGATGGTGTTTCTCCATATAAAGGTGATTACTTCTTGTTCCCGTATTTGAGCGAATGCTCCTGCTTCCACCTAGTTAGAGAAATAGTCAGTTAAAACCAAAAGGAAGCGTACGCTACCTCACCCTGCTGGTAAGGGTCCCACGATATCCATTCCCCATTTAATGAACAGACAATGGGATGTGACAGAGTGGAGGTGTTCAACTGCTTGGTAGATCATTGGGGCGTACTTTTGTCACTGCTCGCATTGTTTAACAAAGTCCGCAGCATACTTTTTCATGGTGGGCCAGTAATATCCTACCCGTATGAGGCATCTAACCAGTGCCCGATTGCCGGAGTGAGCCCCGCAATGGCCTTCGTGAACTTCTTCAAGGGCGCACTGGTTTTGGTTCGGGCCCAAGAACTTCGCTAGAGGGCCGCCATAGGTCCTCTTGTATAGATCGTTACTGAGGATATTTTACCTGGCCTCTAGCATTCTTGGTTTCTTGGACTCCTTTTTGTTGCTAGGGAGTGTGTCGTCCTGCAAATGCGTAACAATACGATTGCGTCAATCCCAAGTTAGGTTTATGGTTCTTACCTCGACCTGGTCTAGTGATGAGTTGAGGAGGTGGTCTTCGGTTGTGATGCTTTGGGTGGCAGCGGCTAGTTTGCGAGGCCAACTGCCTCGACATTCTGTGCCCATAGGATTTGGTCGAGCTGACATTCGTTGAACTCGGGCAGTAGCTTACAAATTTCGATTTGGTACCTTTGCAACCTTTGTTCATTGATTTGGAAAGTCCCTGTGACTTGATTGACTACGAGCTGGGAATCGCAACGTACTTTCAATTATTTTGCTCCATATTTGAGTGCTAGTCTTAGACTTGCAATTATGTCCTCATACTCGGCCTCATTGTTAGTCATATCGGGGCACCTTATGGACTGGCGAATCACTTGGGGGTATAGGACCCAGAGGGCTTGTGTTTGGAGGGAAGTTTGGATGACCTCTCTTTCGACTTCAGGTGATATCGTGCTCGCTCAATTCGATGGCCCACTAGGCCAGCCTTCCCGATAGTTTGGGTTTATGTAAAATGCTTCTGAGGGTGAAGGTCGTGAGACCGAGATGGGGTGGCATTGGAAATATAGTTAAGCTTTCGTGAAGCTACGACTAAGGCTAAAGCCAATTTTTTGAGGTGTGGGTACCTCGTCTCGGCGTCAATGAGTGTTTTGATAATGTAATATATGGGAGATTACGTACCTTTGTTTTCCCGAATTAAGACTGTGCTTACAGCTACCTCAGATACGGCCATATAGACTAGGAGATGCTCTTTCAGCTCGGGCTTTGAAAGTAGAGGTGGAGACAATAGGTATGCCTTTAGTTATCGCAGGGCCTGGACGCATTCGGAAGTCCATTCAAGGTTGCTATCTTTCTTGAGTACGCTGAAGAATTTATGGCACCTGTCCGACGACCGCGAGATGAACCTCGATAAAGGAGTGATGCGACCGGTCAACCTTTGGACTTGTTTCTTGGTGGTCAAGAGTTCTGATATCCCCTCGATGTCTTTGATTTGGTCGGGGTTGACCTCAATTCCTCGTTGTGATACCAGAAAACCCAAGAACTTTCCTGAGGCTCCACCGAATGCGCATTTTTCCTGGTTCAACTTCATTTTGTACCATCAGAGTATGTCAAAAGTTTCTTTCAAATGATTGATATGATCTTCTCACCTTTTGGACTTGACCAACATGTCGTCTATATATACCTCCATTGTTTTGCCGAGCTGGTCTATGAACATCTTTGTCACCAACCTTTGATAAGTAGCTCATGCGTTCTTTAGTCCAAAACGCATGACCCTGTAGCAATATGTTCCTTGGTGGGTGATGAACATGGTTTTTTCCTGATCTTCTTCTTCCATATAGATTTGATTATAGCATGAGTATGCATCCAAGAATCTTAGCAGCTCGTGCCCGGCCCTTGCGTCGATGAATTGTTCGATATATGGCAACGAGAACGAATCCTCCGGGCATGCCTTTTTCAAATATGTGAAATCCACACACATCCGCGACTCTCCATTCTTCTTTTTGACCATCAGTACGTTAGCGACTCATTTGGGGTACTTCGATTCCCTGATGGAATCATTTTCCAATGGTTTTTCCACCTCCTCGTGCATTGCGTCTTTAATTGTGAAGTTGAATTTACACCTGACTTGCCTCACTGGAGGGTGGAGTGGGTCAACGTTTAATTTATGTGTAGCGATTTCTTTTAGGATGTCCGGCATATCTGCATGGTTGAAAACAAACAAATCTATGTTAATTGTTAAGAATTAACTGAATTTACCCGGTTCCTGAAGTTTGTAGCCGATATAAGCCTTCTTGTTGTGGTCGTTAAAATCCAACTGAACGGGGTCGAGGTCTTCTATGGTTGAACCAGCATCTTCTACCGTATCTGGTTCCCTGATGACGTTCTCTGCTACCTCTTGCTCCGACCTCGACCTTGTTTATTGTTATGCCTCCTTTTCTTTGTCTTTTCTCTGTTGGGTATCCATGCCGTCTAAGGCAATGCGGTAGCATTCTCGTGATGTGCGTTTTTCTCCTCGTATATAGAAGATACCCCATGGAGTTGGGAATTTAATTACTTGGCATAAGTTAGAGGGGATGGCTTTCATGGGATGTATCCATGGTCATCCCGCTATGGCATTGTATTCGGTGGCCTGGTCCATGATGTGGAACGTTGTCTCCAGAGTTATGCCACCGACAAGAACGGGGATTGTGATTTACCCGGATGTCTTCTTAACTGCATTGTTACAACCAGTTAGCGTGATGCAGCGTGACACTATCTTATCCTCGAGTCTCATTTGGGTAAGCACTCGGGAATGGATAATGCACTCGCCGCTCCTATCATCTATCATAATGCATTTAACATCAGTATCCAAAATACATAAAGTAATAACGAGGGCATCATTATGAGGAAAGGTCAAACCATCGACATCCGACTTATCGAAGATGATACTTTCTTCGAGTTCGTCATACAGTTCGCGGGTGATAGATCGCTTGAGTTTGTGGGTAGTGGTGAACTTCACGCTATTGATGGAAGCGCCAGCCGCTGATGATCATGTTGATGGTATGAGCTGGTGAGGGTGGTTTTGGCAGTCCTTGGTTTTCGCGTCCTCTGGAGAAGTTGGTTCTTCCCCTGTTACTCAGTAACTCTTTGAGATGACCTTGAAGTAACATGTTTATGACTTCTTGCCTCAGGGCGATGCAATCCTCAGTTTTGTGTCCTTGTTCCCGGTGGAATTCATAGAGGGCATCAGACTTTATGGTGTTTGGGTCCTATCTCATCTTCAACGGCCACTTCACTTTTGGTCCGAGCTTTTCTAGAGCGTAGACTATCTCTGTAGGTGACACATAAAAAATGTGAGCAAATAATAGGGGCAGCATACCACGGTCGCTCCGATGAGTTCCCGTCCTTGGTCTAGATGGACCTTCTTCGTAGCGAGGGGAGGGCACAACGGTCCCCCTGGTATATGGTTGATATTGTTCCCTGTTAGGTCATGGAATTGGGTGATCTCTTCGATCTTTTCTTGATTCGGCTTGTACCGAGGTTAGTCGGTGAGTTGGTCCGTTGAGGACATCCACATCTACACGGACCTCGGCACAGTAAGCATTAATGATTTTGTCCTAAGAGGTTGGCAGATACTTCATCAACCGACTCAATATTTTTCTGGTTGCTCTTGAACCATCTCTACTCAGCCCATTCTGAAAGGCTGCGACCGCCATCCCTTCAGATACGTTTGGCAGAGTCATCCTCACTCGATTGAACCAGGTGAGGAAGTCCCTTAGTCCCTCTCCCACGAACTGTTTAATAGCAAATATGTCATTCACTCTTGCCTCGGCCTTCTTGGCTCCGACATGGGCTGTTACGAACTTGTGGGCCATTTCTTCGAAAGTCTCTATAGAGCGTGCTGGTAGCTGCGAATACCATGTTAACGCACCTCCAGTATGGGTTTCGCCAAACTTCTTCAGCAAAATGGAAGATACTTGTTCTTTAGCGAGATCATTACCTTTTACGAAGGTGACGTAATGAGTCACGTGATCTTCAAGGTTGGTTGTGGTGTCATATATCCTAAGGTAGGGCAATATTTTAAAGGTTTTTGGTATGGCATGTGGGGCTGCATCATCGTTGTATGGCTATTCGACAAACCGGTCGGCGTCCCTCTTCGGCAATAGCTTAGGAGCGCCTAGTATTTTATCGACCCTTTCCTAATGTTCTTTCATTTGATCTCGGAGCGCCTTGTTTTCATTCTCCATTTCTTCCGTCCTTTTTAGAATGGATGCGAGGGTATTGTCACCTGCACTATTAATGACATTGTGAGTAATACCTGTCGTTGGAGGGAGTTTGTTGCATTGCTCGCCTATTTGTTGTATCGTGCAAGTCCTTGCATTTCCTGTAGTCATTTCCCGAGCGGGCTTATTGAGGACTCTTGTTAGCGTGTCAGTTAGCCACACTTTGAGGAGATTTTTTATAACTGGGGGCGTCTCTTCCTCCACAGACGTGGAGGCTCTCTTACCACGGGACTTTGTTATGCTGCAATGAGGGGGCGGTGACCCATCTCGTCTAGGAGAAGCATTGGGCGCCGCACCCTCGTCTGCTGTTTCGCAGCTTTCGTTGATGACGTTCATGAGGTTGGTTGTGAGGTCACTTGTTATTCTTATCCTTTCTTTTCGGTTACCTGCCAAGTTGGGATTTGTTAACTCAAAGAAAGGGGATTTTTTTTTATGTTAATGGCCCATGGCGGTTGTAGATATAAGAGAAACTAAAAGTTTAACTAAGAAACCCCCACAGACGACGCCAAATTGTTTGACCAAAAAATATGGATCTTGGTTCAAATAATTAAATTTATGTAATTAAGGATTAAACTTAGTTAACAATAATATCTCTAGATGAGGCTTTCAAAGGTGCAATACACACTAGATGGGTTCAGTGAGATATTGATAACACCATGCAATAACTGTTCTTAAAAGCATGAGCAATAATGTAGCATTTAATAGCAATGAATAACAATAAATGATATTTAAGTAAATATGAGGAATTATTTACCCAATAAAGGACTAAATAGATGGATGTTCCACCTGAAAAACTAGTTGTTACAGTTCTTATCACCGATATTTGACCTCGACCTCGACCCTTATTGACATCTTGACTACGGCTCCTGTCGACACTTCGGCCAGAGACTTTGCTGCTTCTTAGGTCATTTCGAATAACGACGATTCGAGAACTCTTCCCTTAATATTATCTCGACTTAAACACTCTAGAGACATATTTTGACCCATACATTACTCACATCGGGTGTACCAATATATATATTCATTCAAAATGTAAAAGTTTCTTAAGCTAATTGTAACTCTATGGATTGAAGTGATTGACCATTAATTTTTTAACCTTTTGAATATTCATTGATATTATACATGAATATTTCTCTTTTTCGTATTAAAAGGCTCATTTCTCATTTCTTTCTAGAGGAGATGTAATTTATACTCTCATTACTACTAAGTAGCCAATATTGTAAACAACATTTTTCGTTACATAAAGGATTAGGCAATAAAAGAGACAAAAAATATTTGAAAATAAAGTATAAGAGTGTTTACCCTTAAAACGGATAACAATTAAATTTATAAGTAGTTTTAAGGATACGTGGGTTAATTCAATACAAATGATAGACTGCGTTAGATTAATCAGATAAAGAACGTAATAAATTATCAAACCAATCAAGAGGAGTGATCCCAGACTTGGTAACAGCTTAATGAAATGCCTGCCTTCGATCCCGGGCTCACGTTATTGATGAATTGATGAACAAAAGTAAGAACTTTGAGTAACACAGAAAGTAAGAATATATTGCATTGATATGCGTGTTACAGTATGTCTAGTGAATAATCAAACCCCATTTATATAGTATGGGAGTTTTACCCTAAGTACAATTTCACAAAAGGTAAAAATCTTTTGTTCAACTAATCACCGATTTTCTGCCGATACGTGCTAAGATTCGCGCCGTGATATCAGGCCGGTCATGGATATCACAGCCTTTTGTTGGTCATGCTCTCCGAGATTTTTGGGATTCAAACCGATCTTGGGGTCGTGGCCCCGATACTCCCGAGGGCAGGCGTTTTGCCCGGACCCCAGCTTGAGGGGCTCCTCGTCTCGATTCTGGTCCCTTACAGTTACGTCTCTTCCTCCGTTTACTTCATCGAAACCCGAGGCGTTCCATGGGTTCGGTTTCACCCGTACTCAAAGAGAAAGAAAACTTCATACCTATATGTGTGAAAAATATTTCACAAGTATCACTAAACTATAAATTGAGTTTATTAAAAATATAAAAATAAATTATTCGTGATGGTAACTAAAAGAGGTACACTATTTAATACTTAGTAAGAAATTTATCGCACTTTATTGCTTTTATCAATTATATTAATTTATTTTGATTAAAATGTAAATAAAAAATATATTATGTATTCATTGAGCTTATATGAATATCGGTAATAATTGTTTTTCCTGTTTAATCAACAAGACCATCGTAATAAATGGACGGTCCGAAATTGTTAATGCAGTTGAAAGAAGTGGTTTAAATTCGGAGTTCAAATTGCAAAGGTGGGCGAGTGAAGCGCGTGCTATTATAACTTACGAGTGCGGTTGCAACTGAGGCCGTGAACGTGGGGAAATGTTAACAGCCACGTGGAAGGCAAAGAAAGAGGCTTTCCCTTCCTCTTCCTTCAACTTGAAGTTCAGTCAATTTTGTCGTGTTCAGTGGGCCCACACTGCTTTAATTGGGCCCCCTCCTGGCCCAACTATAAGGCCTCTTTCTGGTGGGTCCACCGGAAGCTTGGTCTAATCCTTCCTAACCTGTTGGACTAACTTCCATAATCGATGGCGACGTCACATCTGCGTTTTTCTCTCCTTAGAAAATTATTCCTATTTTTGTATAGTTTACCAAAGGAGGAAACTATTTATTAAATATGATAGTTTTTTCAAAAATATGTGGTATTAGTAAGAAGATATGGCCATATTGTAATATATGTAATTGATCCTAGTTACAATGGAATTTGAATACTACAATATTCTTAATTAATTTTTTTTTGGTCATTACTTTCTTGGAGTTGGTGATATGACATTGTTGGTGCTCGAGATAGACATGAGTCGCTAATAAAATATATTCGAACCAGTGATATATGTAACTAGAATATTCATTACGATAAATTAAAAATAATTGATTTATATATACATTACAGTTTTATGACAAAAAATATTTATTGTTGAGGCGATGTGGCTTCATCACTGGTTCAACTGCTGAACTGCATCAATCTTGTTAAGTTTGGCAGAGGACATGCCCAGATCTCGTCAACTTTGAAGAAAAGTCAGCACTCTACTCTTGGAAGATTCTTTAGTCTTAAAACTCACATGCTGTTATATACTACGGAGGGTTCGCTTTTTGGTTAGTTTAGGATAGGTTGTATTGATTCCAACTTGTTTGTGTTGTGGCATAATAATAATAGTTGTTACTTTGTTGCAGTACATAGCGCTTCTTACCGTACAGGTAGTACGGTGCATAAAACATCTCGAGTTAATACAGAATTCGAGAAGTCAATCACTGATACTTATATCGAGTATTATTTTTTGCATAGTGTTTTTATTATCAAATGTGGAACTAGGATTCAAATTTATGAATTCAAAATTGTAATACTTTTTAAATTAATGGATTTTAAATTAATAATTTGTATATATTAAATAAATTTTTAAGATAAATACTCCCTCCGTTCACTTTTACTTGGCACGTTTTGACTTTTTACGCCCCTTAAAAAATAATAAATGAAGTGCATAATTTATCATGATACCCATATTAATTGATGCATATTTTATTTGATTTGAGAAAATGATTTAAAATGAGTAATAAATATTGTGGGTATAACAAGAAATTTTTTTTATCTTTTTTTGATATGCGTAAAATAACAAGTAAAAATAAAAATATATTTTTAATATACATATCAAGTAAAAGTGAACATAATGAGTATGATATGAACCGAAATGATTAAGTTAGGTAGAACGTGCACCATCAATGTTAGCTCCGCCGGTTGTATTATTTCTTTTTGGGGCACGAGAAAAGGTGAAATGGTTTAGTAGAGGGTTTTTTTTTTTTTTTTTTTTTTTGGTAAGTGAGATAATTTTGGAGTACTAAAATAGAAGTAGAACGAGGCAACTGTTTAGGATTTTTAGTAAATGGGTGTATTATTAAAAAAAAAATATATATATATATATTCAGCTTTTTTGGAGTATGAGTGTCAACAAATACGATACTAATTATAAAAATATGTACATTAAATATCTAATTTTACAAAGAGACTATGGGTCCACGTCCCCATAGTCTCCCTATAAATTCGTCCTATTTATAATTAGATTTTTTTTCTTGAGTGAATCTGGCAAACACGTGACAATACACTTTATTGACAGCAAATTTTCTAAAATTACCAAGAATTTATGTATTTTGCAGTGAGTAGATTTGACATATAATGCATCAAATTCACCTACCATTTTTTTTTTAACAAAATTGAAATAGCAAAATTCCATGTGTTAGGAGCACCTAAATATCAGGAAAATACAAAACAAACAAAATTAATACTAAAAGAGAAGCAAAAGAGAAGCCCCTTCCCATGTGAGTTTCTTAGGAAGTGCATGGTTCCCACCAA